>NW_027672389.1:30000-642500 GCF_964165515.1 Mesoplodon bidens
GGCGGTCCGGGGACGTCCCCGGCACCTCCTCCACCTCCTGCCCCCCCCACACACACCACAACCACACCACACCAGCGCGGCCCGCGACCTCGGCGGCCCGGGAGCGGGGCCACGGGCACCGGGAAGTCGCACGGAGGCCGGCCGGCGCGTGCCCGCTCGCTCCCGCTCGCTCGCCCGCCCGCGCGGACGGGGCGGGGGGCGGGCGGCGGGGCTCGGGCCTCGAGGCCCGACACCCCGACCCACTCCCCGCCCGCCCGCCCGACGGACGGGAGCGGGGCGGAGCGGACACGGCGGCCGGTCCACGACGGCTGCCCGGGGACCCGACGACCCACGCTCGGGCGAGCGCGCCGGGGCGGGCCGGGGCGCGGCGCGGCGGGGGGGACAGACGGACGGCCTTCCGCCCCCACCCTCGCCCAACACGCAACCGACGCCGGCGGACGGGCGGCGACGGCGGAGGACCACGGAGCGGAACCGCGGCGGGCCCGCGAAGCGAAGCACCCAGGGGCGCGGCCCGGGGGTCGGCAGACGCGACGGACGCGGCAGACGGACGGACGTGGGAGAGAGGGCCGACGAGGCGCGCGGCTGGCTCGGCCCGCCGTCGCGGAGACGCGACGACCACCTCCCCGCACGAGACGCGGCGGCGGCGCGGCGGGAGGCGGGAGGCCACGCGCCGACGCGAGGGGGCCCGGGGACCATCCGTAGGGCACGGACGCGAGTCGGCCGCCGGGGCGCGACACGGGGTCTCACCGCCAGAGGCCTCCAGCGCAGGGGCGGTCCCGCGACACACAACCCAGGACGCCGACTGGCCTCCTCCTCGGCCCCCACAACCACAGGGTCCCCCCTCGCGGGGCTCGCGACCACCCACCACCACCGCCGTACCTGCACGAGCCGCGACAACACTCTCCCGCACGCACACCGGCCGCCCCGCGGGCCCCCCCTACACACACACACCCCTCCGCCGCGCCCGACTCCCGCACCCCGCCTCAGGAACCGTGAGCACGCCACCCGGGGACGCCGCCGGCCGAGGCGGCCGGGGGGGGCGACACCCTCACGTGGGCGAGGCCAGCTCGGTCCCAGAGGACGGGGGGGGGAAGGGGTCACGGAGGGGTGGGGGCGGGTTAGGGCCGGCGGCGACGGGGAGGGGGGCGGCGGCACGCACGCACGCACACAGCGAGGGCCGCGGGGCAGGGGCGCGGGGGGCGCTGCCCAGGGAGAGGAAGGGCCGAGGACACGACCGGGCCACCAGGAAAACAAGCGCGGGGTCCCACCGCCACACGCACGAAGGCGGTCCCACGACGCCTGAGACGCCGGCCGGCCCCAGCCACCCCGGGGCCTCCCACGACCCGGCCCCGCCGCCGGGGGGCCCGCGTGTGCGACGTTCCCCCCGCGTGGCACGGAGGGACCCGTCCGCCCAAACGCCACACCTCAACGTCCTCGCCGCCTCCACCTGCATCCAAGTCCGACCCCCGGGGGGCTCGTGCCCCGGGGCAACGCTCCCGAGCGAGGCGACCCGCACCGTGCCCACACACCGCCCGCCACCCGCCGCGACGAGCGGTCAGGGCAAGGCGCGACGGGCTCCTCGTGGCTGCGGGACTGGGGAGCCGGGACGCCCGGGCGTCCCCTCCCCGCCCCCTCGGGCTCCACACCACCGGGGTCGCCGCGCGCACACGCGTGCACACGGCCCCGCGCCGGACGCCGGCCTGGCGGGACCCTCCCCCGACTCAGAGGGGGGAGGCGCGGGCCGCGGTAGGCAAAGAGCGGCGCTCGGCCCCACCGCGGGGCCGGCGCGAGCCCACCCGCCCGCCGAGGCGAGGGACTCTTGCCCACGTGCTCTGGCAGTCGCCCTCGTGGCCACTGCACGCTTGGGAGGGGCAGCGGCTGGGGGGTCCGGTACCCCAAGGCTCCCTCTCGGATCGCTAGAGAAGGCTTTCTCACCGAGGGGGCGTCATCCCCCACCCATCGTCTCTCCCCCTTCGGGCCCGCGGAGGCGCTCCACGAGCCGCCGCCGAGTCCACGACTGGGCGGGGGTGGGGTTTGGGGGGAGGTCTGCGGTACGGGGAGGCACACGGCCCAAAGGGGCGTCCGCGGCCACAGCCAGGGGGCACAACCTCCGCCGTGCCGCCCCCGGGCTCGTCTATGGGGGGCTCCGGAAGGAGGGAGTGCACGCCCGAGGAGCGCGACAGAAACCCCCCTTCCTCACAGAGGCCCCCCGGCCCAACACGATCGCACCCACGCCCGTGTGCCACGCCCTGGCCACACTCAAGTCCCCCTCGCAGCACACACCGTGCGAGGACGACGGCGACGAGGCGGCACCTGTCCCGTCCCCCCATCGGGGGGGAGAGAGAGAGAGAGAGAGAGACAGGCACACACACCCCCGCCGCCTTCCCCTTGACCGTCTCGACCCCCCCTCTCACCGAGGAGAGCCACTCACGGGACACACCACCGCGGCGGGGACCCGAGGAGCACGCTGGGAATAAGGGAACGACACCACCGCTCGGCCTCGGGCACCTGAGGGACGACCCGGAGCGCTCCAGGGGCACCACAGAGGACCAAGCAAGGCACGCTCACGCGCCGGCAGGGGCGCGCAGCGCAGCGGCGGGACGGCCCCCCCCACCGACGCGGGGAGGACCGCTCGCGAGGCGCACGCCAAGGAGGCGAAGCAAGAGGGTCTGCTGCGTCCGAGGACCACGGGCCCGCCCACGCCGTGAGGCCGGGGGACCGAGGGTCAGGGCCGGGAGACCACACCAGCCCCCGCGCCTTCCACACACACCTCTCGACGGGTCGGGAGTGCGTGACGGGAGAGGCGAGGGGGCACGCCGCGGGCACAACGAGAAGAGCGGTCCCGTTCGACAAGAACGTCCGTCCCTCGTCTGGCGCGACTTCGGCCCGGCCCAGGAGAGCGCGACATCACCACATCGATCCGTCAATAATCCGGAGAGCCACGGGCCACAGGGCCCCGAAGGCGGGGGAGGGGCACGGCGAGGACCATCACCCGAGGAGCCTGCTTCAGCCTCACCGGCACACCACCGCCCCACACCCTCTCCTCTCCTCTCGGGCAACTCCAGTGACCGACGACCCCGCGAGGAGAACGCCTGACACGTGGCACAGAGCCTGCGGGGGGGTGGGGTCGTCGCAGCCACCACCGGGTGCCTCGCGGCGGGGCGAGGTGGAGTCGCACGGGGCGGAAGACCCACGCGCCACCCCTCGCGCCCCGCCGCCCTCGGGTGAGCCAGAGACCGGAGGCGGCACCGCGGGTCGGGTCAGCCGGGCGCACACACAGGCACACACGAGAGCCGGCGCGCAGGCCCAGGCGGGCGGCTCAAGGGGCGAGGGGACGGTTCGGGCGCCGGACGGCGGCCCGCGGCCCACAGCCCAGATCCCTGCGTGCGCCCAGAGCCCCAAAGTCCCTCAGCGACTAGACGCCAGAGAACACCGTGTCAGCACCTACCTGGTGGCAAAAAAGGCCCATTTCGGGCGAAAAATATCACAGCGCCCGGGAGCGGGGCCCATCCACGAATCGCGGGGGGGACCCCGAAACCTCGGTCCGGCCACCTGTCCCCAACTCTTCCCCATCCACACCAGCCCCGGAGCTCTCGGGGGCCACCTGGTCGACCCGAGGAGCGTGGCGACCAAGTGGGGGCGGGGAACCGTGGGGGGGTGGGGGGGGTGGGGGGGTGGGGAGGCAGCGAGCGGGCCGGGGTCGCCCTCCCCGGTTCGCCCGCCCGCCCGCCCGCGCGGGCAGGTCCCGGTCCCCCTCCGAGTCTCCGGGCGAAGACGGTTCAAGAAAAAGAAAATGTCCCACACTCGGCCGCCTCCGACGAGCGGGCCCCACGAGGGAGCGCGCCGGGGCCCGGGCCGGTCCCCACCCCGGGGCTCGCGGTGGAGGACGGTGGGGCGGGGGAGGGTGAGAAAAAGTCGCGTCCGCCGACCGACCGGGACCCACGTGGGCCCGCTGAAGGGCCGGGTGCGCCCTCCCCGGCCACCCCGCGCGAGCAGGGCCCGGTCCGTCCACGTCCCCGGACACCCAGGGCAGGGGGACTTGAAAACCTTTTCCCAGGCGACCGGAGCCCACGAGGGACCGCACGCGGGCCCGTGCCTCTCTCTGCGGGTCACCCCTCGCGGCCCAGGCCAACGGTCCAAAGGGTGAGAGCCAGGAGAAGGCGGCCCGACCGCCAAGCCACAGTCCTCCGCTCAGGAGGACGCGGAAGAAAGACCCTCTCCCTTGCCACCGCGGCGGCGGCGGCGGCGGCGGCGGCGGCGGCGGCGGCGGCGGCCCGTCCCAGGTCGCGTCGAGTGGCCGTGTCGGTCGGTCCCCGCGGCCGGATGCTGGTCGACCAGGCCAGACGGCCCCACAGGACGGGCTCGAGACTGCGGCGACGGTCACAGCCACATAGACCTGCACGCCCAATCTCAAGCGACAGCAGGAGGCGCCCACGCCTGGGCGCCACCGCGACAGTCGCCACCAACGTCGCCCGGCTCACGGAACTCTGCCTCGGGCCCGGCGGCCCGGTCCCAACCCTCACGAAGGTCGCCGGAGCTCCAGAGACAAGGGACAATATAAAAGCGGCCGCCAGGTGGCTCCCGACAACCGGCTCCAACGTCCCCGGGCCGCCGGGTCCCTGTCGCCGGCCGGCCACCGAGGACGCGGCAGCGCCGGGCCGCCCAAACGCCCGGGCTAAGCCCGGGGCGAGGCGGCGGGCGTCTGGCGCGGCCCTGAGGCGTCCGTCTCGGACGGAGCTAGCTCCCGGGTCGGCACGACACGGCGCCACACCGGCAGCAGACGGGGTTGGGGCGGGGGGGGAGCTGGGAAGATGTCGCCGGGAGGCTGCCTCAAGGGACACGACGCGATTCCTCGGCGGGGGGATAGCCCACGGAGACGCCGGCGGGGCCCGGGGCGGCCGGCACGGGCCGCCCAGAGGGTCACGAGCAAGATCCCCGGCCGGCTGCCCGGACGGACGGAGGGAGGGAGGGAGGGAGGGAGGGAGGGAGGGAGGGAGAGAGAGAGAGAGGGAGACAGGGAAGGCGGGGACCGGCAAACCGAAACCAGGCAAGCGCTCAGAGAACAACGCAGGAATTCATCCTTTCCCGAACGGTGGATGGAGGTCTTTCAGAAGCAGACACGCAAAGCCCAGAAGCCAGAAAGGAAGGGAAGGATACACTCTGACCCCACACGAGTGGAAACAAACATCTGTCTCTGCCTACACGGCGACAAAGTCCAAAGACAACACGCGCGTGCGTGGGTGGGTGGGGAAATCGCCCTTGCGGTCGGTCGCGAGAACGTGGATTTCAAAACGGACTGACCACACAGTCACGGGCGGGGCTGGCTGGGGTGGTGAGGCGGGGGTTGGCGGAATGCGGGCGGGGGGGGGGGGGGGGGGCGGTGGAGGGGGGGGGCGAAGGGGGAGTCAATAGCCATCCACTAAAGAAACTGAGCTCCTAAACGTAAGGCCAGAAACGATCCAACTCTTAGAGGAACACAGAGGCAGAGAACACGCTCTGACCTAGATCACCGCAAGATCCTTTCGGACCCACCTCCCAGAGACGTGGAAATAAAAACCAAGATAAACCCATGGGACCTGATGAAACTTCAAAGCTTTTGCACAGCAAAGGAAACCATAAACAAGACCAAAAGACAACCCTCTCAGAACGACGGGAGGAAATATTTGCAAATGAAGCCACGGACAAAGGATTCATCTCCAAAAGGTAGAAGCAGCTCAGGCAGCTCTCCACAGCCAAAAAAACAAACAACCCCATCCAAACGTGGGCGGAAGACTCAAATAGGCATCTCTCCAAAGAAGATACACAGACCGCCCACCAGCCCACGAAGGAAGGTCACGCTCAACGTCCTTCATCATCAGAGCCATGCACATCAAAACTACCATGAGATAGCATCTCACCCCAGTCAGAATGGCCACCCTCCAAAAATCTAGAAAGGCAATCAGTGCCTGCCGGAGAGGGTGTGGAGAAAAGGGAACACTCTTGCACTCACTCACTCACTGCTGGTGGGAATGTGAATCGGTACAGCCACTATGGAGAACAGGACGGGAGGTTCCTTCCAAAACCACACATACAACGACCCTAGGACCCAGCAATCCCACTACGAGGCCTAGAGAGACCCTGAGAAAACCATCCTTCCAAAAAAGACACGGGGACCAAAATGCTCACTGCAGCTCGATTCACAATAGCCCGGAGACGGAAACAACCCAAGTGTGTCCATCCTCGGATGAACGGATCAAGAAGAGGCGGTACACATCTGCAACGGCATACCGGTCAGCCATAGAGAAAAAGAAAACGAAACTGAGCTCTTCGGAGTGTGTGTAAATGTTTTAGAGTACAAATCAACACAGTTTTAGCCAATTATATATTAATAACAAATGTGTAGAAGCTTAAATAAAAATAGGTGATGCCATTTACAACGGACCTAAATAAAGACTTAAATATAAGCCCACTAAGACATTTATAGGTCCTCTATACTGAAAATTACAAAACGCTGATGAAGAAAAATTTAAAAGTCCCAAACAAAGAGTGAGACATACCTTGTTCATGGATTAGAAAACACAACATGATAAAGATGTCCATTCTCCCCAAGTTAAGAGGCTTAACAGAGTTACTCTTAAAATGCCCTCAAGGTTTTTGTGGAGACAGACAAGCTTATTCTAAGATCTATAGGGTAAGAAGAGGCTGAAGAATAGCTAAAACCATTTGTAAAGGAAGATTAAAACGGGAGGAATGAATCTACCCAATTTCAAGATTTTGCAGTCATGATGGAGGGTAGATCCACAGATCAATGGAATGGAATAGAGAACCCAGAAACAGACTGACATCAATACATGTAACTTGTTTTTGACAGCAGTGCGAAAGCTATCAAGGAAGAATAGACTTTTCAAAAAATGGTACTGAAACAGTTGGACATCCCTCGACAAACACCAACAAACAAAAAATGAACCTTCACCTAAACCTCCACACCTTACACAAAAATTAAATCAAAGGGGATCATAATCTTAAATGTAAAAGCAGGACCTTTTTAGAAAAAAAAATAGGAGAAAATCTTTGGCATCTAGAACTACGTGAATAATTCTTAGACTGGACACCGAAAGTATGATCCATACAAGCAAAAACGGATAAATTGGATCTCATCAAAATGAGTTAAAATGCTTCATAGAAGATCATGTTAAGTGGATGAAAACTCCAATTACACAGTGGGAAAACATATTTGAAAATCCCACATGAGACAAATGACTTGTATCTATAATATACAAAGAACTCTCCAAACAACTTAAAAAAACCCAACTAGAAAATAGGCAGAAGACAGGAACAGACATGTCATGGAGGAGAATATACACATGGCAAAGAGGCCCATGAAAAGATGCTCAACATCGTTAGCCATTGGGGAAATGCAAATTAAGACCATAATGAGGTATCAGAGGAGAACTACACTTAAAGTACCGTGTGTGACCACATCCAATATGCTGGTGGCGAGTCCAGAGGGAAATGATGTCCCATCACCGGTGGGAAAATAAACTGGTTTATAGCCACTCGGAGAGACAGCTTGACAGTCTCTTGGAATCCTCAAAGTAGATTCACCCTACAACGCAGTCATTGTACTCTTGAGCATGTATCCAACAGAGACACAAACTTAAATTAAGTTCCCACAGAAACTTACACGTCAATGTTCATAGCAGTTTCATTTATAACAGCCCAAAACTGGCCACTACCCAAATGTCTTTCAGTGGATGAATGTTGAGACACATGGTGATAACATCTTATAATAGAATACTACCGAGCAACCAAAAGGAACAAATGATTACTATATGCCAAAACTGAAATGAACTTCAAGGGAATGATGCCGAGGGAAACATTTTAAAAAGCCCATCTCCGAAGATGAAGTCATTCAGGATGATATTTACATATTATTCTTAAAATAACAAAACGGTGGAGATGGAGAACAGATTAGAAGTTGCCAAGGGTTAGAGATGGGGGTAGAAAGTACAGCGGGGGATCTTGGTGAGGTCTTTGTGGTCCCTCCCAGTACAAATAATACAGCCATCTTGGTTGTAACCCCGAAAGATGTGTCAAAGCAATTCCTAATAAGAGGTGTCCAGATATTTAGCAATGGCAGCAGATTAGAGGTATAGCTCCCCAACATGACAACTTCAAAACAGATGGGACTCATTCAATGCATATGTTCATTTTAAAAAGGCCAATCACAGGGCCTCCCTGGTGGCGCAGTGGTTGAGAGTCCGCCTGCCGATGCAGGGGATACGGGTTCGTGCCCCGGTCTGGGAGGATCCCATATGCCGCGGAGCGGCTGGGCCCGTGAGCCATGGCCGCTGGGCCTGCGCATCCGGAGCCTGTGCTCCGCAACGGGAGAGGCCACAACAGTGAGAGGCCCGCGTACCGCAAAAAATAAATAAATAAATAAATAAATAAATAAATAAAAAGGCCAATCACAATACTTAAATGGTATAGATCTTAACGCTATGATTCTAAGGATCCAGCTACCCCAGATGGACTAGCAGGATTTTCTGGACATTCAATCTTATTTAAGACAGTAAATCTTATAATAAGACAGTTAAAACAAGAAAAAAAAAAAACCAACTACAGTTGGATCTTCTCGTAGGAAGATGAGGTGAAAATAGGTAGCAGCGGTTCAAAAGCTTAAGCAGTGGCACCTACATCTGGCTGCACATTAGAATCATCTGAAGCACTTTTTAAAAACCCTCACACCAACAGTTGGTCATCCTAAACCAATAAAATCATTTTAAATCTCCTCGGACGATGCCACTGTCTAGCCAGAAGTGAGAACCAGCGGACGAAGCAGAAGGGGATGTTCCTACAAAGGTTTCTTAACACTACGTCCTTTCACCCAATCAGATTTACCTTCCTGCAAAGGGGTAAAGAAGGCTAGATGTTGTCCATCCTTGCTTAGCTTTCATTAGCACTTGTGACTTGCCCAAAACCTGGATCATGTTTCCCCTAAATTGCATGTGATTTCCTAAGTTTTTCAAATCCAGGGCTAAGGGGTTTGCCAGGATGAGATTTTAAGTGCTCACACAGGGGAAGTCCCTGGCAAACCAGGACAGAGGTCACTCTACACTGAAATGTAAAGCATCCTAAATAACCCTGCCACTGCCCCCAGATACTCGTCTGTGCCATCCAGTGGAGAAAAGGCATTCTCCATCACTACCACGGCAAATGCTGCTGTCCTTGCCTTGGCTACTGCCTATCTTTTCCAGGCGTCACTCCCCTTCACCTGCTGGTGGACGCTTTGGCTAGCTGACAAGGCAGATATTTTCAAACTTTAAGGTGAATAAAAATCATCTGGAGGGCCAGTTATAACAGAGATCACTGAGCCCCAATAGAGTTGCTGATTCCATAGGGCTCGGACGGGGGCCTAAAACTTGAGTATCTGACACAGTATCAGGGGACGCCGGTAAAGCCGGTCAGGTTGTTACCGAATGCACGTTCGTGTGTCTGAAGCACAGTGAGGCCCAACAAACCGAAAGGTTGGAGTCTGGAGCAGAGAAAGGTTTATTGCAGGATCGAGCAAGGAGAGGGGTGGCCCGTGTTCCAAAACACCCTGACATCTCCAAAGGATGTCAGCAAAGCATTTTTAAAGGCCAGGTGAGGGAGGGACGTCCCAGGGAATGTGATCAGCTCGTGCACAATCCTCTGACGGGCTGATGTTGAGGCCACAGGACAGGTCACATGATCCATCCTTAGGTGCCAGGAGGTCTGGGGGCTACGTGCTCATGATCATCAAGGAGTTCATTTCTTCCATTGGGTGGTGGTTTTTGGCATCTGAAAACTCCAGAAATACGCCTGAGATACTATTATCTGAGTACTTCAGAGAGGAACTACAGCCGAGGCTATGGGGGATGGGTCTGTCCTAGGAAGGCCCCATAGGGTACTGCTCGGTTACAAGGTCACCATACTTTGAGAACCACTGCTCTAGTGGCTTGGAATGTTAAGCAAGTAATGGAAGAATCCCTATCCAGATCTAGCTTCTCGTATCGCCAGCTATTTTGGTGGGGGGAAGGGTAACTTGGGTCCTTGCTTGGACTTCTTGTTCACTTATATCAAAGCCTATTTGAGGCCGTGTGCTCGGCAAGACGCAAGAGGGAAGGGATGTGCGAACAGATAGATGTATATGGGACGACCGATTCACTTTGTTAGAAAGCAGAAAGTCATCCTAAAAAGAAGAAAAGAAAAAGAAAAGAAACATCTGTTCCGACACACCTGCACGATGCAACACCCTGCGTGCGAGCGTGTGCGTGTGCGTGTGCGTGCGTGGGGGGGGGGTGCTCGTGTGTGTGTGTGTGTGTGTGTGTAATCCTAAAGACGCTACAAGAAAACTACTAGAGTGCATCAATGAATTCTGTAAAGTTGCAGCATATAAAATGGAAACATGGGAATCTGTTGCATTTCTACACAATAACAGGGAAACGTCGGAAAAGGAAAAATGAAAGAAACACATCCACTTACCATTACATCCAAATACATGTTTATCTATATAATTCTTGACAGTCAACATGTCATTTTGAGGCTTTTGCCTTTATAAGCCTCACCAATATTGTAGTCTGGCAGAACACATTTCACGTCCTTCTAGAATCTATGTCTCCTGAGCTATAGACCTCAGTTTAGCTCAAATATAATTCTTTTCTATTCCTAGTATAGGTTGATTTACGGAATATTTATATTGAAAACACCATTAAAGAGTTTCTTTCTTACACTTCAGAATATAATGAACAGCTAAAATATGAGTTACAGACACTAAATCCCACTTTCATTTAGTGCACGGAGGCTGCTACAAGGGCAGTGGATAGGGACGTGCTCTGGGCCCAGCAAGGAGGGCCTCCACAGCTCTCTGCTCTTCCCAGCTGCTCCAAAGCCCACTGCACCGCCCCTGGTGGGGGTGGGGACAGCAGTTCAAGCATCATGGAGACCCTGGGGACATGACCATGAGTTGGGAGGTCCCCAGACCTGAACCCTTCAGGGACAATGCCCGTCGATGACACTCCAAGCCCTGGAACTGCCAACCTGAGGTTCTCTTCTTATGGAGCAAGGGCTCTTGTGACTGACGTGCAGAAAGCCCAACTCTGACAGCAGGTGTGTTAATCAAAGTAAGGGTTTACTTACAGATCTCCAAGCAAGGGATTGGGAGACAAGCCATAGACACACTCCAATTGCGCCGTTGAGCTCGGGGCTTCTTTAAAGGGAAGGACAAAGAGGCTGCCATTAATCGTCATCATTTGACATTTCCGTGACTATTTTTTTTTCCTTTTTTACCAAATCGAAGTATAGTTGACTTATTGATACAATATTGTCTTACTTTCTGGTGTATACCAAAGTGATTCAGTTATATATATATACATATATATAAAATCTATAAGCTATAGTGAAAAATTATATATATGTATAATTATATACACATATATAAATGTATATACAGTATTACATATATAAAATTATATACACTTTATATATTAAAATATATATATATTTTATGTATATTTATATATATATAAAATTTTATATATATAATTTTATACATTATATATATATAATTTTCCATTATAGGTTATTACAAGACATTGAATAGAGTTTCCTGGGCTATGCAGTAAATCCTGGTTAGCTATATTTTTTATGAACAGAATTGTGTAACTGTTAATCCCATACTATATGTGACATTTGTTCATCATAGCTTCAGAAGTCAGGCTGTCTCTGGTTTATGATTCCCAGGCCAGGTGGTCCCCGCCTCAGGGGTCTTTGAGCTCATCCTGCCCTGGAGAAACCACCTGCATCTGGAGAGAACGGTGACATCTACAACAGCACCTGGTCCATTGATGACGTTAACAAGGGTAGTCTAGGCACCTGACTCTGCTTGACGAGTGTTCCATTAGCACAGCATTGAGGTCAGAGGTGACAAAGAAAAGGGAGAAAGTTTTGGATACAGAGGTCATCTGTAAACTCAGTGAGGGAACTCAGTTTTAGGGGGACTTGGATTCACCGTGCAGGACGTGGGAGGACAGCACCTCACTCCTGGTGCCCAGCCCCATCAGCTCCTGGACGGACCCCCGCCCCTGAAGAGGCCCCTCTGGGGGAAGGAGAAGCTGCTGGGACATCGGCCCCAGAGCCCCTCTCCTCCGGCCCATCTCAGGGCTCCGACTTCCCGGAGGATCGGAGGCGGAGGCCCAGGGGGCAGCGAGTGGCCAGCGGGAGGAAGAGGCGCCCAGTGCAGCAGTGGCCCGAGTGCAGGAAGCCGGGGCGGTTCTGATCCCGTGGGGAACGAGCCTGGGGCCGGAAGGCCTTCGGCGAGGAGCGCGGTGCCCCCCGCCGGCCGGCTCCCCACCTCTGCCGCCCTCCCTGTGGGCGGAGACCTCCGCGCGGCTCCGGACAGGGAGGCGGGCCCTCCTTGCCCGCCGCTCCTCCAGCTCCCGGCCGGGCCCCTGCAGCGGAGCTCCCTGTACCTGTAGTCCTTGCCCCGCCCGGAAGCCCGGGGCGCGGCGCAGAGAGGCCAAGGCCCGGGGCCCTGGGCTCCGCCCGCACCGAGGGGCTCCTCCCAGACCCGCCCGCCCGGCTGCAGGAAGAGCCGGTGGATCCACAGCCGCCTCCTCACCAGAGAAGAGGTTCTCATCTTGTCGCAGGAAGAATTCAGAGACAACAGGGAGAAGGAGAAGACACAGCGAGGACTTCTGGGGCGCAGGGGGCCGACGGGGGTGAGCAGCGGCGCTGAGCTGCTTGGACAGGCTGCTTCCAAGGGGCGGGAAAACGAAGGGGCGGAGTCTTCATTGGGGAGGGTGGGGGCGGGGTCGCACTTCCTGGTTTTCACCCCAGCTCCACCTTTCCGAGGGGAGGGGGGAGTTTCCTCCTTATTTAGCCTCGCCGCGAAGTGTCCCGGCCCCGGTGCATGACGGGAACTTCTCATCTGCAAGGCTAGTTTTACTGTAATGAGGGCTTAATGAGCAAAAGGTTACATTTAGAGGCCTTAGATTCCCGTTTTCCCACCTTCCTTTGCCTCCAGCACACTTGTCACCCCAAAATGTATGGTTTTCTGTCCGTCCAGAAGTTCCTGCTTTTCTATGTCTGCCTACAGACCCCCGTTGTTTACAAGATGTATGGTTTCCTGCCATCTGGCCCCACCCCCTTTCTCTGCTCACATGCAGCTGTTTGCCTGCTGGAGCAGCCATAGGTGCCGTCCTTGGGTCTGGGCCGGTTTGGGGCAGGGGCGCTTAGACTTCTCACTCTGCTGGCTTCCAGACTGAGGCCAAAGAACTGGAGCGGGATGCGCTGGGCCCCTGTGTTGTCTGTCCTGAGCACGGGGCTGGCACTGGACAACAAGGCAGGAGCCAACTACACATGCCCAGGCAGGCCCCTTCTTTCATCCTTCATCTCTGCTGTGAAAGAGCCCAGATGCTGCCCCCAGCCTGTGCTGTAGGACCTGTAAGCTAAAAATGATTTTTATAGTTTCAAATCTTGAAAAAAAAATTAAATATTTTGCAACATTTGAGAATTATATAACATTCGCATTTTAGTGTCTATAAATAATGTTTCATTGGAACGCAGCTCTTTTGTTTACCTTTTATCTCTGTCTGCTTTCCTGCTACAATGGCAGACTTGACGGATAAAGCAGAGGTCATATGGCAAAGTTTAAGATGTTCACTCTCTGGCCCTTTAGAAAAGTGTGCCAGCTCCTTCTCTAGAAAAGTAGTATTTTCTTACCACTATATGCTGAGGGTTGCACTTAATAAGCAGGTAAACTTTTGGTGAGTTTTGCCCCTTGAAATAAACCTTGGGTGGCTGTAAAACTGATTACATTACCCTAAGGAACCTCATAATAAACCCAGCCACCAAATGTGCAATAATTACTAGGCTGAGAAGGCAATTCATGTGCTGACTTCTTTCAGCCAAGAAATCACCACAAATAAGCATAACTGGAATACAGCTCCCATCTGAATTAGCATCAACTGCAGAAACTGCCAAGTATTTCCAATCCTACGAATGGGGCAGAGTAAACCATACAACTAGTTTGACCTTTGGTTTAGAGACATCTCTTAACTATAGAACTGTTTGCCAAAGTTTATTGAACATGAAAATCAAAAAATAAAAATAATTTATTGATAGAAAACTATCACGATTTAATAAGTGCTATTTACACTTAGAGGAAAGAAAGCCATAAAAATGGTCACATTGATGACACAATTACTATATAATTTACATATGCTTATGAAAATTTTATAAAAGCAAAAATAAGTAATTAGAAACATACTATTTTTTTGTCATTAAATAAAAAGCATTTTTTTTTTTTTTTGAGGTAAGCGTGCCCCTTACTGTTGTGGCCTCTCCCATTGCGGAGCACAGGCTCCAGATGCGCAGGCTCAACAGCCATGGCTCATAGGCCCAGCCGCTCCGCAGCATGTGGGATCCTCCCGGACCGGGACACGAACCCGTGTCCCCTGCATTGACAGGCGGACTCTCAACCTCTGTGCCACCAGAGAAGCCCAAATAAAAAGCATTTTCATGCAACTTCCTGGTATACTGTTGCATCTGTTGCACCGTTTCTTTCTTAAAATGCATTCCTGCATAATGGGAACACATAGATAAAGACAGTTTGTATTTTTCTTTTGTATTTCTAAGTACATTTTAGTTGAAATTTATCAATAGTGTATATAGCCTATAATACATTCTGGGAAATGCTGACTTATCTGGTAATATCGTGTTATTTTGGATTGTTTTGAATTATCTAAAATGAAATTAGAATAAAATGAGGACCCCAATGAAATAATCAAAATAGATATCATTTTGTCTAATATCATTTAAAATGGAAACTCATTAAATCTCAAATAAAATAGTTGGTCAATGGAATTTTAAGTGGCTTGTAGAGAAAATTTTCTATACTTATAAAGCATACTGATTTGCAAAAACATAATTTAGAATTTAAACAATTAAATTTAAAAGGACTTATTTTATAATGTAGTGAACAGCAAACCTTGCTCTTAGGAAAGGAAATCTAGCTTTCCTCTCCTTGCATCTTGCAGAATAGCTTTCCAAGGGTTCAGAATAGCTTTCCAAGGGTTCAGAATTCTGTAAAATATTTGTAATAACCCAATCATTCTGAAAATATATAATCTTTCAGAGTCCTATAATTGACAATGTTTTAAACATGGATTTTATTTTATCAAGTGCCAACTTATTGTAGACTAGTTGCGAACATCTTATAATTGTTCAATATATGAACACTTGTCAGAAACCTCTGGAGGGTAGACATACACATGGATCTCTGGGGGGCTGGGCATTGTGTCTCTCTGAATTAGTGTCCCCGCCCCTGGTGTTTGAACACATTCTGAAAATGGGACTCTTACCATGTCTGCAATCATCTTCCACCTCGTAGTCATGGAGATATCGACCTGTTTTTGGTGGGAAAACAAAACAAAACAAAACAAACCCTTCGCTACAAAGTCTAAGGTAAGTGATGAACCTATGCCTGACTCTGAATTCTTGGAATGTGCCTGTCCAGGTACATACAGTTCTTCAGGACTAGCACTCTTGTTAAGATTAAATTAATTTCTTTTCAGTTATGAGAAAAATATTAAATAAAATTTAACAGCAGTAGAATTAACCGAAGCACCAGAGTTTAATCACAAATCATGTGTTTATTCTCATGGCCATTCATCCGTGACATGTGCATACGTATTTGAGCACTAATATATATAACAGTTACCATTATTTGTGTTCTACTTTTTAGTTACCATTCAAAGTTAGTTCCTGATTAACCCTAGTGTTTCTAAGTATATTTACAACTTCATAAAGACAGAAAGTCACTAACTGATCAATAATGACTGTATTGAAGGAAAACAGGCCCATCTTACTGAGCACAAGGTTTCATTGTTTTGAAAAACACACGCTCGCTCAGTAGTGCTTACATATGTGCAAGCGCTGATCCACTGAACTGGGGGTGCGTTATTTCTTGTTGCTTGTTATCAAAGTTTGTATTTCACATTTCTCAAGATACTTCACCATCTACACATTTCTGCTGTCTATTTGTAATACACTTTCTCACAGTAGATATTGTAGAGAATATTTTTTCCTGGATCTCAGCACTCATGTTTTTGTGTAGTCATTAGCAGTTGTTTCTGTTCTAAAGTGTGCAGTGAGCATCCTTGGATAGGCCTGAGGTGGCCAGCTGAGTGACTATAGCAGCGCACTTAACTCCTCCGTCACTGAGGGGCCTGGACGAATGGGACCTTAAGTCCCCTTGTCTTCATTCTTCAGCACATTTCCTGAGGATTGTACACACTAGGGACACGTTAGTGAATGAGACACAAGGGATCCTGCTCTCACGTTGCTGGGGGGAGTACACAGACTCTTCTAAATAAAAGTGTAAGAAAAATAACTTTGAAGAGTGCTACCAAGACAACAAAGCTGGCGGTGACCGAAGCCCAGAGCTGCGGGCCGCTGCTGGCGGGACAGCCGGCGAGTGTCACCACAGCGGGGCGTTCTCTGCGGCTGACTCAGCCTCCTTCATTACAGATGGCATTTGAGATGTGACGGGACACGAGAAATCTCTAATGTGCAAAGGACAGGGGAGGGGCCCACATTAGACGAGGGGGGGGGGCTGAGGCTCTCCTGAGGAGCTACCATCTGCGCCGCCATCCAGGTGAGCAGAAGCCACCAGCCCTTTGAAGGTTTAGGTCAAGGCCGCCTAGGCAGAGGGAAGAGCAAGATCAGAACGTTGCCGGCGGGTCCACAGCCGGGTGGGGAGGAGACCCTGTGGCTCCACTGTCCTGAGTGACGGCATGAATAACGGGGTGGGGGGCGAGGGGAGGGATGGGCCGAGTCAGGGCCTGGCTCAGGCTGGGCGTCTGTGGTCTCCGATTTGCTGCTGCTGTGAACGCTCCTCTCCACTCCTAGTGCACATTAGATGTCCTGGGCCCACACAGGGGAAGACACAGGGTCCAGAAATCCTATTGGGCTGGATAGAGTAGGCCAGGCTCCAGCAAGATGGCAGGCTCTGAAATCACCAGGGGTTTTTCTGACATCAGTAGGCCGATTTCTAACACAGGAGACTGAAGGCCAAGTTCAGCAGTCTTGCTCAGCATGAGCAAAAATGAATTCATTTATAAATTTGCAGAACTGTTGTTTCAAAGAAAAAGTTCATCTTTCGTAAGGTCACATAGAAAGGCTACAAGGGAACCAGACCTTAGAAATCCTACTTCTGTGGAAGAAAGTCACCAGCAAAGTGCTTGGAGAGTTTAAGGAACGTGTAGCTTTAAAATAAAAAAAGAAAAGTTAGAAAAGTCAGAAGAGTTCCGGGGAAGGGCCTCCTTCTAGGCCAGCAGGCTGTGTCTGGTGGTAGGCAGCCGCTCAGAGCTGCACACTCCTTCCCCTGTGGCCAGGATCATTCGTATTGTGCTTTATCTGCACCACTTACAGACGCAATTCAGCTGCAGTAACTCTTACTGACTCAGCTAGCTCCCACTTGATGTTCTCAGCAAACGGGCATGTGGAGTCTGCAAGAAACCGTCCTCCAGAGAAAGCCCAGGATCTCCACCTGACACGTGTGTCCCCTGTCCCATCATTTCACCAGTGTCACGGGGCCTCCCTGCTTTCCTCTGCACAGCATGTTCCTGACGGGATCTCTTTCTAGGCGGGAGAATCATTCTTGTCAGCCATCACCTCAGCATCAATGTCCTCTCACGTGCAACTTTACTTCTATAGTCTTTGAAAGCGCGTCTCCACGAATTCTCGATCTGAACATGTGTGTTTTGTATTTATTGACTTTTGTGTGTCCTTCAGTGGAGCCTGTGCTCTGTCTCCTGTCCTTAGCCTGTCGTGAGTCACTTGTCTGAGTTATTCAATGACACCTAATCCCCCTTCCCGTCACCTCTTTTCCATTCTTCTCCACCCTTCTGTGACACGCATCACTACAGACACATCCTCATCGCCGTGGCATCCCGGCCTCCCTTTGGGACGCTCAGTGTGCCTTCCCGCTTCTCTGCTACCTCGTGTTCCCGTGTGTGCTCTGCCCAGCACTCCCAGCAGCCTCCCCCCTCGCTCTTCCCTTTGGAGCCCCCGCCTCCCAGTTCAGCCGTCACTATTGCTCACCAGCTCCCGAGGACTTATCTGCAGCCTGACGTCCCCGGTCCCCGCCTCTGGGCTCCGTAGCACATTCCCTTGAATAGTGACCACACAGGAAACCTCCTTCCTCTCCCTCTTCTCCTCCGCTACATCCCCTGTGGATGCCTCCCTCTCTCCTGAGCGTCCAGGCTCCATGGTTCAGAATCATCCATGATCCATTTCTCCATACATAGGAGGTTATCTGGCCATGTGGAGTCCAGCTCTAATGGACTGAGGTGAACAGTGACGGGCAGAGGGCAAGGGAGAGGCAGGAGGTATGTACCAGGCCAGGCTGTGATTGGGTGAGAATAAAGGGCCGTGCTCAGAACAAGAGCAGATTATGGAGGGTTTCTGAAGGTAGACCAGATTGGGGACTATTTTTAAACACAGGTGGAGAAGGGGTCTGTTAGAGAGGTTACAGCTAAAGGAAGCGGAAGTCTCATTGCTAGTTTCCTCAGGAGGATTCAGCAACTCACTATCTTTACATAGTAACATCTTATCACGTGTTCTTTCAGTTACAGAAAGTCCAGGTTGCACATCCCTTGGAAGCTTATCCTATACATTTTCTAGCAGTGGAAAACCATAGGCCAAGGTTATGCATGGCAGCGTTGTTTGGAATACCAAAAGATCAGTAAACATTGGTGTTTATTCCCACGTGGATTAGTGAAGTGAGCTGGTGCCCTTCTTTGTGTTTTGTCTAAATCTCCTTCTGAGTCATCGCACAAAGCCCAGCAGAATGTGTGAGGCAGAGGTGTGGTGTGACACGTCTGCTCCTGTTACTGCACACGAGTTCCTGTGCTCGATGCCCAGTGAGGGCAAGCAAAGTGGAATGTCAGAGTTTGGAGCAGAGAAAGGTGTATTGCAGGGCCACGCAAGGAGATGGGTGGCTTGTGCCCAACAAAAGCCCAGACTCCCCAAAGGCTGTCAGCAAAGCATTTTGAAAGGCCAGGTGAGGCGTTCGAGGTTGGTTGTTGCAAAGTTCTTGGCGCAGGAACATCCTTTGTCCACGAAGTTCAGCTCACGGTGTTCCTGTAAACCTCCAAAAAAAGAAATGTTGTTCTCTGTTCTGAAACTTTTATCTCTATATGGATGAAAAGTGTTATCCCCTGAAAGGTCAGATCCTTGAGAATGGGCTATCCTGCCTATTTCAGGCTAGAGGCAACCTTCTTAACTGAAAGCGAAGGCAATAGAACACAGAGGTTAAAGTAACAAAACATCCTCTGTGGAATGAAATTCGTTCTTCCCTATGGGGACACTCCTTACAGTGTGTCTGATCGCCGTGCAGCTGGGACAGTGTGTGCCCGAGCGTCCACCTTCCTTCCCACCAGTGTGGCTGTGATGGGACCAGAGGTCTGAATGGGGAGGGAAGTAGGGACGCCTTAGTCTTCTTTTACCTCCCAGCCAAGGTGCTCTCGGGGTTCTGCTCATGTGTGATGCTAAAGAAGTGGCCAGTGATCAGCTGATCACCCTACCCTGAGTTTACCGACACCAGATGCCTGTCTGGGGGCTGAGAGACCAGCCCGGGGAGGACGTGGCAGAGCTGCCACCACAGCCGCCTCCATAATATCTGAACTGCCTGGTCCCACCACTCATGATGAGCCGGCTTCCTCACCTCACCTCTTACTATCAGCTTTTCGCTGAACAAAATGAGGTCTCTATTTGAATTTCTTCTGGAGTTTCTCATTGGTCTGGAAGGTAATACACTAACATTTCTAAAGCACTTGGGCAGCTTTGACCAAATCATATTACTTTGCAGGTTTGTTTACATTTAGTCGTTGGTCAGTCTGCCATCTTTGTAACAAAGGCAACTAGTAAATTTCCCAGTGACCAATGTTTGAAAATCTGAGTAAAAATTAGTAACCTCTCGTTGTAAAAATAGAGAAGATTGAGTGTATGGGAATATGCGCACTGAAATTATGTACATATTTAGTCCTGCTAATTGCTTTTTTTACAGACTATGACTTAAACTGACTCACTGCCTGTACGTAAGTGAGAAACGATTACAACCTCCAGTCAGTGCCAGCACGCACACTCGGGGAAACTTAGAAGTGCCCTTAGCTGTCCTGCACATTCGACCATGTGGAGGGGAGGAAACTGAGAGCAGGGAAAGAGAAAAAGACTTGGCAGACACTTCCTCACCCCCCACTCCAGACGGGGCGCACGGGGTGGGAGAGCAGGTTGGCATGCCCTCCCCTCACGACGGCTGTGCGGTTCATGCTGGTCTTGAGAACACACTTCGTGCTTCACTTGAGGGATTCGGTTGTGGAGCCTTCACTGTGACTGCAGGTTGGGTCTTCTCTGCCCGCCTCCCCCTCACATTTCACTTTGCCCTCAAGTCTTCATTTTTTCAGGCAAACAATGTGGCTCAGTGGGCAGAGCTGAACACACAGTAGGCAAAGGCTTGATTCCCACATGTAATATATATTCAGAGTTTAATTATTATTATTTTTGTGTGTGTGTGTGTGGTACAAGGGCCTCTCACTGTTGTGGCCTCTGTCGTTGCAGAGCACAGGCTCCGCACGCGCAGGCTCAGCGGCCATGGCTCACGGGCCTAGCTGCTCCGCAGCATGTGGCATCTTCCTGGACGGGGGCACGAACCCGTATGCCCTGCATTGGCAGGCGGACTCTCCACCACTGTGCCACCAGGGAAGCCTATATTCGTATTATTATATTAACTCATTTATATTTCATAATTTACTATATTAACATAACATAAAAATAATATATAATGTAGCAATAATATAATAATATTTATATTCCACTAATACATATTAATATTGATCATGTATAGGCTAATTTAGTTAGTGACATCACTGGCAAGAAGACTAATTAAGACTAAAGAAATCAGAAGAGCCTAGATATTTGAAGGTCTTTGAGGGAACTCCATGCCCATGATGTAAATGGAGAGAAGTATACGGAAGGTGTTGGCTGGGGCTGCCGGCATTGCTCCTCTGGACCCCTGCTACAGGGTCGAGAGTGAACCAGGGCCCCCCAAGTGTGTGGGCAAAGCAGGAGCCCAGAGGCCAGGGCACATACACCCTGGCCAAGTGGCTTCCTTCTCTCACCACATCGCGTGCCCCGTCCGCCCGCGCCGCCTCCTCATTTACACTCCTGTGAACAAACGTTGTCATTCTGCGACACAATGATGTGTACCTGGTGCAGGAGAAATGGCACCTATGAGATGGTGACACACATCTTAAAGCTGGAGAGAGGGAGAGGGAGAAAGAGAGAGAGAGAGTGAGAGACACAGAGAAACACCAGTTTTGTCCTATAATATAAAACATAGGAAAGTACAAATTGATGTTAAAACTGTTTATAACAACTTAGCTTTTGTTTTCACCAATGCCTGCACTATACAGTTTAGTAGTCATCTAATGAATCTGTTTCTAAAATCATAACGTAGTCTTTCAATTTTGAAATAATACAGTTTCCTACATTACCAAAAATGTACCTTAGAAGGCAGCGTTCAAATCCTCCAGTGTCTTCTTAGGCAAAGCAGAGCTTTTTCGCATCTTCAGAGCCCCTGTCAGAATGTGCCCCGGAGGTTAGGGGGAGTTTCCTGGATCACAGTCAGCCCTTCCCCTGTTGCCAATCAGTGCGGGTGTTTGTTCTTACTGCTGGTTCTGAGAGATCTCTGTGAGTGGCTCTGGCACCTACACACGCAGGAGCACTTGGTCCGCATCAACATTTCTGGCAGGTGCAGCCGTACCTTGAAAGCAGCCTTACATCCCGGCCACCAAGCAGGTCAAGCCGCCCCGCTGTACCATTCCCCCGCTGACTTCCCTCACCAGGATCAGAGTGAACTGGAGCCACTCGTCCCTTCCTACCCTTCTCAACTCACAGGCACGGCCAGTCTCCTGGTTCTGGTTCTGTTCGGGGAGGAAGGAGGTCCAGGCCCAGCCCGGGGGAGGCCCGCAGGGAGAACCCCATCTGCTCACACAGCCTGTGGACTTGCCATGGAAGTTCGGGTGCATCGTGGTGGCTGGAGGAGCCTCAATGCCTTCCATTTGCATGGGCGTGTTCTCACCTGCTGAACAAAGACTCAGAATCCCTCCGGGTGCGGGTGTGGCCGAGGGGAAGGTGAGACTCGGATGGGCCAAGGGTGGAGGAGAGGGTTTTCTAAGTTCCACAGCACAGACCAAACCCTGTCTCAGCTGGAAACATTGATGGCTCAGCACCGGCCCCACCAAGTGGAGGGATTGGTGGACGTCCTGAGCCGGGGTTTCTCAGGGAAATTCGAGGAGATGGTGGGAGGAGAGAAGATGCTGGTAAGGGCCTGGGACCTGACGGCCACCCCTCTGACCTCAGCGCGGGAGTTGCGGGTTATAATTAGGATTTTCCCCAAGTCAGAGCAGCTGCTCTCCCTGGGTCTGACGTTGACTCTTTATTGTAATAGTGAGATGGATGCAGATCAACTGAGCAAGACCTGCAGCAGAGTGTACTCTAAGCCCTTCGTTCTCCATCTGGCATAACACACGCTGATGCCGAGCTGTGTGTCCCCTCTACTCACTTCTCTCTCACCCAGAGCACATTCGTGGAGGCCCTACTGAGTTCCAGGCCGGATCCAGACACTGAGGTGCAGCAGTGGGTGATGAAAAAGGAGGGAGTCCCCATTCTCATGCCGGCCACAGACTTGTGGGGGAGACTGAAAAAAATAAAATGGACACAACGTCTAATGGTGATATGTATCTTGGAGAAAAATAGTCAGGAAGGAAGGTTGAGCAAATTTTTGATTGTGTTTAGTCAACAGGCAATGGAGTGGGCAGAGTATTCCAGGCTGAGAGAACAGCAAGTGCAAAGGCCCTGAGGCCACAGTGGGCTGCATATTGAGAGTCTTAGTTACTAGTGTGGATTTTTAGATTTCTCTTGAGTCTGCATTTTGCTTTTATTTGTATTCTTCGTTTCACTTTCTTAGCTCATGAACATAAAAGCCTCACCACCAATCTGTTGAATTCAGCATATTCTATTCCAGTGATTCAAAGTGAAAACTTTGGTGACTTTGGGTCAACTCAGTGCATGTTTACTGAGTGGCCTCCCTGGCCCCAGCACTCTGTGAGGAGCGAGAAGCCTGTGGAATGGATGTAAGTGGTCTCCACATTGATGCCCCCAGTTCATGAACTTCCTCTGTGGCCTCAGTCTCCTTCCACTCCATCTCCTCCCATCTCATCTGGGTCACGAGTTCTGATCAGGACACTCCCTCACACTTTCACCTTCTATGTCCAGCTCCTTCCAGAGGTCTCTGCCCAAAGGTCCGCTAAGCTTCTCAAAGTCAGTGCAGCCCAAACTGCGTTGCCTGTTTTATTTTTTTAGGAGCCCACGTGGTAAGGAAACCCACTAATGCGCCCCCCAAGCTCCAGGAATGGCTTTTGCCTCACCCCACCCACCCCAGCGCCCCGCACAATGATCCCACTGCTGCAGGACTCCCCACCATCCTCTCTTTCTTGTCAATCCTGGGATGCACACCAAACGTTCCCTCCTCGCAAAGGCCCCTCATGTGGCAGAAAAATACACATGGGTCACCAGATGTGGTCAGTGCTGTTAAAGAGCAACGGGATCCCAGAGCAGAGGACAGATGAGTCTCCCTGAGCAGGTAGAGCACAGGCCACAGTGGCAGCAAAGCCCATAAAGGGCGTGAGGCGGGCATCACGCTGCAGCCTCTCCCCTCTGTTACCCCAGTGCACCCTGGGTTCCCAAGCTACCATCTAGGTGGGCTGCCATCCTTGTGTGGTGTCAGGGGGATGCCCATTTATTCCTTCATTCCCTTATTCATTCATCTTTTGTGTTTCCTGCTCAGTGCCACTTTGGCTAGAGGAGAGCTCATCCTTGGAGACCCAGCTCAGTAGTTGCCTCATCCATGAAGACATGCTGATGGCCACCCATTCTTGCTGCCTTTGGCCCCATGTGGAACACCCCAGGGCTGTGATCATGCTTTGATTACCTCTCCAGCCTGTGAACTCTGTGAGGACACTGGACAAGACTCAGAGAGGAGCTCATAAATATGTGGTGATGGCTAAATGACTGAATAGTGAAAGGATTAAACACAGGCCATGTGTAAGTCAAGTTTATCGAAGGTCAGTTTCCTCCTCCTCCTCCTCCTCCTCCCTCATTCCAGGACCAGGAGCCCGAGGGGAGCTATCTCACCCTCACTTCATCTGCCACTTCAGTAGTCTGGAGGTCTGTTATCTTTCTTTCAATTTGTTTACACTTTGAAGACATTTCATGGCTGTACCTCTCAGTATTGAGGACCTTAAAGGCAGGAGCCCTTCTGTGGTGCCTGAGCCAGGAGAAGAGATTATGGGAACACAGAATGTTTAGGAGGACGTGACCCAGTTTCTGGGCCCCTGGGCAGTCGGAATTGGGAAGCAGAAACAGAGGAAGTTTTCACCCCTACACCACCAGGACACGTCCCTCCCTCTTTGCCTTTAACCAACCTGATTATGATCACCTGGGGTTCAATGTTTATCCTTGGTGGACTTACCGGCCACCAGACCTCAGTACTAAGCTTTCTGCATGGCCTACATGAAGGCAATAGTGGCTTGGGAGCCTCTGTTCCTAACTCTAAGTAAATCTGACAATTACGCTGGCTGAGTTCCTGGCATCTCACGTTAGATGCTCAGCTCTTGCAGTCCCCTGTCACTGCTGTCCCCGAAACCCCAGCTTGCAACTTGGTGGTGGAATGTCTTGATAGAGGAATGTAAGAATGAGTAGGAGAAGGGCGGGTGGTGCCAGGGCGGCCTTGAAATATAGGGGACGGGACTTTGCTCTTGGCTGGTCCTGACCTTACAGGACTTTGCTCTTGGCAGGTCCTGAACTTTTGCAACTGGCCACACCCCCTGAGTGTGCAGTCTCCTGGGAAATCAAAAGTCCCAGCCTGAGCGTGTGGTCCACAGAGGGCTGAAGGGTGTGAGAGAAGCAGCCCACACACAGGAGCCTGGGAAGCCCAGGGCTCAGAGCACACTGGGGAGTGGAGCCTGGCTGGCATTGTTCCCCCGTGAATGCCATTATCAAAGGCCACACCAGTCTGAGGATACATGGTTTGTACTTGGTTGGGAGACTGTGGGTTCCGGGGGTCAGGCTTTTGTCACCTCTGTCTCCTTCCGCCTCTCTCTCCATTTGCCACCGCTCCCCCATCCCCCTGCACAGGTGTTCTCTTCTTTGGCCGCCAGCATGAGGCACCCATTGGTGGAGTCCTGGTCGGGGTGGGTGGTTTGTGGGGTTGTGAGAAAAGACAACAGGGCTGCACTTGTGTCCGCTGGACCTGATGGCGGCTGTAGGATGGTGGAGCAAGTTGAGGATCTGCAGGAAAACATGATGTAATACCATAGACTTGTCTGCATAAAATGGTTATGATGGAATGTATATATTCTATACCTTTCACATTAAAATAATTATAGAAAGTGTCTGTGTACGTGTGTATATCTTAATGATCTAGAACGACAAGTTCTTATTTATTTATTTTTGGCTGGGTTGGGTCTTCGTTGCTGTGAGCGGGCTTTATCTAGTTGCGGCGAGTGGGTGCTACTCTTCATTGTGGTGCACGGGCTTCTGAATGTGGTGGTTTCTCTTGTTGCAGAGCACGGGCTCTAGGCTTGCGGGCTTCAGTAGTTGTGGCTCACGGGTTCTAGAGTGCAGGCTCAGTAATGGTGGTGCATGGGCTTAGGTGCTAAGCACCATTCGGGATCTTTCCAGACGAGCGCTTGAAAATGTGTCCCCTGTATTGGCAGGTGGATTCTTAACAACTGCTCCACCAGAGAAGCCTTAGAATGGCAAATTCTTAAGTGAAACACATGAATCAACCACAGGCTAATACATGGATGACCCTCAACGACATGATACTAAGTGTGGGAGGCCAGACAAAGATGGCCAGAATTGTGCAATTCCAATTACTTGAAATATACAAAACAGGCAAATCCATAGACAAAGCACACAGGGGTTGCTGAGGCTAGTGGAGAAGAGGGGGGAGGGGACGTGGCTGTACAAGGAGGTCTGGATTTCTTTCCGAGTTGATGGTACTGAGGACGGTTGTACAACTTTCTGTGTCGTCTCTAAATCACTGAACGTACACTTACGAAAGGGTGAATTGTATGATATGTGTATCCATCTCATTTTAAAAATCGTCATGAGTAAATGTGATTTTTGGAAAAGAACAGCAAAAACACATATGATCCTGAGTTGTTTGTTTATTGGTTGGTTCTCACTCTCATTCTACTGAGCTCTGTAGACATGAGGAAAGACCTCACGTTACACTGACCAAAGCACACGCAGAATTGCTTTCTGGTGGCAGAAAAGAAGGTTGTGATGTGAGGAACCTGGAGGCGGCGGACAGGAAGAGGGGAAGCCCACCTGACTGCCTAGGGCACCGTATTTGGCTTTCCTACATTCGGTTCTGAATGCAAAGGATGAAAAATGAGGAAGTTGGCAGTTGCTGAGCAAGCACTGACCCTTGGGCTCTGTTGCTGCAGAGTGTTGGGTCTGGCTTTCCACGTTGCTTGCTCCTGTGATTAGAGGGAGGAGTTCCCTGACTCCCAGGCATATATGGAACATTCTGTATTCTGGAACCACTCTTTCAACATCTTCAAATACTCTGGGGAAAAAGAAACTTTAGTCAGTGTTTTAAAAGTAACTGCAGGGCTTCCCTGGTGGCGCAGTGGTTGAGAGTCTGCTTGCCAATGCAGAGGACATGGGTTTGAGCCCTGGTCTGGGAAGATCCCACATGCCGAGGAGCAACTAGGCCTGTGAGCCACAAATACTGAGCCTGCGTGTCTGGAGCCTTGCTCCGCAACAAGAGAGGCCGCGACAGTGAGAAGCCCGCGCACCGCGATGAAGAGTGGCCCCTGCTCGCCGCAACTAGAGAAAGTCCTCACACAGAATCGAAGACCCAACACACCCAAAAATAAATAAATAAATTTATTAAAAAAAAAAAAAAGAAAAAAAAGAGCAGCTCTTCTCCCTGAACTAGGTGAGCTGACTTGAGGGTTCAGTGGAAAACGAACAGGCAAAAATAGCCCCATCCCCCCAAAAAAAAAAAAAAAATAAAATAAAAAAATAAAAGTAACTGCAAACAATGGTGATAATTACACTAGTGTTGAGTAACAAAAATAATGGTAATTTTCATTACCAAAACCTCGGGATTTCTTATTTCATGAATGCCTACATTGTGGTGAGTCTTATAGTGAAAGAAAAAAAAACCATAATCCAATGCGTATTTTTGTCGTCCCCCAATCTCGCTGCCAAGCCATCTGGTCGACCTTACTGCAGGAGCCACCAGGTGAAGCCCAATTGGTGCGAACCTCAGGGGGACGAACCCGGGTCCTCCAAGGGCGCAGGCGTACAGCCGCCGCCCTTACTCTTCTGGTCGACCCAGGCCGCCATCCTTCGCGTTGCTCGGTCCCGGGTGTCCGCCCGCGGGTCCAGCGACCATTCCCAGGATGCAGAGAGAGAGCTTATACCCTGGGGGAGCCTGAGACAACCCCTCCCAACCAGGATTGCGTCCGGACTCGGGGCTCCTCCCGACCAACAGCGGACGGCCCAGGCCGCACAACGTTTCCCAATCGTTTGTTAGGGGCTCCGACAGCCGAGACCCAAGTGGGACGGGCGCCGCGCATGGAGCGTCCTCCCCGCTCGCCCTCGAAACTACGTGTCGTCCGCCGCGGTGAGGGGACCTGCGTGTGCTGTCAACACACAAGCACTGCGCCTGAGCGAACACGAGACGACATGCCGGGCGCTGCCAGTGTAGACACAGCCTGACCTGCAGAGGAATGCCATCTACGGAGCCCCGTGACCGCTTCGCGTGGGACATGGAGAAACGAAAGTGGGCGCCGGGGAGCAGCCCCACTGCCGCGACGGCACCTGGACGGACCCGGGCTGCCAAGGCGGCGAGAACGTACCGCCGGACGGCCTGTGGTTCGGGGCGTCATGGTCCCTTGGGAAGGAGGAAGGGGAGGCCCGGTGTCGCCCTCTCAGTGCCTCCTCGTTTCGCCATGCGTCCCGGGCCCCGCTCCGGCGAGAGACGAAAAAAAATTGTTAAATAAGTACGGGATCCAGCTTGGAGGCCGGGGAAGGCCAAGCGCCGTCCGAGTACATCCGTCTCGTTCCGCACCTCCCGTTGACTCGGAAAAATTGAGAAAGTACGACCACCAGGACGTGGAGGAGGACGTCGGGCACGGACACCGTGTCCTATAACCACGCTCAGCCTTGCGGCCGGAGGGGCACCAGGGCCTGCTGGTAGACCCGCCAGGACCACCCAAACCAGCCTCACGAAGCGCAAGGCCGGCCTCACACCACATAAACCTGCTCAGCCAATCTCCCGCTACAGCAGGAAGCGCCCACGCCTCGGCGCCACCGGGAGAGTCGCCGCCAGCATAAGCGCCTCCCGGAACTCTGCCTCGCACAAGGCGGCCGAGTCACAGCCCTCGCGGAAGTCGCCGAAGCTCCGGAGGGAAGGGACGGTCTCAAATCGGACGCTATGTGGCGCCCGGCAACCGGCTAGAACGTACGCGGGACGGATCCCGGTCGCCGGCCGGCGAAGGTGCAGGGCGGGCCGCCCAAACGCCCGAGCTTGTCCCGGGGCGTCCGCCTCGGAGCTGGCTCCCGGCTCGGTACGACGCGGCCCGACCCCGGCAGCAGACAGAAACGGAGAGGGAGCTGGGAGGATGTCGCCGGGAGGCTGCAGCGAAGGATCCCCAAGCACAGGGGCGGACTTAGGGATTTTGCGGGGACTCGGGCTGTGTGGAGTGAAAAACTGAAACCATGAAAGTACTCTGTAAAAACATGTATGAGTATTTCTGTGTGTGATTTCATAGTGGAGTCCTTGTAAAGCATTGCTTTAAAACGTCCAGAAGCCATCAAAGAAATGAACGGTAAACTTGACCACAAATTGATCTTTACATATTCCACAAGCACAGTCAAATAACAAACGGCTGTGTGGGGAACGTTTGTGCAAATTACATGTGTAATAAGAATATTGATATCAGCATTACTTAATATAAAAACAGAGGATTTCAAAACCATAGCCATTAAGAGGAATTAGGTAAATAAATTCTAGTTAGTGCATCGTCACAATGCATTATTACCAATTTGTGTTTGGGTTACTGATACTTTTTTAAATGAGGTAGAACTATAGGTCCTGACTTAGAAAGATGTCGATAATGAACTATTCAATGAAAATACCATTTGTAGAACTTCCAGTGTTGTTAAAAAAATAAATAAATAAAGTCAGCACCAACAACAAGATATGCATTTTTCTTTTAAAAAATCTGAGTTGAAAAGGCAAAGGAATTAGAATAGCTAAAGCAATTCTGAAAAACAAGAATCAAGTCTTCCCTATAGCCTGGTGTCTGGAGCCAGAAAGGTGAGTGTCTTCAGAAATAAAGTTGGGCCACACCTCCTGCCCTTCTGACCCCTCCTACTATAGCTTCCAGGCAGGAGCTGGCATCCCAGCCCCTAAATATCTCTGCTCCACCCAGGCCCAGATGCAGGTGGGGACCTTGTGTAAACGTGCCTCTGCAGACCTGGGCTCTTCAGCCTGTTCCCTCATCCTGGGAGCTAACTAATGGTGATCTGGGCGGTGGGTTGGGCCAATGCTCAAGACGCACAGGGCTGGAAAGGTCTCCGGGGTCTGTGGGGGTGGGGCTTAGGCTCAAGGAACACAAGGGCCCACGCGAGCCTCCCGTCCCTGCTCTCAGAGGGCAGGGTACCTCACCTGGGAACCCATCAGGCTTCCTGTCCTCGAATGGGTAGTGTAAACGCCCTCCTCTCCTCGCCTCTCCTCCTCCCGTCTGGGAGGGCCCCAACCGCCTACCTCTCCTGATCCCCCCGGCCTCCCTCCTATGCCCCCAGGACCCATTCGGCCTGCATGCGGCTTTGGAAAGGGGAAACAGGCTGAGGAGCTCAGCAAGCTCTCCGGCCCAAGTGGGTCAGGCGATCGCCCTCCACTCCTCTCCTGCTCTTCCTGGAGAGTCCCTCCCACCTGCCTCTCCTGACCCCCCCAGCCTCAGGGGCGCCGATCTTGTCTGGCTTACACTTCTCCTCCCCCTTCAGTCCCCGTATGTCCTACCCGTTCACTCTGGGGATGCTCCCTTCTCCTTGGGGGCCAGAGTTCCCCACCAGCGGCTGGCAGGAGCCCTAGTTGTGCGGAGACGCTAACTCCGCATCTTCCCACACTGCCATCTTGACTTCTCCCCGTATTCTTTTAAAAAACGTACATATTCAGTGAACTCTGGGAAACACTGCCACAGTCAAAAGAGATGTCTCCAAACCCAATTTCAAACTAAATAGTTTTGTGCTTTATGATGCACCGTCTTGATACTCCGAAAATACCTGGTAGGTTTTACAGTTGAAGCTCCAACAGATGGGAGCTGTATTTCAGTAACAGGGAATTGTGATTTTTTTCTTAGATGACAGAAGGCAGCAGGTGGATTCCCTCCCCAGAGCAGTAAACATTGGACCTTTTGTGTCTTAGTGTTTATTCTAACCAAGATTACTGAGAGTAATGTCTCCAGTTTTATATTTACCAAAAAAAGGTTTATTTCACACGACAAAATTTCCGAAGTTTACGTGCTCTTTAGGTAAAACTCCAACATGTAGTGTTAAAAAATACTACTTTCCTAACCCAGGTCAGGCAAAATGTTCTAAAGAGCACATAGTAAATCTTTTAGGCTTTGTCACATGACCTGTGTTGCATCTACTCAACTCTGTTATTGCAGCAGGAAAGCAGCTGCAGATAAAAGGTAAATGAATGAGCATGGCTGTGCTCCAATAGAACTTTATTTATTTATAGACACTGAAGTTTGACTGTCATATAATTCTCAAGCCTCAAAATTATTTTTTTAATTTCTTAACATTTAAAATTATAAACACCATTCTTAACTTGCAGGTCTTACCAGCACAGGCTGGGTCACAATTTGGCAGAGGGGATGCAGGATGCCATGGCTTGATCTATAGAGCCCCAGTGGAACCGACACATATTAGAGATAAGCATTCCAAAATAAACTGATTGCATTAGACACATACCAGAAAATATAAAAACAAAACAAACACCAAATTACCAAAGGCTCCCCGTCAGGTCCTACCGCAAGATGCCCAGCCCCCCATGCATGGCCTCCTCATCATGGCGTCCCCAGCCACCGGCAGTGAGTGAAAGCTGTCCTGTCCTTGTGCGCCCTGTTCTGCCGCGTGCAGGGCCCCTATTCGTTCTGAGCAACAGCTACTTGCTGGGTACAGTTCCTCATCCGTCACGTCACCAGTACCTACAGTGTCTCCAGGAGAGTCATAAAGCTGCCTTTCCAGCCCCACCCCTGGACGTGGAGTCCGGCCACTGAGTCCTGCTTCTCTGACGGCTGATGGCCAGCGGAGCGTGGCAGCTGTTTTGTGCTCTGTGCACCCAAATGTGGTTGAGGCTGTGACCAGCTCTTGAGACTCACAGCGAAAGCTTAAGGATGACTGGCATTTCGATTCATGAACCGCCTTGTTTTGGCAGGGGACCGAACGCCTTCTACAAAATAATTTTATAGAACCGTTGTTACCAGTATGGAAACCTGGGCCCGTTCACACCAGAGACAAGGATCAAAGAAGGGACTCGCGGTGTGCGGCGTGGACTTGGTGTCCCAGCAGCGGCCCCGCGAGCAGCACGCAGACAACACAGGGGCCAGAGCATCCCGTCCTCCCGCTCCCTGGGCGTCAGGCCCGCAGGCAGTCGGGGGGGGGGGAAGAGGCAGCGTCCCTGCGCCCCCAGACTTAGACGGGAGCCCGGGCTCAAGGCTCGGGCTGCTGCTGGGCCGGCAGGTCCTGCTAAGGAGCGCGGCAGGAGCCGTGGAAGCAGCTCCTCCCGCCCCGAATTCAGCCGCGCCTTCCCGGGACGGGGGCCTGCGGGGGGTTCTGGTCTCAGACGTGCTTCGCCGGCCTCGCCGCCCTCCACACAGGGGACCCGGGGCGGCAGCTCCAAGGCGCGCGTTGTGTGGTGTCCGCGGAGTCTCCGAAGAGCAGGTCCCCGGGCTTCCAGACTCGCGGCTGCGCCCCAGGGTGCCCTGACGCCCCCGACCCTTGACAAGCGGGGACAGTGCAGCCCGGCTCCGACTCCTCGGGGTCTGAGCTGCTCGGTCGTTGAAGGTGCCCCGCTGGACGCCGTCTGTTTTTCGGCCCGAAGAAGCAGTCACACTGCCTGTCCCTCGGCCCTGGAGCGCGGAGCCCTCCCTCTGTCCTTGCTCCCTTCCCCAATTTCGGGGCGCCCCGACTGCCTTCCCACGAACCCCACCCGACCCCGTGCGCGGGCCCACAGACGCTTCTGAAAGTAGGAGGCCCCCGCTGTCCACCACCCGCCGGGGCAGCGACGTGAGCTCCGGAGGGTCTGGGCGAGTTCTGGGCAGATAAACGGAGGCCATCTGGGGACACCTGCTCCAGGCCGTGGGCACCTGCCAGGAGCGCCTCCCTGCTCTCTGCCCTTGACCCACCGTGCGTGCCCTCAAATCAAAGTGGGGTTCACCCATCTTCACTCAAGGCCTTTGTTTTTCCCTGTGCTTCTCCTTGACCTCAATGGTCAGGAAGTCACTCTGTGGTCTGAGCACTCTGCTGCGTTGCGTTTTGTGTTGAATGGACTCTAGATCGGGACACCAGAGTGAGACTAGGTGTTAAAGAGGGCGGGGTACTTGCGCAAATAACTGAAGTGAGCAGCCTCAGCATCTCAGGGGCACCCGCACCCACAGCTGCACCCTGCCCACCCAGCTGCCACCCTAATGTCTTGGGCTCCACCTGCCTAAACCCCATAGCAGGCCTAGCTGTCCACTGGATTCTGGGCCTGTGTTTCCCGGGGTCCCCTCCTGGCTCATCCCTGGCTGTGCAGACCCCACCAGCCCTCCCCACCTCGTCTTCCACGAAGCTGCCCTGACAGGCTGTCACCCATATAGTGTGCACGCCTTGCTTCTTGCTGGTGAGAAACTATCAAAGCATTATTCTGTAACATCTACAATGACCCACGCTGATTACCCCCATTGTTTGATTATCTGTAACTCATATTTTACTACTTAGTTGTATTCTAAAGGGTTGTGAAGTAAATTTTCAATTATGTTAAATAATGTCCTTTCAAGTAACGCAGAAGGGTCGTGTGGCCAGCAGAAACATGGCCCCTCAAGTTGTCCAGGTCCTAATTGCCAGTATGAAGATGTAAAGTCACCTGGCAAAAGGGACTTGTGTAGGGTGATTAAATTAAGGGTCTTGAGCTGGGGGGACACTTCTGGGTTATTTGCGGTGGTGCACTGTGATCTCATAGGTGCTCAGAAGTGAAAGAGAGAGTTAGGAGGGTCACAGGTGGAGGAGATGGGAGGACGTGACCGGGGCGGTAGTGCAGTGCATGCTGGAGCCACAAGCAAGGAGTGTGGGGACCTCTAGAAGCTGGCGAAGGACCAGACCTTCCCCCAGAGCCTCCAAGGAACACAGGGACGTTCACGCCTGATGTCCGCACAGCGAGACCCATTTTGGACTTCTGACTCCAGGACTCTAAGAGAAGGAACTTGTGTAATTTGTTATATCAGCAATAGAAAACAAATACAGGTAGGGAAATGTATCTCTTTTTTTTAAGCAGGTTTATTATAACACTGGTAAGTGAAATTTCCTTGTATTGCGAGTTAGACTGAGGAGGGGTGACACTGATAATGTGTCCTCAAGAAAATCATTTCAGAAGCCCCTCTCTTGAGAGTAAAGGGTGGATCATGAACAGGGGAGCCTCAGGACACCAAGGGGAGCAGCTGTGTGCCCCGCACCTGACTGAGGAGGTCTGAGGGCCTCTGAGTGGGACAGGGAGATGAGGAGAGGCTTTCTGAGGTCTCTGCATCTGCACCTAACCAGCCGCTGAGCACCGGGCGTCCAGATGCAAGCAGGGACGATGCCTCACTGTCCTTACTTCTAAAGCAGAGATGACAATACTACCGCGTGCTAGAGCTGTGTGGAGAATGACATGAAGTCATGTGTGTATTAGCACATATCTCAGGGCACGGAGCAATCCCCGGTAAACTCTATGAATGATTTGAGATAATTATGTGTTACTTGTCTAAATGGGCCACAGGGTGGTCACAGTTAGCGATGGATTCTGGTCCTGCTTTGGACCCTTCTCATCACTCGTGACTTGTGTCTACTTCTCCATCCCCCTTGATCCACAGGGACATAATGACTTCCAGCTGAAACTCCACTCTCCCTTGTATGTGGTTGGAGAGTGGGCAGGAGGCAGCCTTCTTCTGTGCCCACCTGAACCCTTAATTTAAGGATATTATTTAATCCTCGTAACAAATCACTGAAGTAATACAAACATTCTCCTGATTTTCGAGAACACAGAACTAAAATTTGGTGCTTTAGTAACTTGGCCAGGATCACAGAGTGAATGAGTGAATGACCAAGATTTAAATCCAGGGAAGTCTGATTCCTGGGCCTCACACCCATACGAAGTTCACCTCCTTTGCTACTCAGAGCTCAGTGCTTGTACTGGTGTTTCTTTTGAAGTAGTCTTCAAATTCTGGTAACAGATTTCTCTTATTACCAAAATACTTTATATTTATTGTAGCAACCTTTCAAAATATTGAGAATCACGAAACGAGATATTTAAATTCACCTGCAACTCACAACCAAAAAATCTACCTGTAAGAGACGATCTTTCTTGTTTTATTTCCTTTCCATTTTAAATATTTGCCTGATATAGAAGGTACTAGATTTATTTCCCCAAAATCTTATTGCTGAACACTTAAGATTATTTCTCATTTTAGAGTAAGCATTCTGATAGTTAAAATATTATACCTAATTATGTATTTGATATAATTTCCCACAAATGACAACAGAAATTTCTACGTCAATCAGAAACCATTTTGAAAGTTTTGATTGGCATGTACTGCAAAAGGGTCAAGCAGAAAAAAATTGAAGAGCATTGCACATCTTTATGGATGAAAGCTAGAGTCTTTGTTAGAGGGTAAGATATTATAGAAAAAGATTCTTTTCTCTTCAGAGAAAGGAAAATATTTCAGTCTAAATTTATACAGACAGGTTGATTTCCTTTTCTGTCTGCTAGTAACCATTTGTATTTCTTCATTCGAATTTTCCCATTTATGTATCTTGCCATTTTTTTCTGCTACAATGTTTATACTATTATATATTTGTAGGAATTATTTATCAGGAATATCAGACTTTCATGAACCATGTTATAAGTAACATTTTTCCTTTGTAGTTCTCCTCTTATTTCTTGACCTATAAGACTTGAACCATGTTGTGTAGTAAAACCCTTTAAGGTTTTCCTATGTAGTTTGGCAATCAGGATAATGCTTATGTATCATTTTCTTGTAGCTGCCATATCAGATACCACAGCCTGCTGGGGGCGGGGGCACTTAAACAACAGAAACTTATTTCCTCACAGTTCTGGGGGCTGGAAGTCCAAGGTCAAAATGCCATGAGTTGTGGTTTCTCCTGAGGCCTCTCCCCTGGCTTTGCAGATGGCAGCCTCTGCAGTGTGTCCTCACATTGTCTTCCCTCTGTGCACATAGCCCTGTGTTTGTGTTGTGCCAAATTTCCTCTTCTTACAGGGAGGCAGTCTGACTGGACTATGGTCACCCTAACAGCCTCCTTTTAATTGGTTTACCTCTTTAAAGGCCCATCTGCAAGTCCATCCATATTCTGACGTACTGGGTGTTAGAGCGTCAACCTGTGAATTTGGGGGACACATTCACTTCATAATAGTTTAAAAAGGTCTTCCTTGCCTCAAGATCATAGAAATATTTTTATTCCCTTCTTGAAGTTTAGTGTACCAAATTATATATATAAATGCCGCTTGTAATTTACTTTGTCGTGTGATACATTATTTATTGAGAAATATGTAAAGAAACTGCATAGGTAAAGTAAGCGTATAGTAAACAATACTCATATTCTCCCCACCCACCTTCAGACATGGAACGTTCTAATTCTTCTCTGCCTCTCAACTCTCTGACATTCCCTGGCTTTCATTAGAGACTCCCACATGCATATGAAATCCTAAACAACACTTTGGCTTTTCTTCTTTTGGTCCCTTATATAAGTAAAATCCCATACTGATTATCTGTTTGAGGTGTAATTTTTATTTTGTTTCCAGTATTTTTTTCTGAGCTTTATCCGTGTTGCTGCATACAGGTGTTTTATTTTGGCTACTTAGTAGTCCATACTTTAAATATACCAAAATCTATCCAATCTATTTGGAATGAGTATTTGAATATTTCCTCACATTACTATTATGTAACTGGTTAACATGTGTCTGCTCTGTGTCTTGGGTAACAATTAATAAGACCTCAGGAATGTACTTTACTAGCTGTACAATATAATCACTGCTGATATTCCTACTAAACTAGAACGACAGTTCCTGTTATACCGCATGTGAGCCAATGTTTTTATTGCTGTGATTAAACCTTTGCCCAACTGTGGAATGTGGAAAAGTGTTTGACTGGGATTTTAATTTGCATTTAATTTGTTGCCAATGAGACTGACCATCTCTGATAATCTTCACTGGACATCCATATTTTACCTTCCATGAAATGCCTGTTGATGTCTTTTTGACAACATTTATTGTTGATTTTTTAAAGTTGTTTATAATGATTTCACCAATCACTTAATTCATGTCTTCCTTCTTTTTATGTTGCATTTTAATGAGCAGTTCTTAATCATAACATGATAGTATTTATCAATCTTCTTCTTTAATGTTTTCCAGTTTGCGTGAATTTTTAAGAAGTTCTTCTTTTCCGTGCCATCATAAGAGCATTCCTTATGTAGCTGTCTAAAGATTTTGGTTTTTGTCTTTCACTTTGAATTTCAATTTACCTGGAGTTGGTATGTCTGCATTGTTTCTGAAGGAAAGTAGCCCGTCCTCCAGCAAAGCCTGTGGGGAGAAGATGCCACCCCACGCACTCTTCCCACCTCCCTTCACCCACAGCCCGCACTTGGAATTAAGATCCCATCTCTGGAGGCTGTAGGAGCTACAAGAAAAGGTAGAACAGGACAAGGGGACAGAGGGACCGGGACTGATACTTTCCATGGGTGGTGTGGAATCTCTCTCTAAGGAGGTGGCATGTGAGTAAAGACCATGAAGATAGAGAAGGAAAGAGCCATTTATTGCTGCAGTAGTAGCAAGTTTCATCAAGCCACAGAAAATAATCGAAAATTCCCTGGGCCAGAGGGTGCTCAGAGATTTCTAAGATGGTGCGGTTGCCGGTGCGGTCAGAGCCTGTGCATGAGCATGAGGAGGAGAGGAGGCCAGGATCCTGGTTCATTTTCACAAGCTCTGCCGTTCAGGTCAGCCCCATCCCCTACTTGATGGGGAACCTTCCTGGTTTTCAGGAAAAACTGGAACGTCCTTGTGACTCCTACACAACGCAAGCGACCTGCACTGCATTGTGATGGTCCTTTACTTTCTATCACGCCATGAAAGGATGAGTTTCTTACAGATAAGATTTGGGGGGCGGGGATGTTTGTTGGTTGGTGATTGGGTTGGTTTGGTATTCTTAGGGATAAGAAGGGTCAGTCCTCAGTAAATATTGAATAATGAACAAATGAGTGCAAAGGTGTGATGGCAACAGTTTCTTCTGACCTCACCTTGGCCTGGTAGCAAGCAGGTGTAGTAGGTTTAGAGCTGCTGCTATACAGACTCTAGAAATGGCTGCTTCTACTTTTTGCCATGACGAAGGTTCTGGGGCATGGGTCTCAGGCTGTGGCCTCCTGCCGTGTTCCCTTAGTGAGAACTGGTGACTGGCAGCCCTCTGTCTGTCTCTGCTTCCCCAGCTGGTGCTGGTGGTTGCAGGATCAGTGGGCTGTGACCTCCCTCCTGGCTTGGCTTCCTGTGTCCCCCGTTGGCTCTCCTGGACTCACAGACACCCACCTGCTGGAAGGGACAAGGATCTGAAGCCATTTCCTGATGGGGGTTCGAATTCGGGACGCTGGCTGATTTGCATTTGCTTCAGTCAACAGGGGTGTCAGCCTGTCCCTGGAGAGAGGGCTGGCCAGGCCACCCTGTCACCTTCCCTCACAGACAGCCTCCTGTCATTCCACCTGGACTCTGCCTGATCCCTTGCCTCATGGGGACGTCCTACATGTCACAGCCACTGCTGTTCCTCGGCCAACATCGGGAAGTAGATAAGTTCCTCCTGACACTGATCATCCCTGAGGACGTGAGTTATGTGTCCTGCCCTGACCTCAAGGCCACAGTCATGAACAGTGACCTGGTCAACACGGCCCTATTGTCAGGGTGGGCAGAGGGGACAAAAGTCCTTGTGACCAGGGAAGTCACACAGAACACGACCTGAGGATGAGGATGGAGTGAGGTTCCCTAGAGGATCAGGATCCCGAGAGCACAGCAGGGCCCAGGAGATGCAGAGCCTTCAAAGCAGATGGAGAGAAAATGTGAAAACGGAGTCATGCGTGGAAAGCAGGGGCAGCGACATCACCGCAAGACGAAAGCGAGTGAAGGAAAGAAGCGACAGGCGGAAGGGGCGGAGCACACAGCGCCTGGGGAGGGGCCGTGGGAGGAGCCACAGCAGAAGAGGCGGGAAGTGGAGAGGACGGGAGAGGGGCCCGCGGACAGCAGAGGTCAGGCCAGGGTCCCGCAGGGGACGCCGCAGCCTCAGGCCGCCTGCCGCCCGCCAGTCACGGAGGGGGAAGCACTTGTGCAGCAGGACAGCGTATAACTTAGTAATACTACAGCCCTGGGTAACGAAATCCTCAACTAATGCCATTGCTTCAAAAAGCTCACATAAATACGTACTTTTACTTTTGTTTTTGATTTTTTTTTTTTTTTTTTTTTTTTTGTATAAAGAGCTGAGCTTTGACTGACCTCGTGCTCCACCTGGTAACTCAGCTTAGAATTACAGACGGACCTGGGGTGCCTCCCAGCTCTGCCCCGTGGCAGCTGTGACTCAGGGCATGTCCCTCACACCACCCCCCTCAAGCCTCAGTGACCCTATGTGTAAAATGGACATGGTAATATTGTGTTGATGATTAAATAAGAAATTGCCTGCAAAATTCTACAGTCTCTGCGACATGATAGGCATACAGTGTCATCTAATTATGTATTTTATATTTGCAGTGTGAAATTAGCGACACTTTACAAAAGGCATCCTGGTGACTGGACTGGGTACAGACATGGATTTTCCTTACCTCAAGGGATGAGTCCCTACAACAGTTAGCGTGACTGGGTCTTCATTCTTCTCCATCTTGGCCTGCACTCTTCATCCTGCCTAGTTCCCCTCTCCTTCCCTCTTTCAGATGTTGTCAATGCTGGTCTCTCTCCAGTGTTGAGTTGTGTCTCCAGTTGTGGCCAGAGTGAAATGGCACTCATCCACCAGGGGAACACCTGACCAAGATGAACACAGATGGGTGCTAGCTGTCCTGCAAACAGGGAGGTTTCAGAGCTCATTTGTGGTTGATGACATGTCTAAGACCATTTAAATATCAAAATGGAGTAACTATGCTTCAGGCATCCATATAGAGTCGAGTGGCCATTGTTGATGTGGTTTTACATACATCCCTGCATCACTGAGAACTTGAATTTTTGGAGATGTATCAAACTCAAGGACACCACTAGCCATTTTCCAAACAATGTCTGCCAGCAGCTGCCACTTGCACCCCTGGAATTTCAAAATCAAACTCCTTCAAATCTATATATTTATTTTGAACCCAAACCAGTCCTTGCTTATCAAGCCCCTTACTTCTGGCCAACTTCAATCCTACTTCTTGACAAACATTTTATTTAACCTTGCAGGTTTTTGGCTTTATACACTTTCCCCATTTTGTAGTCTGTGGGGACACAGTCCAAGTGCGTCTTGGATGTGTGTCTTGTGGGCTGCAGTCCTAAGAAATCCCAAATAAAACCTCTTTGTTTCAAGCAGGACTCTGTTCTGGGAATTTGCGGTCAACACAGGGTTGCTTTTCTCTCTGCTTCCTGTGTTCTTGTCATCATTCCCCACAAGGCCAAGGTTCACACTCCGATTCTTCCCAGGACCTGTGCGGACCCTTCACTGATGAACATGTGATTCAGCGGATCACTTTACCCTTAACTGGGAGCTATTTTACAGATCTTTTCTTACACATATTGACACTTATGTAACTTGATGCTCTATATGTTGGCTAATCAGTTGAAAAATTTTCGAAGTGTTAAGAAACAAAATTCAACTGAGTAAATGTTAAACATCCTATTGGCTTTATTCAGTGATTCTTGAGTCTGGCACCATCCAGGCCAGCAGACAGAAAGTCTCCTCAAGACCCAAAGAAGGCAAGAGATTTTACAGGTGGAAGGAAGCAGAGACAAGAGAGTTACACTAGGCAGCAGCCTGGTTGCTAATTGCAAGGTTCCTGTCCCTTTGGGGATGGGAGGGGCCGTGGGGGCAGATGACCTGACTAGTCCTGATCAGGAGATTCCTAATTGGATGGTTCAAGATTCCATTTCTGGGAAATCAAAAATCTCTTCCCGGTTGACCTATAAGTCACATCATTGATGCACAGACTCTCTCTCTCTCTTCTCATTGCAGTGCAGTGCCTCTGCTTCCATCCATAAGCTCTCTGAAATTGGTGATCTCCACCCATTTAGCAGCGTGAGTGACATGCCGAGGTTGACCCCACCTCTTGCACAACAGCCAGACATTTGGAGGAGGAATCACATTCTCACCAGAGAGATCAGAATAAAAAGCTCATCCACTTACAGGTGGTGAATCCCTGGTGGTCTCAAACAAAGCCATCCTTGGCTAAAACTGCTTACTATTGTCGATCTTGCACATTTGTGCTTCCATGTTTAAAGTGTTTTCCTCTGTGATGAATTGATTATTAAGTGTTCCATATACTTCACCGTGTGCAGGATTTTCACTTTGGCCTTGTCCTAATGATCAAGAGATGAGAACATGTAACAAGCCTGCCTGATGTATTAAAGATTGATTCTATACAAGTTTTCTCATTAAATCGAAGTCACATAACTAAAAGCAAACAGGGCAAATGAAACCACAGCTCTGGATTCACTGTTCTGTGTAGTTCTATAGTTTAAAAATAAATCTTGTCAACAGAGCTTACTTTCAGCCATAGTTGCCTTAATTGGAACGTTACTTACCATGGTGATGGGATGCTTTGGCTGTTTATACCAGAAGGGTCATGGCTGGAGGCTAGTCTTTTTCAGTACAGGCTCGAAAGAGACCTCCAACAGTATATCCCATCTGTCCCTGGAAATTTCTAATTTCCCTTGGTGACTAGTTTTATACACCAGTTGTATGGGTTTGGTTTATCATCAATCTTCTAACAATAAATAAATCCATTTTTGTGTGATTTCAAATTAGGTTGCTCTAAGTTGTGAAACTGATTAACCCCATGATCAATTCCCAAAGTAATGCTTTCCACCCTGTAAGTCCTCTTGGGACATGACCTGATCCACTGTTGGTTGAGAGTGTTTTTACATAACATGCAAGATAACAGACAATTGGAGGGATGACCTTGAGAAAGCAACTTTGTATTTGCTTCACCTCCCTCAGATATTACAGCCATGAGAAGCCAAACTCATAGAAATAGAGAAAATAATGATGGTTTCCAGGTTGGGGTAAAGAGGGAGCAGTTGGCAGAAGGGAACAAGCATTCAACTATAAGATGGATAAGGTCTGAGGTTCTAATGTAACCCACAGTGACTATGGTTGATAACGCTGTTTTTGTAACTGATATTTGCTAAGAGGGTGAAACCTAAATGTTCTCTGACACACAGAGAATGATAAATATGTGAGGAGACGGATGTGTTAATTCACTAGGCGGGGGGCATCTTTTCACATTTATACATATTTTAGATCAACATGATGTACACTTTGAATATCTTACAATTTTATGTCAATTCTATGTCAATAAATCTGAAATTTTAAAAAAGATACTGTTGCCGAAAAAGTTCACTTGCCTGATGCACAGCCAGCCAAAGAGTGAGACACCAAGTTTGTGGCAGAGAAGGGTTTATTCATGAAGCAGCCAAGTGAGGAGATAGGAGAACAAATCTCAGATCCACCTCCCCGAAGGAGAGGGGCTCAGGTTATTTACAGGATAAAGAAGCAGGGTGACCTTAGGCATGAGGAAAGGTGACTGGCGGTGGGGGAAAGGTGAGGTCATCAGTGTTCTTCCCAGGTGTATCTGGATCACAGGCTTCTATGAGAGGCATGTTCATAAATGGAGGCACTCAGCATGTTCTGAGATGGGAGGTTTAGGCCCTCTGACATCAAATGGTCCCTCATCAGACCCATGGGCAGGCCCAGTTTTAGGGGTGGTGGGTCCCAACCAGTCTTAGATGAATTGAACTGAACAGGAACCAACCCGAAGTTCCTGGGAAACAACTTAAACCTCCCTGTTACTATAGTGACCCAGTCTGAGGCGTTATCTACAGGGGTGATTAAAGTGTTTTGTTATATATTCCCTAGGTTACATGAAGCTTGGAGTGTACGCAATTAAAGAAAGACAGGAAAAAATAACTAAAATGGGTTCAGTCAGCTGAGGCAGGTCTTCAACACGCTATTCCCTTATCTGCTGCTCTGTAACACAAGCTCAAGGATTTCTGTCAGTCACTACTTTCTCTTAACCCAGAAAGGGACATGGTTTCAGTATTACATCCATGAAAAATGGAAGGTGATAGTACCTAGCTCCATAACACTTAGGATTATAGGAAATGAGTCAAACATCACACGATCGAAAATGTCCACCTGGGTGAGAGAATTTGAGCAAGATTTAGTGATTATTTATTTCTGAATTACCATGTTTACCAGTATTGTTGGCTTAATGCATGATTTACAAAGAGCTGTACACTGGAAACTTTCTAGAGTGTTTGATCGTATTCTTCCAAAGTAAGTGCTGTATTTGGAGATTACCCTTTCTGGGTACTCCTTTGATATTTTATATATTAGATTGTAAACAGACATAGAGAGATACCATGAGATAATTTTCTCTATTTTTCTTTTTATTATTTTCTTCAACATGACCCTCTCTTTAGTTAGTAAGAAACATCTATGTTGCCTCAAAGAGAATTAGTTTATTATCACAAGATTGCAAAGAGGAAGAACAGTCCAATGTTCTGCTTTTGTATTTTCAAAATAAGCTATTTAAGTCCAGACTGGGAATAGTTGTTTTGAAAAGAAATCCCGTTCATCTGAAAGAGGTGGAATTCACTGAATGAATACAAGGTCCTAGAAAATAAGAATGAGGACAATCTGATAGAAGAGCAGCACAGTGGTAACCTGCCCAGCAATAGGAGGAAAGAGGAAGAGAATGACACAGGCCACCCTGGCCCAGGAGAGGAGACAACATTCATTCCGGCTGAGAAAGGAGAAGAGGGTGGACTGAGGGCTGATCTTGGAGGGTTTGTGGCTACAGGGATGAGGGAACCTGGCTGGGTTTACTGATGGGGGATGAGAATCATCGTGGAGAGAAATCATCCCTCATCAGCAAGGTGCGCGCATCAAGAAACCCTATCGAGGCCTGTAGACCCTCTGCTGCCAGTGAGTGAGCACCGGCCACCACTGCTCAGGGGCTCACCGTCTGTCCTGGTCTCTGAGGTTTCCAGTGGTGCTGGGTAACTGCTGTGCTCATGTCTCCTGGACCATCCAGCCGAAGCCATGACCATTTCTACCCTGATTCTCTTGGAACCCTAACTGGAAAGTCTCCCTTTTCAGTGACCTGGAGTGTTGTAAAGATTCCAATGGTTTGCCAAGTCGGACACAAGATGGAAGAAGAAGGAAAAAACGGGAATAAAATGTCATGAACAATTTTTCTGAACTCAAATATTTTTAAAGAACTGAACCCGTTTTCTGAGGGGACGAGAAGCCCAGCAGTGGCAGGTGAGGCCCAATGGCGGCTGGTGACTCAGCACAAGGACTCTCTGGAGGACGGCCTGGGATCCATATGAAGGCTGGAAAGACAGTCCATGGCTGGCGGTGGGAAGTGACGGCGAGAACTGAGAGCTGCTGGGACAGGGCGGGTCTCTGCTCCCCGCTGGGCACCTCGTCCCTTCCCGGCAGCTGCTGTGCACACACGTCAGGATTCAGGATAATGAGTCTCAGGGGAGCGAGGCTTGGCAGGAGGTGAAGCCGGGAAGGGACCCCACGGGTTTCTCCCCGCATTAGTGGCAGCTGCTCGTGACCTGGGGCTGCCGGGTCACCTGCGGTGCTTCTGCTGGAGGGACATTCTGCCTGAACTGATGGCTGAGTGTCTCTCTACTGGAGACAAGGGAGAGGTCGGGTCTTTGCTGGGAAGAAGCAGACCATTCTGGGAAAGTAGGAAAACTGGGGGCTGGCGGGGGGTGAAGAAATGATTCTATGCCACACCCTTTGGGAGGGGGAGAGTGTCACCTAAGGGACAGAATGCATCTGGATGGGCTCACAAGTTTACTCAGGAAGGATGTCATGAGAGCAATTTTGTGTGTGTGCGATACGCCGGCCTCTCACTGTTGTGGCCTCTCCCGTTGGGGAACACAGGCTCCGGACGCGCAGGCTCAGCGGCCATGGCTCACGGGCCCAGCCGCTCCATGGCATGTGGGATCTTCCCGGACCGGGGCACGAACCCGTGTCCCCTGCATCGGCAGGCGGACTCTCAACCACTGCGCCACCAGGGAAGTCCCATGGGGACAATATTTAGGTTTAGTCTTTAATCGAAACGGGGGCGTCTGGGTTGGTGGGCCTGAGATGGAGCCTCAGATATGAGTCACGTGGGGTCCAGGTTTGTGCTTGAGATGCTGCTGAGCCGGGGCGGACCGCCCTGTGTGGACGATCCCTTATTAACCCGGCACAACACCTGCAATGTCCCTGCACACAGGCGGGAGACACTTGACACTCAGGAGGCATCAGGTTATTGTAGAAAGAGCCCCCGCTGCCTGTCTTTGGCTGAGAGAGGACAGTGGTGACACTCATCCAAGTGCAAAGACGTACATCCTGTGACGCTGTACTTTGGGGTCGCTTCTCTGTACTGTACTCTGTCTTAACTTCTTTCTTTAGGTTTCATTTTTGGTTAAAAAAAATATGGAGATAGAGGAAAAATCAGGGATAAGTGGGGTAGGCACACTTGGCCCATGCTCCACATTCTGAAAAAAGAAATCAAACTAGGCCAGTTCCTGAGATGACATTTGGAATACCTGTTATAACCACCATTAAATATCTAGCTTCCATGAACTGAAAGCGACCCCCATCCCACATGTGCAGGTTAAGGCAGGTGGACTGGCTCGTCTGGGACCCAGGTAACGGCCACGGGAAGGGCAGGAATGAAATCCTGAGGGTGGACGACCACGTGGGTCTTTTTGTTCCAGCTCCATGAACCTCCGAGGACTTTGCGAGTAGGTTCCACTTTAATTGCCATTGCTGGCCTGAGAGATAGTGTGAACTGCAGTTTATGGATGGGTGAGTGGACATGTGAAAGACAAGTTCAAGGGCAACTCTACCAGAAGTGTCATTTATGTATAGATCCAGGAAAGAAAGCAGATATTTCATGCTCTTCCAGAAGCCTGTATTAGCCACGTGGATGCCTGATATGTTAGCGCTGCTCCCCTGACTTTAAACCCAACCTCACCCACCCTCATATCTTCGTGTTTATAAGTGAGGAGGTGGTGAGAGACATGTGGGTGGTGACTTCAAGTGTTATTTAGAGAGCGCCCTCTATGGCTGCCATGGTTAGGTGCAGCTACGCAGTACAGATCCTTTTTCTTCCTGTTAATGTCTTCTGATTCCTTTTTACTATACTGGGTTATACAAGCCTCATCTTTCGCAGCATACGGTGTTTTACCAAAAGCCTACAAACGTCACCTCCTTCAGAGGAACCTCCTGCTTCTGCACCATTGCTGTTGCTCTGAGACTGTCCCCTGCTCCATGGCCCTTTCCAAGCACTTTATTTTGACGCTTTCACAGCTAATGCTCAGACCTGCAAATGTCATTTTTCTCACTCTCTCATGGCTAATTCTCTGACCATCACATACGACACCTCTTCTAACAATTTCGCACTCATGGCAGCCTACAGCTGCTTAGTGGGAATCCCTCTGATGGTGTCTGTCAATAACGACCACCAGGACCCAGCACACTGGCTTTCTTTCCTTCTGGTCTCTACCTGACACTCAGATCTGCTGGGGGCTCCGTGGCTGACTGTTACATGGATGTCAAGCAGGGAAGTGCACTGTTTGTGCATAGCCTCTGGGAGGGTATATGCTTCACTTTTGGACTTAAAAAAATGTAATATGGAGAGATTCTACTTCAACTAGCCACTATACATCTTCATATACAGAATTTCAGACTTATTCAATATAAATCAACATCAGTGGCACAGCCTAATCCAAAAGGGAGGTAAGAGCTACCCCTGCTCCAATCCACTCCCAGATTAAAGATGTTTTGATCAAAATCAAGACAAGAGCACTCTTGTTCCTTTACCAAACACAGTTTGTGTGTCTGATTCACAGCAAACCAAACCCTGAGACCCTGAGGTTTGCAGCAACGAAAAACTTTCTTCAAAAGGCAGCCAAGGGCTTCCCTGGTTGCGTAGTGGTTCAGAGTCCGCCGGCCGATGCAGAGGGTACGGGTTCGTGCCCCGGTTCGGGAAGATCCCACATTCCGCGGAGCGGCTGGTCCCGTGAGCCGTGGACGCTGGGCCTGCGCATCTGAAGCCTGTGCTCCTCAATGGGAGAGGCCACAACAGTGAGAGGCTCGCGTACTGCAAAAAAAAAATTAAAAAAGCATCCAAGAGACGCAACGGGAGAACAAGCCTCAGTTCCCCCTACTTGAAGGCCAGGGGCTTGAGATATTTGCGGGATAAAGAAGTTGGGTGGCCTTAGGCCTGGAGAAAGGGGACTGGAAGTAGGGAAAGGTGAGGTAATTAGTGTTCTGCAGAGACATATCTGAGCAACGTGCTTCTTCGTGGGATGTATGTTCAAAAGTGGAGGCATTAATGCTCTGAGGGTGGAATTTCTGGTCCTCTGACCACAAACGGTCATTCATGGCGCACCTGCAGAGGCCCAGGTTTGGGGGCAGTGGTCCCAGCAGGTCTTATCCAGCTCAAGCTTGAGTTAGACGAAGCTGACTCCAAGTTCCTGAAAATAACTGGGGCCACATCTGTTATCTGGGTGGCATCTTGGAGGATATGCAAATTGCCACAAAATAGTTAAAGTGAGCTTGCTCAGTGAAGGCAGGCTACAAGCAGAGAGGTGTTTAACAAGCTTTGACACAAGCTCAAGAAATCTACTCGTCACCACTTTCTGTTAACCCCGAGGGCTCAGTTTCAATCATTTTTTAGCAAGTGAAGCCAAACTGTAATAAGCTCATCATGGTGTGATCCCCACACTTGGATTGCTTCGCTTTCAATCTTTTGTTTTCCCCGATCTTTGGTGTCACTCAGGGCTGACATGATGAACAAGATCCCTGCACCTAAAACTCCTGGCCAGATCGTGATTGGTGCAGCAGACAGGTGTGATTGTGTGGACAGCCTAGGCCATCCTGGTGGCTAAGGGGAGATTCGATTGCTTCCCTAGCTTCATCTCTGTGCACTTGTTGCCTCAGAGCACTGGGACATATGGGGACACGATCTAAGGTGAGCATAATGTAAAGGGACCCAGGGACAGTTCACTTCATCTTTCACACAGACTTGAAGGCAGAGAGGAGACAGGAGCCTTGTAGCTTTTCTGCTCAATTAGGCAGATTCTCCCAGGGTGGGCATTTCCCTGGAATGCATGATGATGGCAAGTGTCTGAATCATAGATTTAAAATTTTGAGTTCTTCCCTTTCTTGAATACTGATTATTGGTTGGAAGTAAGACAATATGAAAAAATAGTTTACACATCCCTGGATATCACAGAGATCCCAAAGCAAAACTTATTGCTGAGCCTGAAAATGGGCTGAAGCAAAACCAGACTCATTAATCGTGATCACCCTTCCATTGTTCTGCCAGAGATTTCCTGCTTCAGGCTTCTCTCCTAGCAGGAGCAGTAGTGATATAATAAAATAAATGATGTAGTTTCACACACATGGATTCTTCTGCTCTGGAATAAACAATCTTGTTTTAATCTATTCATAACCAAATTTCCTCTGAAGAGGAATTAACAACAGTCGCTTTTGTGTATATTTACATCTTTACTTATGAGCCTCCTGTGACAGGAAGACTCTTGACTTTTCAATGTTAGCAGCCACGTGGCTCATGTCCCCACTGCACAGCAAGCTCTTTGGGAGCACATGGGTATGTATCATCTTTGCATTCCTCATGGCATCTGGGTGGGGACTTGACAATATGCACAGATAGGAAGAGGAATTTCTAAGGCCGGTTCAGCTGAGAGATGAAGATAAGAAATATTGGATCATGCACCAACCTTCATCACTGGAATCAGAGGAAGTGGGTTAACGAGCTGACATGGAAGTAGAGAAAGAGGATCTGGAGAATGACCAAAACCCTCCTGAGGACAGGAGGGTCAGTGAGCTAAATCCCTTTTCTTGGAAACCTTTACATGCTCCTGGGGCAAGTGATCTGTGGAAAGGGACCATGAAAGACCACACGCAGTGCTGGTGAATGGTCACTTACCAGACGGGTAAACAAGAAAATCAATATTTATTTCCCACACTGGACATTTTCGATAAATAAAGCTATATTTTTCGCTCGAGTGGCAGGGTTTTACCAAGGCAGAACTGTAAGGTATATAAGAATAACATTTCTGAGGTATTTTTACTTCACTTATACTGTTTGTTATACAATGATAGTAGCTACCCAGGTTATTGGACTATGATAGGCTATCTGGTCACCCCCAGCTCTGACTTTCCCTTGCTCTGTGACACAGGACACATTAACTTAACCTCTCAAAGTCTGACTTTCCTCATTTGTAAAGCAATGGTGGTATGACTTAATCCACAGAGCTATAGAGGAGATTAGAGGAGATCATGGATATAAGATATTTACCATGTGGCCTAGAAGGGTAATTTCTCTTCACACATAGACCACTATCATTGTAGAAAAACATTAGGAAGAGATAAAATGGTGGAATTTTTGAGAGATAGAGTCAGACCTGGATTCTAGGACCACAGATAATTCTTATGAATTTTTCCTTCAAAATATCACTTAATTCCTTCCTTCAAAACTGCATTATTTGGGCTTCCCTGGTGGCGCAGTGGTGGAGAGTCTGCCTGACAATGCAGGGGACACGGGTTCGTGCCCCGGTCCGGGAAGATCCCACATGCCGAGGAGCGGCTGGGTCCGTGGGCCATGGTGGCTGAGCTTGCGCGTCTGGGGCCTGTGCTCCGCAACGGGAGAGGCCACAGCAGTGAGAGGCCCACGTACCGCAAAAAAAAAAAAAAAAAAAAAAACCATAAAAAACCTGCATTATTTTTCCTAATAATATTCCAACAAACTCATAACCACTCCGCTTTCTTCCTCTCTATCCTGATTCAGTCTACCCCTCACATGGCTATGAGGCTGCTCTTCTGAAGCACGAGGCGGATCATACAGCCCCCCCATTGGAGACACTGAGGCCCAGAGAACAGCCTGATGCTGGCTGGCTGTCTAGGGCTCCCTGTCTCACAGGCTTATCATGACCACCCTGCTTACCCGGGGACTCACTGTGACCAGTTGTTCCACTGTGCAGAGTTCTTCCCACGATGACTCTCTTCTCCAGAGCTCCCTTCTGGCTGCCACACGCTCTCCATCCTCTACAGTGTCCCTTACTCATCGCGTCTCAATTAAACTATCTGCTTCCAACGCTTTCATCTCCTCCCTGGCCCTTGACGAAATTAACCACTGCCCTCTGTGCTTCATTTCATAGCTGTTCTACACTGTGTTACTGGTATTTGTCTTTCCCCTACTAGGGTGTGGATTCCTTCAGAACCAAAACCATTTCATATTATATTTACCTTTGAATTTCTCAGTGACCAACATAAAACTCTTGCTTATGCTCAGGCAAAAATTAGATGAATTGGAACTTAACCTCCGTGGACTTCAGGATATTTTTTTCCCCAACCATAAAGTGAGGATATTGATCTACTTTTACTTTGAAATTAAAAGATATTCTAAATAAATAATGCCCCAAGCATTACAATTTGTGAAATGAACTTAGTGGTAAAAAAAAAAAAAAAAAAAAAAAAGACAAAGTAAAATAACTCAAAACTAGTTACTGTAGATGTAGCAGGATGCTCTCCAGGGGACAGTGGCTCTCACGTGGCATGAATGGCGGCTCTGCCTTAACTGTCGCCTACACCCCACATCCTAGCCCTGTGTCCACAATGAGGATTCAGACTGTCCTTGATGACTTTGTAGACAGGAAGTGAACAAAAGAAGCATGGTTGCTGAGCCTCTCAGAGAGTCGCCCATAGGAAATGAGTGTGACCTCATGGAACAGTCCTGGGAACAAGGCCAAAGCCCAGAGGGGTTCAGTGGCTCTAGACAAACCTGGTGGCTGTTACTTGACATGAGGGTGACCCAAACAATCCAAATGTGAATTGGGAATAAAGCTATCAGTAATACCGGGGGACCCTCTAATATAGGCAAAAAAGGCAAGGGAAAAATATTTTCAGTTCAGCAAGAAAAGGAAAGTCCTGGGGGCTTGTCATTTTGCGAGGCATGACACAGCAGAATATCGTGGACCTAGTGACAATGTGGAAGTGAGCGTGATGTTCAAATAAGAGCCGGGAAGAAACTAGGGAGCGATTTAGAGGCCGCGGTGGCCCATGTGGTTAGTGGAGAAACAGGAGTTCCAGATATAGATGACGTCGGTGGTAAAAGAAGCAGTAGGAGCTTAACGGGCAGCTCTGAGCAGCCTCCCTGTGTGACAGGCTCACCAGCCCCAGAGGCACGTGAGGCAGCGGGAGGAATTGCTGGGGAGGGAGGCCTGGAGCAGTGTGACAGGAGCAGTGAGAACAATGTCCTGAGGGGAGAGGGGGCTCACAGTTCAGGGCAGAGTGCAGCCCGCAGGCAGGGGCTCCCTGGAAGATTGTTCCGGACAGGGAGCAGCATGGCGCTGGTCAAGCAGAAATGAGCATCGACCAAGGCTGGAGGGACAATGAAGTCAGAGCAGGTCGTGAGTAGACAATGAAAGTGGTTAAGGTGTTGTGTAAGAGCCCGTCTCCGAGGATCCTAAGGGATGCTGGCGAGGATAAGGAGACACGGACCACGAGAGCTGAGAGCCTCTGCTGGGCATGGCCAGTGGACTTGAGAGCTGGGAGGATCAGTAAAAACTTACTTTTTTATTACTTTATTATTGCAGAGGTAAGGCCCAGACAACGTTCAGATTACATTCATAAACTCAAAATGTTTTTGAATAAAATTTGTCTAGTTTTACACATTTCCTCTGGGTAATTGAATTAATGCATCAAAAATAAATATACTTACTAAAGTTTTTTTTCTCATAAAATTGGCACGGAAACATGCAAACTGATCTTCTCAGCTTTAGCCTGAGTCTCCAAGGTGTTCTCTCAGTTACTGACAACAATGTGTATTTTGAGTCTCTTTATTACAATTTTGGGAAAAAATAAGAATATCTAAAAAAGTAGTTAGCATTTAAGCTCCACCGATTTAGACTTTCTTCCAAAGCAGAGGCAAGGGCTGTGGTTCTCAGCTCGACGTGCAATTTAAAAATCTCAGGCCAATTGTTAAATACGCGGCCGTCCAGTCCCACTGCCGCAGATTCTGCTCCACTTTCCAGGTCTGTGAGGCAGATCCTCTGTGACGTTTCCTTTTCATCTCCCCGGGTGATTCTAATGGGAAGACGAAGATAATTATCACTAAGCTTGGGGGCCAGAGGGTAAGAAAAGTGCAGAGGATTTCAACCTTAGAAACGACATTTCTCACCTGTGCTCTGCCCGTTCCCATCTCCTAAACATAAACACACAGGTGCACACACCTCCCCGGTCCCCACCAGGTATCCCTTCTCCAGACTTTACTGTATTGGAGCGTCTGCATTCCAACAACAATGCTAGATTCCGAGGGTTTTCTCTTACTTCTCTCTCCCCTCATCCTCTGCTAGGTTCCTCCCCTCGTGTCCCCTCCCGATTTCCACCAGAGCCCAGGGCTGTGGCCACTCTACTCGGGACCCCACTCTGTGTCTAACATGGCACCCGCCCAGACAAAATCTTAAATACTCGTTGAATAGAGGCTATTTGTGGTGTCTTACTAGCTGCTTTTTCTGCATGCTAGGAGGGCAGAGTTATGTTCTCATTTTCTGATTCACTCTTTCACCAACCCCCCAGGTTTCAGGCTCGGAGTGTTGTGTTCTCTTGCATATGGGCAGATATATTTTCCATATTCTTTTCCTTAATTTTGTTTCTCTGTCTCTCTCTTCTAGCAATAGAAAATAAGCGTTCAAACAGACACATGAGCATAATATCATGAAAATGAGGGGGGGCATTATCCCCATATCCTTGATAACACCCCACCCCATGGGGCTCCTGCCCATCTCTGCCTCCCCCCTTGAGACCCTCTCCCCATGAATCCCTGCATCTGATGATGCCAAGCTCCTCTCAGACCCTAGAACACACCAGGCTCTTTCCAACCCCTGCTCCTGTCCTTTCTGCCTGGAATACTCTTCATCTTGCTCATCACCTGCACATCCTACAAGTCTCACACTCATCTCATCCCCACAAGGAGAACTTCCCAACACCCGCTCATGGGGAAGGGAGGCTAATCACCTGAAGACAGGAGTCAGGAAGGGCTCTCTGCGTGATAGTTCTGCAGATTCTCCCTCCATCCCGGTGCCTGACAAGGTTGTGATTCAACATTGATATTATTTGAATGGATAAAATAAAAGACTTATGTACTTTTTTCATGATATTAGTCCTTACAGACATAGAGGCAAACAGGAACCCAGTGAAAATGTCAGGTTTTTTTTTATTGGTATCCTTAGTGTTCTAAAAATCTCAACCGTCAGGGGCTTTGCTAATCCTCAACCTAATCCTCAGTTGTATCAGTGAGCAAAGGAAATGACAAAAATAAAGGTTATCAATATTTTGGAATAAAGAAAAGTAAGCGAGTGATCTGTGCTCTGTTATTTCTTAATACTAATGGAAAATGCTCCCATTGGGAACACTGATGGACAAGATGAGGAACTGAAATTTCATGAACTTATTGTAAATGCTTAGGTTATCCTCATTTGGAGATAATGATACCCAGAAGATAATTAGGATTTTGTAATGTTAAAACATTAAATATTTAATGTTCACTTTGTAAATTAGTTAAAAAATAATTTAGTTGGCACATGTATTTATATTTTATATTAATTGAATGTTAAGCATTATTTATAATAATTTCCTGAGAAACATTATAAATGAGTTTATGTGCTTGCAATAAACTTCTATCACAGAATAGAAAACTGTATGATAGAAGAAAAGGTTGGAAAAATAAAAATATACAACTGAAGTCAAGGTTGTTGATAAAGAACCTAGACCAAAACAAAACAAATCAGTAAGTATATAGCAGATCTGAGTGACACTATTACTCTGATGTAACAGATATTCACAAAGTACTCCATCTTCTGCATAACTATCGCAGAAAAAACGACATTTTTTTTCTAGTAAACATGGAAAATTCACCGATATATCCTGGGCCAAAAAACAGGCTCAATAAATATCAAAATATTGAATTAGGGGCTTCCCTGGTGGTGCAGTGGTTGAGAGTCCGCCTGCCGATGCAGGGGACACGGGTTCGTGCCCCGGTCCGGGAAGATCCCACATGCTGCGAAGCGGCTGGGCCCCTGAGCCATGGTCGGTGAGCCTGCGAGTCTGGAGCCTGTGCTCCTCAACGGGAGAGGCCAAAACAGTGAGAGGTCCTCGTAGTGGGAAAAAAAAAAAAATGAAGTATTACTAATTATGTTCTCTGTCCATATTTGAATTTAAATTAAAAATTAAAAAAAATATATTTTAGGGGCCTCCCTGGTGGCGCAGTGGTTAAGAATCTGCCTGCCAATGCAGGGGACACGGGTTCGAGCCCTGGTCTGGGAAGATCCCACATGCCGCGGAGCAACTAAGCCCGTGCGCCACAACTACTGAGCCTGCGCATCTGGAGCCTGCGCTCCGCAACAGGAGAGGCCGCGACAGTGAGAGGCCTGCGCACCGCGATGAAGAGTGGCCCCCGCTAGCCGCAACTAGAGAAAGCCCTCGCACAGAAACGAAGACCCAACACAGCCATAAATAAATAAATAAATAAATAAATAAATAAATAATAAATTAAAAAAAATAATAATATTTGAAAATTGAACACTATACTCCTTAAAAGCCCATCATTGGGAAAGAAATACCAAATAACATTTAATATTTGAAACAGAATAATAATAAAAAGGCAACATATCAAACTTGGTGAGAAGCAGTGAAAACATTTCATAATGAGGAATGGATAGCTTTAAATGGTTTTATTAGAAGAAAGGAAAAGGTTAAAATCATTTATCTAAATTTCCTTTTAAGAAGCTAAAAAAACAAAACAAACAAAGAAACAAAAATCCCCACCAAGTATCAAAGTCAAGTAGGTGAATAAAAGTAACTAAAAAGAGCAACAATCAATTAAATAGGAAATAAATCACAAAGAAAATTAACAAGGCTAAGAGTTATTTTTTGAAAAGCTTCGAGCACCTGAGCCTGCCTAGCAGCAGTGGATCGTGCAGGGCTGATCAGAGGGATGGATGGTTGCTGTCGTGGACGCCGCTTGGGAGCCCGTGTATGCAACTCCTGTCTCTGAGGATGTTCCCGTTCTTACAGCCTTTCCCGCTCTCACAGCCCCTCTAAATGGGCTGAGACAGTTGAGTGAGTGATTCTGGGGAAGTGGCGTTTTCCTCCTCCAGTTTTCGTGTTGACTTTCAAGAGGGCACCGTGTGCAAGCCGTCCCCTCGCTGACACTGCCGTCCGCTTCTCCCTGCAGAGTGAGGGGTGAGAATGCTGAGGGCAGGCTGCCGGCCACTGGCCTCTCGGCTGCGCATGGTGACAGCCTCAACTCTTAAGGGACCCGTGCTCTTGGCTCCGTGCCTCAGTGCGACCAGCCTGCTCTGCTGTCCCCCCAACTCTGTGAGCTCCTCTGGAGGCTTCACAGCCCACGACCCTCTAGTCAGCTGTCAGTGAGGGATGAGTCTATTCACTTCAGTGGGGAAATAGCAAAAAGCCCCCACTCCAGCACTAGGAGAAGCAGCTGCATGAAAGACCAACTGGACAGCCTCCCTGGCCCCTCCCTAGTAAGCAGCCCATGGTCCTTGTCCCCATATGTCCCAGTGCTCTGGGCCCAGAACTGCACAAAGGGAGGATGCTGAGGAGACAAGCCAGCCTCCCCTGAGCCCAGACTGGCCTCAGCTGCCTGCCCAGCTCTCTCTATGCAGGTCCCCTCATAGTCTGGCTGAGCTTTCTAGGTGAAGGGACCCTGCCTAAGAGAAGGCGGCACTGGGTGACACCAAGGACCAGGGAAAACCAAAGATAGACAAGAGAAACAATCAGAATGACCGTGGTCACCCCTGAGATAGGCTTAATATGGTCTAGCTTCTGCTAGAATAGGAGAAACAGTGTTTCTCGTCTTAATTTTTACTAAAGTGCTTTTTATCTGGGGGTGGAGTGAAGCAGGGAAGATTAAAAATTCCCTGTGGATTAGACTCTGCCACTGACATCTGCCTACTTTGAAGGAGTCTATGAGTTTTAGAAGTGAAGAAATATAGTACCTGGTTCAATTAGATTCTTTCCATGTTATGTTTTTCTTTTTTTAAGTTCCAAGAGGGAAGCATATAACCTCCTAAGAGCTCCGGCCCTCAAAGTGTACTACCCAGCTACCAGCCATGTGAGGGTCAGCCCCAGAGTCCCCCAAAGCCCTGAGGGTCAGGCAGGGGTTGCAGAGAAAGGAGTCAAATGTGCTGGATTCTGCTGGCCGTAATAAACAGACACCATGAGAGAGGATTCACTCCCACAAGTAGTAGGCTCGCCCTGAGTGGGACATAGTGAGAAGAAGTCTCTTATGTGGTGGTCAGAGAATTAGCTGTGAGAGCGTCACAAGAAAGGGCTTGGAAAGGGCCAGGGGGCAGGGAGCAGCCTCAGGTGGCACCAGTGATGAGGCAGCCGAAGCCCGCTTGAAAGAGAGGGACCTTTGCAGCTGGTGGTAAAAGCACAGGCTGAAGCTGCTGAGGCGTGTGACGACCAAGGTGTTCATGAGGAAGCAGAAGACAGAGCAGGAAGGAAAGGGCGGGGTGTATCGTGGGCTGTCCGTCCCTGGGGCAGCAGTGAGGGCGCTCTCTACATGAGCACCCGACGCACCAGGCAATGCCTCTCCTCCACGTCCTCACTTACGAGGCCAAAGGATATTAAGGGGGGGGAGGGGGCTGCGTTAAAAGTCTAGGTGGGTGGCGCTAACATATCAGGCATCCAAGTGGCTAATACCTGTTTTGAAAGAGCCAACAATGATCTGCTTTCTCTTTCTGGATCTGTCAACAGCCAATGATACTTCTGTGTACTGTTGACCTGGACTCATCTTTCACATGTCCATTCACCCATCAATAAAGTACAGTTCACATTGTGTCTCAGGCCAGCAAGGACACTTAAAGTGTAACCCACTGACAAAGTTCCCGGAGAGTCATGACGTTGAAACAAGAAATTCCACCTGGTCATCCACCCTCATGATTCCATTCCTGCTCTTCCTGCTGCCGTTACGTGGGTCACACACAAGCCAGTTCACTTGTCTTAATTTGCACACGTGGGATGGAGGTCACTTTCAGCGCAGGGAAATTATATTTAATGGTAGTTATGAGAAGTGTTCAAATTTCATCTCAACCATTGGCCAAGATGGAACTTTGGATTTCAGAAAGGAAGTGGATCAGGGCCAAAGGTACCCACCCCACTTATGCCTGATTTTCTTTGGTGATATGCAGTCTTTTACCAAGAATGAAATCTAAAGAAAGAAGTTAAGATAGAGTGCAGGGCTTCGCTGGTGGCTCAGTAGTTAAGAATCCGCCTGCCAATTCAGGGGACACGGGTTCGAGCCCTGGTCCGGGAAGATCCCACATGCCATGGAACAACTAAACCCGTGTGCCACAACTACTGAACCTGTGATCTAGATCCAACGAGCCACAACTACTGAAGCCTGTGTGCCACAACTAGTGAAGCCCTCACGCCTAGAGCCCGTGCTCCACAACAAAAGAAGCCACCGCAATGAGAAGCCTGCACACTACAACGAAGAGTAGCCCCTGCTCGTCGCAACCAGAGAAAAGCCCGCGTGCAGAAATGAAGACCCAAAAAGCAGCCAAAAATAAAAAAATAAATAAAATTAAAAAAAAGAAAAGATGGAGTGCAGCACAGTGAAGTGACGCCAAAGAGCAATGTATCCATCCCAATGTCACAGACTTTCGGCATCTGCCCTTGGAGGAGTGTCACCACCGTCACCTCTCAGCCAAAGACAGGCGTTAGAGGCTCGTTGTCAATAGCCCGGGGCTTCCTGTGAGGAGCTCCCACTCCTGCTCCAGCTGCAGGTTCTCATTCACCCTTGATGTGGGTCCGAGGACCTCACTCAGAGTAGCTCCACAGGTAAGTTCTAAGACACCACAGCCCTCATTAGCCACTGTGGGACTTCCCTTCCCTTCTGGAACCAGGTTCAGTTCCTTAAAAAATATTGAGCCCCAAAAATATTTTTTAAATTATTTTTTATTGGATTATAGTTGATTTACAATGTTGTGTTAGTTTCTGGTGTACAGCGAAGTGAATCAGTTATACATACACATATATCTCTCTTTTTTAGATTCTTTTCCCATATAGCTCATTACAGAGTACTGAGTAGAGTCCCTGTGCTATAAAGTAGGTCCTTATTAGTTATCTATTTTATATACAGTAGTGTGTATATGTCAATCCCAGTCTCCCAATATATCCCTCCCCCATTCCACCTTGGTAAGCATAAGTTTGTTTTCTACATCTGTGGCTCTATTTCTGTTTTGTAAATGCATTTATTGGTCAATTTTTTTATGGTTCCACATATAAGCGATATCATATGATATTTGTCTTTCTTTGTCTGACTTACTTCACTCATTATGACAATCTCTAGGTCCATCCACATGGCTGCAAATGATATTATTTCATTCTTTTTTATGGTTGAGACATATTCTATAGTATCTATGTACCACATCTCCTTTATCCATTCCTCCACTGACGGACATTTAGGTTGCTTCCATGTCTTGGCTACTGTAAATAGTGCTGTAATGAACATTGGAGTACATGTATCTTTTCGAATTATGGTTTTCTCCCACATATGCCCAGGATTGGGATTCCTAGATCATATAGTAGCTCTCTTTTTAGTTTTTTAAGGAATCTTCATACTGTTTCCATAATGGCTGTACCAATTTACATCCCTACCAACAGGAGGGTTCATTTTTCTTCACACCTTCTCCACTACTTATCTTTGGAGATATTTTGATGATAGCCATTCTGACCCACGTGAGGTGATACCTCCTTGTAGTTTGATTTGCATTTCTCTAATAATTAGTGATGTTGAGTCACATCTTTTCATGTGCCTCTTGGCCATCTGTATGTCTTCTTTGGAGAAATGTCTATTTAGATCTTCTGCCAATTTTTTGATTAGAGTTAATATTTTTAAATTATTTTTCCATTTAACTTTTAAAAAATTCTTCTTCTAACAATCTTGTGTCTGATTCTGTGGGACTTCTGGAATGTTTACAGCACTCCAGGCCATGGAAAAGAGGGAGATTCCAGTTAGCATTCATAGAGTCTCAAGGAACAGGTGGACATCACTTCTGATGGGCAGTCCCTGGAGGCATAAGGGAAGCATTTACCCATGGGAACCAAAAAAAAAAAAAAAAAAAGAAAAGAAAAAGAAAAAGAGAGCAGGTAATGCATTCCTGAGCAGCAATGCCCACTTCTCAGTAATCAGCAGCAGCTCATCTGCAGGCCTTGATGGAGCTTCCTGATGCCCCTACTCTGCTGGTGAGTGATGCTGCATCTCCACTATGATCGATCCACCGTCAGCAAACCCAGGCCAGGTCTCCTCATCCCTGACCCTGTAAGCACCTGCAAGATCAGCTGTCAGTCCACCCTCTTCTCCTCTCTCAGCCAGAATGAATCTTGTCTCCTCTCCTGGGACAGGGTGGTCTGTGCCATTCTCTGTCCTCTTTCCTCCTACTGCTGGGCAGGTTATCACTGCGCTGCTCTTCTGTCAGAGTCTTTCCATTGGTATTTTCTAGGGCTTGTCTTCATTCAGTAGATTTCATCTCTTTTAAGTTAAAGAGTTTGCCTTTCAAAATGACCACTTGTAATTTGGGATAAAAAGTCTACTTTGAAAGTACAAAAATGTGGAACTTTAAACTGTTTCTCTGCATTCTTGACATAATTCTAATTCTATTCAAGGCAACATGAATACTTCTTACTGACTGGAAGAAAGCTCATATTGAAGGAAAGTTAAAAACCCAGAAAGTTATTGCACGGTATCTCTGTTTACAATCCATTGTATGAGAAATCAAAGCAGTCCACACAGAAGGTAATCTCCAAATACCAAATACTGGGAGAATAGGATCCAATCCATTAAAGTTTCCAGTGTGCAGCTCTTTGTAAATCTTACATTAAGTCACCTGATGAACATGATAATTCAGAAATGACTAATAGGTAAAGCTTGTCCACATTCTGCCAGCTAGAGGAACTTTTTGGCTCATGGAATGTTTTACCCAGTTTCTAGGACCTAATGTTATAGAGTTGGACACAATCGACCTTCCATTGTTCATGGATTTATATTTTTTTAAAAATTTTAACCTTGCTAAGGTATAATTTACATGTAAAATTATAGGATATTTAAGGTGTACATCATGGTGGTTTGATATATATTGTGAAATGATTCCTGCCATGTAGTCACTTCGCACATCTATCATCTCATGTATTTATCTCTTTTTTTTTTTGGTGAAAGCATTTCATTTCTAGCCTCTTAGCAAATTTCAATTATACAAAGCAGTATTATTAACCATAATCACAATGTAAACATAGTCACCATGTTTTACATTAGATCCTCAGATCTTATTCATCTTATAGGTGAAAGTGTGTTCCCTTTACCGACCTTTCCCTTTTGCCCTCACCCCAATGTCCCCCCAACTACTGTTCTACTCTCTGTGTCTATGAATTCAACTTTTTCATGGATATAATATCTGAGGGAATTCTAAAATTTCCCCTAATTACAAAGATGTTTTCTAAACGTCATCAGTCGAATTGTGTGTTATTTTCCACGTTATAGAAAAATACTCTCAGCCAACAATATGTCCGAAGAAGCAGGCCATGACCCAACAGCAGTTACAGGGGAGCATCCAGGAATATTTAGAATTGGTCACGTGACTGATGTCTTTCACACATAGAACAACTTACTTTGGCAGCACACACAAAATGGATCTATTTATAGGTAGAAGTGTGACATTGAAATATAGCCATGCAACTGATATATCAAGCCAGATACCAAGGGAGGTTACATATTTCCGGGAACACAGGGAATACACATTCGTCAATCTGTGTTCTCGGGTTCAGCATTCATGGGTTCAACCAACTGTAGATGGGGACCTCGGATACAGAGGGCTGACTGTAAGGGACCTGAGCATCCATGTATTTTGGTATCTGCAGGGCCCTGGAATCAATGTCTCGCAGAAATCAAGGGATGAGTGTAACATGTATTTCTTTTGAGCCTGGTGACTTCTCTCTGTGTTCCAAAATACCAGTCTCTCAGTGTGCCCCGGTGGCATGAATATCCAACCAGCTCATCAACATGACAACAAACAGTCTAACTGTGAACTGTGCCAAAAAGTAAGCTCAGGTCACAAGATTTATTTTAAAAGTATAAAAATAAACAGATCAGGGGCTTTCCTGGTGGCGCAGTGGTTGAGAATCTGCCTGCTAATGCAGGGGACACGGGTTCAAGCCCTGGTCTGGGAGGATCCCACATGCCGCAGAGCAACTAGGCCCATGAGCCACAACGACTGAGCCTGCGCGTCTGGAGCCTGCGCTCCGCAACAAGAGAGGCCGCGACAGTGAGAGGCCCGCGCACCGCGATGAAGGGTGGCCCCCGCTCGCCACAACTAGAGAAAGCCCTCGCACAGAAACGAAGACCCAACACACAGCACAAATAAATAAATTAATTAAGAAACTCCTACCCCCAACATCTTCTCAAAAAAAAAAAAAGAGAGAAAAGAAAACTAGAATGGTGCTGTCAGAGTTGTGGTTTTATTTTTCATATTTTTGGTTTTAGTTACGTGGCTGAAATTTAATAACAAAAATGTACTGAGTTAATCTGTGACAAATTAGGCAGGCTTCGTTTATCTTCTCATTACCTATAATTGCACAAGACCAAAGCAGAAACCTGGTCTCTGTGGAGCACATTTGATGGAACACTGTATAGTGACTTCATCACAGAAGAAAACACCTTGAACCGGTGAGCAGAGATGTACAAGATCGAAAATAATGAGCAGCTCCCGCCAAGAAGGGCTTTGTTCACATCTCTCAGGGACTCGCTGGCAATAAGTGCAGGAGGTTTTTCTCTGGCCTAGATTGTGAGGCTGTGGTTAGCATATGCCAGTCATGCTCTTTGCAAGGTGTGGGGCTCATCTAAGCATGTCACTCTGTTGAATGGGTGGGGGTGGCAGATCCCAGAGAGTGTGTGGAGGCACAGGAGCGGCTGCCCGGTGGTGACAGAATGGAGGTGTCAACAGGGGACCTTCAGGTCAACCAGGGGAAAGTTACAATGTACCGAACCTTGGTTCAATTATTTCTTCTGCCACTGAGTCACCAAGTTTACACGCTTGCACTCTGGATGATAATTTCTGTAATTTTAATAACTGTATCTCCGGTTTAGAACCTTCTGTTAAAAAGAAGAAAACAGGCCCAAAATGGAGTTGCTCACCTTAAGCCACATGTAGCTTAATTATAGTTTCAGCTGCCCCAGCAATGGTATCTTAAACCAGTCAATCAGGAACTCCTGGTCAGCACACGTTAGGTCATCTGCCTGACAGACCCTGACTTAACCTAGAAGGAGACTAACCTCGAAATAATCAGCTAGCTTCTTGCTTCTATAACTCCCGTGTCCCTGCTCTCTTCGTCCTGTAAAACCTCCTGCCTTGTTTAGGTCTTTAGCGCTCCTTTCTATCTGCTGGATTAGAAGCTGCCTGATTCATGAATCACTGAATGAAGCCAATAAGATCATTAAAGTTGACTCAGTTGGATTCTGTCTTTTAACACTTCCAAAGAAATTCAATGAAGAACGTCAGGTTATATAAGTCTATTGAGAAAAATCTGTAAAATTGCTTTGTGTTAGATGTTAAATCCATCTGTTGAAGGACTTTCAGGTTTTGCAAGAAGGGAGGCTTACCCAGGTCCTGGGAAGACCTGGAGTGTGGAATTTGGTCTCCTGGGGAATGATGCCAAGGCTACAAGCAGCAGACAGAAAAGCAGCCCTGAAATGTGCTGAACCTTCCCTGGCACGAGAAGGCGAGTCCTCTGCTGTGGTGAGTCTTGGTCAGATGTTCCCATTGCCGGGTGACTGACATTTCACACTGGCCACAACTGAAGACAAAACTCAACACTGGCGAGAGTCCAACACTGACATCAGAGGCAGGAAAGAGGGAGGAGAGGGGAACCAGACAGGCCCAAGAGTACAGACCAAGGTGGAGAAAACGAAACACGGAGTGAGGGTGCTTGTTGCAAGGATTCATCCCAGTGAAGAAAATCCAGTTACGTGTCCACTCCAGTCAACAGGATGCCGTTTGCAAAGGGTCCCAGACTTCACACTGAACATACAAAATAAATACTAAGTATGATGACATTGCATGCCTATCATGTCCCAGGCACTGCAGAATTTTACATGCAATTATTAATTTAACCTTCAAGACCATATCATCATGCCTGGTTTTACTAATAAGGAAACTGAGGCTTAGATGGGGTGAGGGACATGCCCTGAGTCACAGCTCCCATGAGGCAGTGCTGAGAGGCACCCCAGGTCTGTCTGTAATTCTAAGCTGTGTTATCAAGTGGAGCACGAAGTCAGTCAATGCTCAGGACTTTATAGAAAATAGAAAGTACCTAAAAGTAAGTAAAATACTTATATGGGATTTTCTGCAGAAGAAGTTGAGGATTTCGTTACCCAGGGCTGTAGTATTACTAAGTTATACGCTGTCCTGCTGCCCAAGTGCTTCCCCCTCCGTGACTGGTGGGCGGCAGGCGGGCCGGGGCTGCGGTGTCCCCTGCGGGACCCTGGCCTGACCTCTGCTGTCCGCGGGCCCCTCTCCCGTCCTCTCCACTTCCCGCCTCTTCTGCTGTGACTCCTTCGACAACCCCTCCCCAGGCGCTGTGTACTCTGCCACTTCTGCGTGTCCCACTGTGTGACACGTGTCTGGTCGCCGGCCTGGTTGCCACTCTGCCAGCCCTGAGTCCATGGCCGTGCTGACAGGACCCTGGCCGTCACTGTGGCCTTACACAGGCGCTGGCCTTGTACCTCACAGCGCCATGGATTCTTAGGGTCCGGGGCTCCAATGCAAGGAAGGGAATCATTTTAGATCTTTTTCTTTACTGGGTGGGCCCCTGGGAATCAGGGACAGCCATGGGGAGACTGCAAGGAAAGCCGAGCCAGGCGAGCGCTGAGCCCCTGAGCCGCAGACCTCAGCTGCTCATGGAAAGAACGCACTGAAGGAGGGGCTGGCCACTCGGCCACTGTCACCGGGAAGCTCTGACCAGAGACTCATCCCTCAGACCCCCCCACGTGGTGAAAAGCAGAAGTGACCATTTCCAGATTCTGTTTAGCAGCGCCTCTGGGATCCTACGTTACCTGGTTCCCACTGGACCAAGGTGAAGGCAGAGGAAAACGTTACCTTCACTCATTTGCATTCTTCTGTTTGTTTATTCAGTATTTGTTGAGCAGTGAAACTTCTTATCAGTAGGGACGCAAAAAGGAAAAAGACAAAATCTGTCTCTTTAAGAATCTCGTCTTCTGGTGGGAAAGCAAAGTAGAGAGCATCCTGAGGCAGCGGAGTGTGTGCTCTGGCTGGACTCAGAGGAGAACCTGACAGTTTGCCCAGTGGGGTATGTTTGGGACACGGGGGCTAGCCTGCAGGCAGAAATTTGCTAACACCAACCAGCATCCTGGCGGCCGCCTCCTTGTCATGCGCACGCACGTGCTCCAGGCACACTGGCCCTTTTGCTGCTCTGAAATCTTCGAGGACCCTCCTGCCACAGAGTGTATCCTTTTCCCTGGGCCTTTCCTGACATGTGCTACTCCTCCAGAGAAAAGAGGCTCCTTCCTTTACTGTCCGTGAGGGCTGCTCTCACATGGCCCTTGTTGGCGAGAGAGCTTCGACGGCATCATGGAAAACAGCAGCCCCACCTTGCTCTGACCCCTTGTCTTATTGTATCTTTTCCTGTAGCCCCTCTAGCCTCCAGAGATGGATTCTGAACCCAAGAGGGAGCTGTGGGTGCAGCGAGATGTGAGGAGAGGGGTGGCGTCTTCTCCCCACAAGTTTGGCTGGAAGGAGACATGTTGATTTTCAGAGAAAATGCGTAAGTATCAATTTCAGGTAAATTGATGATTAAAGGTGAAACAAAAAACATGAAATCTGTAGAAGCACACATAAGAAAATGTTCTTATAACGTCAGGGGAATGAGGAACTTCCTGTAAAAAAATCACAAAAAGTATAAATCATATAGGAAAACCTGGCAAATACCATATTTATTAATTATAATTAACAATATTACAATTTAAAACTCCTGCTCGTCAAAAGACATCCTAAAAAGAAAGGAAAGAACAGCCATGAAGTGGGAGGTGATGTGTGTAATCAGTGCAAAGAACTTTCAACATGAAGATGAGAAGAAGTCACAAAGACCTAAACAGGCACTTCATGGAGGAGGAAATACAGATGCTCAATGAACACTTAAAAAATCCTCAGTGTCATCAGTAATAAATTAAATGCAAACTAAAACCACAATAAAATACCATTTCTCACCTCACCATCCGGGAAACTTGTAAAAAAAGGCAATAAAATGGTTGCGTGCGATTGGGAACAGCAGGAATTGTCACTCCCTGCTCACGGGAATATCAGCTGCTGTCATTAAACTGTGTGGCTGGGAGATCACACCCCTAGCATCACACCCAAGGCATAGAGCTGAGACGTGTGCGCCATTTCCATAGTAGTAAAGGGCCAGAAACACTCGAATATTTATTAACAATAGATTGCATGGATTTAGGGATATTGAAAGTGTTCCACAGAATTCAGTGGAGTGCATTTGGAGATCTTTCGGCTTTATTGCCTGATTCATCATGAATCGGGCCGCATTCTCTCTAGCAGACAGAAAGCAGCTCTGAGAAGTTGTACAAATGAAAACCGTTTGTAGGCAAAAAAGAGCAGGTACCAGCTATACAGGTTCAAAAGCTGGAGAGTTAGTGAAGGTGAATCTCCTTTAGTTGAGGCAGGGTTCTGTCAGGCAGACAACCTAACTAGTGCTGGTCAGGAGAACCCTGATCAACTAGTGCAAGGTTTCCTTTTGGGAGAGCTGAAGCTACTTCCGTTAGATCTCTGTTTGGTGACGTGCGGCTTAGCATAAGTGATTCTACTGGGGCTGTTGTCTTGCTTTTTACAACCATATGGACTACAAAAGAGCAGTAAATTAAATTGACTACATGCATCAATACGGATGAATCTCAGAATCCAATGTTGAATTCAAAATAACCACTACACCAAAAAAGGAAAATCACTGTGATTCAATTTGTATAAAGGACACAAGGGGAAAAGCCAACGTATTGTTTAGGAATTCATATACATGTGGAAATCTCTAATGAAAGCAAGGGAACATCAGATCTTTGAGATGCACAGAGGAATTAGAAGGTTCTATTTCTTAAGGTGGGTGATGAGAAGACAGGCATTTGTTAGGGTATTATTCTCTAAACTATACATTTATGTTACCTGTGCACCTATCTTTCAATAAAAAGCATGTCACACATCAAAATAAAGTCCAAATATCATTTAACTATAAAATTTGATATCATAAACTTCAAGAAGAAAATATAGCTATTTCTATAATCTGAGGTGGGGAAGACCTTCCTAAGCTGTTAGGCTCTGAATCATGCCCCTGAATCCATATGTTGAAGCCCTAATCTCCAGTAACCCAGAATGTGACCGTATTTGGAAATAAGGCGTTTAAAGAGGTGAATAAATTAAAATAAGGATTTAATGTGGCCCTAATCTGATCTGGTTGGTGTCCTTCTAAGAAGAGGAAATCTGGACACACAGAGAAACACTAGGGATGTGCACACACAGCACACAGCATGCAGGCTGCCATGTGCAAGGCAAGGAGAGAGGTCTCAGGAGAAACCACACCTCATCACATCTTCAGCTTGGACTTCCAGCCCCTGGAATTTTGAGAAAATAAATTTCTGTCATTTAAGGCCCCACCCCCGACTGTGGTATTTTATTATATCCACCCCAGCAAACTAATACCTAAGCACTATCCTGAATGCCAAACTACATACCAAAAGCTTAATGGATTTAACTACATAACATTGTTAAACTTATAAATGTCAAAAAGTTAAAGGAGAACTACAAACTCAGAATTCTATTTTTAGCATACGTGACAGAAGTCTAGTATTCCTAATAAATAGCTCCTACAAATATATAAATAAGTGAGCATTCCAGGAGAAAAATATTGTCAAGAAACTTAAGCTGGAACGTTAATATAAGTAAATATATATGGTTACTAGAAAATAGAAAAAAAATCAACCTGTCTGTAAAAGGTAGACTGAGATATTAGTTTCTTTTCTATTGAGACAAGAGTATTAATATAATATCTCACCCACTAACAGAAACTGTGGCTTTCATCCACTGCAGATCTATAGACTCTATAACCATTCTTGCTTGGCCCTTTGGCAGTACATACACATTAAAAAGCTTTGGAAATGATTTCTGTCTTGGTCCAGAATTTTGAATTCTCATTTCCTGGAATTTATATCAAAAAAAAATTTAGTTGCAATATTTTAACTATCAGAATGTTTATTCTAAGATAAGAAATAATCTTATCTGCTCTACAATAACGATTTGGGGCAACAAAGCACACTTCCTTTTATATCAGGCAAATATTTAAAATGGAAAGGAAATAAACCAACATAAGAAGAGAGGTCGTCTCTAAAAGGTAGATTGTCTAGGTTGTGGGATTAGAGGTGAATTCATATGTCTTCTTTCATGATTATCAATATTTTCAAAGTTTGCTACAATAAATATACAGTATTTTGGTAATAAGAGAAACATATAAAAGCTACTTCAAAGGAAACATGAATACACTCGCTGAGTTCTGAGCCGACTTCTGTGAGAAGTGAAGTGTGGGTGTGAAGGTCCAGGATTCATGTGGCCTCAGTTAGACTTTTGGCCCCTCACTCACTTACCTTGTGATCTCGGCCACGTAGCTAAAAGCTTCAAGTCTCAGTTTTGCCGTCAGGAAAACAAGGAGATGGTGTTACTGCTTCACAGACTTGTTTCCTGAAAGTAAAGGGCTCAGAGTGGGTGCAGGGGAGGCTGCTTCACATTCACCCTCCAGCCACAGTGAACAGTGGAGGTTCAGCAGGAAGGCTCAAGTCAGGGTGGATCACGAAGAAGAAACGAGTGCTGAGAGATAAAAAGATGCCCAGCAGGACCAGAATGGGCACTAAGAGAGATCACTCCCGTGCTTTGGGCAGCAGATAATAATTATCACCAACTATTCACTGAGATTCCTGGGCATTACTACGTGCCCTTGTATGTGTGCTGATACACACATCGTCTGCCGGAATTGTCCACACAGCTCTGTGACATAGTGGTATTGTCACCTCTGCTTCAGAAGCAGGGAAACAAAGAGTTAGAGACAGTAGGTGCCGTGTCCAACATCACGGAGAAAGGAAGAGGGGCTCTAGGATTGAGATGTCTGTGTCATTCAGGGCCAGCTTGTGTCTTTCCTATGGGCACCCCCATGTCGACTTGGATGAGCCCCTCTAACAAAAGCACAGTTCAATTCAGCCTTGGGGAACTGTGAAAGGTACTGGTTTTCCACTTATATGCTTAATCTTAATTTTGTAAAATAAAACAAATTATAAAACTTTATTTAAGTAATAAATAAAATATTGCTTTCACTTTCCACTAGGTATAAGAAGAAAGAGAAAGAAGCAAAATGAGTTTACATAAAGCACATTTGGGTATAAGGGAATTCTTTCTCTGGTTAACCTCCTGTCTTCTGCCTGTGGGCCAGCTGCCTGCTTCTAGATGCCCATCTTCGGGGGCTACACCCAGCTGCCGGGTGAGATGCAGGTGCACACACCTCTGGAGGCTGCCTCGGCATCTCCTTCTCTGAACAGAGATGGTCTAGAAGCTCTAAAGCATCTTCCCACTCACCGCTCCTTCTCTGTCCTGTCAACAGAGGGGCTTCTGAATTGACCTTCTGAGGAAACATGGTCAGTGTGACCCCTCCTCATTCTAACTCCTTTACCCAACAGAACTTCAGTCTCCAGTGTTATAATAAATCTCTCCTTTGATAAAAGATACACTCCCCTACCGGTCTTAGTCTCTTGTTGCTGATATAACACATTACCACAAGTTCCTTCTCTTACAGTCCTGGAGTCAGAAGTCCAAAATGGGTCTCACTGTGTGGACATCAGGTGTGAACGGCGCTGTGTTCCTTCTGGAGGCTCTGGGGAAAGGTCTGTTCCTTCACCAGCTTCTAGAGGCCACCACACTCCTTGTTTGTGACCCCAGCACCCACTGCACTCCTGCCTCGGTCACCTCCTCACATCTCCTCCACCTGTGACCCTCTTAACTCTCTTCTTGACTTCCGAGGACCTATGTGATCACAATGCACCCTCAGAAATAACCCATGAGGGTCTCCCCAGCTCAAGATCTTTAGTTTAAAAAAAATACGCTTATTGCACTATAGTTGGTTTACAGTGTTGTGCTAGTTTCTGGAGTAGAGCAAAGTAATCCACACACACACACACACACACACACACACACAGACACAGACACAGACACACACACACACATTCTTTTCCATTGTAAATTATTGCAAGATATTGAGTATAGTTCCCTGTGTAATACAGTAGGTCCTTGTTGTTTATCTATCTTATACACAGTAGTGCGTATATGTTAATCCCAAACTCCTCATTTCACTGTCCCCCCTCTTTCCAGAAAGAGGTAACCAGAAGTTTGTTTTCTATGTCTGTGAGTCTATTTCTGTTTTGTAAATGAGTTCCTTTGTATCATTTTTTAGATTCCATATATAAGTGTCTTTCTCTGTCTGACTTACTTCACTACGTATGATAATCTCTAGGTCCAACCACGTTGCTGTAAATGGCATCATTTCATTCCATTTTATGGCTGAGTCATATTCGACTGTATATATCGACCACATCTTTTTTATCCATTCCTCTGTTGGATATTTAATTTGCTTCCATATCTTGGCTATTGTAAATAGTGCTGCAATAAAATTATGGTGCATGTATCTTTTTGAATTATCGTTTTCTCTGGATATAAGTCCAGCACTGGGATTGCTGGATCATATGGGAGTTCTATATTTAGTTTTTTAAAGAACCTCCATACTGTTCTCCATAATGGTTGTACAAATTTACATTCCCACCAACAGTGCGAGAGGGTTCCATTTTCTCCAAACCCTCTCCAGCATTTATTATTTGTAGACTTTCTGATGATGACCATTGTGACTGCAGTGAGGTGATACTTCATTGTAGTTTTGATTTGCATTTTTTAAAATAATTAGTGAAGTTGAGCATCTTTTCACATGCCTATTAGCCATGTGTATGTCTTCTTTGGGGAAATGCAAGATCCTTACTTAATCCTTAATGACACTTACAAAGTCCCTTTTCTCATGTAAGGTAACATAGTCACAGGTTCTGGGGATTAGAACAGTGATATTTGGGGGGAGGGGAGGTATTATTCAGTCAACCCCAGTACCCTTTCTGCACAACCTCAAAACACATTATCTTACACAATCAAATAGCATTTTGAAAACAGTTGACAATATAATCAACTACTAAAATATGGGTTACAAATAATAAAACAGTGGGAACAGTGTGGGTCACAATAGACTAGCCTAGAGCAATGCTTTCTTAATTTTCAGCTGCAAAAAAAGGGAGCATTCTGTGTGGATACTGTCCTGCAAGGGCAGAGAGGTTTCTTGGAGGACGAGGTGAGGAGGGCAGGTGGGGTCTGCACAGCCAGGGATGGGCCACGAGGGGACCCCGGGAAACACAGGCACAGAATCCAATCGACAGCCAGCCCTGCTGTGGGGTTTAGGCAAGAGGAGCCCAAGACATTAGGGTGGTGCCTGGGTGGGCAGGATGAAGCTGTGGGTGTGGGTGCCCCTGAGATGCTGATGTGGATCACTTCAGTTATTTGCACAAGTACCCCACCCTCTTTAACCTCTAGTCTCACCCTGGTGTCCCCATCTAGAGTGCATTCAACACAAAACACAGCAGCCTGTTGGGACCAAAGAGGGAAATCCTGGCCACTGGGATGAAGGAGGAGGATATGGAAACAAGCGTGTTAAGAGCAGGAAAGCTGCTTTCATTTTAGGGCCAGGAGGCCAGGACGAGGGGAGGGAGCAGGGACACAAGGGCCGGCGCTGGTGACATCTGGCGGCCCTTCTTAGATGGTGTCCCCTCAACCACCCGGAACACCCCCAGACTGAATACATCACAGGCAGCCCCGGTGGCGGTGGCTGGGGTGTCGGCAGACCTTGCTTCTGGCTTCTGGCTTCTGGACGTTCTGAGGGGCAGAGGCCGTGTGGGTTTGAGTTCCTGGGGTGAGAGCCAGGGTGCCCTGAAGTTCCCGGGGTGGGGGAGGAAGGGTCTTAAGGAGAGGGGGCCCCAGGCTCTCAGGCCCCAGGGCCAGGCGGCCTCCAGCTTTCTGTGAGAAGGCTGAGGACATGCTGGCCATGGGGACTTCCTCAGTGTCGGGGGGATAGTCTGCCCCTGAGCCTGGAGCTGGGGCTGTGCATGTGGAGGCGTCCTGGGGCGGAAGGGGTCCCTGCGACGGTGGGTGAAGCTGCTGAGTTGCAGGTGCCTGCACCCCCTCCCCCACTGTCCCCGAGCTTCCTGGAGCTGCCTCCCGTGGTCCATTGCCTGCAGGGCGGTGAGGATGATGCAGCAGGTCTGAGGCCCCCGAGACCCATGAGCTCTGGGAAGGGACCGCGTCCCTGGAGAAAGAGGCCGGCTCTCGGGCAGGAGGAGCTGTGTCCAGGAAACTAATCCATAAACAATCTACCACAGGAATAGAAAAGAATTTTATGTGAGCCAAAGTGAGGCCTACAGCCTGGAAGCCAGCCCCTCGGATAGCTCTGAGGATCTGCTGCTCAGATGCAGGGTTTCCGGCACAGGTGTATGTGTCCTGGGAAGAAGATCAGCCACCAAGTCAGGGATACAGCCCTGCAAGGGAAAAAGAAAAGCAAAACAAAACATACAGGGACCAGCAGGTGCCCAGCGAGACAACATGCCCGTGGCACCTGGAAAGGGCACACCGCCATGAAAGGAGACCAGCACAGGCGTCTCAGGACCCGGGGCTTCATTTGTATTGTTAACACCAACATTCTTTACTTCGGGTCAACGCATCCTTTTCCTTATCAATGAAAGCAGATGCTCAGCGTCTGTTCCGTGGGCCACAAACAGGCTGCTCTCGTGAGCGGGACATTCAAGGTAAGTCACACAGAGGCCACAGTGATCATCAGCTGTTGCACAGGTCGCTGCCTTCCTGCCCCTCACGGTTCCCTCGGGGCTGGTGGCCAGTTAGGAGGAGAAGCGACCAGAGCAGCACGGCCCAAGGCCAGGGCGCCCAGGCAGTTCTGGCCCCGCTGTGTGGAGCCTGGGGCGGGGACTTCAGGGCTCCGCCCGCACCCAGGGGCTCCTCCCAGGGCCGGGGGCGGGGGCACAGCCGCCGGGGCTCTAGGCCGCTTGGGGAGCAGGAGCGAGTCCACCTCTAGATCCCCCAGCTTAAAGGCTGCGGACCCAGGGCCGGCACTGCGGCAAAAAGGCAGGAGCCAGCAGGCGCCTTCTAATCCTTCATGTCTGCTGTGAGGAGCCCAAAATTCCCATCTCGGGCCAAAGTTGTTCGTGTGTGTGTGTGTGTGTGTGTGTGTGTGTGTGTGTGTGTGTGTGGCTTTTTCATAAAGTTAAAGTTAGTCAATTTGAAGAACTACCTCTTCCCATGAGATCTGAATTTTCCTCTTTTTAATTGTTAAAATGCCCCCTCTATTTTTTTTTTTTTTTGGTAGGTAATGATAATAGAAATTTCCACATGTTGAGGTATGGGATGTTATTCCAGCTTATACATGAGTTAACTTAAATTTCATGCAGCTGAAATAGCCTGTGTGTGGCCTGTCAAACATATATTATACATCTGATTTAATTATTACAGAAAAGGACACATTGACCAAAAGTAACGAATGATCATGTTAAAAATAAAGATTAAATCTCTCTCTTCCTGGGACACCAATGCTCTTCGTCATTTGATGATGAGACTCCCTTCCCTGCTGGTGGGCCATGCTGACTCGCTGTGTACATGCTGACCTGTGTTTTCTGTTGTTGTTGTTTTTCTCCAAATGCATCCCTAACTTGTTTAATGTTCTTTGTTCTGAGAAGATATAAAACTGTGCTGGAAACAATGTTTCTCGAGAGCAGTTTCTCAGAGTAATCTTGTAATAGGGAAGAACAAATCTGACTCCATATTAGATCTGTTTCTTTAACTTTAACCTTTGTATTCAGTTGCTGGTGCTTAGAGTTAAGAATTTTGGCCATAGCCTGAAATAGACAGGATTGCCCATTCTCAAGACTCTGACCTTTAAGAGTATAACACTTTTCCATTCCTATAGCCATAAAAAAAGAGTTGCAGAAAAGAGAATAACATTTGTTTTGTTGGAGGGTTACAGGAACATCGTGACCTGACCTACATGGACACAGGATTCCTGCACCAAGAAGTTTGCAATACCAACCATGCTCCTCCCTCACCTGGCCTTTCAAAATGCTTTGCTAAAACCCTTCGGGGAGTTTGAGTTTTCTGGGGGCATGAGCCACCTGTCTCCTTGTGTGGCCCTGCCATAAACCTTCATTTGCTCCACACTTGGATGTTTCAGTGTTTTTGGTCTCACTGTGCGTTGAGCAAAGGAACTTGCCTTTGGTAACCTGAGAAGAGGGCTTCTGAGCTAGTCCTCAGTTTGGCTCAAATAAAACACTTTTTAAATCTTATTATAGATTGTTTATTGATTAGATTTGTTTCTAGTAATATAGGTATTATACTTTAATTCAACTACAATTATGGCATAGATATAATTTTATGTTCTGTTTTCTTCACTGAGTGCTTTATCATCTGCATTTATAAATATGATGATTGATTTTCAAAACTACTTTGGAATTCAAACAATTCAAAAATACTTATTTCATAATACAATAGGCAACAAAACTGACCCTTAGGAAGGAGAATCAAGCTTTGCTTTCTCCAAGTCTTGCAGAATAGATTTTTCTAAATTTCAGAATTGTGTAAAATATTTTTTAATAAGGCAGAGACTCTGAAATATATGACCTTCCAAAGTTCTAGAATTGACAATGTTTTAAATGTCAATTTCTTAAATAAAGTGCCAACTTTTCTTGGTAGACTAGTGGCAACGATTTTGTAGTTATACAATGTGTAAACCCTTATGCACGTATTGTATTTTGCAGTGTATTTTTGTTGCCTGCATTAGAATGTACACTTATATGAGGAGAAGAACATTGTATCATTTAAAATTAAATCCTCATAAAAGTCCAAGTTCTGAACTGTGAGATGTACTCAGTAAATATTTGTTAATAATTGAAAATTGAATCCATGAATATATAAGTGATTTATATGATTTTTCTCCTGCATGACACATGTACGGCCTTGATTCCTGAGTGACACTTTCCCTTTAGAATCAGATGGATACTCTAGTCTCTCTCCATTCTTTTCTTTTGTGTGTGTGTGTGTGTGTGTGTGCACATGCACACGCACATGCATTCACAGGAGCACATACACCTACAAATGTTGCCCCAACATCCTGTGCTTTATAGACCCTTTGGATAAATCATGCCTTTACTCATTGGTCTTCAATTGACCTCAGTGTTATAACGGATGTTTTGGCCAACAAAGGAAAAGCAACTGATCTAAAGACGGGGACCTAGCCTCTCCGTAACTAGCTTTCTTGCAGGTTTAACTTACAAAATGGGCTTTCTCTGTATGCTCATCTTTCTCCCGGCACTTTCTTTTTTGAGGATTCTTTATCTAGAGCACAGAGTAGCTCTTTGGCGGGCAGACTCACACATGGAGCTCTGAGAGGCAGAGCTTTATGTTCCCGTGGGTCAGTACATTCAACCCTGCTGTGCTAAACAATCTGGAAATGGAACGCTCCAGGTCTGCAATGATCCGCCAGGTCCTCAGGACCGAGAGAGGTATCTGCCCTTCTTGGAGAAAAATCCTTCGGCTCCAAAATTCTAATATAGGGGATAAGCCACTGCCTGACGCTGAGGTCTTGGAAGTTTTCTGTCCGGGTACACACAGTTCTCCAGGATTAGCACCCCTGTTAAAGAGTAAATTAATTTGTAATTTTCTTTTAATTTATGAGGAAATAATACATTAAAAATTGAAGTAACAGGATGAATTGAATTAATGCTGACTCTGAGTTCTCTGTGTGTGCTGAGGCTGGAGCTCCAACCGAAGGCTCTTCTGCCATGAGTACAGGTCTAGGGTTTCTCTTCACTTGAGTGTCCCGGTGGTTTAAGAAAGAGAAATTCTAGCTGAAGCTTCTACCTCATTGATTGCAGATATAAGGTGTCTCTTCATGAGTTCTCTGGTACATATAAATGTGAGAGCAGCATGTAAGAATTCTTCCATATTTATTATATTTATAGGGCTTCTTCCCAATGTGACTTCTCACATGATGTCTAAGGTCATGGCTTTGTCTTATGTTTTCCCACATAGATGACACTCACAAGGTTTCCTCTCCAGTGTGAATGAGTCCACGACTTTGAAGTAACAAAGTTTCAACTGAAAGCTCCTCCATAGTTATTCCAGACGTAGAACTTCTCTGCTATTTGAGTTCATATATGTGAATGCAAGTTGGCCTCTGATGAAGGGTCTCCCACATTGACTACGTTTTTAGGGTTTCTCTCCAGTGTGGTTTTTCATGTGTATAAAGGCAAAGCTCCAGCTGAGCTATTTCCCACTTTAATAACATTTGTAGTGCTCCCTCCAGGGTGAGTTCTCTCATGCCATCTAAGTTTAGAGCATTGACTAAGGCTTTCCCACATTGATGGGATCTATGTGGTTTCTCTGCAGTATAATTCACCTTATGTTATTGATACTTAAAAAGGAATATTGGCCAAAGGCTCTTCCAGAGTAGTGACAATATAGGATTTTTCTCCTGTGTGAATTTCTGGTGTATATAAAGTGAGGGCTCTAGTTGAATTCTTTCCCACATTCATAGCATTTATAGGGATTCTCTCCTGTTTGAGTTAATACATGTGGAGTTCATATTGTTGCATGTGAAATCTCCTCACATGCATTACATTAGATGGACTCTCCTCTAGAGTGAAGTCTCTGCTATGTGCAAGGAAAGGAGAGGCTGTTACAGATGCCCACGTACATCCATGTACTCATGTCTCTACGTACTGACTCTAGTCTGCTCACTCACTGGTGGTCTTCTTTAAAAAAAAAAAATACCCCATGTTCGTTCTATTGAGACGCAGTGTTACTTGGTGAATCCACACTGATTTTCTATTTCATAGCCTCAACTGTTCCTGGGTCCCTTTACATTATGCTCGCCCTAGATCGTGTCCCCATATGTCCCAGTGCTCTGAGGCAACAAGTGCACAGAGATGAAGCTAGGGAAGCAATCGAATCTCCCCTTAGCCACCAGGATGGCCTAGGCTGTCCACACAATCACACCTGTCTGCTGCACCAATCACGATCTGGCCAGGAGTTTTAGGTGCAGGGATCTTGTTCATCATGTCAGCCCTGAGTGACACCAAAGATCGGGGAAAACAAAAGATTGAAAGCGAAGCAATCCAAGTGTGGGGATCACACCATGATGAGCTTATTACAGTTTGGCTTCACTTGCTAGAAAATGATTGAAACTGAGCCCTGTGGGTTTAACAGAAAGTGTCGACCAGCACATTTCTTGAGCTTGTGTCAAAGCTTGTTAAACACCCCTCTGCTTGTAGCCTGCCTTCACTGAGCAAGCTCACTTTAACTATTTTGTGGCAATTTGCATATCCTCCAAGATGCCACCCAGATAACAGATGTGGCCCCAGTTATTTTCAGGAACTTGGAGTCAGCTTCGTCTAACTCAAGCTTGAGCTGGATAAGACCTGCTGGGACCACTGCCCCCAAACCTGGGCCTCTGCAGGTGCGCCATGAATGACCGTTTGTGGTCAGAGGACCAGGAATTCCACCCTCAGAGCATTAATGCCTCCACTTTTGAACATACATCCCACGAAGAAGCACGTTGCTCAGATATATCTCTGCAGAACACTAATTACCTCACCTTTCCCTACTTCCAGTCCCCTTTCTCCAGGCCTAAGGCCACCCAACTTCTTTATCCCGCAAATATCTCAAGCCCCTGGCCTTCTAGGAGTGGGGTCTGAGACTTGTTCTCCCGTTGATTCTCTTGGCTGCCTTTCGAAGAAACCCTTTCTTTGCTGCAAACCTCAGTGTCTCAGGGTTTGAGTTCCTGTGCATCAGGCAAAAAAACATCATTTGGTAAAGGAACAAGAGTGTTCTTGTCTTGATTTTGATCAAAACATCTTTAATCTGGGAGTGGATTGAAGAGGGGTGGTTCTTAACTTCCATTTTGGATTAGGCTGTGCCACTGATGTTGATTTACATTGAAGAAGTCTGAAATTCTGTATAGGAAGATGTATAGTTGTTAGTTGAAGTAGAATCTCTCCATATTACATTTTATAAAATCCAAAAGTGAAGCATATACCTTCCCAGAGTCTATGCACAAAGACTTCACTTTCCTGCTCGACATCCATGTAAGATTCAGCACTGGACCCCCAGCAGATGTGAGTGTCGGGTAGAGACCAAAAGGAACGGAAGCCAGTGTGCTGCATCCTGGTGGTGGTTATTGACAGACACCATCAGAGGGATTCCCACTCAGAAGCTCTAGGCTGCCATGAGTGGGAAATAGAGAGAAGAGGTGTCATATGTGATGGTCAGAGAATTAGCCATGAGAGAGTGAGAAAAATGACATTTGCAGGTATGAACATCAGCTGTGAAAGTTTCAAAAGGAAAGTGCTTGGAAAGGGCCATGGGGCAGGGGACAGTCTCAGAGCAGCAACAATGGTGCAGAAGCAGGAGGTTCCTCTGAAGGAGGTGACGTTTGTAGGCTTTTGGTAAAACACCGTATGCTGCGAAAGATGAGGCTTGTATAACCCAGTATAGTAAAAAGGAATCAGAAGACATAACAAGAAGAAAAAAGATCTGTACTGCGTAGCTGCACCTAACCATGGCAGCCATAGAGGGCGCTCTCTAAATAACACTTGAAGTCACCACCCACATGTCTCTCACCACCTCCTCACTTATAAACACGAAGATATGAGGGTGGGTGAGGTTGGGTTTAAAGTCAGGGGAGCAGCGCTAACATATCAGGCATCCACGTGGCTAATACAGGCTTCTGGAAGAGCATGAAATATCTGCTTTCTTTCCTGGATCTATACATAAATGACACTTCTGGTAGAGTTGCCCTTGAACTTGTCTTTCACATGTCCACTCACCCATCCATAAACTGCAGTTCACACTATCTCTCAGGCCAGCAATGGCAATTAAAGTGGAACCTACTCGCAAAGTCCTCGGAGGTTCATGGAGCTGGAACAAAAAGACCCACGTGGTCGTCCACCCTCAGGATTTCATTCCTGCCCTTCCCGTGGCCGTTACCTGGGTCCCAGACGAGCCAGTCCACCTGCCTTAACCTGCACATGTGGGATGGAGGTCGCTTTCAGTTCATGGAAGCTAGATATTTAATGGTGGTTATAACAGGTATTCCAAAGGTCATCTCAGGAACTGGCCTAGTTTGATTTCTTTTTTCAGAATGTGGAGCATGGGCCAAGTGTGCCTACCCCACTTATCCCTGATTTTTCCTCTATCTCCATATTTTTTTTAACCAAAAATGAAACCTAAAGAAAGAAGTTAAGACAGAGTACAGTACAGAGGAGCGACCCCAAAGTACAGCGTCACAGGATGTACGTCTTTGCACTTGGATGAGTGTCACCACTGTCCTCTCTCAGCCAAAGACAGGCAGCGGGGGCTCTTTCTACAATAACCTGATGCCTCCTGAGTGTCAAGTGTCTCCCGCCTGTGTGCAGGGACATTGCAGGTGTTGTGCCGGGTTAATAAGGGATCGTCCACACAGGGCGGTCCGCCCCGGCTCAGCAGCATCTCAAGCACAAACCTGGACCCCACGTGACTCATATCTGAGGCTCCATCTCAGGCCCACCAACCCAGACGCCCCCGTTTCGATTAAAGACTAAACCTAAATATTGTCCCCATGGGACTTCCCTGGTGGCGCAGTGGTTGAGAGTCCGCCTGCCGATGCAGGGGACACGGGTTCGTGCCCCGGTCCGGGAAGATCCCACATGCCATGGAGCGGCTGGGCCCGTGAGCCATGGCCGCTGAGCCTGCGCGTCCGGAGCCTGTGTTCCCCAACGGGAGAGGCCACAACAGTGAGAGGCCGGCGTATCGCACACACACAAAATTGCTCTCATGACATCCTTCCTGAGTAAACTTGTGAGCCCATCCAGATGCATTCTGTCCCTTAGGTGACACTCTCCCCCTCCCAAAGGGTGTGGCATAGAATCATTTCTTCACCCCCCGCCAGCCCCCAGTTTTCCTACTTTCCCAGAATGGTCTGCTTCTTCCCAGCAAAGACCCGACCTCTCCCTTGTCTCCAGTAGAGAGACACTCAGCCATCAGTTCAGGCAGAATGTCCCTCCAGCAGAAGCACCGCAGGTGACCCGGCAGCCCCAGGTCACGAGCAGCTGCCACTAATGCGGGGAGAAACCCGTGGGGTCCCTTCCCGGCTTCACCTCCTGCCAAGCCTCGCTCCCCTGAGACTCATTATCCTGAATCCTGACGTGTGTGCACAGCAGCTGCCGGGAAGGGACGAGGTGCCCAGCGGGGAGCAGAGACCCGCCCTGTCCCAGCAGCTCTCAGTTCTCGCCGTCACTTCCCACCGCCAGCCATGGACTGTCTTTCCAGCCTTCATATGGATGGATCCCAGGCCGTCCTCCAGAGAGTCCTTGTGCTGAGTCACCAGCCGCCATTGGGCCTCACCTGCCACTGCTGGGCTTCTCGTCCCCTCAGAAAACGGGTTCAGTTCTTTAAAAATATTTGAGTTCAGAAAAATTGTTCATGACATTTTATTCCCGTTTTTTCCTTCTTCTTCCATCTTGTGTCCGACTTGGCAAACCATTGGAATCTTTACAACACTCCAGGTCACTGAAAAGGGAGACTTTCCAGTTAGGGTTCCAAGAGAATCAGGGTAGAAATGGTCATGGCTTCGGCTGGATGGTCCAGGAGACATGAGCACAGCAGTTACCCAGCACCACTGGAAACCTCAGAGACCAGGACAGACGGTGAGCCCCTGAGCAGTGGTGGCCGGTGCTCACTCACTGGCAGCAGAGGGTCTACAGGCCTCGATAGGGTTTCTTGATGCGCGCACCTTGCTGATGAGGGATGATTTCTCTCCACGATGATTCTCATCCCCCATCAGTAAACCCAGCCAGGTTCCCTCATCCCTGTAGCCACAAACCCTCCAAGATCAGCCCTCAGTCCACCCTCTTCTCCTTTCTCAGCCAGAATGAATATTGTCTCCTCTCCTGGGCCAGGGTGGCCTGTGTCATTCTCTTCCTCTTTCCTCCTATTGCTGGGCAGGTTACCACTGTGCTGCTCTTCTATCAGATTGTCCTCATTCTTATTTTCTAGGACCTTGTATTCATTCAGTGAATTCCACCTCTTTCAGATGAACGGGATTTCTTTTCAAAACAACTATTCCCAGTCTGGACTTAAATAGCTTATTTTGAAAATACAAAAGCAGAACATTGGACTGTTCTTCCTCTTTGCAATCTTGTGATAATAAACTAATTCTCTTTGAGGCAACATAGATGTTTCTTACTAACTAAAGAGAGGGTCATGTTGAAGAAAATAATAAAAAGAAAAATAGAGAAAATTATCTCATGGTATCTCTCTATGTCTGTTTACAATCTAATATATAAAATATCAAAGGAGTACCCAGAAAGGGTAATCTCCAAATACAGCACTTACTTTGGAAGAATACGATCAAACACTCTAGAAAGTTTCCAGTGTACAGCTCTTTGTAAATCATGCATTAAGCCAACAATACTGGTAAACATGGTAATTCAGAAATAAATAATCACTAAATCTTGCTCAAATTCTCTCACCCAGGTGGACATTTTCGATCGTGTGATGTTTGACTCATTTCCTATAATCCTAAGTGTTATGGAGCTAGGTACTATCAGCTTCCATTTTTCATGGATGTAATACTGAAACCATGTCCCTTTCTGGGTTAAGAGAAAGTAGTGACTGACAGAAATCCTTGAGCTTGTGTTACAGAGCAGCAGATAAGGGAATAGCGTGTTGAAGACCTGCCTCAGCTGACTGAACCCATTTTAGTTATTTTTTCCTGTCTTTCTTTAATTGCGTACACTCCAAGCTTCATGTAACCTAGGGAATATATAACAAAACACTTTAATCACCCCTGTAGATAACGCCTCAGACTGGGTCACTATAGTAACAGGGAGGTTTAAGTTGTTTCCCAGGAACTTCGGGTTGGTTCCTGTTCAGTTCAATTCATCTAAGACTGGTTGGGACCCACCACCCCTAAAACTGGGCCTGCCCATGGGTCTGATGAGGGACCATTTGATGTCAGAGGGCCTAAACCTCCCATCTCAGAACATGCTGAGTGCCTCCATTTATGAACATGCCTCTCATAGAAGCCTGTGATCCAGATACACCTGGGAAGAACACTGATGACCTCACCTTTCCCCCACCGCCAGTCACCTTTCCTCATGCCTAAGGTCACCCTGCTTCTTTATCCTGTAAATAACCTGAGCCCCTCTCCTTCGGGGAGGTGGATCTGAGATTTGTTCTCCTATCTCCTCACTTGGCTGCTTCATGAATAAACCCTTCTCTGCCACAAACTTGGTGTCTCACTCTTTGGCTGGCTGTGCATCAGGCAAGTGAACTTTTTCGGCAACAGTATCTTTTTTAAAATTTCAGATTTATTGACATAGAATTGACATAAAATTGTAAGATATTCAAAGTGTACATCATGTTGATCTAAAATATGTATAAATGTGAAAAGATGCCCCCCGCCTAGTGAATTAACACATCCGTCTCCTCACATATTTATCATTCTCTGTGTGTCAGAGAACATTTAGGTTTCACCCTCTTAGCAAATATCAGTTCCAAAAACAGCGTTATCAACCATAGTCACTGTGGGTTACATTAGAACCTCAGACCTTATCCATCTTATAGTTGAATGCTTGTTCCCTTCTGCCAACTGCTCCCTCTTTACCCCAACCTGGAAACCATCATTATTTTCTCTATTTCTATGAGTTTGGCTTCTCATGGCTGTAATATCTGAGGGAGGTGAAGCAAATACAAAGTTGCTTTCTCAAGGTCATCCCTCCAATTGTCTGTTATCTTGCATGTTATGTAAAAACACTCTCAACCAACAGTGGATCAGGTCATGTCCCAAGAGGACTTACAGGGTGGAAAGCATTACTTTGGGAATTGATCATGGGGTTAATCAGTTTCACAACTTAGAGCAACCTAATTTGAAATCACACAAAAATGGATTTATTTATTGTTAGAAGATTGATGATAAACCAAACCCATACAACTGGTGTATAAAACTAGTCACCAAGGGAAATTAGAAATTTCCAGGGACAGATGGGATATACTGTTGGAGGTCTCTTTCGAGCCTGTACTGAAAAAGACTAGCCTCCAGCCATGACCCTTCTGGTATAAACAGCCAAAGCATCCCATCACCATGGTAAGTAACGTTCCAATTAAGGCAACTATGGCTGAAAGTAAGCTCTGTTGACAAGATTTATTTTTAAACTATAGAACTACACAGAACAGTGAATCCAGAGCTGTGGTTTCATTTGCCCTGTTTGCTTTTAGTTATGTGACTTCGATTTAATGAGAAAACTTGTATAGAATCAATCTTTAATACATCAGGCAGGCTTGTTACATGTTCTCATCTCTTGATCATTAGGACAAGACCAAAGTGAAAATCCTGCACACGGTGAAGTATATGGAACACTTAATAATCAATTCATCACAGAGGAAAACACTTTAAACATGGAAGCCCAAATGTGCAAGATCGACAATAGTAAGCAGTTTTAGCCAAGGATGGCTTTGTTTGAGACCACCAGGGATTCACCACCTGTAAGTGGATGAGCTTTTTATTCTGATCTCTCTGGTGAGAATGTGATTCCTCCTCCAAATGTCTGGCTGTTGTGCAAGAGGTGGGGTCAACCTCAGCATGTCACTCACGCTGCTAAATGGGTGGAGATCACCAATTTCAGAGAGCTTATGGATGGAAGCAGAGGCACTGCACTGCAATGAGAAGAGAGAGAGAGAGTCTGTGCATCAATGATGTGACTTATAGGTCAACCGGGAAGAGATTTTTGATTTCCCAGAAATGGAATCTTGAACCATCCAATTAGGAATCTCCTGATCAGGACTAGTCAGGTCATCTGCCCCCACGGCCCCTCCCATCCCCAAAGGGACAGGAACCTTGCAATTAGCAACCAGGCTGCTGCCTAGTGTAACTCTCTTGTCTCTGCTTCCTTCCACCTGTAAAATCTTTTGCCTTCTTTGGGTCTTGAGGAGACTTTCTGTCTGCTGGCCTGGATGGTGCCAGACTCAAGAATCACTGAATAAAGCCAATAGGATGTTTAACATTTACTCAGTTGAATTTTGTTTCTTAACACTTCGAAAATTTTTCAACTGATTAGCCAACATATAGAGCATCAAGTTACATAAGTGTCAATATGTGTAAGAAAAGATCTGTAAAATAGCTCCCAGTTAAGGGTAAAGTGATCCGCTGAATCACATGTTCATCAGTGAAGGGTCCGCACAGGTCCTGGGAAGAATCGGAGTGTGAACCTTGGCCTTGTGGGGAATGATGACAAGAACACAGGAAGCAGAGAGAAAAGCAACCCTGTGTTGACCGCAAATTCCCAGAACAGAGTCCTGCTTGAAACAAAGAGGTTTTATTTGGGATTTCTTAGGACTGCAGCCCACAAGACACACATCCAAGACGCACTTGGACTGTGTCCCCACAGACTACAAAATGGGGAAAGTGTATAAAGCCAAAAACCTGCAAGGTTAAATAAAATGTTTGTCAAGAAGTAGGATTGAAGTTGGCCAGAAGTAAGGGGCTTGATAAGCAAGGACTGGTTTGGGTTCAAAATAAATATATAGATTTGAAGGAGTTTGATTTTGAAATTCCAGGGGTGCAAGTGGCAGCTGCTGGCAGACATTGTTTGGAAAATGGCTAGTGGTGTCCTTGAGTTTGATACATCTCCAAAAATTCAAGTTCTCAGTGATGCAGGGATGTATGTAAAACCACATCAACAATGGCCACTCGACTCTATATGGATGCCTGAAGCATAGTTACTCCATTTTGATATTTAAATGGTCTTAGACATGTCATCAACCACAAATGAGCTCTGAAACCTCCCTGTTTGCAGGACAGCTAGCACCCATCTGTGTTCATCTTGGTCAGGTGTTCCCCTGGTGGATGAGTGCCATTTCACTCTGGCCACAACTGGAGACACAACTCAACACTGGAGAGAGACCAGCATTGACAACATCTGAAAGAGGGAAGGAGAGGGGAACTAGGCAGGATGAAGAGTGCAGGCCAAGATGGAGAAGAATGAAGACCCAGTGACGCTAACTGTTGTAGGGACTCATCCCTTGAGGTAAGGAAAATCCATGTCTGTACCCAGTCCAGTCACCAGGATGCCTTTTGTAAAGTGTCTCTAATTTCACACTGCAAATATAAAATACATAATGAGATGACACTGTATGCCTATCATATCGCAGAGACTGTAGAATTTTGCAGGCAATTTCTTATTTAATCATCAACACAATATTACCATGTCCATTTTACACATAGGGTCACTGAGGCTTGAGGGGGGTGGTGTGAGGGACATGCCCTGAGTCACAGCTGCCACGGGGCAGAGCTGGGAGGCACCCCAGGTCCGTCTGTAATTCTAAGCTGAGTTACCAGGTGGAGCACGAGGTCAGTCAAAGCTCAGCTCTTTATACAAAAAAAAAAAAAAAGTAAAAGTACGTATTTATGTGAGCTTTTTGAAGCAATGGCATTAGTTGAGGATTTCGTTACCCAGGGCTGTAGTATTACTAAGTTATACGCTGTCCTGCTGCACAAGTGCTTCCCCCTCCGTGACTGGCGGGCGGCAGGCGGCCTGAGGCTGCGGCGTCCCCTGCGGGACCCTGGCCTGACCTCTGCTGTCCGCGGGCCCCTCTCCCGTCCTCTCCACTTCCCGCCTCTTCTGCTGTGGCTCCTCCCACGGCCCCTCCCCAGGCGCTGTGTGCTCCGCCCCTTCCGCCTGTCGCTTCTCTTTCCTTCACTCGCTTTCCTCTTGCGGTGATGTCGCTGCCTCTGGTTTCCACGCATGACTCCGTTTTCACATTTTCTCTCCATCTGCTTTGAAGGCTCTGCATCTCCTGGGCCCTGCTGTGCTCTCGGGATCCTGATCCTCTAGGGAACCTCACTCCATCCTCATCCTCAGGTCGTGTTCTGTGTGACTTCCCTGGTCACAAGGACTTTTGTCCCCTCTGCCCACCCTGACAATAGGGCCGTGTTGACCAGGTCACTGTTCATGACTGTGGCCTTGAGGTCAGGGCAGGACACATAACTCACGTCCTCAGGGATGATCAGTGTCAGGAGGAACTTATCTACTTCCCGATGTTGGCCGAGGAACAGCAGTGGCTGTGACATGTAGGACGTCCCCATGAGGCAAGGGATCAGGCAGAGTCCAGGTGGAATGACAGGAGGCTGTCTGTGAGGGAAGGTGACAGGGTGGGCTGGCCAGCCCTCTCTCCAGGGACAGGCTGACACCCCTGTTGACTGAAGCAAATGCAAATCAGCCAGCGTCCCGAATTCGAACCCCCATCAGGAAATGGCTTCAGATCCTTGTCCCTTCCAGCAGGTGGGTGTCTGTGAGTCCAGGAGAGCCAACGGGGGACACAGGAAGCCAAGCCAGGAGGGAGGTCACAGCCCACTGATCCTGCAACCACCAGCACCAGCTGGGGAAGCAGAGACAGACAGAGGGCTGCCAGTCACCAGTTCTCACTAAGGGAACACGGCAGGAGGCCACAGCCTGAGACCCATGCCCCAGAACCTTCGTCATGGCAAAAAGTAGAAGCAGCCATTTCTAGAGTCTGTATAGCAGCAGCTCTAAACCTACTACACCTGCTTGCTACCAGGCCAAGGTGAGGTCAGAAGAAACTGTTGCCATCACACCTTTGCACTCATTTGTTCATTATTCAATATTTACTGAGGACTGACCCTTCTTATCCCTAAGAATACCAAACCAACCCAATCACCAACCAACAAACATCCCCGCCCCCCAAATCTTATCTGTAAGAAACTCATCCTTTCATGGCGTGATAGAAAGTAAAGGACCATCACAATGCAGTGCAGGTCGCTTGCGTTGTGTAGGAGTCACAAGGACGTTCCAGTTTTTCCTGAAAACCAGGAAGGTTCCCCATCAAGTAGGGGATGGGGCTGACCTGAACGGCAGAGCTTGTGAAAATGAACCAGGATCCTGGCCTCCTCTCCTCCTCATGCTCATGCACAGGCTCTGACCGCACCGGCAACCGCACCATCTTAGAAATCTCTGAGCACCCTCTGGCCCAGGGAATTTTCGATTATTTTCTGTGGCTTGATGAAACTTGCTACTACTGCAGCAATAAATGGCTCTTTCCTTCTCTATCTTCATGGTCTTTACTCACATGCCACCTCCTTAGAGAGAGATTCCACACCACCCATGGAAAGTATCAGTCCCGGTCTCTCTGTCCCCTTGTCCTGTTCTACCTTTTCTTGTAGCTCCTACAGCCTCCAGAGATGGGATCTTAATTCCAAGTGCGGGCTGTGGGTGAAGGGAGGTGGGAAGAGCGCGTGGGGTGGCATCTTCTCCCCACAGGCTTTGCTGGAGGACGGGCTACTTTCCTTCAGAAACAATGCAGACATACCAACTCCAGGTAAATTGAAATTCAAAGTGAAAGACAAAAACCAAAATCTTTAGACAGCTACATAAGGAATGCTCTTATGATGGCACGGAAAAGAAGAACTTCTTAAAAATTCACGCAAACTGGAAAACATTAAAGAAGAAGATTGATAAATACTATCATGTTATGATTAAGAACTGCTCATTAAAATGCAACATAAAAAGAAGGAAGACATGAATTAAGTGATTGGTGAAATCATTATAAACAACTTTAAAAAATCAACAATAAATGTTGTCAAAAAGACATCAACAGGCATTTCATGGAAGGTAAAATATGGATGTCCAGTGAAGATTATCAGAGATGGTCAGTCTCATTGGCAACAAATTAAATGCAAATTAAAATCCCAGTCAAACACTTTTCCACATTCCACAGTTGGGCAAAGGTTTAATCATAGCAATAAAAACATTGGCTCACATGCGGTATAACAGGAACTGTCGTTCTAGTTTAGTAGGAATATCAGCAGTGATTATATTGTACAGCTAGTAAAGTACATTCCTGAGGTCTTATTAATTGTTACCCAAGACACAGAGCAGACACATGTTAACCAGTTACATAATAGTAATGTGAGGAAATATTCAAATACTCATTCCAAATAGATTGGATAGATTTTGGTATATTTAAAGTATGGACTACTAAGTAGCCAAAATAAAACACCTGTATGCAGCAACACGGATAAAGCTCAGAAAAAAATACTGGAAACAAAATAAAAATTACACCTCAAACAGATAATCAGTATGGGATTTTACTTATATAAGGGACCAAAAGAAGAAAAGCCAAAGTGTTGTTTAGGATTTCATATGCATGTGGGAGTCTCTAATGAAAGCCAGGGAATGTCAGAGAGTTGAGAGGCAGAGAAGAATTAGAACGTTCCATGTCTGAAGGTGGGTGGGGAGAATATGAGTATTGTTTACTATACGCTTACTTTACCTATGCAGTTTCTTTACATATTTCTCAATAAATAATGTATCACACGACAAAGTAAATTACAAGCGGCATTTATATATATAATTTGGTACACTAAACTTCAAGAAGGGAATAAAAATATTTCTATGATCTTGAGGCAAGGAAGACCTTTTTAAACTATTATGAAGTGAATGTGTCCCCCAAATTCACAGGTTGACGCTCTAACACCCAGTACGTCAGAATATGGATGGACTTGCAGATGGGCCTTTAAAGAGGTAAACCAATTAAAAGGAGGCTGTTAGGGTGACCATAGTCCAGTCAGACTGCGTCCCTGTAAGAAGAGGAAATTTGGCACAACACAAACACAGGGCTATGTGCACAGAGGGAAGACAATGTGAGGACACACTGCAGAGGCTGCCATCTGCAAAGCCAGGGGAGAGGCCTCAGGAGAAACCACAACTCATGGCATTTTGACCTTGGACTTCCAGCCCCCAGAACTGTGAGGAAATAAGTTTCTGTTGTTTAAGTGCCCCCGCCCCCAGCAGGCTGTGGTATCTGATATGGCAGCTACAAGAAAATGATACATAAGCATTATCCTGATTGCCAAACTACATAGGAAAACCTTAAAGGGTTTTACTACACAACATGGTTCAAGTCTTATAGGTCAAGAAATAAGAGGAGAACTACAAAGGAAAAATGTTACTTATAACATGGTTCATGAAAGTCTGATATTCCTGATAAATAATTCCTACAAATATATAATAGTATAAACATTGTAGCAGAAAAAAATGGCAAGATACATAAATGGGAAAATTTGAATGAAGAAATACAAATGGTTACTAGCAGACAGAAAAGGAAATCAACCTGTCTGTATAAATTTAGACTGAAATATTTTCCTTTCTCTGAAGAGAAAAGAATCTTTTTCTATAATCTCTTACCCTCTAACAAAGACTCTAGCTTTCATCCATAAAGATCTGCAATGCTCTTCAATTTTTTTCTGCTTGACCCTTTTGCAGTACATGCCAATCAAAACTTTCAAAATGGTTTCTGATTGACGTAGAAATTTCTGTTGTCATTTGTGGGAAATTATATCAAATACATAATTAGGTATAATATTTTAACTATCAGAATGCTTACTCTAAAATGAGAAATAATCTTAAGTGTTCAGCAATAAGATTTTGGGGAAATAAATCTAGTACCTTCTATATCAGGCAAATATTTAAAATGGAAAGGAAATAAAACAAGAAAGATCGTCTCTTACAGGTAGATTTTTTGGTTGTGAGTCGCAGGTGAATTTAAATATCTCGTTTCGTGATTCTCAATATTTTGAAAGGTTGCTACAATAAATATAAAGTATTTTGGTAATAAGAGAAATCTGTTACCAGAATTTGAAGACTACTTCAAAAGAAACACCAGTACAAGCACTGAGCTCTGAGTAGCAAAGGAGGTGAACTTCGTATGGGTGTGAGGCCCAGGAATCAGACTTCCCTGGATTTAAATCTTGGTCATTCACTCATTCACTCTGTGATCCTGGCCAAGTTACTAAAGCACCAAATTTTAGTTCTGTGTTCTCGAAAATCAGGAGAATGTTTGTATTACTTCAGTGATTTGTTACGAGGATTAAATAATATCCTTAAATTAAGGGTTCAGGTGGGCACAGAAGAAGGCTGCCTCCTGCCCACTCTCCAACCACATACAAGGGAGAGTGGAGTTTCAGCTGGAAGTCATTATGTCCCTGTGGATCAAGGGGGATGGAGAAGTAGACACAAGTCACGAGTGATGAGAAGGGTCCAAAGCAGGACCAGAATCCATCGCTAACTGTGACCACCCTGTGGCCCATTTAGACAAGTAACACATAATTATCTCAAATCATTCATAGAGTTTACCGGGGATTGCTCCGTGCCCTGAGATATGTGCTAATACACACATGACTTCATGTCATTCTCCACACAGCTCTAGCACGCGGTAGTATTGTCATCTCTGCTTTAGAAGTAAGGACAGTGAGGCATCGTCCCTGCTTGCATCTGGACGCCCGGTGCTCAGCGGCTGGTTAGGTGCAGATGCAGAGACCTCAGAAAGCCTCTCCTCATCTCCCTGTCCCACTCAGAGGCCCTCAGACCTCCTCAGTCAGGTGCGGGGCACACAGCTGCTCCCCTTGGTGTCCTGAGGCTCCCCTGTTCATGATCCACCCTTTACTCTCAAGAGAGGGGCTTCTGAAATGATTTTCTTGAGGGCACATTATCAGTGTCACCCCTCCTCAGTCTAACTCGCAATACAAGGAAATTTCACTTACCAGTGTTATAATAAACCTGCTTAAAAAAAAGAGATACATTTCCCTACCTGTATTTGTTTTCTATTGCTGATATAACAAATTACACAAGTTCCTTCTCTTAGAGTCCTGGAGTCAGAAGTCCAAAATGGGTCTCACTGTGCGGACCTCAGGCGTGAACGTCCCTGTGTTCCTTGGAGGCTCTGGGGGAAGGTCTGGTCCTTCGCCAGCTTCTAGAGGTCCCCACACTCCTTGCTTGTGGCTCCAGCATGCACTGCACTCCCGCCCCGGTCACGTCCTCCCATCTCCTCCACCTGTGACCCTCCTAACTCTCTCTTTCACTTCTGAGCACCTATGAGATCACAGTGCACCACCGCAAATAACCCAGAAGTGTCCCCCCAGCTCAAGACCCTTAATTTAATCACCCTACACAAGTCCCTTTTGCCAGGTGACTTTACATCTTCATACTGGCAATTAGGACCTGGACAACTTGAGGGGCCATGTTTCTGCTGGCCACACGACCCTTCTGCGTTACTTGAAAGGACATTATTTAACATAATTGAAAATTTACTTCACAACCCTTTAGAATACAACTAAGTAGTAAAATATGAGTTACAGATAATCAAACAATGGGGGTAATCAGCGTGGGTCATTGTAGATGTTACAGAATAATGCTTTGTTAGTTTGTCACCAGCAAGAAGCAAGGCGTGCACACTATATGGGTGACAGCCTGTCAGGGCAGCTTCGTGGAAGACGAGGTGGGGAGGGCTGGTGGGGTCTGCACAGCCAGGGATGAGCCAGGAGGGGACCCCGGGAAACACAGGCCCAGAATCCAGTGGACAGCTAGGCCTGCTATGGGGTTTAGGCAGGTGGAGCCCAAGACATTAGGGTGGCAGCTGGGTGGGCAGGGTGCAGCTGTGGGTGCGGGTGCCCCTGAGATGCTGAGGCTGCTCACTTCAGTTATTTGCGCAAGTACCCCGCCCTCTTTAACACCTAGTCTCACTCTGGTGTCCCGATCTAGAGTCCATTCAACACAAAACGCAACGCAGCAGAGTGCTCAGACCACAGAGTGACTTCCTGACCATTGAGGTCAAGGAGAAGCACAGGGAAAAACAAAGGCCTTGAGTGAAGATGGGTGAACCCCACTTTGATTTGAGGGCACGCACGGTGGGTCAAGGGCAGAGAGCAGGGAGGCGCCCCTGGCAGGTGCCCACGGCCTGGAGCAGGTGTCCCCAGATGGCCTCCGTTTATCTGCCCAGAACTCGCCCAGACCCTCCGGAGCTCACGTCGCTGCCCCGGCGGGTGGTGGACAGCGGGGGCCTCCTACTTTCAGAAGCGTCTGTGGGCCCGCGCACGGGGTCGGGTGGGGTTCGTGGGAAGGCAGTCGGGGCGCCCCGAAATTGGGGAAGGGAGCAAGGACAGAGGGAGGGCTCCGCGCTCCAGGGCCGAGGGACAGGCAGTGTGACTGCTTCTTCGGGCCGAAAAACAGACGGCGTCCAGCGGGGCACCTTCAACGACCGAGCAGCTCAGACCCCGAGGAGTCGGAGCCGGGCTGCACTGTCCCCGCTTGTCAAGGGTCGGGGGCGTCAGGGCACCCTGGGGCGCAGCCGCGAGTCTGGAAGCCCGGGGACCTGCTCTTCGGAGACTCCGCGGACACCACACAACGCGCGCCTTGGAGCTGCCGCCCCGGGTCCCCTGTGTGGAGGGCGGCGAGGCCGGCGAAGCACGTCTGAGACCAGAACCCCCCGCAGGCCCCCGTCCCGGGAAGGCGCGGCTGAATTCGGGGCGGGAGGAGCTGCTTCCACGGCTCCTGCCGCGCTCCTTAGCAGGACCTGCCGGCCCAGCAGCAGCCCGAGCCTTGAGCCCGGGCTCCCGTCTAAGTCTGGGGGCGCAGGGACGCTGCCTCTTCCCCCCCCCCGACTGCCTGCGGGCCTGACGCCCAGGGAGCGGGAGGACGGGATGCTCTGGCCCCTGTGTTGTCTGCGTGCTGCTCGCGGGGCCGCTGCTGGGACACCAAGTCCACGCCGCACACCGCGAGTCCCTTCTTTGATCCTTGTCTCTGGTGTGAACGGGCCCAGGTTTCCATACTGGTAACAACGGTTCTATAAAATTATTTTGTAGAAGGCGTTCGGTCCCCTGCCAAAACAAGGCGGTTCATGAATCGAAATGCCAGTCATCCTTAAGCTTTCGCTGTGAGTCTCAAGAGCTGGTCACAGCCTCAACCACATTTGGGTGCACAGAGCACAAAACAGCTGCCACGCTCCGCTGGCCATCAGCCGTCAGAGAAGCAGGACTCAGTGGCCGGACTCCACGTCCAGGGGTGGGGCTGGAAAGGCAGCTTTATGACTCTCCTGGAGACACTGTAGGTACTGGTGACGTGACGGATGAGGAACTGTACCCAGCAAGTAGCTGTTGCTCAGAACGAATAGGGGCCCTGCACGCGGCAGAACAGGGCGCACAAGGACAGGACAGCTTTCACTCACTGCCGGTGGCTGGGGACGCCATGATGAGGAGGCCATGCATGGGGGGCTGGGCATCTTGGGGGAGGACCTGACGGGGAGCCTTTGGTAATTTGGTGTTTGTTTTGTTTTTATATTTTCTGGCATGTGTCTAATGCAATCAGTTTATTTTGGAATGCTTATCTCTAATATGTGTCGGTTCCACTGGGGCTCTATAGATCAAGCCATGGCATCCTGCATCCCCTCTGCCAAATTGTGACCCAGCCTGTGCTGGTAAGACCTGCAAGTTAAGAATGGTGTTTATAATTTTAAATGTTAAGAAATTAAAAAAATAATTTTGAGGCTTGAGAATTATATGACAGTCAAACTTCAGTGTCTATAAATAAATAAAGTTCTATTGGAGCACAGCCATGCTCATTCATTTACCTTTTATCTGCAGCTGCTTTCCTGCTGCAATAACAGAGTTGAGTAGATGCAACACAGGTCATGTGACAAAGCCTAAAAGATTTACTATGTGCTCTTTAGAACATTTTGCCTGACCTGGGTTAGGAAAGTAGTATTTTTTAACACTACATGTTGGAGTTTTACCTAAAGAGCACGTAAACTTCGGAAATTTTGTCGTGTGAAATAAACCTTTTTTTGGTAAATATAAAACTGGAGACATTACTCTCAGTAATCTTGGTTAGAATAAACACTAAGACACAAAAGGTCCAATGTTTACTGCTCTGGGGAGGGAATCCACCTGCTGCCTTCTGTCATCTAAGAAAAAAATCACAATTCCCTGTTACTGAAATACAGCTCCCATCTGTTGGAGCTTCAACTGTAAAACCTACCAGGTATTTTCGGAGTATCAAGACGGTGCATCATAAAGCACAAAACTATTTAGTTTGAAATTGGGTTTGGAGACATCTCTTTTGACTGTGGCAGTGTTTCCCAGAGTTCACTGAATATGTACGTTTTTTAAAAGAATACGGGGAGAAGTCAAGATGGCAGTGTGGGAAGATGCGGAGTTAGCGTCTCCGCACAACTAGGGCTCCTGCCGGCCGCTGGTGGGGAACTCTGGCCCCCAAGGAGAAGGGAGCATCCCCAGAGTGAACGGGTAGGACATACGGGGACTGAAGGGGGAGGAGAAGTGTAAGCCAGACAAGATCGGCGCCCCTGAGGCTGGGGGGGTCAGGAGAGGCAGGTGGGAGGGACTCTCCAGGAAGAGCAGGAGAGGAGTGGAGGGCGATCGCCTGACCCACTTGGGCCGGAGAGCTTGCTGAGCTCCTCAGCCTGTTTCCCCTTTCCAAAGCCGCATGCAGGCCGAATGGGTCCTGGGGGCATAGGAGGGAGGCCGGGGGGATCAGGAGAGGTAGGCGGTTGGGGCCCTCCCAGACGGGAGGAGGAGAGGCGAGGAGAGGAGGGCGTTTACACTACCCATTCGAGGACAGGAAGCCTGATGAGTTCCCAGGTGAGGTACCCTGCCCTCTGAGAGCAGGGACGGGAGGCTCGCGTGGGCCCTTGTGTTCCTTGAGCCTAAGCCCCACCCCCACAGACCCCGGAGACCTTTCCAGCCCTGTGCGTCTTGAGCATTGGCCCAACCCACCGCCCAGATCACCATTAGTTAGCTCCCAGGATGAGGGAACAGGCTGAAGAGCCCAGGTCTGCAGAGGCACGTTTACACAAGGTCCCCACCTGCATCTGGGCCTGGGTGGAGCAGAGATATTTAGGGGCTGGGATGCCAGTTCCTGCCTGGAAGCTATAGTAGGAGGGGTCAGAAGGGCAGGAGGTGTGGCCCAACTTTATTTCTGAAGACACTCACCTTTCTGGTTCCAGACACCAGGCTATAGGGAAGACTTGATTCTTGTTTTTCAGAATTGCTTTAGCTATTCTAATTCCTTTGCCTTTTCAACTCAGATTTTTTAAAAGAAAAATGCATATCTTGTTGTTGGTGCTGACTTTATTTATTTATTTTTTTAACAACACTGGAAGTTCTACAAATGGTATTTTCATTGAATAGTTCATTATCGACATCTTTCTAAGTCAGGACCTATAGTTCTACCTCATTTAAAAAAGTATCAGTAACCCAAACACAAATTGGTAATAATGCATTGTGACGATGCACTAACTAGAATTTATTTACCTAATTCCTCTTAATGGCTATGGTTTTGAAATCCTCTGTTTTTATATTAAGTAATGCTGATATCAATATTCTTATTACACATGTAATTTGCACAAACGTTCCCCACACAGCCGTTTGTTATTTGACTGTGCTTGTGGAATATGTAAAGATCAATTTGTGGTCAAGTTTACCGTTCATTTCTTTGATGGCTTCTGGACGTTTTAAAGCAATGCTTTACAAGGACTCCACTATGAAATCACACACAAAAATACTCATACATGTTTTTACAGAGTACTTTCATGGTTTCAGTTTTTCACTCCACACAGCCCGAGTCCCCGCAAAATCCCTAAGTCCGCCCCTGTGCTTGGGGATCCTTCGCTGCAGCCTCCCGGCGACATCCTCCCAGCTCCCTCTCCGTTTCTGTCTGCTGCCGGGGTCGGGCCGCGTCGTACCGAGCCGGGAGCCAGCTCCGAGGCGGACGCCCCGGGACAAGCTCGGGCGTTTGGGCGGCCCGCCCTGCACCTTCGCCGGCCGGCGACCGGGATCCGTCCCGCGTACGTTCTAGCCGGTTGCCGGGCGCCACATAGCGTCCGATTTGAGACCGTCCCTTCCCTCCGGAGCTTCGGCGACTTCCGCGAGGGCTGTGACTCGGCCGCCTTGTCCGAGACAGAGTTCCGGGAGGCGCTTATGCTGGCGGCGACTCTCCCGGTGGCGCCGAGGCGTGGGCGCTTCCTGCTGTAGCGGGAGATTGGCTGAGCAGGTTTATGTGGTGTGAGGCCGGCCTTGCGCTTCGTGAAGCTGGTTTGGGTGGTCCTGGCGGGTCTACCAGCAGGCCCTAGTGCCCCTCCGGCCGCAAGGCTGAGCGTGGTTATAGGACACGGTGTCCGTGGCCGACGTCCTCCTCCACGTCCTGGTGGTCGTACTTTCTCAATTTTTCCGAGTCAACGGGAGGTGCGGAACGAGACGGATGTACTCGGACGGCGCTTGGCCTTCCCCGGCCTCCCAGCTGGATCCCCTACTTATTCAACAATTTTTTTTCGTCTCTCGCCGGAGCGGGGCCCGGGACGCATGGCGAAACGAGGAGGCACTGAGAGGGCGACACCGGGCCTCCCCTTCCTCCTTCCCAAGGGACCATGACGCCCCGAACCACAGGCCGTCCGGCGGTACGTTCTCGCCGCCTTGGCAGCCCGGGTCCGTCCAGGTGCCGTCGCGGCAGTGGGGCTGCTCCCCGGCGCCCACTTTCGTTTCTCCATGTCCCACGCGAAGCGGTCACGGGGCTCCGTAGATGGCATTCCTCTGCAGGTCAGGCTGTGTCTACACTGGCAGCGCCCGGCATGTCGTCTCGTGTTCGCTCAGGCGCAGTGCTTGTGTGTTGACAGCACACGCAGGTCCCCTCACCGCGGCGGACGACACGTAGTTTCGAGGGCGAGCGGGGAGGACGCTCCATGCGCGGCGCCCGTCCCACTTGGGTCTCGGCTGTCGGAGCCCCTAACAAACGATTGGGAAACGTTGTGCGGCCTGGGCCGTCCGCTGTTGGTCGGGAGGAGCCCCAAGCCCGAACGCAATCCTGGTTGGGAGGGGTTGTCTCAGGCTCCCCCAGGGTATAAGCTCTCTCTCTGCATCCTGGGAATGGTCGCTGGACCCGCGGGCGGACACCCGGGACCGAGCAACGCGAAGGATGGCGGCCTGGGTCGACCAGAAGAGTAAGGGCGGCGGCTGTACGCCTGCGCCCTTGGAGGACCCGGGTTCGTCCCCCTGAGGTTCGCACCAATTGGGCTTCACCTGGTGGCTCCTGCAGTAAGGTCGACCAGATGGCTTGGCAGCGAGATTGGGGGACGACAAAAATACGCATTGGATTATGGTTTTTTTTTCTTTCACTATAAGACTCACCACAATGTAGGCATTCATGAAATAAGAAATCCCGAGGTTTTGGTAATGAAAATTACCATTATTTTTGTTACTCAACACTAGTGTAATTATCACCATTGTTTGCAGTTACTTTTAAAACACTGACTAAAGTTTCTTTTTCCCCAGAGTATTTGAAGATGTTGAAAGAGGGGTTCCAGAATACAGAATGTTCCATATATGCCTGGGAGTCAGGGAACTCCTCCCTCTAATCACAGGAGCAAGCAACGTGGAAAGCCAGACCCAAATCTCTGCAGCAACAGAGCCCAAGGGTCAGTGCTTGCTCAGCAACTGCCAACTTCCTCATTTTTCATCCTTTGCATTCAGAACCGAATGTAGGAAAGCCAAATACGGTGCCCTAGGCAGTCAGGTGGGCTTCCCCTCTTCCTGTCCGCCGCCTCCAGGTTCCTCACATCACAGCCTTCTTTTCTGCCACCAGAAAGCAATTCTGCGTGTGCTTTGGTCAGTGTAACGTGAGGTCTTTCCTCATGTCTACAGAGCTCAGTAGAATGAGAGTGAGAACCAACCAATAAACAAACAACTCAGGATCATATGTGTTTTTGCTGTTCTTTTCCAAAAATCACATTTACTCATGACGATTTTTAAAATGAGATGGATACACATATCATACAATTCACCCTTTCGTAAGTGTACGTTCAGTGATTTAGAGACGACACAGAAAGTTGTACAACCGTCCTCAGTACCATCAACTCGGAAAGAAATCCAGACCTCCTTGTACAGCCACGTCCCCTCCCCCCTCTTCTCCACTAGCCTCAGCAACCCCTGTGTGCTTTTTGTCTATGGATTTGCCTGTTTTGTATATTTCAAGTAATTGGAATTGCACAATTCTGGCCATCTTTGTCTGGCCTCCCACACTTAGTATCATGTCGTTGAGGGTCATCCATGTATTAGCCTGTGGTTGATTCATGTGTTTCACTTAAGAATTTGCCATTCTAAGGCTTCTCTGGTGGAGCAGTTGTTAAGAATCCACCTGCCAATACAGGGGACACATTTTCAAGCGCTCGTCTGGAAAGATCCCGAATGGTGCTTAGCACCTAAGCCCATGCACCACCATTACTGAGCCTGCACTCTAGAACCCGTGAGCCACAACTACTGAAGCCCGCAAGCCTAGAGCCCGTGCTCTGCAACAAGAGAAGCCACCACATTCAGAAGCCCGTGCACCACAATGAAGAGTAGCCCCCACTCGCCGCAACTAGATAAAGCCCGCTCACAGCAACGAAGACCCAACCCAGCCAAAAATAAATAAATAAGAACTTGTCGTTCTAGATCATTAAGATATACACACGTACACAGACACTTTCTATAATTATTTTAATGTGAAAGGTATAGAATATATACATTCCATCATAACCATTTTATGCAGACAAGTCTATGGTATTACATCATGTTTTCCTGCAGATCCTCAACTTGCTCCACCATCCTACAGCCGCCATCAGGTCCAGCGGACACAAGTGCAGCCCTGTTGTCTTTTCTCACAACCCCACAAACCACCCACCCCGACCAGGACTCCACCAATGGGTGCCTCATGCTGGCGGCCAAAGAAGAGAACACCTGTGCAGGGGGATGGGGGAGCAGTGGCAAATGGAGAGAGAGGCGGAAGGAGACAGAGGTGACAAAAGCCTGACCCCCGGAACCCACAGTCTCCCAACCAAGTACAAACCATGTATCCTCAGACTGGTGTGGCCGTTGATAATGGCATTCACGGGGGAACAATGCCAGCCAGGCTCCACTCCCCAGTGTGCTCTGAGCCCTGGGCTTCCCAGGCTCCTGTGTGTGGGCTGCTTCTCTCACACCCTTCAGCCCTCTGTGGACCACACGCTCAGGCTGGGACTTTTGATTTCCCAGGCGACTGCACACTCAGGGGGTGTGGCCAGTTGCAAAAGTTCAGGACCTGCCAAGAGCAAAGTCCTGTAAGGTCAGGACCAGCCAAGAGCAAAGTCCCGTCCCCTATACTTCAAGGCCACCCTGACACCACCCGCCCTTCTCCTACTCATTCTTACATTCCTCTATCAAAACATTCCACCACCAAGTTGCAAGCTGGGGTTTCGGGGACAGCAGTGACAGGGGACTGCAAGAGCTGAGCATCTAACGTGAGATGCCAGGAACTCAGCCAGCGTAATTGTCAGATTTACTTAGAGTTAGGAACAGAGGCTCCCAAGCCACTATTGCCTTGATGTAGGCCATGCAGAAAGCTTAGTACTGAGGTCTGGTGGCCGGTAAGTCCACCAAGGATAAACATTGAACCCCAGGTGATCATAATCAGGTTGGTTAAAGGCAAAGAGGGAGGGACGTGTCCTGGTGGTGTAGGGGTGAAAACTTCCTCTGTTTCTGCTTCCCAATTCCGACTGCCCAGGGGCCCAGAAACTGGGTCACGTCCTCCTAAACATTCTGTGTTCCCATAATCTCTTCTCCTGGCTCAGGCACCACAGAAGGGCTCCTGCCTTTAAGGTCCTCAATACTGAGAGGTACAGCCATGAAATGTCTTCAAAGTGTAAACAAATTGAAAGAAAGATAACAGACCTCCAGACTACTGAAGTGGCAGATGAAGTGAGGGTGAGATAGCTCCCCTCGGGCTCCTGGTCCTGGAATGAGGGAGGAGGAGGAGGAGGAGGAAACTGACCTTCGATAAACTTGACTTACACATGGCCTGTGTTTAATCCTTTCACTATTCAGTCATTTAGCCATCACCACATATTTATGAGCTCCTCTCTGAGTCTTGTCCAGTGTCCTCACAGAGTTCACAGGCTGGAGAGGTAATCAAAGCATGATCACAGCCCTGGGGTGTTCCACATGGGGCCAAAGGCAGCAAGAATGGGTGGCCATCAGCATGTCTTCATGGATGAGGCAACTACTGAGCTGGGTCTCCAAGGATGAGCTCTCCTCTAGCCAAAGTGGCACTGAGCAGGAAACACAAAAGAAGAATGAATAAGGGAATGAAGGAATAAATGGGCATCCCCCTGACACCACACAAGGATGGCAGCCCACCTAGATGGTAGCTTGGGAACCCAGGGTGCACTGGGGGAACAGAGGGGAGAGGCTGCAGCGTGATGCCCGCCTCACGCCCTTTATGGGCTTTGCTGCCACTGTGGCCTGTGCTCTACCTGCTCAGGGAGACTCATCTGTCCTCTGCTCTGGGATCCCGTTGCTCTTTAACAGCACTGACCACATCTGGTGACCCATGTGTATTTGTCTGCCACATGAGGGGCCTTTGCGAGGAGGGAACGTTTGGTGTGCATCCCAGGATTGACAAGAAAGAGAGGATGGTGGGGAGTCCTGCAGCAGTGGGATCATTGTGCGGGGTGCTGGGGTGGGTGGGGTGAGGCAAAAGCCATTCCTGGAGCTTGGGGGGCGCATTAGTGGGTTTCCTTACCACGTGGGCTCCTAAAAAAATAAAACAGGCAACGCAGTTTGGGCTGCACTGACTTTGAGAAGCTTAGCGGACCTTTGGGCAGAGACCTCTGGAAGGAGCTGGACATAGAAGGTGAAAGTGTGAGGGAGTGTCCTGATCAGAACTCGTGACCCAGATGAGATGGGAGGAGATGGAGTGGAAGGAGACTGAGGCCACAGAGGAAGTTCATGAACTGGGGGCATCAATGTGGAGACCACTTACATCCATTCCACAGGCTTCTCGCTCCTCACAGAGTGCTGGGGCCAGGGAGGCCACTCAATAAACATGCACTGAGTTGACCCAAAGTCACCAAAGTTTTCACTTTGAATCACTGGAATAGAATATGCTGAATTCAACAGATTGGTGGTGAGGCTTTTCTGTTCATGAGCTAAGAAAGTGAAACGAAGAATACAAATAAAAGCAAAATGCAGACTCAAGAGAAATCTAAAAATCCACACTAGTAACTAAGACTCTCAACATGCAGCCCACTGTGGCCTCAGGGCCTTTGCACTTGCTGTTCTCTCAGCCTGGAGTACTCTGCCCACTCCATTGCCTGTTCACTAAACACAATCAAAAATTTGCTCAACCTTCCTTCCTGACTATTTTTCTCCAAGATACATATCACCATTAGACGTTGTGTCCATTTTATTTTTTTCAGTCTCCCCCACAAGTCTGTGGCCTGCATGAGAATGGGGACTCCCTCCTTTTTCATCACCCACTGCTACACCTTAGTGTCTGGATCCGGCCTGGAACTCAGTAGGGCCTCCACGAATGTGCTCTGGGTGAGAGAGAAGTCAGTAGAGGGGACACACAGCTCGGCATCAGCGTGTGTTATGCCAGATGGAGAACGAAGGGCTTAGAGGACACTCTGCTGCAGGTCTTGCTCAGTTGATCTGCATCCATCTCACTATTACAATAAAGAGTCAACGTCAGACCCAGGGAGAGCAGCTGCTCTGACTTGGGGAAAATCCTAATTATAACCCGCAACTCCCGCGCTGAGGTCAGAGGGGTGGCCGTCAGGTCCCAGGCCCTTACCAGCATCTTCTCTCCTCCCACCATCTCCTCGAATTTCCCTGAGAAACCCCGGCTCAGGACGTCCACCAATCCCTCCACTTGGTGGGGCCGGTGCTGAGCCATCAATGTTTCCAGCTGAGACAGGGTTTGGTCTGTGCTGTGGAACTTAGAAAACCCTCTCCTCCACCCTTGGCCCATCCGAGTCTCACCTTCCCCTCGGCCACACCCGCACCCGGAGGGATTCTGAGTCTTTGTTCAGCAGGTGAGAACACGCCCATGCAAATGGAAGGCATTGAGGCTCCTCCAGCCACCACGATGCACCCGAACTTCCATGGCAAGTCCACAGGCTGTGTGAGCAGATGGGGTTCTCCCTGCGGGCCTCCCCCGGGCTGGGCCTGGACCTCCTTCCTCCCCGAACAGAACCAGAACCAGGAGACTGGCCGTGCCTGTGAGTTGAGAAGGGTAGGAAGGGACGAGTGGCTCCAGTTCACTCTGATCCTGGTGAGGGAAGTCAGCGGGGGAATGGGACAGCGGGGCGGCTTGACCTGCTTGGTGGCCGGGATATAAGGCTGCTTTCAAGATACAGCTGCACCTGCCAGAAATGTTGATGCGGACCAAGTGCTCCTGCGTGTGTAGGTGCCAGAGCCACTCACAGAGATCTCTCAGAACCAGCAGTAAGAACAAACACCCGCACTGATTGGCAACAGGGGAAGGGCTGACTGTGATCCAGGAAACTCCCCCTAACCTCCGGGGCACATTCTGACAGGGGCTCTGAAGATGCGAAAAAGCTCTGCTTTGCCTAAGAAGACACTGGAGGATTTGAACGCTGCCTTCTAAGGTACATTTTTGGTAATGTAGGAAACTGTATTATTTCAAAATTGAAAGACTACGTTATGATTTTAGAAACAGATTCATTAGATGACTACTAAACTGTATAGTGCAGGCATTGGTGAAAACAAAAGCTAAGTTGTTATAAACAGTTTTAACATCAATTTGTACTTTCCTATGTTTTATATTATAGGACAAAACTGGTGTTTCTCTGTGTCTCTCACTCTCTCTCTCTCTTTCTCCCTCTCCCTCTCTCCAGCTTTAAGATGTGTGTCACCATCTCATAGGTGCCATTTCTCCTGCACCAGGTACACGTCCTTGTGTCGCAGAATGACAACGTTTGTTCACAGGAGTGTAAATGAGGAGGCGGCGCGGGCGGACGGGGCACGCGATGTGGTGAGAGAAGGAAGCCACTTGGCCAGGGTGGATGTGCCCTGGCCTCTGGGCTCCTGCTTTGCCCACACACTTGGGGGGCCCTGGTTCACTCTCGACCCTGTAGCAGGGGTCCAGAGGAGCAATGCCGGCAGCCCCAGCCAACACCTTCCGTATACTTCTCTCCATTTACATCATGGGCATGGAGTTCCCTCAAAGACCTTCAAATATCTAGGCTCTTCTGATTTCTTTAGTCTTAATTAGTCTTCTTGCCAGTGATGTCACTAACTAAATTAGCCTATACATGATCAATATTAATATGTATTAGTGGAATATAAATATTATTATATTATTGCTACATTATATATTATTTTTATGTTATGTTAATATAGTAAATTATGAAATATAAATGAGTTAATATAATAATACGAATATAGGCTTCCCTGGTGGCGCAGTGGTGGAGAGTCCACCTGCCGATGCAGGGGATACGGGTTTGTGCCCCAGTCCAGGAAGATCCCACATGCCGCGGAGCAGCTATGCCCGTGAGCCATGGCCGCTGAGCCTGCGCGTCCGGAGCCTGTGCTCCGCAATGGGAGAGGCCACAACAGTGAGAGGCCCTCGTACCGCAAAAAATAAAAAAAATGTAATTATACTCTGAATATATATTACATCTGGGAATCAAGCCTTTGCCTCCTGGGTGCTCAGCTCTGCCCACTGAGCCACATTGTTTGCCTGAAAAAATGAAGACTTGAGGGCAAAGTGAAATGTGAGGGGGAGGCGGGCAGAGAAGACCCAACCTGCAGTCACAGTGAAGGCTCCACAACCGAATCCCTCAAGTGAAGCACGAAGTGTGTTCTCAAGACCAGCATGAACCGCACAGCCGTCGTGAGGGGAGTGCATGCCAACCTGCTCTCCCACCCCGTGCGCCCCGTCTGGAGTGGGGGGTGCAGAAGTGTCCACCAGGTATTTCTTCTCTTTCCCTGCTCTCAGTTTCCTCCCCTCCACATGGTCGAATGTGCAGGACAGCTAAGGGCACTTCTGACTTTCCCCAAGGGTGGGTGAAGCACTGACTGGAGGTTGTAATCGTTTCTCACTTACGTACAGGCAGTGAGTCGGTTTAAGTCATAGTCTGTAAAAAAAGCAATTAGCAGGACTAAATATGTACATAATTTGAGTGCGCATATTCCCATACACTCAATCTTCTCTATTTTTACAACGAGAGGTTACTAATTTTTACTCAGATTTTCAAACATTGGTCACTGGGAAATTTACTAGTTGCCTTTGTTACCAAGATGGCAGACTGACCAAGGACTAAATGTAAACAAACTGCAAAGTAATATGATTTGGTCAAAGCTGCCCAAGTGCTTTAGAAATGTTAGTGTATTACCTTCCAGACCAATGAGAAACTCCAGAAGAAATTCAAATAGAGACCTCATTTTGTTCAGCGAAAAGCTGATAGTAAGAGGCGAGGTGAGGAAGCCGGCTCATCGTGAGTGGTGGGACCAGGCAGTTCAGATATTATGGAGGTGGCTGTGGTGGCAGCTCTGCCACGTCCTCCCCGGGCTGGTCTCTCAGCCCCCAGACAGGCATCTGGTGTCTGTAAACTCAGGGTAGGGTGATCAGCAGATCACTGGCCACTTCTTTAGCATCACACATCAGCAGAACCCTGAGAGCTGGAAGGTGTACACATTAAAGCCTGTGTCACTCAGACTGGAGGTTTGGGTGGATTGCAGTGGCTGGAAGAGCCCCAGCGACTGCCGCATGTGGGTTCTCACCTGCTGGTTCTCCACTGCACACAGGCTGGCCAAGCGCAGTGTGGGTCCTGGAAAAACTGTGAGGGTCACACATGCTTCAGAGACCCCCCCCAACCCGGGGGTCTGGGCAAGGCTTCGCCAGGGATGCATCACAGCTCAACTTTGCCGTCTGCCTGATCGTGCTTCCTCCCTGCCCTGCCACAAAGGCTGACACTTCATACACAGTCCTGCTTGTCCAGATCCATCCCAACCTCTGCCTTCAGAGAAACTAACTCGTGATGGGTGGGAGTAGGAGAGACAATGTGAGAGGGATTTGGGATGCAGCAAGGACGCCCTCGTGGGCCAGGAGGGGCCCCCAGAGTGCCCAGGCTGGGTGGCAGTCCAGGCGCTGGAAGCTCAGTGATGGGACTGCTCCAGCTACTGTTCTCAATGACGCCCCCAGCACAGGGTCCTGCAAGGCTCAAGGTTTCCACGATGAAAAGTAACTCACATATATGAGTGAGCTGCACTAAGACTTTCTCAGTGAGGGAGCCGGAGGATTGATAGAAAGACCACACTGGGCTTTACTGACACAGAGTCAGACACCTTCTAAACAGGCTCTTGAAATAAGAGAAGATGACCTCCATGTAGCTATTTCAGTTCTGCCACGTTTCAAGGATCAGCGGTCAGTAACACATGATGGAAATATAATTTCTCTGCTCAGTTACTGAACTGTCGGAAGCCATCCTGGAGCCATTGCACCATGACAAAGACATGAAGCAAAGGAAGGCGAAACTGCAAGGCAGCGCCGTGCAAGGAGGGTGGACTACAGCTCTGTTGTTACATTTTATGACAATAAATGTACATATAGGGCTAATTTTGGGGGGATGTTGCCCCACGTGAAAGAAAAATTCCTCTAGGACTCCCCCTCCTGAAACTACCACAGAATGGGAAGTACCCACTAAAGCCCCGGGGAAATGGGTAAAGAATTAAGAGCCTGGAACTAAGGGGATGTTTTTATGGAAAACACCCTCTAGTATGGAGTTATGGCCATGGGCCGCAGTTCCTGATGACATAGGAAATTTATGGTTCTATTATAAAGGAAGATTAATTATAGAAAAGCAAATGCCTAGAGCAGAATTCGTTACTAGGATAGGGAGAAAACACTGTCTCAGTTGGAGGAAACAACGATAAAGGGCATGCAGGGTATATTGTAAATATTTTCGTAAAACTATTGTAAAAGGTTGCCCATGCAAGAAGAGAAATAGGAACAAGTAGCTCCAACTTTTACAATTAAAATAATCATTAAACTGCTTGGCTTGATTACTAAGAAATAACCTGTGATTAATGGAAACTTGGGGAAATATTTTAATAGGACATCTAGAAACTAGGGGATATTTTAAAAAACAAATCTTTATAGAACATTTTGAGGTTTGATTGTGCTAAAATTATTTGGTCACGTACCTGGTAATGTAATCAACTACAATATATAAACCTGTGATTGTAAACAATAAAGGAGAGAGAAACATGCGATGCTGATACTTTAAGAGTGTAATAGATTTATTTCCTTCGCCGACGCTATCCATCCCTTGGGTATCCCTGGACTCGCTGCAGCTGGACTCCGGCACTGAACTCTTGAAAATAAAACTTCTGAGTTTTCTCCATGCTATAGAGGAGGTACTTTCAAAAGATGTCTCCTCAGCATGCACCCCAATGTTCATTGCAGCACTATTGACAATAGCCAGGTCATGGAAGCAAACTAAATGCCCATCGACAGACGAATGGATAAAGAAGGTGTGGTACATATATACAATGGAATATTACTCACCTATAAAGAGGAATGAAATTGGGTCATTTGTAGAGATGTGGATGGATCTAGAGACTGTCATACAGAGTCAAGTAAGTCAGAAAGAGAAAAACAAATATCATATATTAAGTCATATATGTGGAATCTAGAAAAATGGTAAAGATGAACTGGTTTGCAAGGCAGAAATGGAGACACAGATGTAAGAACAAATGTATGGACATCAAGGGGGGAAAGCAGAATGGGGTGGATGGTGGTGGGATGAACGGGGAGATTGGAATTGACATGTATACATGAATGTGTATAAAATAGATAACTAAGAAAAAACTGCTGTATAAAAAAATACAAAAAAAACAAAAAAAACAAGTGACTCCTCAGATACTGGCTTCATGTGAACAGGTGCAAAGCAGAGATTGTTCCCGTGCCAACAAAGTCCGGAGAGCACAGGCGGAGTGGCCAAAATCAGTGACATAATAAAACAGTTCTATAGAGTAAGAGTAAAAGAAATCAACTCCATATAGCAGTGTTCCACCCCCTCAGCTTATATGTTTGTATTCAAGAAAAATAAAAATCTGCTTCTAGAATAGTTATTGAAAATCAAACCTTGAATTTTACCAGGCTGAAAAAAAAATTTTGGAACCGGTTTTTCTTTTTTAAAAAAATTATTTTGCTTTCATTCTTGCCTGGAACCATTTCACCAGTGGCTATTTCTGGGAGGGTATGAATTTACCCGCACATTCTGGAGTGAGGATCCTCTTCCCTCTCAGAGCACTTGAACTGGCCATTGTGATGTGTAAACCCAGAGGGGCCAAAACAAGGTCTCAGAGAAACATTTGGTTTAAAATAACAGCAACAGCAGTCCTTCCTAGAAATACAGTTCTGTGTAGTAGAATTTTCCCCAGGCCACAGAGGCTGAGCCACATGGGGAGCTCAAGGTATGATGCATCCAGGGATGGGGACTGGGACCTGCCTTCAGGCCTGGACCCAACCTCTCAGGAACCCGGTGACCAAAACCAATGTATTTTAAAACCTACAATGAAAACGCACAAGCCCCCAAATGTGCACAACGTAACTTTTTCAATGCCAACCTCAGTTTCCTGTGAATTATTTGTGAACTGAGTTAAAAGCTGTGTTGGGAATGGCAGCAAAGGAAAGAGAGGATATTGGCCATAAAATTAGTTCTAAAAGACTTGTAATCAAACTAAATAAAAAATCTCTCCAATCTTTGGGAAAACATTTACTAATTTACAGGCATTGCCCTAAAGCTAGCAAATCCCTTACAGTTTGGAGATTGTTTGGGAAGATGAAGCAAAAAGGTTCTGAAGTTTAAGACCCAGTTCAGGGCCTATCTCAGCTGAGGTCGTCCTGCCTGTGAGCGTCTGGAACAGGACTGAGCGGGGAAAGGGTCAGTTTCAGGGGCACGTTTACTGGCTGACTTGGTTCTCTCCCCTCATCCCTGCTGAGCCACAGCCCCTGTCACCCCTTTGTGGTGTCAGTTAGAAGAAGCCTCCTTCTGGGGGGAGGGGAGGCTCCTTGTTCTCAGACACAGAGCAGCAGCCACTGGTCCTATGTCTGCAAAAGCCCCATGTTATGAACTCATTTGTAATACTGTGTTTTATCATTAATGTGCTGGATATTTTTATTTAATTCATCTGAAAACTGGTTATCACCACAAAAGTTTTATTTTTGACCACGCTGCATGGCTTGTGGGATCCCAACCAGGGGTTGAACCCAGTCAACACAGCAAAAGCACAGAATCCTAACCCCTAGGCCACCATGGGACTCCCATCACCACCAATTTTAATAACAAAATTAGGTGCACTAGATACAGCCTAAAGTTTAACCTAAATTTTACAACAAAGTTTTTGCCTGTAAGTTGTAAGGAGTTTGAAACAAGACTAGACTGTGTAAAGACACCACAAAAAATGCTTGGTGACTGGGCTTTATTCACTTTAAATAAAATTTATACACGAAAAATTAGACACAATTATTTACATAGTGATCAGCGTAATAAGTGAGGGATAGAAATAAAATATGAACCTGGATATGCTGACAACAGAGTTACCTGGTTCTGCAAAGCTTTTGCACTGTTATTATACAGCAATAGAAAAACCAAAAGAAAAAAAAAGGAAATGGTGGTAATTCAAAGCCGTACTGTTACATGAGAAAACCAAGTTGCAAAACAACACGAATTATTTACTTAACAGAACGGATAGTGAATCTACACTATTTGTGTGTAAATGTAGATTTGAAAAAAAATTTTTTTAAAGGTTGGGGAAATCATACAAATAATCATCACACACATTGACAGAGATGAAAAGGAAATGTGCTTGGTTTTTGGTTTGGGGTTTTTTGGGCCCTGCAACATGGCTATACACTGGGGTTTTAATCCCCCAACGACCTTGGCAGTGAAAGCACGGGTCCTAACCACGGGACCACAAGGGAATTACTTCCCTAAAGTAGAGTAATTTTGAAATAAAATGTGCACTGCTTGTATTAAAAAACAACAACAACAGTAACTGTGCATGTGGTGTTATAAAACTAGCTTGTCGTAAAGCGTAGCCAATGCACTTCGGAGTCAAGAAACAGGTAGGTTTATTCTGGGGGAGAGAATGGACATTTATGTAAGGATGAAAAACAGAACACACACGAAGCACAACTAATGAAACCCTGGCTGCACACTGTTTTCTACTCTAGTCACTAGAATATTTCTTGAGCACTTGCTGGGCTTAAGCCAGCCTGGAAATCAGCTACTTGCCCGAGGCAAGTCAGAATTTATATCAGACTCATAGAAAAGATGGATGAGTTTATTAGTTAGGCTACTAGGGTCTGTCAGTGGAAGAAAAGGTACATTTTAGTCTCAAAACTCGTTTGGGCCTGTTCTGTCAGGGATTGCTACATGAAAAACAAACAACCGAAAGCAACATTAAAAAACAGCATTTTTGCATACCTGGTGACTTTTGCCAATTTAGCGATTTCCCTTTTTCTGCCATGTGTCCAATGCCATATACAATAAAGGAGGCCAAGTGGGCAGCAGGCAAAGCCCCCGCCGTGCTGAGCAGCCGGGCGTCCGAGATGCCGGCAGCAGCCCAGGGCGTCCTGGGGTTCGGTCCTGACCAAGAGTGGGAGAGCCAAGGAGCACTTCCGCTCCGGGTCCCTAAAGGCATTTTATTCCTGGATGATCTGGATCTGCAGAAAGCACGGGATGGCCCGATACTGTTTCCTTCGTCTCCCACAATTTTAAATAATTTGCAAATTTCTTATTTTCTGCAACCAGAGATTGGGAATTCTGGAGACAGATTATAAATATAACTACATAACTCATTGTAACGAGAGTATAATTAGAAAGACGTGTGGGTCTAACTTACCTTGATATCCTAGTTACTGTGGCTTTCAGTAGACAAGGTTCAGACTGTATACACTGGGCATTTCTACAAACTGGACAGCAAGGGGCAATTTTAGTCCATTATAAAAATAAACAAACAAAAGATAACTTTCAGTTCCCTGGTGTTTTGTTTGTTTGTTTTTTAAGCAGCTTGCCGCACTTGCGACGGAAGCATAAATACTTATATGCATTAGTGCACTAAGCACAAGCACATTAGGTTGCAGGGGTAGTTTTAGAAGAGCACACAGCCGTCTAAAACGATGTCTATGAAACATTTACAATTAACCACAGAAACAGGCTCTGCCATCTAAAAATGTACTTGGGACCAGCCCTGAATTTTGTCCTGTAATCCTGATCAGACAGACAGACTTGATACGTTTTCTTATCTAGAAAAGGAAACTAACAGAGAAACAAACAAAAGACCTAGCCTAGCGGCTCACAAGTGGGAAACAAAGTCGTATTTATTAAAACATTTGGTTCCACTCATAGTGCAGGCTCGAATGTTCTCAATTCGATGTACTTCACAGAATGGTTGTACACCTTTTCAACGACCAGTCTCCCCCAATCCTCAAAAGCTCACTCTTACTCGGAACAGTTAACAATTAATATGTGCTGAAATTACTGTAGCTCTGTGTTCTGGTACAATTCACAAGAATAAATAAAGACTAGAAATGTTGATAAAATATTCCGGAGAGGCTGGATCCAGAGCATTTAATCTTATATGAACAAAAGCCTGTGCCCAACACATTTTATACATGCTTTCAGGGAGGGCCCAGGCTCCCTGGGCTCCCTAATCCTCTCAGAATAAGAGGTCCTTGGCTGCGAGGTAAAAGAAGACTAAGGCATCCCTCCTTCCCTCCACATTCAGACCTCTGGTCCCATCACAGCCACACTGGTGGGAAGGAAGGTGGGCGCTCGGGCACACACTGTCCCAGCTGCACGGCGATCAGACACACTGTAAGGAGTGTCATCATAGGGAAGAACGAATTTCATTCCACAGAGGATGTTTTGTTACTTTAACCTCTGTGTTCTATTGCCTTCGCTTTCAGTTAAGAATGTTGCCTCTAGCCTGAAATAGGCAGGATAGCCCATTCTCAAGGATCTGACCTTTCAGGGGATAACACTTTTCATCCATAGAGAGATAAAAGTTGCAGAACAGAGAACAACATTTCTTTTGTTGGAGGTTTACAGGAACACCGTGAGCTGAACTTCGTGGACAAAGGATGTTCCTGCGCCAAGAAGTCTGCAACAACCAACCTCGAACGCCTCACCTGGCCTTTCAAAATGCTTTGCTGACAGCCTTTGGGGAGTCTGGGCTTTTGTTGGGCACAAGCCACCCATCTCCTTGCGTGGCCCTGCAATACACCTTTCTCTGCTCCAAACTCTGACATTCCACTTTGCTTGCCCTCACTGGGCATCGAGCACAGGAACTCGTGTGCAGTAACAGGAGCAGACGTGTCACACCACACCTCTGCCTCACACATTCTGCTGGGCTTTGTGCGATGACTCAGAAGGAGATTTAGACAAAACACAAAGAAGGGCACCAGCTCACTTCACCAATCCACATGGGAATAAACACCAATGTTTACTGATCTTTTGGTATTCCAAACAACGCTGCCATGCATAACCTTGGCCTATGGTTTTCCACTGCTAGAAAATGTATAGGATAAGTTTCCAAGGGATGTGCAACCTGGACTTTCTGTAACTGAAAGAACACTGGATAAGATGTTACTATGTAAAGATAGTGAGTTGCTGAATCCTCCTGAGGAAACTAGCAATGAGACTTCCGCTTCCTTTAAACTGTAACCTCTCTAACAGACCCCTTCTCCACCTGTGTTTAAAAATAGTCCCCAATCTGGTCTACCTTCAGAAACCCTCCATAATCTGCTCTTGTTCTGAGCACGGCCCTTTATTCTCACCCAATCACAGCCTGACCTGGTACATACCTCCTGCCTCTCCCTTGCCCTCTGCCCGTCACTGTTCACCTCAGTCCATTAGAGCTGGACTCCACATGGCCAGATAACCTCCTATGTATGGAGAAATGGATCATGGATGATTCTGAACCATGGAGCCTGGACGCTCAGGAGAGAGGGAGGCATCCACAGGGGATGTAGCGGAGGAGAAGAGGGAGAGGAAGGAGGTTTCCTGCGTGGTCACTATTCAAGGGAATGTGCTACGGAGCCCAGAGGCGGGGACCGGGGACGTCAGGCTGCAGATAAGTCCTCGGGAGCTGGTGAGCAATAGTGACGGCTGAACTGGGAGGCGGGGGCTCCAAAGGGAAGAGTGAGGGGGGAGGCTGCTGGGAGTGCTGGGCAGAGCACACAGGGGAACACGAGGTAGCAGAGAAGCGGAAAGGCACACTGAGCGTCCCAAAGGGAGGCCGGGATGCCACGGCGATGAGGATGTGTCTGTAGTGACGCGTGTCACAGAAGGGTGGAGAAGAATGGAAAAGAGGTGACGGGAAGGGGGATTAGGTGTCATTGAATAACTCAGACAAGTGACTCACGACAGGCTAAGGACAGGAGACAGAGCACAGGCTCCACTGAAGGACGCACAAAAGTCAATAAATACAAAACACACATGTTCAGATCGAGAATTCGTGGAGACGCGCTTTCAAAGACTATAGAAGTAAAGTTGCACGTGAGAGGACATTGATGCTGAGGTGATGGCTGACAAGAATGATTCTCCCGCCTAGAAAGAGATCCCGTCTGGAACATGCTGTGAAGAGGAAAGCAGGGAGGCCCCGTGACACTGGTGAAATGATGGGACAGGGGACACACGTGTCAGGTGGAGATCCTGGGCTTTCTCTGGAGGACGGTTTCTTGCAGACTCCACATGCCCGTTTGCTGAGAACATCAAGTGGGAGCTAGCTGAGTCAGTAAGAGTTACTGCAGCTGAATTGCGTCTGTAAGTGGTGCAGATAAAGCACAATACGAATGATCCTGGCCACAGGGGAAGGAGTGTGCAGCTCTGAGCGGCTGCCTACCACCAGACACAGGCTGCTGGCCTAGAAGGAGGCCCTTCCCCGGAACTCTTCTGACTTTTCTAACTTTTCTTTCTTTATTTTAAAGCTACACGTTCCTTAAACTCACCAAGCACTTTGCTGGTGACTTTCTTCCACAGAAGTAGGATTTCTAAGGTCTGGTTCCCTTGTAGCCTTTCTATGTGACCTTACGAAAGATGAACTTTTTCTTTGAAACAACAGTTCTGCAAATTTATAAATGAATTCATTTTTGCTCATGCTGAGCAAGACTGCTGAACTTGGCCTTCAGTCTCCTGTGTTAGAAATCGGCCTACTGATGTCAGAAAAACCCCTGGTGATTTCAGAGCCTGCCATCTTGCTGGAGCCTGGCCTACTCTATCCAGCCCAATAGGATTTCTGGACCCTGTGTCTTCCCCTGTGTGGGCCCAGGACATCTAATGTGCACTAGGAGTGGAGAGGAGCGTTCACAGCAGCAGCAAATCGGAGACCACAGACGCCCAGCCTGAGCCAGGCCCTGACTCGGCCCATCCCTCCCCTCGCCCCCCACCCCGTTATTCATGCCGTCACTCAGGACAGTGGAGCCACAGGGTCTCCTCCCCACCCGGCTGTGGACCCGCCGGCAACGTTCTGATCTTGCTCTTCCCTCTGCCTAGGCGGCCTTGACCTAAACCTTCAAAGGGCTGGTGGCTTCTGCTCACCTGGATGGCGGCGCAGATGGTAGCTCCTCAGGAGAGCCTCAGCACCCCCCCCTCGTCTAACGTGGGCCCCTCCCCTGTCCTTTGCACATTAGAGATTTCTCGTGTCCCGTCACATCTCAAATGCCATCTGTAATGAAGGAGGCTGAGTCAGCCGCAGAGAACGCCCCGCTGTGGTGACACTCGCCGGCTGTCCCGCCAGCAGCGGCCCGCAGCTCTGGGCTTCGGTCACCGCCAGCTTTGTTGTCTTGGTAGCACTCTTCAAAGTTATTTTTCTTACACTTTTATTTAGAAGAGTCTGTGTACTCCCCCCAGCAACGTGAGAGCAGGATCCCTTGTGTCTCATTCACTAACGTGTCCCTAGTGTGTACAATCCTCAGGAAATGTGCTGAAGAATGAAGACAAGGGGACTTAAGGTCCCATTCGTCCAGGCCCCTCAGTGACGGAGGAGTTAAGTGCGCTGCTATAGTCACTCAGCTGGCCACCTCAGGCCTATCCAAGGATGCTCACTGCACACTTTAGAACAGAAACAACTGCTAATGACTACACAAAAACATGAGTGCTGAGATCCAGGAAAAAATATTCTCTACAATATCTACTGTGAGAAAGTGTATTACAAATAGACAGCAGAAATGTGTAGATGGTGAAGTATCTTGAGAAATGTGAAATACAAACTTTGATAACAAGCAACAAGAAATAACGCACCCCCAGTTCAGTGGATCAGCGCTTGCACATATGTAAGCACTACTGAGCGAGCGTGTGTTTTTCAAAACAATGAAACCTTGTGCTCAGTAAGATGGGCCTGTTTTCCTTCAATACAGTCATTATTGATCAGTTAGTGACTTTCTGTCTTTATGAAGTTGTAAATATACTTAGAAACACTAGGGTTAATCAGGAACTAACTTTGAATGGTAACTAAAAAGTAGAACACAAATAATGGTAACTGTTATATATATTAGTGCTCAAATACGTATGCACATGTCACGGATGAATGGCCATGAGAATAAACACATGATTTGTGATTAAACTCTGGTGCTTCGGTTAATTCTACTGCTGTTAAATTTTATTTAATATTTTTCTCATAACTGAAAAGAAATTAATTTAATCTTAACAAGAGTGCTAGTCCTGAAGAACTGTATGTACCTGGACAGGCACATTCCAAGAATTCAGAGTCAGGCATAGGTTCATCACTTACCTTAGACTTTGTAGCGAAGGGTTTGTTTTGTTTTGTTTTGTTTTCCCACCAAAAACAGGTCGATATCTCCATGACTACGAGGTGGAAGATGATTGCAGACATGGTAAGAGTCCCATTTTCAGAATGTGTTCAAACACCAGGGGCGGGGACACTAATTCAGAGAGACACAATGCCCAGCCCCCCAGAGATCCATGTGTATGTCTACCCTCCAGAGGTTTCTGACAAGTGTTCATATATTGAACAATTATAAGATGTTCGCAACTAGTCTACAATAAGTTGGCACTTGATAAAATAAAATCCATGTTTAAAACATTGTCAATTATAGGACTCTGAAAGATTATATATTTTCAGAATGATTGGGTTATTACAAATATTTTACAGAATTCTGAACCCTTGGAAAGCTATTCTGAACCCTTGGAAAGCTATTCTGCAAGATGCAAGGAGAGGAAAGCTAGATTTCCTTTCCTAAGAGCAAGGTTTGCTGTTCACTACATTATAAAATAAGTCCTTTTAAATTTAATTGTTTAAATTCTAAATTATGTTTTTGCAAATCAGTATGCTTTATAAGTATAGAAAATTTTCTCTACAAGCCACTTAAAATTCCATTGACCAACTATTTTATTTGAGATTTAATGAGTTTCCATTTTAAATGATATTAGACAAAATGATATCTATTTTGATTATTTCATTGGGGTCCTCATTTTATTCTAATTTCATTTTAGATAATTCAAAACAATCCAAAATAACACGATATTACCAGATAAGTCAGCATTTCCCAGAATGTATTATAGGCTATATACACTATTGATAAATTTCAACTAAAATGTACTTAGAAATACAAAAGAAAAATACAAACTGTCTTTATCTATGTGTTCCCATTATGCAGGAATGCATTTTAAGAAAGAAACGGTGCAACAGATGCAACAGTATACCAGGAAGTTGCATGAAAATGCTTTTTATTTGGGCTTCTCTGGTGGCACAGAGGTTGAGAGTCCGCCTGTCAATGCAGGGGACACGGGTTCGTGTCCCGGTCCGGGAGGATCCCACATGCTGCGGAGCGGCTGGGCCTATGAGCCATGGCTGCTGAGCCTGCGCATCTGGAGCCTGTGCTCCGCAATGGGAGAGGCCACAACAGTAAGGGGCACGCTTACCTCAAAAAAAAAAAAAAATGCTTTTTATTTAATGACAAAAAAATAGTATGTTTCTAATTACTTATTTTTGCTTTTATAAAATTTTCATAAGCATATGTAAATTATATAGTAATTGTGTCATCAATGTGACCATTTTTATGGCTTTCTTTCCTCTAAGTGTAAATAGCACTTATTAAATCGTGATAGTTTTCTATCAATAAATTATTTTTATTTTTTGATTTTCATGTTCAATAAACTTTGGCAAACAGTTCTATAGTTAAGAGATGTCTCTAAACCAAAGGTCAAACTAGTTGTATGGTTTACTCTGCCCCATTCGTAGGATTGGAAATACTTGGCAGTTTCTGCAGTTGATGCTAATTCAGATGGGAGCTGTATTCCAGTTATGCTTATTTGTGGTGATTTCTTGGCTGAAAGAAGTCAGCACATGAATTGCCTTCTCAGCCTAGTAATTATTGCACATTTGGTGGCTGGGTTTATTATGAGGTTCCTTAGGGTAATGTAATCAGTTTTACAGCCACCCAAGGTTTATTTCAAGGGGCAAAACTCACCAAAAGTTTACCTGCTTATTAAGTGCAACCCTCAGCATATAGTGGTAAGAAAATACTACTTTTCTAGAGAAGGAGCTGGCACACTTTTCTAAAGGGCCAGAGAGTGAACATCTTAAACTTTGCCATATGACCTCTGCTTTATCCGTCAAGTCTGCCATTGTAGCAGGAAAGCAGACAGAGATAAAAGGTAAACAAAAGAGCTGCGTTCCAATGAAACATTATTTATAGACACTAAAATGCGAATGTTATATAATTCTCAAATGTTGCAAAATATTTAATTTTTTTTTCAAGATTTGAAACTATAAAAATCATTTTTAGCTTACAGGTCCTACAGCACAGGCTGGGGGCAGCATCTGGGCTCTTTCACAGCAGAGATGAAGGATGAAAGAAGGGGCCTGCCTGGGCATGTGTAGTTGGCTCCTGCCTTGTTGTCCAGTGCCAGCCCCGTGCTCAGGACAGACAACACAGGGGCCCAGCGCATCCCGCTCCAGTTCTTTGGCCTCAGTCTGGAAGCCAGCAGAGTGAGAAGTCTAAGCGCCCCTGCCCCAAACCGGCCCAGACCCAAGGACGGCACCTATGGCTGCTCCAGCAGGCAAACAGCTGCATGTGAGCAGAGAAAGGGGGTGGGGCCAGATGGCAGGAAACCATACATCTTGTAAACAACGGGGGTCTGTAGGCAGACATAGAAAAGCAGGAACTTCTGGACGGACAGAAAACCATACATTTTGGGGTGACAAGTGTGCTGGAGGCAAAGGAAGGTGGGAAAACGGGAATCTAAGGCCTCTAAATGTAACCTTTTGCTCATTAAGCCCTCATTACAGTAAAACTAGCCTTGCAGATGAGAAGTTCCCGTCATGCACCGGGGCCGGGACACTTCGCGGCGAGGCTAAATAAGGAGGAAACTCCCCCCTCCCCTCGGAAAGGTGGAGCTGGGGTGAAAACCAGGAAGTGCGACCCCGCCCCCACCCTCCCCAATGAAGACTCCGCCCCTTCGTTTTCACGCCCCTTGGAAGCAGCCTGTCCAAGCAGCTCAGCGCCGCTGCTCACCCCCGTCGGCCCCCTGCGCCCCAGAAGTCCTCGCTGTGTCTTCTCCTTCTCCCTGTTGTCTCTGAATTCTTCCTGCGACAAGATGAGAACCTCTTCTCTGGTGAGGAGGCGGCTGTGGATCCACCGGCTCTTCCTGCAGCCGGGCGGGCGGGTCTGGGAGGAGCCCCTCGGTGCGGGCGGAGCCCAGGGCCCCGGGCCTTGGCCTCTCTGCGCCGCGCCCCGGGCTTCCGGGCGGGGCAAGGACTGCAGGTACAGGGAGCTCCGCTGCAGGGGCCCGGCCGGGAGCTGGAGGAGCGGCGGGCAAGGAGGGCCCGCCTCCCTGTCCGGAGCCGCGCGGAGGTCTCCGCCCACAGGGAGGGCGGCAGAGGTGGGGAGCCGGCCGGCGGGGGGCACCGCGCTCCTCGCCGAAGGCCTTCCGGCCCCAGGCTCGTTCCCCACGGGATCAGAACCGCCCCGGCTTCCTGCACTCGGGCCACTGCTGCACTGGGCGCCTCTTCCTCCCGCTGGCCACTCGCTGCCCCCTGGGCCTCCGCCTCCGATCTTCCGGGAAGTCGGAGCCCTGAGATGGGCCGGAGGAGAGGGGCTCTGGGGCCGATGTCCCAGCAGCTTCTCCTTCCCCCAGAGGGGCCTCTTCAGGGGCGGGGGTCCGTCCAGGAGCTGATGGGGCTGGGCACCAGGAGTGAGGTGCTGTCCTCCCACGTCCTGCACGGTGAATCCAAGTCCCCCTAAAACTGAGTTCCCTCACTGAGTTTACAGATGACCTCTCTATCCAAAACTTTCTCCCTTTTCTTTGTCACCTCTGACCTCAATGCTGTGCTAATGGAACACTCGTCAAGCAGAGTCAGGTGCCTAGACTACCCTTGTTAACGTCATCAATGGACCAGGTGCTGTTTTAGATGTCACCGTTCTCTCCAGATTCAGGTGGTTTCTCCAGGGCTGGATGAGCTCATAGACCCCTGAGGCGGGGACCACCTGGCCTGGGAATCATAAACCAGAGACAGCCTGACTTCTGAAGCTATGATGAACAAATGTCACATATAGTATGGGATTAACAGTTATACAATTCTGTTCGTAAAATAGGTAACTAACCTAGATTTACTGCATAGCCCAGGAAACTCTATTCAATGTCTTGTAGTAACCTATAATGGAAAATAATCCAAAAAAGTATGTATATATATAACTGAATCACTTTGCTATACACCAGAAAGTAACACAATATTGTATCAATAATTCAACTATACTTCGATTTGGTAAAAAAGGAAAAAAAAAGAGTCACAGAAATGTCAAATGATGACGATTAATGGCAGCCTCTTTGTCCTTCCCTTTAAAGAAGCCCCGAACTCAACGGCCCAATTGGAGTGTGTCTGTGGCTTTTCTCCCACTCCCTTGCTTGGAGATCTGTAAATAAACCCTTACTTTGATTAACACACCTGCTGTCAGAGTTGAGCTTTCTTCACCTCAGTCACATGAGCCTTTGCTCCATAAAAGCAGGACCTCAGGTTGGCAGTTCCAGGGCTTGGAGTGTCATCGAAAGAATTCATCTCTGATGAGTGCACGTCCGGGCACCTCCCAACACATCGTCATGTCCCCAGGGTCTCCATGATGCTTGAGCTGCTGTCCCCACCCCCACACCCCCCAGGGGCAGAAGAGTGGGCTTTGGAGCGCCTGGGAGGAGGCCTTTCTTGCTGGGCCCAGAGCACGTCCCTGTCCCCTGCCCTTGTAGCAGCCTCCGTGCACTAAATGAAAGTGGGCTTTAGTATCTGTAACTCATATTTTAGTTGTTCATTATGTTCTGAACTGTTACAAAGAAACTCTTTAACTGTGTTGTCAATATAAATAATCACTAGATCAATCTATGCTAGGAATAGAAAAGAATCTTATGTGAGCCAAATTGAGGTCTATAGCTCAGGAGAGACAGATTCTAGAAGGACCTGAACTGTGTCCAGCCAGACTACAAGTTTGGGGAGGTTTATCAAGGCAAAAAGCTGACCATGACGTAAGTTGGTTGTCACGAATTATAAGTGTGTCTGTGTGTTCTGATGTGATGGTAAATGGACCTGTCCCTTTCACTCCCTTCCGACCGTTCATGATTAGTGTATAGCAATGAAACGGGTTTCTGGGTTCCAGTGTTGTATCCTGCAACTTCACAGAATTCATTGATGAGGTCTAGTAGTTTTCTCGTAGTGTCTTTAGGATTTTCTAGGAATAAACCTACCTAAGAAGACAAACGTCCTGTACTCCAAAAACTCTAATAAGACACTGATGAAATAAATTGAAGGTGACACAAACAGATGGAAAGACACACCATGTTCCTGGATTGGAAGAATCAACATTGTTAAAATGACTATACTACCCAAGGCAACCTACAGCTTCAATACAATCCCTATCAAGTTATCAATGGCATTTTTCACAGAACTAGAACAAAAAATCTTAATTGTTTTATGGAAACAGAAAAGGCCCTGAATAGCCAAAGCAATCTTGAGAAAGAAAAACCGAGCTGGAGGAATCAGGCTCCCTGACTTCACTCTATACTACAAAGCTACAGTCATTAAAACAGTATGGTACTGGCACATAAACAGAAATATAGACCAGTGGAACAGGATAGAAAGCCCAGAAATAAACCCACCCACCTATGGTCAATTAACCTATGACAAAGGAGGCAAGACTATATGATGAAGGAAAGACAGTCTCTTCAATAAATTGGTGCTGGGAAAGCTGGATAGCTACATGTAAAAAACTATGAAATTAAAACCTTCTCTAAAACCATACACAAAAATAAACAAAAAATGGATTAAAGACCTAAATGTAAGACTGGATACTATAAAACGCTTAGAGGAAAATATAGACAGAACACTCTTTGACATAAATCAAAGCAATATCTTTTACTAACCATCTCCGAGTATAATGGAAATCAAACCAAAAATAAAGAAAAGGGAACTAATTAAACAGAAAAGCTTTTGCACAGCAAAGGAAACTATAAACAAAACGAAAAAAAAACCCACAGAATGGGAGAAAATATTTGCAAATGATGCAACTGACTAGGGATTAGCCTCCAAAATTTATAAACAGCTCATGCAACTCAATACCAAAAAAACCAAACAACCTAATGAAAAGATGGGCAGAACTTAGACATTTCTCCAAAGAAGACATACAGATGGCAAAGAGGCACATGAAAAGATGTTCAACATGGCTAATCATTAGCAAAATGCAAATCAAATGTGCAATAGGCCATCACCTCACACCAGTCAGAATGGCCAGCATCAAAAAATGTGCCAACAGTAAATACTGGAGACGGTGTGGAGAACAGGGAACCCTCCTGCACTGTTGGTGGGAATGTAAATTGGTACAGCCACTATGCAGAACACTATGGAGGTTCCTTTAAAAACTAAAAACAGAGCTACTATATCATTCAGCCATCCCACTCCTAGGTGTATATCCAGAGGAAAACATGGTTTGAAAGGATACATGCACTCCAATTTTCATTGCAGTGCCGTTTGCAATAGCCAACACATGAAAGCAACCTAAATTTCCATAGACAGATGAATGGATAAGGAAGATATGATATATATATATATATATATATATATATATATATATATATATACACACATATATATACATCATAGGGATATATATCATATATATGATATATATATATCATAAGGAAGATATTATATATATATATATAATGGAATATTACTCAGCCATTAAAAAGAATAAAATAATGAATTTGCAGCAACATGGATGGAACTGGAGATTATCATATTAAGTAAAGTTAAGTCAGAGAAAGACAAATATCATATGATATCACTTGTATGCAGAATCTACAAAAATGATAGACATAAACTTATTTACAAAACAGAAACAGACTCACAGACTTAGAAAATGAACTTATGGTTACCAGAGGGGAATGATTGGGGGGTATAGATTGGGAAATTGGGAGAGACACATACCCACTGCTATATTTTAAAAAGATCAGCAACAAGGACCTACTGTATAGCACAGGGAACTCTGGTCAATATTCTGTAATAAGCTAAAGGGGAAAGATATTTGAAAAAAATAGATACATGTATATGTATAACAGAATCACGTTGCTGTCCATCTGAAACGAATACAACATTGTGAATCAACTATACACCAATATAAAATAAAAATTTAAGAAACCAATTATAATTGGAGCGGGCAAGAGGTAAGGGTGCCTATTAAGCAAGGATTGGTTGATGTTTGAAATAGTTACATAGTTACAAGGGGAGACCTGTAGACCGTAAGTTGCAGGTGGCAGCTGCCAGCAGATACTGTTTTGAGAATGGCTGTTGGTGTCCTTGAGCCTGATACTGTAACAGGGAAGAAAAATCTGACTTCATATTAGATCTGGTTTTTTAAAATACTTTAACCTATATATCCTATTGTTTTTATTTCAAGTTAAAAATGTTGCCTATAGCCTGAAATATACAGGATAGCCCATTCTTAATGCTATGACCTTTAAGAGTATAACACTTGCCCATTCATATAGAGATAAAAAGTTGCAGAACAGAGAATAATATTTCTTTTGTTGGGAGGTTTGCAGGAACATCGTGACCTGACCTTTGTGGACAAAGGATTCCTGCGCCAACAACCAACCTCACCCCTCCTTAAGCTTGCCCTTAAACATGCTTTGCTGAAACCTTCAGGGAGTTTGGGGCTTTTTGAACATGAACCTCCCATTCTCTTTGCACGGCTCTGCAATAAACCTTGGTCTCACTCTGCATCAGGCACATGAACTTGTGTTCGCTAATAATACAGGTCAGAAAACTCAAGTTTTCACTAATAAAAGAATGCGTTTGAAACCCTGTCTATAGTAGTCACCCGGTCCATTTCGAAAGCCTGAACCATAGTTGCTCCATTTGATTTTTAAATGTATTTTTTTTCTTTAATGGTTAATACCAGGTATACAGTGAATTTTGAATAGGCTACAATAGGCTGCGTTGGTTTAAGATATAGCCCAAACATACAATAAGAAGAAAACTCCCCTGGTAAGATTGGCATGACTAAATATATTCAGAACTTCATTGAGCCTATTCTCATATTTACTCAATTTACTGCAGCTTTAGAGGTTTCTAACTTCTACTCAGATTTGCAAAGATTGGTCACTGGGAAATTTATTAGCTGTCATTGTGTTCCAGATGGCAGAGTCAACAAGGACTAAAGGTAGAAACACCTGCAAAATACCTAAAATGGTCAAAATTGTCCGACTACTTTTAAAATGTTATTGTTTAACCATCCAGACAAATGAGAAATGCCAGAGAAAAGTCAAATAGAGACGTGTTTTCGTTCAGCCAAACAGATGACAGTGAGAGGTGAGGTGAGGAAACCGGCCCAGTGTGGGTGGTGAGACCAGGCAGTTGAGACGTTATGCAGGCAGCTGCGGCGGCAGCTCTATCACGTCCCCACGGGGCTGGTCTCTCAGCCCCCCAGACGCCAACTTTTCTTGGTAAACTCAGTGTAAGGATCTCAGCCATTCATCAGGCACTTCTTTGGCTTCACACATGAGCAGGACACTTGTAGCTGCAAGGTTTACAAATTAGAACCTCTGCAGTGACTAGTCTGTGCTCTGTGCTCTCCTCAACTGAGGCTGCTTCTGGTGTCTCCCACAGCACCTATACCACGTCCTGAGTGTCCAGGCTTACAGCCGTGCTACTTGAGACTGGGCTGTGACATTTCCGTGTCTGGCATGTAGCAGGCATTGCATGAACATTTACTGGGGACAAGGAGGCTAAACTGCACAAGCATCTACTCCTAAGCTCATTCACACAGCTTGTGACTGCGGCTGAGTTCCAGAGACCTCATTGCCTGTGGTGGGCACTAAAGGTCTCACAGCTTGTTTCATCTGCATGTTCTTTCCCCCCTGATAATATGACCCTTTTAGCTTCTCCTCCTAGAGGTTTGCATAGACCAGGTGGGAAGGACCAAAGGTGTTCCAGGCTTGTGTCAGGCTGTTAAAGCTCAACTACACTGAAAGCTCATGAGAGGTACAGTATCACGTGGGGGTGACTTTCAACAAGCGTTGTCACAGTGCCACTAACCTCAACAAGTGTATTCACTTTTTGTATAAAGGTTTTAGCCCAACACTCTGCTCAAAAAGTGCAGAATTCACATTGTGTGATGTTTAAGCCCTTTGTTCTTGCTCTAGGGCAAGATTTCCCAACCTGGGGATTAAAGACATTCTGAGCCGGATAATTTTTCTCTGTGGGAGCTGTCCTGTGAGTTCTGGGGTGTTGAACAGCACCCCTGGCCTCTACGCAGTAGCATCTACTCAGGCGTGACAACCCAAAATGTTTCCGGATGCACCCACTTGTCCTCTGGGGATGGGGGATTGGGGAAAAATTCCTCCAGCTGAAATTTTTTTCTCAAGTGGCACCAGTAGATTGCAAGGAGAACCAAAACAACAACAACAAAAGCAACAACAGCAAATGACTCACCAAGACCTGCACAGTGATGGAATTATGACAAACTAAAGAACAGGCTTTCATTGTATAGTATCTTCAGGATATTTTTGATCCTTCTGTGGAGAGGGGACTTGAAGTCCTCCATCCCTTAGTGGTATTTGGCCCAAGGCCCCATATGCCTTTACCTAAAGTGTGTTTAATGTCACATTTGTTTAATATATGCCCCCAGATCTGCCCCTCTGTGTGCCTGCATCAACAGAGTGTATCTACTTAGATTATACAGTGTGAGCAAATAGAATCCTCATGATTTCAATAGCCTCCAGGGTAGCAACTCACAATGAATGTAAACTAATTTTACTGATGATAGTGAGACTCTGCTACCAGAATATGTAGTAAATATTAGGAAACAATCTATTTTACAGTAATAATTCAAAATGAAGTTAAAGAAATTTAATCATCATGACTGTTTACCACCAAAATCAGGTAGTGTAGCATGTTAGGTGGTGCAGCAGGGTGAAGATGACAAGACAAATATCTCTAACATGTTCCCCACTTACTCATCTCTAAAATATGGGGCACCACTCAGGGTGCACACAGATGTGCCACCCACATCTCTGGCCCAGAAAACACTCACTGCCCAGCTGCTGGAGTGCCATCAACAGGCAACTTCCAGCCAAGATCCCCTCAGGCAGCCTCACCCATGCATGGGTCCCTCTGAGGGCTGCCACAGCCAATGGTCAAGTGCAGAGGGGCACTTACAACACCTGTGATGACCACATATGCTTCAGAGCCCCCATGGGCTGAGCCAAGGCTTCCTCGGGGCCGGACACCTGCTCAGCTGTGCCATCAGGCCAAACTTGCTCCCTCTCTGCCGTGTCTCAGAGGTTGACACCTAATTGGCACCCTGCTTGCCAAAATCCATCTTAACATTCCCTTCCAGAGAAACAGAATTGTGACGGGAGGAAAGCAGTGATGAAGGGGATTTGGGAGCTAGACTGCTCCACAGTTGGCAGTAGCAGGGACCCCTCCACGGGCTAGGTGGAGCACGCATCGTGTCTGAAATAGGTGGTGGTCCAGGTGTGCAAACTCTCACAGGTGACAGGGTAGTAATTGCTAGTCACCATCGAAACCAGCAGAGGAGCTTCCGGGTAGAAAGAAAGCAGAAAAAGCTGAAGACCCCACCCAGACCCAGGATTTTGATAAAAGATATTTTCACATATTGAGGTATGGAGAGGTCGTCTGGTTTATACAGGAGTTAACTTGAGTGTTACGCACACTAGAACAGCCTGCGTGTGGCCTATCAAACATACATTGTGCTTCTGCTTTAATTATTAAAGAGAAGAGTGCATTGACCAGAAGTAAAAAATGTCCATGTTAAAAGTGAAGATGAAATGTCTTCCTTCCTGGGACGCCAATGCTGAAGCTCCTTCAATAATAAGCCTCAGTTCCCAGGTGCCAAGGCCATGCTGACTCGCTGTATATGGGCTGATCTCATTTTGTTTGTTTGTTTTGTTTCTGTTTTTGTTTTTTTCCCTGAAACCTTAAAAGAATGTGTCCCTGACTTGTTTAATGTTGTTTGTTCTGACAATATATAAAACTTTGCTGAAAACCATGCTTCCCTGGGACAGTTCATCAGAGCTACCTGAGGCATTGTCTTCCAGGCTATAGTCCACAGTTTGGCTCAAATAAGTTGCTTTTCTATTCCTTTATAGATTGTTTATTGATTATTTTCATCAACAAATTATTAGTAAAAGTAGCCAGGCTCCAAGTCCCAGAAGAGTTTAGTCAGACACCCACCAGAGGTCTGCTAGCCAGTGGGACGTTAGGGCCGTGAGAGAAACCCTAACTTGGTAGTGGAATTCAGGAGGATGCCCTGAGCGTTGAAACCCACGCTCTTCTGACCCCTGTGAGCCTGTAGAAATGGCCAACAGTCCCTCTGTGACCAGGTGCCGTGCCTCCATCCTGTTCTTGCAACGAGAATGAGTGCTTCGTCTCTTCTTCCTGCTCAACTTACGCCCTTTCAGCTACCAGCCCTGGGGAGAAATTGCTGACCCCAAACGGCCCCCCAAATTGCCGCAGTGCTCACGTGAATAGTCGGAGGGAGTAGGTGAGGAAGCAGAATGAGTGAGATCTCCCTTGAGCCGGAAACGTGCAGCCAGGCGCGTCACTTGTGGGTAAAGACCCCAGCTGCCACCGTCCCCTTGGCCTTCCAGGTGTACGGGGTCTGCCGGATCCTTGCTAAGTCTATTTTTTGCCATTCCCGACCCTTCCCTATCATCACCCCTTCACCTTGAATCATGTTCAAGAAATTTGATTAAAAACAAAATGTGTTTAGCTACATCCAGTGGAAAACCTGCTATTAAGGGTATTAAGAACAAGTAGAGGTGTTCCCTGCTGGCACAGTGGTTGGGAGTCTGCCTGCCGATGCAGGGGATGCAGGTTCGTGCCCCGGTCCGGGAAGATCCCACATGCCGTGGAGCGGCTGGGCCCGTGAGCCATGGCCGCTGAGCCTGCGCATCCAGAGCCTGTGCTCCGCAACGGGAGAGGCCACGACAGTGAGAGGCCCGCGTACCGCAAAAAAAAAAAAAAAAAAAAAAAAAAAAAGAACAATTATAACTTTTCCCAGGCATTGAACCACGGCTTCATCCAATGGTGCCTAAGAAGGAACCAGTTAAGAGTGGGATGCCATGAACAGATGGAAATCTTTACAGTGACTGGAGAGTTACTCTATTTAGAAAAAGAGAAGTGTCGTTTTATCCAATCACAAGGTTATTCCACACTAAAAGAGATAAAAAAGACCCTTTTTCCACTCCAGCAGGTGGATAAAGGAGCCGTCAAATTTGTACTCAGAGGAGTTGATATCACGTGTCTACGCTTAGCTTCTCCAGGAGCTAAGCTTTGCTCCGCTGCAGCAGATAGGGTTGTTGTAATGGAGGCAGAAAGAAAGCAAGCTTGCTCTGGGAGCAAGTCGTGGAGACGTCTGCAGATGATGCTGAGAAAGTCAACACAGCAACTGGCCTTGAAACATGTATTATATAAAAGATGGGCCGTGGCACGTAAAGCATATAAATAAGCCCCAGAAGGAATGCACTTGGGCTCCACATGGCTGCGGTGCAATATCTGTGTGTGTGTGTGTGTGTGTGTGTGTGACAACGTGACGACAACGCCCCTGTCATTACGCTGAATAAAGTCAACACATGCAGAAAAGAGAACCCACCGAACAAACAGGTGTTGCCGCCTTGCTCGGAAACAGTGCAGACGAGCTGTCCCTGTGTCCTGTCCTGGCCGTCAGGCTATAACTCTCCCGAAAGAGCTTCATGACCCAGCCAGTGTGCTGGTGGGGCTGCGAGAAGACAAATGGGACTGAATTCTCAGTGTCTCAGCTGACGTGCCCTCATGTGAGCGTCTGGACAGGACCGAGCATGGAATAGTCAAGTGTAGGGGTGCTGAACTGGCTGGGGGGCTTCTCTCCCCGCACCCCTGCTGAGTCACAGCCCCTCTCAGCCCTTCATGGTGGAGAAGAGAGACGGGGAGACGCCTCAGCCGCTACACATGGACAGGCAGCTCCCGGCTCCTGCGGACTTCCAAAGCCTCATGCTATGAACTGACTTGTAATAACTTTGTTTTTGTCATTAAAGTGCTAGATATTTTTAGTAAGATTAATCTGAAAACGGTTTATTACCACCAATGTCAGTAATGGAATTAGCTGCGCTAGAGACAGCCTACAGTTGAAGTTAAAGTTTACAACGAAGTTTTTGCCTCAAAGTTTTAAGGAATTCAAGACGAGACTAGAATAAGACAAGACACCACAGAAACTGCTTGGTGACTGGGCTTTATATTCACTTTAAAGAAAATTATCTCTGAAAACTTAGAAACGTTTAATTATGCATATTGTTATTAGCATGAAGGTGAGAGATAGAAATGAAATATGAACCTGGATATGCTTATAGCAGTATTATGTGGTTCTGTGGAAAGCTTTCTGCAGTGATCTCAAATAGCAGCAGAAAACCCCAAAAGAGGAAATGGTGACACCTCAAAGTCATGCTGTTACCTGAGAAAAGCAAGCTGCAAGGCAACACAGAGTATTTAAGGCAAGTAAAATTGAAACTATATTATCTGTGAGTAAATAAAAATATATTAGAAAATGTTTTTTTTATGTTGGAAAAATATATACAAATGAACCATGGATACCTTGAAATGGGTGAACGAGAAATTGTACTTTTACTCTGAATTATCTAGTTTTATCTGTGGGTGTACTTGGATCTCAGGATGAACTGGAACAAGAGTTACACTGTTTGTATTTTAGAACACGCGCACACACACACAACTTTACATGTGATTACATAGAAATGTCTTGTCATACACAGCCTAGAGTCAAGTCAACTGGTAAGTTATGTAGAAGAGAATGGGTCTTTATTTAAGGATTAAAGACAGAACACACTCGAAGCACAAATAATGAAACCTTCGCTGCACAGTAGTCACTAGAATATTCCTTGAGCACTCGCTGGGTTTAAGCCAGCCTGGAAATCAGTTATTTGTCTAAAACAAGTGAGAATTTATGCCAGGTTCCTAGAAAACACATGTTTTAATTAACTTGGCTGCCAGTATCTCTCCGGGGAAGAAAATGCACATTTTATTCTTAAAACTCGTCTGGGCCTGTTCTATCATGGATTGGTCCATTAAAAACAAAACTCCCAAATCAATGTTTAAAAATAACATTTTTGCGTACCTGAAATCTTCCTCCCTTTTAGAGCTTTTTCTTTATCTGTCACCTGTTCAACACAGTGTAAAGTAAATACAGTCGAGTCCACGTCAGGAGCCGCTATTCAGGGGGCTCTGGGCTTCGGATATCACTAGGAGTTGAAATGGCAAAGAGCATGTTTGATGCAGAAACCTAAAGGCATTTTGGTACTGGATAATCTGGATCTACAGAAAGCACATGATAGCCTGATACTGTTTCCTACATCTGCCACAATTTAAAATAATTTTCTAATGTTTTATTTTCTGAAATCTGAGATTGGGAATGTTGGGGAAAGAGTATAAATATAACTATTTTCATAAATCATTATAAATACAGTTTAAGTAGAAAGTGTAATTAGACTTGAGTCTAATTCACCTTCCTATCTTAGTTCCTGTGGCTCTCAGGAGGTAAGGCTCAGGTTACATTCCCGGCTCATTTCTACAGACTGGACAGTAAGTGGCACCTTCAGCCAGTTTAAAAAACAGTTCTCTGGTTTGGTTTGTTGTTGTTGTTGTTTTTCACCAGTTTACCACACTTGGGCAGGAACCTAAATAGTTTGGTGCATAAATGCATTAAGTCCTGGACATTGTCACGGGAGAGTAATTTTAGAAGAGAACAAAGCCACTTAAATAGATCTGTATGAAGTATTTACAAATAACCACAGGAAGAGACATTGCCTCTTTGTAGATCGAGATTATCCAATAATGAAATGTGTTTAGGGTTTTGTGTCATAAATACTCTTTGTCACTTTAATTTCTGGTAATGACAAAAGTCTGCCTGTGACGAGCCCTAAACTAGTTTGTCCTTTGACCCTGGCCAGACACATAGACTTTATATAGTTAGGTTTTCTTGTCCGGGGGGGAAAAAAAAAAAAAAAACTTGACCTAGCTGCTCACAAGTGGAAAACAAAGTATTAGACCTTAAAATGTTCCAGTAGAGTGCAGGTCAAACACTCCTGATTCTACAGACTTCATAGAATGTTTTTAAACCTTTTCAGCCACGAGTCGCTCTTGATTCTGAAAGCTTACTTTACTAGGTACTGTTCACAATGGAAATGTGTTGAAATCACCGCAGCTATGTTCTGCCCCAGTGCACAAGGATCTCTACAGACTAGGAACAGTGATAAAATATTCTGAAGGGGTAAATCCAGGGCATTTAATTTTATTTGAATAAAAACCTGTGCACAAACACGTTTCATACATCACTTCAGGGAGGTCACAGGAACCCTGAGCTCCCTAAACCCCTCAGATTAACATCTCCTGACCTGGGAGTGAAACAAAACAAATGCACCCCTACCACGCTCCCCTTTCAGACCTGTGGTCCCACCTCAGCCACACCCGTGGGAAGGGAATTCGACGCTCAGCACACGTACTATCCCAGCTGCACGGCGGTCAGACGTGTTGTACGAAGCAGATCTGCCGCACTGCACCACTACTTCCTACATCCTGCTGGCCCAGAAGGAGATTTAGATAAAGCACAGAGGAGAACATCCACTCAGCAGAGCAGTCTCGAAACACAAGGGAGTGGAAAAACAGGAAGCACAAATCAGCCCAGGGAATGACTGACATATGACGGTTTTGTTGATAACAGAAGTGGGTGAAGACTTCCTGCTCCCTGCTGATGGCATCTGTGTATCTGCAGGCACTTTCTCTTTGCCTCGCAGTGAAATGCAACTGCTTGTCAGAAGGCCGATTTCTTCTGTCACCCATAGATCGCCTTCTCGAGGCTCTCACCCCTGTAACCCTGGACTGTATGCTGATTGTTCCATTGGTTGTTAACACTTCTATAAACGGAGATCTAACTGCCAAGAGTTAAAAATCCCAGTGGTCTGTGAGGTCCCACCACCAAGTCACTCCCCAGAGTCATCTCTCTAGTAGGTAAAACTGCCACAAACTCAGGATTGAAGATACTACTGTGGGAACATGAAATAAATTTAGAATCTTAGAAAGTCTAATTGTAAAGGTATTTGTTTTCCTTCAAAGTCTGATAAGAATATGACCCTCTTGCTAATCTTGTCTAAAGAATAAAGATGGACAGGTACTTACTGAAGAAAAGCTACAAAATTTGAGACTGAAGAATGGAATTAAAAGAGAATGGTCTCATGCAGAATAACTACTCTGTGTTTTAGAAGTTGAGAGGAAAAAGAAATTGATTCAAGAAAAGATCTTATTATTAGAGCTGAGACCATATGCCATTTAGTCAAAATTCTTTTTCTGAAGTCCAGATCGCCTTGAACAGACTTGTACAGACACAAGGCTGCAACTGTCCTCTCTGCTGATCTACAGAGGGGTGCACAGCCACCATTCCAGACCACCGCATTGTGCAGCACTCGAGATGCTCAGGACTCTGTTCTATGTATCCCTGGGGAGTGACTCCCAAAGGGTCCATCCACTGGACCTATTTCTACATGCTTTTAAACACCCTTTAAACCTCTGAAGAGAGCTCTCCTCTCTCCCACATGAAACATCCCCTCACGTGTCACATCTCCTCATTGTCAACATGGCTGCTGGTTTTACAATCAGTCTTGTCTGATATTGTCTCCTGACTAATATTTCTTATTATAATAAAGTCAACGGTTTTATACAATATCTTACTGGCATTATTAATATGTCAGATGCAGAGAAAGAATTCAAGTATTAAAGTAAAAAAATGTCCTCCTAGCCATATGAATTATCTAAGTATTTTCTCAACAGATAATGAATGTTCAGAGCCTTTTCATAGGGAAAAATGAGGAAAAAGGTAAGAAAATTAGATCAAGCTTAATTCATAAATTAGCAGTGGTAGATGTTCTTTGAAGAGAAGAACACAAAGGATTATGATTCAGAAAACTGCTTCCAAAGTGAAAGAAAATAAGCAAAAGCCACCAGAAAATTCTCATGAGTAGATATTTTAGAGAAGTCAGATAGTCTTTCTGGTAAAACAAATTTGACTTTCATTTAATTGGTAGAAATCGTGCTATAAATTTTAATCTTTAGAGGTTTAAAAAGAATTTAATGTCCACATTTCTGAGAAGTTGATAATATGTGTAGAAGGTTCAAGAACCTATAAATATTAAATACTTTATATTGTATTCTGCCGCCCGCCCTTGCCCAGGAACCCCTGTCTTCAAAGTCAGCCACTGTGGTTGATTTCCCAGGTATCATTCCAGAGTGTCTTCTTATGGGTAGACAAGCAAATGTGAATATGTATTTTTCCTTCACTCCACATTTTAATACACAAATAGTTGTATAATGTTTCATTATATCTTCCTTATACTCAGTTGACAATATCTGGGGAAAAAACTTCTATCAGGACGTTGTTTCCTACAAAGCAGCCCACTGAGTGGATGATGTACTATAATGCATGTTGTCAGTCCACACTAGGATAAACACTAATATTCAACCATCTTTTGTCATTACAAACAATGCTGCAATGCATAACTTTGGCCTATGTTATTCTACTGCTAAAATATGTATAGGATAATTTCTAAAGGATTTGTAGCCTGCAGTATTTCTAACTGAAATAGCATTTGATAAGATGTTACCAGTAAGACACCAGTAACTGAAATTTTCTGAGGAACATACAAGTGGTCATTTCTCTTAATTTTATTATAAATCCAACCTCTCCTCTACCAGATTTCTCCTCGATCTGTGTCTGAAAACATTTTCCAACCTCTCCTACCCCTGTGACTTCTCTATAAAATGTTCCTCTTCTTAGCAGTGTCATTCATCCTCATGCCCACGACGGCCTGACCTGGTCTCTAACTGCTGCCTGCTCGTCGCTCTTTGTCCATCATTGCTCAACCCACTCCACTGGAGAAAGACTCAACATGGCCAGACATCTTGTTGAGTATGAAAAAATGGATCATGGATGATTCTGACTCACTGTGCCTGGATGAGAGGAGACATCCAGAGGGGAGTTTAAAGTAGCTGGGGCAGGAGAAGAGGATTTAGGTTTCATCCATGGTCATCATTCAGGAGAAGATGCTACTGAGCCTTTACATAGGAGCAGGAGAAGACAGAGTTGGAGGCAAGTACTCGCAGTGGCCCAGAAATTACAGCTGAACTGACAGGCAGGGACTCCAACGGGAAGAGCAAGAGAGAGAACACCGTGAGTTTGGAGGTCCAGGGGGTGATAATTTGTGGGGCAGGGCATCCAAAAGGAGGGAGCTACTCAGGGAGAAAACTCTACAACTGCCTGATGATCCATCTGAGTTTCTGTCGAGTACCTATCTGAGATGGCGATATTGGGAATAAAAAAAAAAAAAGTAATGATATTTTTCTATTACAAGCTTGATTCACTAAAATGTGGACATTAGTTCACTGAGAAATCCTGAGCTTTATAGTAATGAAAATTACCATTGTCGGTGTTACTCAAAATTACAGTAATTATTACCATTGTTTGCAGTTAATTTTGAAAACAGTGATTCAAGTTTCTGTAGGCACAGACTATGTGATTGAAGATAATGAAAGAGGAGTTTTGGAATGCAGAATTTTCTAAATCTTCCTGAAAGTTGTGGAACCTCTCCCTTGAGCCACAAGACCCTGTGCCACACCCTGCAGCAACCAATGTGGAAAACCAGACCTCAACCTCGGCAGCAATAGGCCTCAAGGGTCAGTGTTTAGTCAGTGACTCACAGCTTCCTCATTTTTCAACCTTTCCATTTAGAACCAAATGGGGGAAAGACAAATATCAATATGTTCCCCTAAGCAATCACGTGGGACGCCCATCCTCCTGTCAGTCCGCCTCCAGCTTCCCCACTTCACAAGCTGTGAGCAGGACATGCCTCCCTTGTTTTCCCCCAGAAGGCATCCCCACCCCTATGCCTGCCCTGAGTGTCAGCCGAATGTGACTGGTGGTGGCTGACTCCTTTGCTCTATAGATGAGTTCTGAGTGAATAGTGCTTGTTCTTATTTTGGGAGTGGGGGGTCTTTGTTCATGTGTACAGAGCGTAGAGTGGGAACGAAATCAAGCAATGAGGATAATATGTGTTTCCAATTATTTTTCAAAAACGTATTATTTATTAATCAGTGGTTTTTAAGTTGAGATAGAAATCATATACCATAAAATTCTCTTTGAACACTCTACAGTTTAGTGATTTATTGTCTGTTTACAAAGTTGTGCAACCATCATCACTATCTGATCCAGAATATTTTATCTCCCTACAAAGACACCTAGGGCCCCTTAACCAGTCACTTCCTATTCCCCTTCCCCACAGCTGTAGGCAACTAAATGTGTGCTTTTCATCCCTGTGGATTTGCTTTTTCTGTATATTTCAAGTACATGGATTTGTACAACTGTGGCCTGTATGTCTGGCTTCTTATACAGTGTCATGTATTTGAGGCTCATCCATGTTTTATCATGCGATTAATTCCTCTCTTTGGCCTCAGAACTTTCCTTTGTAAGTCCTTAAGATACACACACAGGAAATTCCCTTGTGGACCAGTGGTTACGACTCCACCACCCTATCTTTTTCAAGAACCCGGGTTCAATCCCTGGTAGGGGAACTAAAATACTACAAGCTGTGCAGTGCAGATAAGGAAACACACACACACACACACACACGTGCTACCATTTTTTTTAATGTGGAAAATAGAGTATTAAAATTGCTATTGTGACCATTTTATGCAGACAGTTCCAGGGCCCCAAATTGCCCCACCAAACCAGAGCTGCCAGCAAGCACAGAGGACACCAGCCCAGCCATGCTTCCCTTCCTCAGAACTCTCCACACACCCTTTCCAAGATTCCACCAATTTGTGCCACCACCCAGTGGCCAAAGAGGTGACCACGTGTGCAAGGGGAGGGGGGCAGCAGTGGCAGAGGGAGAGAGAGATGAAAGGAGGGACGAGTGGCACAGCCTACAGCACCGGGCATCCCAGTCGGTCTCACCACCAAGTACTAACCAGCCTCAGCCCTGCTCAGCTTCTGAGCTCAGAAGCTGGCAGTTGACTTCATGGTGATGCAGACCTGGATGATGGCAGCCCAGACCAGGCACCCAATACCCCATGCTGTGCAGCCCTGCCAAGCCAGCTCCACTCCCCAGCCCATGTCAGAGCCCTGTGACCCCAGCCTCTTGTGGGCAAACTGCTCCTGACACACCCTCAGCCGTCTGGTGGCCAGGTCACCAGGCTGTGACTCTGAGTTCCCAGGAGATTATTTTCAGTCAGGGTATGTGGCCAGTGGTAAAAGGGCCTGAGCAGCTGGAAGTGACTGGAGGGAAGCCCAGTCTTCTGTAATTCAATGCTACCCTTACACCGACTGACAGTGTCTCCCTGATGCCTTCATGGCTCCATCTGGATATTCCACACACACAGCCATGTTCCAGGCTGGGATGCCAGGGGCAGCACTAACAGGGCGGCAGCATTCCCCAGTGACCAACGCCAGGCACCCGGCCTCCACCATCTCTGGACGCTCATGTATGCAGCCTCGCTATCACATTCCTTAAGATTAAAAACAGGTGATCCAAGACTCCGAAGACTTGTCCTAGGTCAGGCAGAGGGCTTAGAACTGAAGTCTAGTGACCTCTAATGCTGTCCCCTAAGGCCACACCATCTGTCAGGAGACACGTCCACCTTCAGGTAATCACAATCAGTCTACTTCAGTACAAAGAGGGACAGATCTGTCACGGTGGGGCTGGGGTGGAAACTTCCCCCACTGCTTCTGTTTCCCTACTTGATGCTTCCCGGGGACCCAAGCCAATTCTTCCTCAATACCCTGTGTTCTTATATTGTCCTGTTTTGACTCAGACACCACAGGAGGATGCCTGCCCCTCAAGGTATAATTTTCTCAATTTTGATTAGTACAGCCATGAAATGTTTTCAAAGTGTGAAAGTACACAAAATATAAAAATGATAAAGGCCATTGAAGTGCCACATGAGGTGAGGATGAAATAAGAAGCATTTGAGCTCCTAGTCCTGAAAGGAGGGAAAGAAGAGGAAGAAAGAATTAAACTTTGGTGACCTTACTCTACACATGGCCCGTGTTTAATCCTTTTATCTATTCAGTTATTTAGTCAACACAGTTTTTCAAGATCTTTCTCTGTCTGGCCCAGTGTGTTCACAGAGCTCACAGGCTGGAGAGATACTCAAGGAATGATCACAGCACTGGGGTAGGTGGGGTCCCAGATGAGGCCAGAGGCAACCAGGAGAAGGGGTGTTGATCAAGAAGGGTTTCGTGGAGAAGGTGACATCTGAAGAGGCTCTTCAAGGATGAGTTATTGTCTAGCCAAAGACTGGCATTGAGCAGGACCCAAGTACAAGGTCAGTGAATGAGTGGATAGATACACTAATGCATGCCATCCCCCTACCACAGACAAGGAGGCCTGGCCCACTGCGGATTTGTAAAACTTAGAAACAAGGAACACTGGGGGATCAGTCGGGAGGGGCTACAGCGTGATGCCTGCCTCACTCCTTTTATGGGTGTCTTGACACCACGATGCCCTGTGTTCTGCCTTCTCAGGGAGCCCTCGTCTGTCCTCTGCTCTGGGATATTGCCCGTCATTCCCCAAAACACCTGCCTGTGTGGTCTCAGTGATCCCATGTGTAATTGTGCTCATTTCAAGGGGACTTATTGACATGGGAGAGGTTGGTGGGCAGCTCAAGATAGAAAGGAGGAAGGAGAGAATGACAGGGAGTCCTGCAGCCATGGGATCATGGGGTGGGATGCAAGGGAGTGGGGGAGGGGCAGAGGTCGTGTCTTAGAGCTTGAGGGTGGGGCCATCAAGGGGTTCCTTCACTGATAGGGATTCAACAAGTGGAGACAAGGGATGAACTCAGTTTGGGACCTAGGACTTTGAGAAGCCCCAGGGAATTTCGGGCAGAGCTGACATGTGAGGACACATAGGAAATGAAGGTGTAACAGAGGGGCAGGATCAGAGCTTTGACCCAGATGAGATGGGGAGCATGTGGAGAGGAGGGGGCTGAGGACACTGAGGAAGTTTGTTAATGGCAGTCATCATGGGGGTTCTGTCCACAACCTGCCAGCTGCTAACAGAGTGCTGGGCCCAAATTCACATGTTTCCACTTTGAAACCCTGGAGTAGAATTTGCTGATCACTGGAATTGAATTTACCAGATTGGTGTGATCAAACTCAAGCTAATGAGCTAGAAAAATGAAATCAAGTCTTACAAATAAAAGGAAAACAGACTCAGCACCAGACAAGTATTCCAGCTAAAAACTAAAACTAAGTCTCTCAAACATGCAGCCCATGGTGACTTCAGGGCCTTTGCACTTGCTATTCTCTCAGCCTAGAACGCTGTGTCCTCTACATGTTTGCTCCCTAAACTTCTTCAGGAATTTTGAAAAGTTTACTTTACTTTTCTTTATGGTACATATCACCTCCTGATATTGTGTACCTCTATTTTTTAATCTGTTTTCCCCATGAGTCTGTCACCTGCATGTGAATGGGGATCTCCCTTCACCTGTTTCACCCAGTGTTGCGCTCTGGTGTCTGGACCAGGACAGGCACACTGTAGGACCTCAGTGAATATGTGCCATGTGATGGGTGAGTGAGCACTGAATGTATAGGGGGGATAGCTGGAGGTCATAGAGAATTGCCCTAGATCGAGAAACAAGGGGTCAGAAGGACAACCTGCTGAAGGTCTTGGTACCTTGTTCTTCTGGAAATTTCTCATTGTTATTGTAAAGCTGCAAAATTAGACCCAGGGAAAGCAGCTGCTGTCCTGATTTGGGGAGAGCCCTAAATATGCTACGCTGCTACTTCCCAGAGCTGAGGTCACATGGGTGGGTGTCAGGTCCAAGTGTCTCAGGGGCATTTCACATCCTCCCAATCTCTCCTCCCATTGATGTAAGAAAATCCATGTTCACCTCTAGCAAATACCTTCCACTTGATGGAGGCTGGGCTGAAATAGCAGCATTTTCAGCCCTGAAAGGCCTCATTCCTCTCTCTAGAACTTAAAAAGCCCTTTCCTCCACCGTCAGTCCATCCAAGCCCCACGCATTCCTCACATCCTGCATCTCCAAGAGAGTTTCTGCATCTTCATTCAACAAATGAGCCCCCACTAGGTGTTAGGGGCTGTGGCTCATCCAGGGACCCAAACCTCATGTGACGAGTCCATGGTCCTCTTCAGTGGATAGGGACCCCTCCTGTGGGCATCTTCTGGGACCAGTGGGAGCCTCCTATCTTTCTGTGCTCTCAGTTAATGAACACGGCAAAGCTGACCCCTGACTGTGCTAACTCCTACCCACCCGTCCCCTCACTCTGAATGTCACAGAGATGCTCTTGTGTATTAGACAAAGCCCAGATCCTGCTTAGACTCGCAAGGCCCTTAGGAACACAGCGCCAAGGAAACAGCAATCTTGTCCCTGGATGGTCCCTACCAGTGCCATTCTCCTCTGCTTGTTATTGTCCAATGACCAAAAAAAGTTGTTTTATGTGTTTTGCCCAGTTTCTCAGTGTTTATATTGAGGAAAAGTCCCACATCATTTCCTCCTTCATGGAAGGTTCTGGATTTTTTTTTTCATGTGCTTTACCTTCTATACTCCAAGAGGGCAACGAGATTGTATTAGGCCCTGACATCTGTTGCCCAGTTGTAGCATTCATCACAGAAACTTCGTTTTGGTTTATCTAAAAAGGCAGCCACCTTCAATTCCTTCCTCCTTATACACAGCAAGGCACCCCACCCCGAGGAGACTAGCTGTCTGTTTCTCCAAAATCCTACATCTGGCCTAGCCTGTGACTGCTTTGACCTGTAGAGAATTGCAGAGGTGACTTTGGGCCAGTCCTGAACCGGCCTTAAAAGAGATCTGGCCACTGCCGCTTTCTTTACTCAGACTGCTGCTCATACACTGTAGTCCCTGGAAACACAGGCTCTGCTGTGAGGAAACCAAGCCATGTGCGGAGGTCACGTGCACACTCTGGCCCCCAGCACAGGTGACCCCCAGCCAGCCCTGTGAGGGGCCTGCAGGAGCCTCTCTGTGACGCCGCCCCATCTGCCCTCCAAATGCAACAGCACGAGGAGCTCTAAGCAAGAAGCACACAATTAAGCACAGACAGCCCACAGAACTAGCAGAAATAACGATAAATTATATTTCAAACCACTACGTTTTGTAATGGTTTGTTACATAGCAGTAATAAACCTGACTATTTCTAGGACAATCTCTTAAAGCAAAATATAACCTTAAAATAATCTGTAAGCTCCATGTAGAAAAAGAAACTACAAAGTAAAATAAAATTCGACTGAGTAAAATTTTAAAATCGCTGGCTTTATTTGAAGATTTATGAATCAGGCAGGATACAGTTTAGCAGATAGAAAGAAGCTCTGAGGAGTTGCACAAAATGAAAGACGCTTATAGGCAGAAGGGAGCTGAAACAAGGAAGCTGTACTGGGCAAAGAATCGTGTGGGTTTTTGCAAGGTTTCTTTGCATTAGGGGATGGCAGGGGTCTCCCAGGCAGATGACTTAGCTAGTGCTGATCAGATGATTCCTGATCCACTGGATTAAGATTCCGTTTCTGGAGAAGCCAAAACTGCATTTAAGTCGCAGTTTGATGACATTGTTCTTACTAAGCAACTCCTTTGGGGCTGTTGTCTTGATTTTAACTGTCCCCTGAGGACAGCAACAAGGTTTAGCATTGTTGGGTCCTTGTGTTAAGCACAGTGAGCGGCATATTCATTCCTAAAAATGCTGATCCGGCATCTGATGTGTGCCAGGCCTGTGCTGGGGCAAGGGATTCCCAGTCCCCAGGAGACAGAGACTCACCCGACAAGGAAATCGCAAACAGGTGCGTTCCGGGCTGTGATGGCAGCTGCTGATTCAGTGCTTACGGAGTCTCTACCTCGGGCTCCACAGTGACCTGGGCTGTAGGCAGCGCAGAGGATAAAACATACAACAACAAGAACAATTTAAAAAGAAACAACCCTGCTGCTGCTCCCATGGAGCTGACGCTGCGGAGGGGGACAGACAGGAAGCAGAACAGCGTGTAGAAGGTTCGGCGCTGTGCAGGGAACGGCAGGCCGCCGGGGAAGCAGGAGAGCGGGGCGGGGGAGGGGCTGGGGCGGCAGGGAGAGGGGACAGCGGTGGCCGAGGGGCTCGCAGGCCTGGGACCCGTGAGGACAGTTCCTCCGGGTGCGGCAGCCACAGTGGGTGCTGACAGGGCCGGCCCTGGGTGCTGCGCGGCAATGAGGTGGGTGATGACTGGGACACCTGGATGGGAGAGGCTGACAGGGCAGATGCACAGGCAGGGGACCTGTCTCTGAGGAGGTGGCGTTTAAGCTGCGCCCTAGTGTGGACCAAGTTTCTAGGTTCTGTAAACCTGATGCTTTAACATCTCCTCACATGCACATGCCGGGCTCGCCGTGTTCTAGACAAGCCCGTGCCAGGCCCGGGTCCCCTTGCCTCGGCCCCTGGGTCCCTCCTCTCCCGCATTCCTGGATTCAGAACTGCTCCCAGGCCTGGTTTTCAAATACGAAGCAATCCATCCAGAGCCCTCACCATCCACCTCCTCTGTGGCTCTCACACTGGGGCCCACTGTCTCCCTCCCCTCAACACCCGGACACCGGGGACAGCCCCTGACACCCTACAGGCTCCTCAGTCCTGAATCCACTCACCCTCCTCACTGTTCCTTCCTGGGGAATCACAGGAAAAGCCCTTGTCCCGAACTCCCCTCGCCCCCTCCGCCTGCTGACCAGTGTGCGGCCCGTCCCCTGCTCTCGGGAGCTGCAAGGAACCAACCATCTTTTCAGAGACAGTCGTCTAGTGGTCCGTTGGCCTTACTTTACCTCAAATTCCCTATTAATAAACTATATTTTAAACCAGTCCTGAAAGAAAAGACACTCTATACATAAGTAAGCATGAACAAATAAAGAACAAATGAACTATGAAACTTTTTACAATGTTCTCAATAATTTTAATATTTTATTATATATTGGGCTGTCCTTTCACCATAAAATTGTGGGTCTATAAGGCTGGAGAGTATATGAGAAGTTACATGGACAAGACCAGACACCTGGGAAGTCCCATACACCTGCACTTGAATGGAGAAATAATTCTATAATGTAGGTAACTGAGAAATTGCATTTCACAACAAATAACTTACCCAAATTTCTGAGGTAGAAAATGCTAGAGGTGAGATTAGAATCCAGGCCTCTTTGGCTGCAGAGTTCTACTTCTGAACCGTTATGCTATGCTGACTTCTATCCTGATATGTATGTTTTATTTATTTATTTAAAAATTTATTTTATTTTATTTATTTATTTTCAGCTGTGTTGGGTCTTCGTTGCTGCACATGGGCTTTCTCTAGTTGCAGTGAGCAGGGGCTACTCTTCATTGTGGTGCAGGGGCTTCTCATTGCGGTGGCTACTTTTGTTGTGGAGCACGGGCTCTAGGCACGTGGGCTTAAGTAGTTGTGGCACACAGGCTCGGTAGTTGTGGCTCGCAGGGTCTAGAGCACGGGCTCAGTAGTTGTGGCACACAGGCTTAGTTGCTCCGCTGCATGTGGGATCTTCCCGGACCAGGGTTTGAACCCGTGTCCCCTGCATTGGCAGCGGATTCTTAACCACTGTGCTACCAGGGAAGCCCCTGTATGTTTTAAAACAAGCACATAATTAAAAACATAATTGTGATTGGTTGAAAAGTTGACTATGCAAAGTAGTGTCAACTTGGAGTAAAGCCTTCCACGAATGGCAAGAGACCTGGATTCTATTTCCCACTCACTGGCTGTATGACTTCAACCAAGGATCTTCATTTGCCTCATCCCAGGTTCCATATCTGTAAACTTAGAGTTAAGTTTGGGTCATTAATTTTCAACTTTACTGTACATACTGGAGACTGTTAAAATGCAGATTCTGATTCAACAGGTCCAGGGAGTCTGAGGTGCTGTAACTCTAACAAGCTTCTTGGTGATGCTATTGTTGCTGGTCCAGGAAGCATATTTTGAATAGCCAGGAGCTACATGATTGCTAAGGCTTCCTGCTGTCTGAGTCTGTGAGTCGTTAGAAACTCTTGATTGAACTGCTTCTGAATTTCTATAACTGGCACAAAAATATGAAGCAATTGGTTATCTTAACATCCAGGTACTTGATCATTCACCCCAACATTCACTCCCTCTTCTTCCAGCAGTAAATCTAGAGTCTCCCTGGAGATTCTCTCCAATCTTCAACCTGTGTTTCAGGTGAATTTGGAAGGCATCAGTGTTTATAATTTTCTGGCCACTACAGTTGGTTCAGGGAATGTCACGAGACAGATTGAAAGCCAGTAAAGTACAATCAAATGTGTGCCTGAGAATTCAGGGATGGGGCAGAGACTGTTTTTGCTGGACTTGAACTTGAAGGACTAGAGCGGCCATGGCCATCTCACCTTACTACCGTGCACACAGTAAGGTTATGCAGAAAGAGAAAACAGATCGAAGATATGGAGGGAGAGAAGCCAAGTCCTGGGAAGTCTTCTGAGCTTTACTTGTAAGAGTAACTGGGAAGGCTCACCCATACGTGGTTAGATACATTTATTAACATGTGTGCATATGTGTGTGTACCCTTGCACACGTGCGCCATGTGTGATGACCAATTAAAGGCATATCGACTGTGTAAGTTCAATCTTCTCCCAGATAAGGGCCTTAGGCCCTGGGATCTGAGCTCAGCATTGGAGAATGGGCCCGAGGGATTAATTCCTAAGAATTCAAGGCTGAAGACACCACTAAAAGCCAAGCAGAAAGTACAGCAGAGGCATGGATGAAGCAGAGGGATAGGAAATGGGAGGTAGGCTACAGGACCACTAGAGAGTCAAGGCCATAGCCCAAGGGATAAGAATGGGGCCTGCAGAGAGGTCCTGAGCTGCTGGTCTCTGGCTGTGATGCTTCCCACAGGGAAACTCTGACTGCTGCAGTAGGTGAGGAAGGAATCATGAGGTGTGCCAGGCCAGGAGGATGTAGAACGAGGTTGTGTTACTCTCTCAGGCCTTAATAAGGCAAAGTCACAGACTATGGATTGAAATTTGTTTGGCTAGGAAACTGCTGCTTGCAGTGCATGTGCATGCATGTGTGTGTGTGTGTGTGTGTGTGTGTGTAATTATTTATTTTCTGACAGAAGCAGTAACCTCAAATAGTCCCTTGAGACTGGGCAGCTATTATGGATGTCACAGATGAACTCTTTGTAGGATGGCCAACTTCACTTTGACTTGTGGCAAGCTATTTAAATTTTATTAGGGAAGCAGACCAACCACCCTATTAGACCTTTGGGTGATTAAAAGAAAATCATCTTATAAAACGTTCCATTATGGAGGTCTCTTAACTGACCGTGGCTTCTTGATGAATTTAAAATATCTGATAGGCAGATAGCATAACAGTAACAATTTGTCTGAATCAGACTAAGCACACTCAATTGTATGGAATATCATGACATCGGTATTTTTCCTATTTATTCCTATTTATGAGCAATCCCCTTTTTTTCCCATCCCCCCAAACATGGCTGCTTCAGCATACTCCAAAATCCATGTTCCCAAGATTGTTTTTGTCTTGCTTCAGTAACTCGGGAGCATTTATCCATGTAATAGCATGGTCTTCCGCTTCACTGCTTATATAGCCCTCACACCTCAATGAATTTGCTTGATGGGATGCAGACAACATGCTGCTTAGTATATTTTATATATCTAAATGAATACTTGTAGCAAACAAAGGAGGCAGATATTTTAATAGAGATATAATCATTTTGAGGCAAATGGCTAATTAAGTTTTTATCATATATAAAACTTACATTCTGTGTACCCCTCACTTGCCTTTCAGGACAGTGTGTTGAGCCATATTTGACTAAATGGTGGATACTGACATGTTGGTTTATTAATAAACCAAAACACAACCTAAAATATGATTGTTAAGTTGCTATCTTGGTTTAATTATTCTACAATAGTCATTTACATGTACAGAGATACTATGTGTTTTCTGAACAGGAAATTTGTGACTGGGGAAATTAGATAAAAAAATTTATTAAAAGGATGCCCATATTATGGTACAGACTCATAGAGGAATCTAATACGGTTGAGAAGAAAGAATGCAGTAGGTTTATACTTGCTGACTGGGAAGAATTTTTAAACACAAAGACAATTTTGTAGTAAGTGTATTTCATGTAAACCTGTTTTTATTCAAATATTAATAGTAAAAATAATACTTATAAAACTATGAAGGAAAATCCTTATAATAACTCCTTCTTATAAAACTATGAAGGAAACTGTAACCAAATTGTTTTCACAAGAGAAGTAAGATAATATGTTACTATCTCTTTCTAAATACATTTCCATATATTTTTATTGTGGAATTTAGTTTATAATGAGAAAAACAAAGTAAATGTTTTGTTTCCCAGCTTAGTGTATATAGAAATAATTCTGGGCTACCATTGGAAATCTGACCAGCAAAAAGTGATCTGTAAGGTAAAATGAAGCAATTTCTCTCTTTTTTTCATTGAAGTGTAGTTGATTTACAACACTGTTCCAACCTCTGCTGTGCAGCAAAGTGACTCCATTATACGCGTGTAGACATTCTTGAAAATGAAACAATTTATATTTCTGTTTATAGAAAAAAAGACTATGATAGAAATCCTTGAATGTCTGGCTTGGCAGGGAACTTAGGGACAGGGAATCTGATTCCTCGTTTTGGTGATGGGGAAAACGAAAGATTAGCAAGAGAGTTTCTTGAGCTCAGGCAGTCGGTGCATGGTGAGATGGCCATGGACCATAGGTCCCAAGTTTCCCCAGAGGCTCCACCCACCACTCTCTCCATGAGAATATTCTTTCCAGTTTAAAGGTAAATAATACCCAAGATTTGAAATATGTCTGCCATTGCATCTGAAAGCTAAGTAATACTTTATCTCATTAACTTAAGAATCCTAAAACACCTGTGTCTTCACTGCCTGTATTTTATTACTGTGCTGTATGATTCTCGTTTGGAGTGTGGGAAATGAATTAATCGTGACTCTTCCTTGCAGCCCTGTGAGGCGGTGAGCCCTTCTTATGGTACCTTCATTTTCCAGGTGAAGGAACACGGCACCAAGAGGATAAGTGATGTGCCCCAGGTCATACGTTGGGTCAGTGGCAAAGTTGGTAACAGTCAAGCCTGGGTTGGAGGGTTTTATCTCAGATTTGTTCTGTTCCTCTGCATTAAAAACAAGTTCAGCAAGATCCAGGACACTTACAGATTCTGGTATTTGGGGATTTCAAGGGTTCGATATTTTGTAGTCAAAAAAAAAAAAAAAGAAACAAAATTATAAAGTTAGAAAAGTAAATATAACAGGGATATTAATAGAATAATTAACTCTTCACCATTGAGCCTGGATTTGCATATCTGTGAAGTACGGAGTGCTTACAAATGTCAGTGTTTAAACAATCTATTTCCCTTCTATGAGAAAAATACTCTTCATCTGCTTTGTCTTTCATAAAAATGTGCACAGGTCCTATAGAAAGGTTTTAAATTTGCCTATCTCAGACTTGCATGATGTAGCAATGAATTTGTTTTTAGTAGATCATTCTATGCATAAGAATATTTCAATTATGTTTTTTGAAATCTAAATTAATCCTCTATTAATTTGATGGGAAAGAGTCAAATAAGGTGAAACACATTATTCAGACTCTCCTGAGACCCTCACACCCTTGCTGAACCCACTGGGACTCTCAATTCATCAAGTACACTTGTGAGAATTCACAAACAGTATTTTTTTTTCCATTTTAGGTCTTTGGGGGGAATTTGTTTATACATGCAAGTAACTTTAGTCATATGCTTCCTTATGAAACACACACATTGTTCATTCGTGGAAAGCACTGAAGCTCTGGCCTCCCACGACAAGGGCAGAAATTTGGTGATCAGAGAGGGCACCAGTCAGCATCTTAGTTGCCTCCAGGAGTAAATATGGGTTTCTGTCAAGTGACAACTGACCCAGGAAAGCAGCAAGAGCACTTTCAGGATAACGTGGCTGGGGGAGTTATCTGGGCTTTGGGTTAGAGTTGGCCTTACAAAAGCAGTATTATGAGTTGCTTCCTAGGTTGAGTGCGGGTAGAGAGAGCAGTCTTCAGATACACAGGCCCAGGTGACCTCCAGAACGTGATGACTTATAATGGAGACCAGCTGCATTTGCAGTTAGAGGAACCACTGCCCCCAACCCAGTAATGCTGGTGTAGAGAGATGAGCAGAGCTAATTGCACCCTTCCTCCCACGAAGTATACGTTCTTCCTTCCAGACTAAGTCTGCAGAAACCTCCATGAGTACCAGCTGAATCCAAAGACAGTTCTATACAGAGGACATGGAATGGGCTCTGTCATTCCGGGGGTGGACAGCAAGGGGCTAGTTTGGTGTGTCCTGGGGGAGGGCTGGTGACACCTCGAGGAAGGCTAAAAGAGGATAGTGCAGGAGAAGCTGGGAAAGAATCTGGGGAGACGGGGAAAGTCAGACATAAGAAGCACATTCTAGGATTGCGTGGGGTTGGAGAATGAGGCATCCCCTCCATAGATCTTTGGTCAAGGGCTCTTATGGAGAAGGGCTCTAGGCAGAGAAACTAGCATGAAACATACTAGTTGACGTGTGACAGTGGATGTCGTAACTAGAAAGATGGTGGAAAGTGTGGGCTAATGACTCTAGAAAGGGGAATTGAGACAGATCGTGAAACTTGTTTGATGTTTCCTTCCTGAAAAATTGATTGTGATAAGCGTTAGCTAGAAACATTTAGGGTGACTCATTTGCCTTTTGGCCAGTATTACTTATGACCTTATTACTAAAAATATATGATCGCATCATAAATAGAGAGGTGGACACAGTTTTCTTTTGGTGAGCATCACTTAGCTAGAATAATATTCTTTGCATAGCATTGTCTGTAAATCTTTTTGTGCTAGTTATCTACATTCACTGGAGAGCAGTAGTTTAGAGATGATCCATTTTACAGGTGATAAAATGGAGAGCCAGAGGGGCTGGGGCATTTCCAGTGCTACAGAGAAATTCAGTGGTGAAGCCACGACAGGAATCAAGACTCCTCAGACCCAGGCTGATATCATTTTCCATTGAACTGTACTATCTAGTACTACTTTAGCTAGAATACTTTCCCTGGCAAATATTTCTCTCCTTCCCCACTCCCTTTACAAACCTGGAAAGGAAATATAGGTCGGTTGAGTGACAGGGTCACCTGGAACTAACATGAAAAGACAGGATAATTTCTTTGCCTGCATCATTCTCAGTAGGATGTATTTCCTCTCTCTCTTTTTCACTCACTCCCACCTCCTCCACACGTTCCAGCCCCACAGGCCAACCCTCTCCATTTTATAGGGCTTTATTGAGGCCAGCTTAATAGTGTATCTTGCAAAATATCTATATTAGATTTATTTTATCCTTCAGAGGAGAAATAATCACAGAAAACAAGAGTATTTCTTTCATTTAGGTCATAACTTGTCACATCTAGCCCAAGAAGCACTAGCTGAAATTATTTGTTACATCTCATCTGGGTGCTGCAAAAAAAATTAGACATTGTTTTGAAACATCATCGAGTTAGATCTCTTCTTGGTGGAGAGTTTTCATTAATTTATGCAATTGTCAAGCTGCTTCATGTTTGAGTATACACTCTGTAGAGTGAATTCTTTTCCGGGCATCACGAGAGTGCAGAATTTAGAAACAATGTAGCAACAGAGATGATTTGCCCTTCTATTTATTTTCTCTCTTTTGGGAGAATTTGTTATTTTAAAAAGGAAGACTGCAGTGCAATCTGTTTCATTCTGCTCCGATGGTAACCTTCCCTTGTACAACATATCAATTTTGAATGATACGGATTCCTTCTCCCCATAAACACATAAACCTATCAAGCTCCGAGATGGCTGACAAAGCTTTAACTTTACTGAATGTGATGCTATAATTAAGGAAATGTGGACTGTGGAGGTAATCATTAGTTCTTCTGTATGAACATCTAGCCCAGGATTTTGCCGCCTACTATGTTTCCTTGTTAATGACAATGTTGGGAGGCTTCCATGTAATTGAAATTGCCCCCTTTGAAAAATTGATGTGTGAAGTGATCATGTAATCTCATAATGAGCTAGCAATGGAGAGATGAAGAGAATTTATATACTGGCACAAAGTGGAAATAACTAGTCGTACAGTAAATTTCTGTACCAATCTGTAAGTTTGTGCGGTAGAATTAAAGTAGGTATTACCCACTGCTGCATAAAGTTTTAAAAATGCTTCTAGGCTATTTTAGGTAGATCATAAATGAACTCCAATCATATTCCATGGATTCAGCCATTCGGGGTGGAGGACCATATATGTCTTATGTGGGGTTGGGTTGTGGAGTGTATTGCTCAACTATTTCTGTGACAGTGTTGCATTCCAAGCGTCCCACCAAACTTGCTCAGGGGTCTGTGGGTCTGATGCACTTTGGCGAGGCTGGACTCTGGGTTCCAGGCTACGGGCTGTGGTTTGGGTTGCGTTTGGGTTTGCTCCACGAGTTTCTCATCGGCTTGGACCAGTAGCCATCCAGAGTCTGCTCTTCATATAGCAAATGGCAGGACTGCAAGAGAGCAAATTGAAACCCGTGACCCGGCTGGAGTTCTCAGCCCTGAAATCTCACACTGTCTCTTACACCTATGGTTCATTGGCAAGTTGCAGGGCCAAGCTCAACATGAACACAGAGGGCAGGGTTCTAGGTCACGTGGCAAAGGCATGGATGCATAGAATTATAATATATATAATAATTGCAAATAGTGATTGAAGCCACACCAAGGCCAATAATCTCCATTCCTACAAATTCCCCAGCTGGTTCTTATGCCCCCCATCCTTGAGAACTATTGGATATATTTTGTTTATTTTTGTAGTCTCCTTACTCACAGTTTCTCTAATCAGCAATAAATGCCAAACGTTAATACTGAGTTCACTCCGAATGAGGATCACAAAGTGTGCTGTGAGGGGAGTATTTGCTCCCTGAAGGGTCTTGTTTGTTTCTTGGGGATTTGTTTAAGGATACAGATAATTAGGGCCAAAGAAATGTTTAAATTTTGTCTCATTTAATCGCTAAGTACCTTTTAGAAAATGTGGAGAACTCCGTCGTAGAAGAGTCCATGTCATCAGTAAACCCCCTCTGTCTTGGGGAGGAAAGAGAGCTGCCACCTCCTCCACCAGCATCCTATACCCCCTTCTCCTCCTGGATGTCTGGCCAGTCCGCGCATGGGAAGAAAGGCTACACCCACTTAGCCCAGGTCATGTCCGAACTGCTCTCAACCTTAGATTTGTATGGGTATAGAGTTGTGTTCAGTTCTCCAGGAAAGAATTTAAGTATAGGATGCATTTACTATCAAATTCACACATGAGAATGTATAGTGCCTTTGCCTGAAAGGGCACTTAGAAGTTCATATTCTTTTTTTTTTAATTTATATTTTATTTTATTTTTGGCTGCATTGGGTCTTCGTTGCTGCGCATGGGCTTTCTCTAGTTGTGGCGAGTGGGGGCTACTCTTCGTTGTGGTGCATGGGCTTCTCATTGCAGTGGCTTCTCTTGTTGCGGAGCATGGGCTCTAGGGCGTACAGGCTTCAGTAGTTGTGGCACGCAGGCTCAGTAGTTGTGGCTCGCGGGCTCTAGAGTACAAGCTCAGCAGTTGTGACACACGGGCTTAGTTGCTCCATGGCATGTGGGATCTTCCTGTACCAGGGCTCGAGCCCATGTACCCTGCATTGGCAGGTGGATTCTTAAACACTGTGCCACCAGGGAAGTCCCAGAAGTTCATCTTCTTTAGCAATTTATTTTCATATATGGAAAGGAAAAGAAAAATGGTTTAAAAAACCTCTAGGTCCTTACTGCATAGTTAATTCATGAAACCCTGCTGCGCCTTACTGTACTCCTTGCTCCACAGTATTCCAGTCATTTTATTTTCACGTTGTCTGAAGACAAGTGTATTTATGGAGCAGACTACTTGAACTAGGTGTCCACTAAACCTTGAAAACGTAGTCGCTGAGTCTATAGCTGACTTACCATTCTGGTGCTCTCTCTCAACACTGAAGCCCTTAGAAGAGACCTTTTATCCACTTTATAAGTATCAGGCCCAACATGACATATAAGCATTCCACAAAATAGTTTGAATTTTGGAATAATTTTGATTCAAATACTTGGATGCAGAGATGGAGAAATGAAGGAGTCAAGAAGGTACTATTCCTCTGTTCAGCCCCTTGCACTAGGTTTGTGTCCCAAGGAAAGAGGAGCATCTCTGTGTTTCTACATGGAACACGGCCCTAAGGAGAGTGAAAGGCGCACAGGGCTGTCCTGCCATCTTCAGGGTGTGAACCACTCTTCCAGGTTTCCTGGCAGACTAGAAAATATGGCTCTTTCATGAAGGGCACACAGCAGTGTCAGTGTGACAGAGCCATCCTCGGATACCCTAGCTGACACCTGACATTCCAGTGGCTGCCAAAGTGGAAGAACAAATGGAACATGTTTTTGAAACCCATGCAGACATCTCTGAGGATGCTCAGTGTGTGTGTACTTAGGGACCAAAACGCTCCAACAAGACAGAACTATAAACCAGGAAATGTTTGCTTGATACCATTTCTCGAACTCTATTTACGCCCACAAATAGGTGAAACCCAAGGCAATTCAGGTCACACTGACAGAGGCATTTGGCCAAGTTGGTATGTTGAATACCAACTGTTGAGTTTCTTGACCTCATCTGAACAGTTCTCTGATGTGTATGGTCAAAGGAAGGCCATGGATCTCAGGAAAGCATCTCCCTACCACACCTGCTCCGTCTCTGTGTTCTTTGTTCCTGTAAGTCCCCAGTTTATTGCCATCTCCTGCCCCCGCTCTCCTTGCTGGCACAGGCTTTTTTGAATATGATGTGTCTCTTTCCTGGCTCATTCTTTGGCATTTCACTGAAACACCTGCTATCAGACCTCAGGAATAGGGAGAGTTATTTTTTGCCTGGTCAGGAATGAGCATTTGGTGGGAGTCATTTCTTTAGTGTGCAGTGCTCTGAACCCAGTGCTTTGGGTGTGGAGGTCCGAGGCATTTCCTTGGGGAATCTGGTCAGCTTCCTGGTATAGAAGACTTAAGTTAGCCACAATCCTTAAAGCAGTCCTATGAGAACATATAAAATACACTTCTATGTTAGAAATGTCCTAGCATTTTTGGAATTAGGTACTTTTAAGTGTTTTTATTCCATAGACATCATGGATGCCATATCTCAATTGCATTTCAATTACTGACTTATACTTCGGCAGTATAAATTTTGTAACTTCTTGACCACAAACTAGGCTGAGCACTGAGCTTGCTTCCTTTCTTTCCCTCCCTCCCTCCCTCCCCCTTTCCCCTTCCTTCTTCACTCCCTCCCTCCTCTCCTTCCTCCTTCCTTCCTTCCTCCCTCCCTCCCTCCCTCCATCTCCCTCCTTCTCCTTCCTTCTCTCTCTCTCTCTCTCTCTCTCTTTCCCTCTCTGGCTTGGGTGATTGATGATGCCATTCAGAAACAGAGAAGATGATCTGTTCAGTTTCTAATATGTCAAATTTGAATTATCTAAACAGGTAGAGATATCCTCTACCCAGTTATGTCATACATAGTAGAAACTTTATAAACACCTGTGATTAAATATATTTGGGGTCCAGTTCTGGAGCTCAGCAGAGAGGGCAGCCTGAAGATGTAAGTAGGGGTCTTCAACATACAGGGTGGACGACATGGGCGTCTTGGGTTTAGAAGATGTCCCTTGGGGAATCTGCACAATGGGAGAGTGAAGGACAAAGCTCTGGGGAAACAGACCAGGGGCCGGCAGAGGACCTGAGAAAGAGCAGTTAGAGAAAAGTGAAGATAACCAGGAAAGAGAGAGGTAATGGAAACTGAGGGAAGAGAAGATGCAAGAGAGGCTGTGTGACAAAGAAGAAAAGGCCTGCAGTGCCCTGAATCCTGCAGCCCCCAGCCCTGGCACCTGGGGGCAGGGAGCAATCACTATATAGTCACAAAGTTTCTTGCTTTTTATAGAGAGGAAGGACTCATTCAGAACCAGAATGAGCAACATTGCCCCCTTTAAACATTATTTTTTATTAATAAACCTCCACAGAATTAACAGTATTTTATTTTTTAAAAATTTGTCTCTTCTTTTTCTTTTTTAACCATTATTCATCATCTCTTTGATTATTTGCTCAAAGCCAGTACACGTGCATAGGGGTATCAGAATTGAGAACTGAGGGAAACCACTCTATTAACGAGAGAAGAGTGCTTATTCATATAGTTCCTTTAGTCCTCAGTCTTATAATGTCTACTCATTTTCAGATAAATTTCCCCCCTTTCCTTTAATGAAGTTATGTCATAGATCTGTAACACAGATTCTTTGTTTAAATTTAAAAACATTTAAAAATAAATGTGTACCCCCTTCACTCATTTCTCCTACCACCCCACCCCCTGCCTCTGGCAATCACTAATCTGTTTCCTGTATCTGAGCTTGTTTTGTGTTTTGTTTGTTTGTTTTAGGGTCCACATATAAGAGAGGTCAAATGGTATTTGTCATTCTCTGTCTGACTTATTTCACTTAGCATCATGCTGTCCACCCATGTTGTTGCAAATGGCAAGATTTCTTTTTTTTTTTTTTTTTTTGCGGTACGCGGGCCTCTCACTGTTGTGGCCTCTCCCATTGCAGACCACAGGCTCCGGATGCGCAGGCCCAGCAGCCGTGGCTCACGGGCCCAGCCGCTCTGTGGCATGTGGGATCTTCCCGGACCGGGGCACGAACCCGTGTCCCCTGCATCGGCAGGCAGTCTCTCAACCACTTCACCACCAGGGAAGCCCAAGATTTCATTCTTTTTATGGCTGAGTAATATTCCATCATGTGTGTATGTGTATATATAATGTATATAAAATTCTTTATTCATTCATCCATTGATAGACACTTCTGTTGTTTCCATATCTTGGCTATTGTAAAATAATGCTGTAGTGAATATGGGGGTGCATATATTTTTTGAGTTAGTGTTTTTGTTTTCTTTGGATAAATACCCAGAAGTAGAATTACTGGGTCATATGGTAGTTATAGTTTAAATTTTTTGCAGAACCTCCATAATGTTTTCCACAGTGGCTGCACCAGTTTATATTCTTACCAACAGTGCACAAGGGTTCCCTTTTCTCCACATCCTCACCAATACTTGTTATTTCTTGTCTTGTTGATAATAGCCATCCTAACAGGTGTGAAGTGATTCACATTGTGGTTTTGATTTGCATTTCCCTGATGACTAATGATGTTGACCTCCTTTTAGATTACTGATTCAGTCTTCTTACTAGTAATTGGTCTGTTCCTATTTTCTACTTAATCATGATTCTCTCTTCATAGTTGTATATTTCTGGGAATTTTTATTTCTTCTAGGTTGTCCAATTTCTTGGTGTATAACTTTTCATAGTAGTCTCTTATGATCCTTTGTATTTATGTTGTACCATTTGTGATACTTCCTCTTTTACTTCTGTTTTATTTATTTGAGTCCTCCCTTTTTTTCTTGGTAACTCTAGCTAAAGACTTGTCAATTTTGTTTATCTTTTCAAAGAACCGGCTCTAAGTGTCACTGAACTTCTGTATTGTCTTTTTGGTCTCTGTTTCTGCTGTAATCTTTGTTACTTCCTTACTTCTACTAACTTTGAGCTTCATTTGTTCTTCTTTTTCTACTTCCTTGAAGTGTAAAGTTTGGTTGTTTGAGACTTCTTGTTTCTTGAGGTAGGTATTTATTGTTATGAACTTCTCTCTTAGAACTGCTTTTGCTGCATCCCCCAAATTCTGGTGTATTTCCATTTTTGTTTGTCTCAAGGTATTTTTAAATTTCTCTCTTGATTTCTTCTTTGACCCATTGGTTGTTTTGTTCTTTTTTTTTCCATGTTCACTCTTGTTTTAATTATATACAGCAGAGACCCTGACATTCAGAGTACCCAAAAAATCCCATAACTACTGTTCCTACCAAATAGATATTTAACATATGATGCTTATTGAGAACGTACTGTGTACCCGGGGCTCTGCTGAGTACGGGAGGGGGTGGTTACAAAGAAGTATAAGGCCTGCTCTCTGCCCTCAAAGAACTTACAACAAAAGGCTGATGAACTAAGGGACACGTGGGCAGGCAATATACAAGGTGTGATACATGTACAGGAAGGTGAGGCCGCTGTGATGTGATGTAGTTTGAAATCCAGACTTTGCTGCTTATTAGCTGTGTCACCTTGAAAAGTTACTGAACCCCTCTGAGCTTCACTTTCCTCATTTGTAAAACGGACTACGAAGCCTACCTCGAAAGCTTATCATGATGTAAGGAGCTAAGGCACATGGAAATCTTAAGGTGTCGTTATTATGGTTTCTCTGTGCTAGATACTCAAGAACGGCTCCTGGATCTGTGGGATTTGGGTTTGGCTTTGAAGAATGGATAGGACTGAGAAAGCAGAGAGTTAGGGAAGGAAGCCCTTCACCCAGAGCTCTCCGTAGGCAACAGCGTGACCTAAGTAGTGTTTGTCTTCCCGCTCTAGTATTTCATTACCACATCCTTACCTGAAAACCCCCTCTTCAGGATCCTGTTTTGCAGAGACACGTTGCTGCCGCGATCTGAAACTTTAATACGCGCCCCCCCCCACCAAGTCAGTCCCTCTGTGCCTCCAAGGAAGCTGCTGTCTAATCCAACAAGCCAGACAAAGTGGCAGGATGTCTCAATGTACTGATCTGTAAAGTGGGGGTAACATTACCTCCCTTTCCTTCCTTAAGGTTTACGGTGAGAAGCAAATGATACCATTGGTGTGGAAGCACTTTGTAATTGTGAGGTTCTAACTACATAGGACGTTGTTAGGATTACAAACTCAGCTGCTGATTGAATTCAATTAGATGCTACGTGGAAAGGTAGGCCTGACACAATATCTGGTCTGTAGGCTCTTTCTTGAGAAATGTCAAATATATTATTAATATATTAATATAATTAATTAATATATATATTAATTATATATATAATTAATTATATATATTAATATATACAATTATATATTAATTAATATATATATAATATAATTAATTAATATAAATGTCAATATATTATTAAATCAAAAGAGTGAAAAGAGATCATCTTTAATGTCTGTTGTTCTCTCTTAGGGGAAAGTTTTTAACATTTAAAAATCTAGAATCCATGACGTGTGCTTTGTAATCAACCCCCCAAAATGACCGTTGAGAAACGGGGTTCAGTCAGGCCAAGCAGGAGGGAGGAGAAGCGCCTTGCCTGCTGCGGGTGTTGGGGGAGAGACCTGTGGACTGATGGAGTCTGGTAGCACTTGCCCGACATCTCAGCGGGTGGCCTCCTCTCTCACTGAGCAGAGAGAGCACTAGGCTAGTTTTCGCAACTCTAAAACTAGCCAATTTGTACAAGGCTTTCCCAGTAGGTGGATGTTTTAGTTGTCCTTCTCTTTTCTGTCTGTAATACTGTCTCCTTTGGGCAGTTTCCCCAGCACCTCCACTGGGTTTTATGACTGGATGGACATTGAGACTTTTACTCCTGTGGGTGTTGGGTTTCATCTTTATTCCTAAACCTTTATGGTCTTCTGGACCCTTGCAGGCTGAAGCATAAGGAGGGGCTGATTTTCCTAAAGCAGAGGCCGATGGAGGCTCTTTGGGCTGAGCAGGAGCTGGAGCTGAAGCGGGAGGCGGAGCCGGAGCCCCGACCCATTGGTGTTTTAGTAGCATGTTGTTTAATCGCCACATAGTTTTGAATTTTCTGGCTTTCTTCATGTAATTAATTTTGGTTTCATACCATTGTACCTGGAAAAAAGGTACTTGATATGATTCCAGTCCTCTTAAATTTATTAAGACTTGTTTTTTGGGGGCTTCCCTGGTGGCACAGTGGTTGAGAATCTGCCTGCCAATGCATGGGACACGGGTTCGAGCCCTGGTCTGGGAAGATCCTACATGCCGCGGAGCAACTAGGCTCGTGAGCCACAACTACTGAGCCTGTGTGTCTGGAGCCTGTGCTCTGCAACAAGAGGGGCCGCGACAGTGAGAGGCCTGTGCACCTCGATGAAGAGTGGGCCCTCCTCACCGCAACTAGAGAAAGCCCTCGCACAGAAACGAAGACCCAACACAGCCAAAAATAAATAAATAAAATAAAATAAAATAAATAAATTAAAAAAGACTTGTTTTTTGGCCTAACATATTATCTATCCTGGAAAATGTTTCATGTGTACTTGAGAAGAGTGTGTATTGTGTTGCTTTTGTATGGAATTTTCTATATATACCTGTTAATTTCATTTGGTCTAATGTGTCATTTAAGGCTGATGTTCCCTTATCGATTTTCTGTGTGAATGATCTATCCATTGATGTAAGTGGGGTTTTAAAATTCCCTACTATGGTATTGCTGTCTGTTTCTCTCTTTAGGTCTGTTAATGTTTGCTTTATATATTTAAGTGCTTCTGTGTTGGGTGCATATATATTTACATATGTTATATCCTCTTGTTGGAGTGACTCCTTCATCATTATAAAACTCCCCTCCACTCCGTCTTATGACACACCTGGCTCTCCTTTGTGGAAGCCAGAGAGCCCCCAGGAAAGCAGACCAGATGATACCTCAAGCTGGTCTCAAAGAAGTAGAAGTTGGCTCGGGGTTTTTCATTGTCCCAGGATCCTCCCTTAAAATCCTGTCCCAGGTCCAGTTCTCTCCCAGGACATTGACTACCCACAGTCCAGATGGGGATAAGGAGGAAATTGTCAGGAAGGATGGTTCTTATCAGCTGGCCACTGTCACTTTCACCCCTTATTTGGATATGCTTATCCTGTTGTTCTTCTCCTATTACCTCCATTTCATTAAGACTTTTTTTTTTTTCCTGAGGTTTTACCTTGTTCTTTCATTTGGAACATATACCTCTGTTTCTTCATTTTCTTGACACTCTGTTTTGGTTTCTGTACAGCAGATGAAACAATCGCCTCTCTCAGCCTTGAAGGAGTGGCCTTGTGTAGGAGATGAAGCTTGTTCAAACCTGCCCCACTGCTTTTTTGTCTCTCAAACCTTTGTGCTTATGCCAGCAGCCCATTATATTTTTAATAACTCCCAGTAACTGAGAATGTGCCAAGACCTGTCAGCATCCCTAATGGGAGGATCTCAGCCCCTAGATTCAGGCTGTTTAGAAGCCAGACCCTCAGGCAGTGGCTTTTTAAAGTATGAAAACGTATACATATACATTTTTTGTAGGACCATAAGTGTAAGCTCTGCTAGCCAGGTGACCTGGCAGTCACAAAAATCAGGGCTCCAAACAAGTATCTAAGCTCTTTCTGGGAGATACTGGTGAACTGGAACGAGGCAGAGGGAGAGTGCCAAGAGGGCATCCACAGCCTGCATTCCTCATTCCGTGATTACGGAGAGCAGCTCCGTAATCCACTACATGTGTGCTGAACCTGAAGCCTGCCCCTCAGGCTGGAGCTCCAGGATAAGCCAAGAAGCCTCCTTCACAGATGACGGGGGGATGTGCATCAGTCTGCCTCCGGCTCAGTCCCTGGGCTGGCAGCCTGCCAAGAACCACCTCTCTGATTTGCTACAATCCCGTAGGATCCACAAATGCAAGTCCCCCTGTCCACCAGAGCCAGGCAATCAGGGGCATCCCCTAGGCAGCAACTGCAAAAACTGGGGCGCCAGATACAAAAACCAAGGCGGTAGCCAAGTGTAAAGCTTCCTTCCAGGAGACACCGGCTCTCTGGAGGGCAGCAGAGGGAGAGCACGAAGACAGTGCCCGCCCTCCAAGGCCTCTGAAAAGGATTACAGTCAACCCCTAGATGTGTGTTTAATTAGAAGCTTGCCCCTCAGGCCACAGCCATGATGATAAGCTAATAGGTCTTCTTCACAGAAAGATAGGCTTCTGGCTCTGTTGCCTCTTGCTGTGCCCCGGGGGTGGTAGCTGCTTAAGAATTCTTTCTCCTTTGGTTGTGTGAGACCCACAAGTGTAAGCGCCACTGCCTGCCAGAGCCAGGTGATGGAGATGTGTACTCTGGCATCAGCTGCAAAAATTGGGGTATGAGCTCCTTTCTGGGTGACACTGATTTTTACAGTCCCATGGGACCAGGAATGCACGCTCCACTTGCCTCCAGAGCCAGGTGGTCAAGAGGTATCCCCCGCCCCAGGTGGCAGCCACAGAGATCTGGGCACCAGGCACATGGAAAGAGCTCCTTCTGGGAGATACTGGTGCTCTGGAGCACAGCAAAGGGAGAGTGTGAAGATGGCCCCACCAGTCTCCATCCCTGGAGAATGTTCCAGCAGGCTTCCAGAGGTGTGTGTTAAATTAGATGCCTGCCCCTCAGGTCAACACTAATATAAGCAGGTGAGCCTCCTTCACGTTAAATCAGGGCTTGATTGGCTGCCTCTGAGCTGGGCCCGGGGGCGGGTACATCTGAGCACGGGGCCGCTTTAAGAGCTGGCTCTCAGATAGCTACAGCTCTGCGTCTCAAGATGTGAGCCCTGTTGGTTTTCAAAGTTAGGGCTTTTGGGGGCTCGTCTCTCAGGTGCAGGTCCTAAAAGGTAAGGTGTCCAATGTGGGGTTCAAACTCTTTCCGTCTTGGGGAGAAGCTCCGGGTTTTGAGTTTTCTCCTGGTTGTGGCTCACTGGGGTGAGCTGGGGGTGGCGTTTATATCGAGATTGTATGCCCGTTTCCATGTGGTTTCCTTCTTGTTTGCCAGATGTGTAGTGGTCATTCAGCCGGACTTGGACTTTAGGTTTGCTTTCTTTCTTTCTTTTTTTTTTTTTTTTTTTTTTTTTTTGCGGTACACGGGCCTCTCACTGTTGTGGCCTCTCCCACTGCGGAGCACAGGCTCAGCGGCCATGGCTCACGGGCCCAGCCGCTCCGCGGCATGTGGGATCTTCCCAGACCGGGGCACGAACCCGTGTTCCCTGCATCGGCAGGCGGACTCTCAACCACTGCGCCACCAGGGAAGCCCATGAAAGGAACTTTTTAAGTAGTATCAATGCTAACAGAATTATCCTGGCGGCGTAACACATTGTGAAGGTTTCCAAAGTGCTCCTTGCGACAGAAGGGCCTCCATGATTGAGGTTTGAACTCCTGCGATCCGCTTAATACTGACAAGGTTATTCTAAGGGCTTTGTGCTCTCAAACATGAGCAGCATTTTATTACCCTAGATTTCGACGGAACTTCTGAAATGCCAAGAGTTTGCCTGCTGTTCCTAAGCTCAGAGAAATATAATCTGGTCCAGCAGGTCGGAGGACCTTACCTTTGGATGGGGCCCACCGTGAATGTGAAATGCTAAGTCTTCATAGCCAGATCATTTGAAATGGCCTTTCAGTTCTTAATTAGTAGATGCTTTCTCTACCACTGACTACCTGGGAGTGACGTGAAGGAGAATTTGCCTAGTTTACAGGGGGCGGGGGTGCCTGGGAGAGCCATTATCACTCACAGTGTGTTAGAAATGAAAGATTGAAGAAAAGATGATTAAAGCCCCAGCAGCTGCCTTCACAAATGAACTTCAGGAGAAAAAGCAGTTTAGTGTAAACGTGGCAAGTCTTCATATTGGAGCTTGATGAAATTAAAGGCAATGCCAGGTAATATAAACCACTGTTGAATCTTTCTTTTATTAAAACTGGGTTAAAACAAGGAGTAGAAATTTGTCAGGTGCAGTAATTACTTTGGTACTTTCCTGATGAAAGCTCTCTTGGGCAAAGCCCTCCTCATCTATTTTCCATTTCCTCCTAAGTTAGACTTTCAGCTGCTAGAAGAGAATAAATATGAGCTAAGAAGAGGGTAACTTCAAAGCCTATCCATTTATGAATTAAATATTTCTAAGGGTAATACTGGTGATGTTTTCCCTCACTCTTTCAGTTGCCCTGAATTACTACCTTGAGAAAATTTCTAGATTATTTGGTCAATTATATTCTTAGGGGAACAGAGAAACATACATGTTGGTGACCATAGAAACAGGGAAAAAAACTCTGATGAGACAACATTTGTTGCATGTGAAAATACTATAACCCAGCTGTTGCGGCTAAAGCAGGAGATGGAAGAAGGATACTGGGGCATTAATAGTGGGATAAAAGAAACTGATAAAGAAGAGAAAAGTCTGTGAGGTCCTTGCTTGTAGTGTGGTCTTTGAAGCAGCATAAATGTCACCTGGAAGAAATCACCTGTTAGAAATGCAGAATCTCAGGCCTTACCCCAGAATACTGAGTCAGAGTCTGCATTTTAATGTGATCTGCAGGTGATTCATATGAACATTCGGGTTTAAAAAACTCTGATCTATGGGCAGCCCTATAGATGCCCATCTAAGAGCTATCAAAGCCAGGGAGACCTATACAATTCAGAGGATATCCACAGCTTCTCAGAAGGCATTTGCAGAGGGCATGCCAGTGGAAGGAGTTACACATTCAGTTCTGGTGAAGATAGCAACAAATTGCTAGAGAAGTAGAAATTCACAGGAAATCTTTAATTTTAAAAATTTTATTTAAGTGTAGTTGACTTACAATGTTGTGTTAATTTCTGCTGTACAGCAGTGACTCAGTTATACATATATCTATTCTTTTCCAGTATGGTTTATTGCAGGATTTTTTAAAATAAATTTTATTTTATTTAGTTTTTTTAAATTTTTGGCTGCATTGAGTCTTCATTGCTGTGTGCGGGCTTTCTCTAGTTGTGGTGAGCAGAGGCTACTCTCTGTTGCGGTGCATGGGCTTCTCATTGCGGTGGCTTGTTGCGGAGCACAGGCTCTAGGCACGCGGGCTCAGTAGTTCTGGCTCGCGGGCTCTAGAGCACAGGCTCAGAAGTTGTGGTGAGCAGGGGCTACTCTTTGTTGTGGAGCATGGGCTTCTCATTGCGGTGGCTTGTTGCGGAGCACAGGCTCTAGGCACGTGGGCTCAGTAGTTCTGGCTCGCGGGCTCTAGAGCACAGGCTCAGAAGTTGTGGTGCACGGGCTTAGTTGCCCCGCGGCATGTGGGATCTTCCTGGACCAGGGCTCAAACCCATGTCCCCTGCATTGGCAGGCAGATTCTTAACCACTGTGCCACCGGGGAAGTCCCTATCACAGGATATAGAATATAGTTCCCTGTGCTATACAGTAGAACCTTGTTGTTTATCCATTCTGTATATACTAGTTTGTACCTGCTAATCCTAATCTCTCAATACTTCCCTCCCCTACCTCCACTCCCCTTTGGCAACCACAAGTCTGTTCTCTGTCTGTGAGTCTCTGTTTCGTGGATATGTTCATTTGTGTCATGGACAAGAAATTTTTATAGTTAAGGCAAGAAAGCTCTCTGCTTTAAGGACTGAAATGGTGCAGTAGTAGAAAGGAGTTAAAACTCTTTGCAGTATACTTACTTGTTATGAAAAAAGGCACTGAATGATCCAGACAAGGGCAGCATGGCTGAGTGTGAGACGTGGAGCTACTGGAAGCAGAAGAGACACTCAGCACCAGGCAGCAAGACAGGGGTGTGGTCCAGGATAAAGATCTGCTTCTAATTAATTTTTGCTCATAGCTTTTGTAGTGAGGTGGAGTTAACAATAAACCCAGACCATGGTTATCCACGTTAATTCTTAGTAATTTACTGCATATCCTTATCTATTCCCATGTGCACTTAAACTAACTCTTGAATAAACTCTACATAATTTGTTCGTAAATAGGTTTTGTTTCTTCACAAGCGTGGGTTCATCTCCCAGCTTTTATATGCCGTGTGACTTTGACCACCTGTATCTTAGCCTCACTTGCCTGTTTCTTTAGCTTTAAAATGGGGATAACAGTAGTACTCACCTCAGAGGTTTGTTTGAGAATTAAATGAATTAGTGCATGTTATTTGCTTAAAAGAGCACCTGACATCTAGTTAGGGCTTAATAATTATTAGTTATGATTATTATAAAGTCTTGAAATAAAAGTATCCATTCAGATACTTAAGGAGAGGCAGCTGAACCAGGAGGATTTAACCAGCACTGGCAATCACTCTGCTAGGACAGATCACATCAGTTAGACATATTATTTTTAGATGCTCCAGACCTTAAATATGGATAATAACATAAAAATCAGATAGGATTTTGAGTAGTCATAACTTAAGTGTATTCTTATATACCTAAGGAATGAACTCCCTGGAAATGGAAAATCCATTACTTACCTTTGCTTCCAGAAATCTCTTTCATTTTCTTGGGTCCTTTCTATCCCTACTCATAGAAAGTATATGGAAGGCCAAGTCCATACCAGTAGTTCTTGGATAAATAGTGATAGCTGAAGTACTGTGGCTGAATTTCACTCCTTTAAAAATTGACTGAGGAATTGAACTTAATTTGTAGCTGTCTTATGCATCTTGATCCATGGGACAGGAATACTAGAAAATGATGTAGTGAAATTGTAAACTGTTTAGGATCAGCTGGATCTCATTAAGAATGAGCTATTTATGCTTGAAACCTACTTTCGTGAAAAAACGTTTTTCTCAACTACTTTGCAGCAGTTTTTCATGTGCATTTTGAAGACCTTCCTCTTCCTGTTCCTTCTGCTTTCTTGAGGGGCATTTCTGCAAGGAAATGTCATTTAAACACCACTTGTCCTAGGTGACGGCAGTGAGCTCCAAAGGCCATGCGTTTGAACAGCTCTCCTGGAAGCAGCAGTGATGGCCGGTGAGTCCGTCTGACCCGTGTTACGGACCGGACACCTGACACCTCTCCTTCCGGTCGTGGTTCTGCTCCGACCTTGCTGTGTCATCTCCGTTCTCGACGCCTCTGTGTCCCGTCCATGACACCTGAACGAAAATATACAATCACATATGCGACCCATGACAATTCTAGGCCTCTGTGATTAGGACCCCATACAAAGGAATTATGAAAAGCATGTCTAACCGATTAGTTAAATTTCCCCTGGTTTAGGAGAATGGGGGTCAGGGACCAACACGAGACTCCCCTGGGGAGACATGCAGGTCTTTTCCTGAATATACTTTACTTGGGTAAATGTAATTTCTGAGAATAATTTCTTTTCTTGATTTTTTTCCTTCAGTCTGGGGCCATGTTGGTCAGCCTTTTTTTTTTTTTTTTTTGCTGTACGCGGGCCTCTCACTGTCGTGGCCTCTCCCGTTGCGGAGCACAGGCTCCAGACGCACAGGCTCAGCGGCCATGGCTCACGGGCCTAGCCGCTCCGCGGCACGTGGAATCTTCCCGGACCGGGGCACGAACCCGTGTCCCCTGCATCGGCAGGCGGACTGTGCCACTAGGGAAGCCCAGTCAGCCTTTTTGTAACATGAATTTTTATTTTCAAAATGGACTTTCCCACATCTCTCTCTGTACTACTGAAGATGTTGACAATCTATACAAAATCAGGAGAAAGAGGTCTTTGGGACGCTAATGCATTACACTCAGTCTCGTGGCCCAGGTTTGGTGAGGAGGACATGGCAAAGATGCAAGGAAGTCCTGAGCCAGCAGGGATTACTGTAATTGAATTCCTGGGCAGCCCCTTGCTGCCTTCCAGCCCAGGCACACGTCTTTGACTTTTTTCTATTTTCTGGCTTCCATAAATAATCCGCAAAGTGGACAGTTGGCGGCCAGAAAATCAATTGGCCCTTATATCTTCTCTAATTAATTTCTCATTGCCAAGCATTCGCAAGGCATTTGTAGGGAATAAACTAACTCTTCTACCTGTTACGGTGCTTTTGATAGATGACAAGACATAGACAGATTCAGGGTGGAACAAACAGGTAAAGTTCTATAGCTGAGTATACTCTATCTGAACTTCCTTTTATCTTGTGTAACTGTAGAGGACAATGTTTTCACAAATACCATATTATTAATATAAAAATTAATTTAAATATGTTACCTTTTTTTAACTCTACTTTTTTAAAACTACATTTGTGTTGTGTAACAGAAACTGTGGGTATTATAAGTAAATAGAAAATAGGGATGACAAAATGAAAAGTAAAATCATAAAGTACATGAACATTCCTAAGGCTTTGAAACATGCATGTGTGGAGACCAGCAGACACATATATTGGGTGCTCAAGAAATATTTAATGGATGAATGGAATTTTCCAAAACAGTTATTTGTATTTCTTCCCACCGTCAGCTTAGGAGATAACCTATTTGTTTTATACTTGCCAATGTTGTTCAATTCTTTTCCATTTTTTAACAATTTAAGTGATATATTCTTACTACACACCTATGAGAATGGCTAAAATTAAAATATTAAAAATACCAAATGCTGGTGAGAATGTAGAGCAACAGGAACTGTCATCCATTGCTGGTGAGAATGCAAAATTGTACAGCAACACTAGAAAACGGCTTGACAGTTTCATATAAAGGTAAACATATACTTATCACAAGACTCTGCAAGCACACTCCTAGGTATTTGCCCAAGAGGAATGAAGATGCGTGCTCATATAAAAACTCTACACAAATGCTTAGAGTAGCTCTATTCATAATCACCCTAAACTAGAAACAGCCTAAATGTGGGCTTCAGTGGGCAAGTGAATAAACAGACTGCTACATTCATGTGATGGAATTCTACTCAGCAGTATAAAGAACAAATTTTTGATGTACATAACAACTTGGATAATCTCAAAGGCACTATGCTGAGTGAAAGAAGCTAACCTCAAAAGACTACATAGAGCATGATTTTCTCAAGGAATCAGAACTACAGTTGACCCTTGAATAATATGGGAATTAGGAGTGCCAACGCCCCACAAGTCAAAAATCAGAATATGACTTTAGAGTTAGCCTTCCTCATCCACGGTTTTGCATTGGCAGATTCAACCAACCTTGGATCGTGTAGTACTGTAGAATTTACCATTGAAAAAAAAATCCTATGTAAGTGGACCTGCGCATTTCAAACCCATGTTGTTCAAGGGTCATCCATATAGTGATGGGGAGTAGGTCAGTGGTTGCTCGGGGTTTGAGGCCAGGAGAGTGTGACTATAAAGTGAGAGCAATGGGGAATTTTTTTGGGTGTAATGAAACTGTTCTGTATCCTGACTGTGCTGATGGTTACATGAACCCATACATGTGCTATAATTTATAAAAGTGTACCTCAAAAGTGAGCCAATTTTATGGTATAATTTTGTAACAAAATTTTTAATTAATTAATTAATTAATTTTTGCTGTGTTGGGTCTTCGTTTCTGTGTGAGGGCTTTCTCTAGTTGTGGCAAGCGGGGGCTACTCTTCATCGTGGTGCGCAGGCCTCTCACTATCGCGGCCTCTCTTGTTGGGGAGCACAGGCTCCAGACGCGCAGGCTCAGTAGTTGTGGCTCACGGGCCTAGTTGCTCCGCGGCATGTGGGATCCTCCCAGACCAGGGCTCAAACCCGTGTACCCTGCATTAGCAGGCAGATTCTCAACCACTGCGCCACCAGGGAAGCCCCGGTATAATAAGTTTTAAAACAAAGTGAAAAAAATATACATTCTTATCGAAGACTATTAAACAATAGGAAGCGTAAAAGTAAAATGGAGTCTTCACTCCTCACCTCCCTAACTCATGCCAGGATGTGTATCCTTTCAGAGCTATCTATGCTGTTCTGACAGGCTGAGAGTTGCTGGGAAAGACATCAACTCAGGAGCCACATGGCCTTGATTTGTCCCAGCCCCTCCACTTAATTGTAGCTTTGTGACTTTGGGCAAGTTACTTAACCTCTCTGTTTCTCATGTTTCTCTTTCTTATGTACAAAATGGTGCTTATAGCTTGTTATTTACATAACAAGCACTGTAAGCATTTGCCATTTTTACTATAGGAACATATGACATGCACACGTAAAATAGGTTTGTATTTGTATCGTTTTGACATCTTTTGTTCATTTGACATTACATAATTAATATCTTTCCATGTCAGTATATAAAGATCTTCCCTACTTCTATGAATTCCAAAGGCTGCATAGTAGTAGTCTATTATATATATATGAATCAAAATATATTTAATATTACATATTATTTATAAATATATATTTAATACATTCATATTAAATTTAATATTATATATCCTATTTATAATATAATATATTTAATAATGTTCTTATTGATGGAGGCACCCTTTTTAACTTAAACTGTTTTTTTATTTTTGAATAATTTTCTCTACCAATCGGATCCCAGTGTGCTCGCAATCTTCCAGGATTTGTTCACAGTTCATAGTTCACTGCTGGTACCCTTTTCTCCCTTCTCATCCTCTTCTTCTCCTTTCTCCTTCTTTTAAAAATCTTTTCCATAAGTTCCGTGGGCTTTTCGGGAGGCATTGGAAGTGATGTGTCTTCAGTCTGTCATCTTGAATCAGAAGCTCCTAACATGTTTTCTTAAACCCATCCTATGAGTCAGGGGAAGTATTGAGGCAGAAGATTGCAGTGCTTAGGGAAGAAAACTGAACTTAAGCTGGGAAATTTGAGTGTGAATTCTGCTTAGCCATCCATTAGCTAGCTGAAGGTGGGCATTCACTTCACATTCTCTGGTTCTCAGTTTCAACTGTAAAATGATATGCTTAGACTAGATGAACTCTAAAATTCTGTTACCTCCACTTACAAAATGGTGACACTAAGGCTCACAGAAATGATTTGCCAGTGGTCATCCAGGAAGTGAGATGTAGACTTGAGTCTTGAACACGTGTCTTCAGATTTCAAATCACAGGTGCAGCAAGCCAACCTGAGCAATGCCACCTCAAGAACTGAGAGTGAAGGGGACACATCTCTCTGAGAGCCATTTCCTACCACGTGTGGACGTGGGCACGTGTGCCCCCACACAGAGGCTGTCCCAGGAGGTCGCCTCATGGCTCTTATACACCTGCCCTCCAGTGGACAGAGCTGTGTTCTAGAACGTTGCCTGCTCCACCTCTCGTGGGGTGGGGGCGGGGGTGTAGCTTGGTTTTGGCCCAGCACTGAGAAGCAGCCCTGTACAGATGGTGGTGCGGCTGCGTGCACAGTGGTCGGGCCTCCCAGCACTGGAGAGCATGGCTGAGCTCGTTCCGAACTCGCTCTGACAACATTCCTCTCCTGGCAGCCATGTAATCTCTCCTCCAGCCTTGTGCAAGCAAATGGCTTTGCAGCGGCTCCCCTCAGTCCTGGTGTAAGCAAGGTACAAGCATCAGGGCTGTGCACTTGTATACATTTCCCTTATTTGGATCTTTCCACAAGGCCTTCTCTAGATGTCAAGTTCCTCCTTCCTTTCCATGGATTTCCCTTTGGGTTGTATGAACACGTTTTTTCTTTTTAGTCAATATTAGGATTATTTATAAAAATTTGCAGCAAAACCCCTAACTCCTCTAAACACACAAACAAGCCAACAGAAAATCAAACCAGCAAACAGATGCATCCTACAAATCCATTAAAAGTGCTTCTTCAACACAATCTCATCAGCCTCTAGTTAGGGGTTGGTGTACTTGTTTCTTACACGGTTTAAGAATTGAGCGTTCGTCTATTGCCACACACCTTTAGCTTCTTTTGAACGTGAGCTTCTGGAGTTCTGATCTGTAACTTCATTCTTTCTGGCCGACCTTTTGGTTACTCCAGACCAGCTCTTCTCAACTCTGGCTGCACGTTAGAATCACTTGGGGATTTAATTTGTCTGTGTTGGATTCTAGGTGTGCATATATTTAAACATACCTTAAGTGACTTGTACATAGAGGAGGTAAGAAATGGATGACATTTGTTAAATGGGATCAACTCCTTCCTTTTTCTACCTACCTAATCTAGCTTCTTCCTCTTTTGGTGATTCTCAGAGAGAAAACAGGAGGTTCCCTTGGGAGGTTGTTGGCTTTCAAGCCTTTGATCTGACAATGCATTCATAACTCTCTGGGAGTATGGTACCCACCCTACAGGCTTATAGTCACTCTTAGAGGTCACAGGATGAACACGAGGTACAGCATGATTTTTCACTTGCTTTATAATTTTCTCTATATCACTCTTTCATTCATAGTTTAGAAACAGTAGATGAATTATGTAGGATTTTTAGATGCCTCAATAAAAGGAGAAGGGGAAAGGGAGCTCTAGGTTGAAGAAATTTGCATAGAAAGAAAGTATGCCCCAGTCACTGCACATTTCAAAATATGTGATATCAGTATTTGAAATGTTTTTGAGTCTGGTTCTTTTTAAAATACTTAGGGGCATCCTGGCTGTAAAGACACAAGGCATTTTGCACAGGTTGTATGTTTAAGCTCATGGGAAGAGAGTCATAAAGCACATCTTCCATATCCACCTTCTGTTGGGTATTGAGAATAACTCTTTTCTCTTCGTCTAAGCACCTGTGTTGAATTTGGTAGCTGTGGTGTTTGGACTGATTCAGCAGTAATTAATCTCCAGGCTAATTATGAGCTCTGTTGTCATTTTGCTAGATGTAATTAAACTGCATAGCTGGAGAAAGTTGGGGAACTATGGTTTCCAAGAAAACTCTTCCCTGTAACTTGGCAAGGAGCTCAAGAGTGACAACATAATCAGCCAATTACATATGAGCTGGAAGCCCGATGTCCTTCAGGATGAGTTTACATGAAGAAGACAAATGTATGTTCACAAGAGGCACCTGCTGTTTTACTGCTGCCTTTTTGGAAAGAGCTTGGAGTATTCTAGAGGTTTCCTCTCGTTAATCCTCTTGATAGCTTTATTAAACAGGAAGCAGAGCAAACATTTTAGTCCCTTTCAAACAGATGGGATGATTAACATCGTGACGGTCAACTGTCTTGTCAAAGAGCATAGTGACCACGGGTCAGAAGAAATTTCACTCATGTATTTCCTTTAAAAAGGTGATGATTGTCTACATAGATTTCTATAGCAACCATCAAATACATGATTATACTAGCATAAAGATATGAATTGGTGAATAAATTCTTTAAGTCTTTTGGGGCCAAGGTTCTGTTCCATTTTTTAGTCTAGGGTAAGGAGATACCCTAACAAACGTGGGTGTTGCTGAATCACACTGGCCTTGGCCTTGCTCAGAAGGGCCACTTTGAAGAGATGAGGAAGAAGGTACATCTGGTCCGTATTTCCATAAAAATCAGCCCTGGTAACCTGTTTGGCAAATAAGTTGCAGGCTTCCAATGCCTGACATAGGTAGAAAGACATATCGTACTTTGTTATTTTAAATAGGTTTTAATGCTTTACTATATCTCTGAGCAGACTCTTTGCCTTGGTGTGCACAGAATACATGGTCAAGGAGAAAGCATTTAAAGCATGGGACAGCTACTCTCGTTGCTGTGTTTCCAAAAGCATGTGTGGGTGTGTATATGGGCTCCACCAGTGATACTCAAGAACTCAGGATGATTTGGGGAGGTACATTGACTCATATAGGTAGAGTTTTATATTGTTGGATATGTTTCATAGTTTTATTTATGGCAAGGGATTTCCATTTAAAAGAGTAAGGAATAAAAATTTCCTTTTGAAAATAAATTTATCTAAGTAAAACTGTGACCCATATACTTGTTAAATGAATAATGATATGGGTAATGTGTGGGGAGAGGCACAATTATGCAGGTGGCACTCGAATGACTAAGGTTTAGGTCACAGGGGCCTCTATCCATTCTCTCCCACTCCTGTAAGAGATTTACCTGCTTGATTCCTTTGCCTCTACAGTAATTCCATTTTGTTAAAGGTGGGTCAGATAAGAAAACTAATGTGTTGTACCATTAAGTCACAAATATGTATTCCGTTGCTATTGCAATAATGAAAAAATAAGGAAAACCACACTCAAACTCTGCCTTGAGTCTCCGAATTAATTTTAGTGCCCAGTCATTTGACTAACAAAAGTTTGGGTCTTACAAACATATGACTTAGTGCCTATAATAATCACAGATTATGATTATTCCCTGAGAGTGTTTATTCTTTCCCTGCTATGCTGAAAACAAACAGCCATAATAAAAACTCTGTTTCTTCCTAACCATGGACAAACTAAATGGCAAGAGATCCAGGCTTTGCATATTGACTTTGGCTTTGGAAAAATAAGGGAAACTCTAAAGGACAATATGCCAGTCTACATTTCCTGACACGCACAACACGGATAATCTCACTTACCTTGTGCTAAGTGAAAGAAGCCAAAATCAAAATGTTACATACTTGTTGATTACATTTATATGACTTTCTGGACAAAGTAAAACTATGGGGACAGAAAACTTATTAGTGATTGTCAGGGGGCTACAGGTTGACTTCCAAGGGGCAGGGAAAAATTTTCAGGATGCTGGAACTATTCTCTATCTTCATTATGGTGGAGGTTGTAAGACTATATCCATTTGTCAAAACTCTTAGAACTGTACGCTAGAAAGGGTGAATTTTACTGGCTGTAAATTATACCTCAATAAACCTGACCGAAGAACAAATAAATGTTCTTAGTGTTCCATAAGAAGAATTACAAGTAAAATATGAAATAATAGTCAAACCAAAATGAAAAGCCACAAATGCCTGCAAATCATTTCTTGAGGGTGGAGAAAATCAGTCTCAAATTTCAAATTGATTTACCTTGATAGACAGCCTCTGAATCTGTATGTCTAGAGCGAAAATATCAAGTGTATCCTTTTATACAAACTGTTTCCATTCAATCTTTTTTTTTGTTCACGACTAGATTCATTTCTGCCCTACTGCTCTTCATAGTTTGAACAATTTATCATGGCAAAGCGTGCTTTCTCTGATCGGGTATTATATTAGTACATCGCTGTCAATGATTGCGCTGTAGCAGTTTTTTTCATATAAAAACCACACTCTACCTTTGGTACAATTAGGGAATGCCTAAGAGTGGAAATGATGGAGAAATTAGGAACATATAAACTTTTGGAGATAACGTACTCCGAATTAGTTCGGAATGGCCAACTTTTAAAATAGTGTAATCAGGTACAGATAAGGTTTGTAGCCCCTCTTACCTTGCATGTCCCCCTGTCCCCATGCTCATCAGATTGTATGGAAAATTTTGCCTCACCTGGGTGTCTTCAGTCTGTGAGTTCCTTAGGAGCAAGAGACATATTCATTTTTGTATCCTATTTCCTAGCACAGTGCTTGTAGGAACTAAAAATTGCTTCTGAATGAATAAGTGAAAACTTATGGCTTTCTAATTATCTTAAATGAATCATTTCCATGTAAAAACAGACTTTTGCAAGGAGTTGGGCAAGTGACATGAATCCTGACATGCCAAGATGGACACATGAGGCCATTCGTCTGTGATACTGTAGGTGTAGCTTTTCTTGGAGGCATGAAGTCTTGAAGTCTTCTTGAAACTTGTTCTAGTTGCTGGCTGGTTAAAGTAAGAAATTCTCAAAGCTTTTAATGCATTAATTAAAATTTGTTTAAAGTAGTATAATAATGAATATTAAGTCATTTAGGGAAAAAAATGATGCATTTTTAAAGGTTCCTCTGCCTTGCAAATATAATGAATTATCAAAGGTTACACATATTTTATAGACACTGTTTTTATAGGACTAATTGACTTTCTTTTGAAGCACTGGTATATTGTTGCCAATTCAGATCATTCCATAGTTCAAATAAGAGGTCCCTTTTCCTCATGGCTTTTTAGGGAAGTCTTTTAAAGTAATACATGAAAATCTGATTAATATATAGTCTAGTTTTCATAATTGTATCTGTTGTGATTCAAGGACTGATTTAAGATTTCTGTTTCATTTTATTTTTCTTGTTTTGTGGCAATCACAGACAGTTAGCCATGTTCACCTTCTGATACCTATGACACAATTTTCATATCACAGAAGGCAGAACTCACCTTACCAAGCCCTCAGCATTGTCTACGGATTATAGACTCAGTTAATTCTTCTCAAACAGTGCAAACAGTCAAGGTCAGCTCCTTTTTTGTTGATTTGTTTCCAAGAAGCCTCGTAGGATACTGCCCACCTCTGTAGCTCCATTTCACAATTTATCTTGGCTGTGTTTCCCTTCACACATTGTATTTATCATCATTTCACTTATCCCAGACTTACTAATCAATACATCAATTAACAAATATTTGCTGAGTTCTTTTTGTGGTGGCACATGATATTTATCTTGCCCAGGAGACATTGCCTTTCCTATGGTAACTACATTTAGGTTTCCCTTTGGGGCATCTCTCCCTACATCTCTCAGTCATGTGCTTTGGAAGCAGCAGAGCTCTGGCAGTGGGCACATGACTCAGACTGGCCAATCAGTGTAGTCCATTTCTCTGGCCCCAGTGAATTGTGTGGTGATGGGTACACGACATAAAACAGTCCATTAGGAATGAATTCCATGACCTTGGACTAAAACTGTTGGGAAGAGAAGCTGTCTTTCTCCGAGGGTTACTAACCAGGTGCAGTATTTCTGGGGCTATCTTTAATCCCACTATTAGAGGATCTTTGAAGAATGAAGCCAATATAGAGAAAACCAGGCCCAAGGAATGGAGAAAGAAATTCTTATGTCCTCTTTAAAAAGCCTGATCCGGGCTTCCTTGGTGGTGCAGTGGTTGAGAGTCTGCCTGCCGATGCATGGGACATGGGTTCGTGCCCCGGTCTGGGAGGATTCCACATGCCGTGGAGCGGCTGGGCCCGTGAGCCATGGCCGCTGAGCCTGTGCGTCCAGAGCCTGTGCCCCGCAACGGGAGAGGCCACAACAGTGAGAGGCCCGCGTACCAAAAAACCAAAAAACAAAAAAGCCTGATCCAACTGTGTCTGAAGCTGATATCAGGCTACACGTGTACCTTAGAACATACACAATTTCTGTCCTTCACTAAAAAGGACTACTGATTAAAATACTCACGTGCAAAGATTCTGAAAAATACAAATTTCTGGTTTCCAAGGGTTTACAATAGATCAGAAAGAATAAAATATAATCATTTCAAGTTAGCATTACTCTTCAAAAGTATGCTATTTTTTCTCTCTAACCCTGAAATTATGTCAGGATTGTTTGCATATATTCCTTTCTTCAAAGATAGATTGCAGAGAAGAGAGCCTGGTCTTCTATTCACCTCCATTTTCTTAATATCTAGCAAAGTGCTTGTACATGGAAAATAGTCAATAAATTTTTATTGAATTTATCTGAAAAGACAACTAATGGTACTCAGGGATTTATGGTAAATGCCAAATGAGTAGTTTAGATCATGACATCCTGTTTTATGTTAAATCACATTTTTTGTCCTCTGGGCCAGGTCTTCATTCAGATTGCTACCACTAGATAATTCGTGTTTTGTTTTGCTTTCTTGAGCAAAGCCATGGCTCAATACTAGACAGAGGCAGCTTTGTGGGGATAGAAGAAGGCGAATTGAGAAAGCCTCCAGGGATTTATGTTTTACAAGGAATATGCTCCATTATCAAAATAATGTTAAATTATCTTGTTCACTTATCAACTTTAAATTGATAAACCATAAAATTTTAATGAGGAAAAGGGAGAGGAAAATTCACTCCCAATAATCAAAAGTATATGCAGTAATAATAATATCTTGATCATAATCATTGTTTTTGACCTTTCCTAGCTCAAATAACTCAGCCACTTTTACATAGTTGCAGTGTAGAACCATTTTGTCACTAGTTAATTAGAACCAAATGCCCTGACAAGGTCTGATTCTTTCTTTATTCTCAGAGCTGTGAATCTTTTTTCTTCCTGGACCAAACTAAAGTGAACTTCGTTCCTGTCTGATATTTATCCAGCTTCAAAAGTGGAAGCACCTGAAGCTACTTTGTTCAAGGTAAGAGAACTAGATATCTGCAGTTAATATTTGTTTCTTTTAAATTTTAATCGATACAGGCATGTGTGGTCTTATATGAGGATGCATATAAAACAATGCTCAAAACAATGTTTTTATTACATTAGTAAGATTCTCAGAAGGAACTGAAAATGCATGAGTGATATTCAACACCTCTATCTTTTTCTCTTGGGTTATGTCATTCTATAGGATGAAATAATGATGGTTAAAGTTTAATTCGTTTCTATTTTTTTTAACAACTTTATTGGAGTATAATTGCTTCACAATGGTGTGCTAGTGTCTGCTCTATAACAAAGTGAATCAGCTGTACATACACATATATCCCCATATCTCCTCCCTCTTGTGTCTCCCTCCCACCCTCCCTTCCCCACCCCTCTAGGCGGTCACAAAGCACTGAGCTGATCTCCCTGTGCTATGTGGCTGCTTCCCACTAGCTATCTATTTTACATTTGGTAGTGTATATATGTCCATGCCACACTCTCACTTCACCCAGCTTACCCTTCCCCCTCCCCGTGTCCTCAAGTCCATTCTCTACATCTGTGTCTTTATTCCTGTCCTGCTCCTAGGTTCTTCAGAACCTTGTTTTTAGATTCCATATATATGTGTTAGCATATGGTATTTGTCTTTCTCTTTCTGACTTACTTCACTCTGTATGACAGACTCTAGGTCCATCCACCTCACTACAAATAACTCAATTTCATTTCTTTTTATGGCTGAGTAATATTCCATTGTATATATGTGCCACATCTTCTTTATCCATTCATCTGTCGATGGACACTTAGGTCGCTTCCATGTCCTGGCTATTGTAAATAGAGCTGCAATGAACATTGTGCTATGTGACTCTTTTTGAATTATGGTTTTCTCAGGGTATATGCCCAGTAGTGGGATTGCTGGGCCATACGGTAGTTCTATTTTTAGTTTTTTAAGGAATCCCCATACTGTTCTCCATAGTGGCTGTATCAATTTACATTCCCACCAACAGTGCAAGAAGATTCCCTTTTCTCCACACCCTCTCCAGCATTTATTGTTTTTAGATTTCTTGATGATGGCCATTCTGACTGGTGTGAGATGATATCTCATTGTAGTTTTGATTTGCATTTCTCTAATGATTAGTGATGTTGAGCATCCTTTCATGTGTTTGTTGGCAATCTGTATATCTTCTTTGGAGAAATGTCTATTTAGGTCTTCTCATTTTTGGATGGGGTTGTTTTTTTGATATTGAGCTGCATGAGCTGCTTGTAAACTTTGGAGATGAATCCTTTGTCAGTTGCTTCAAATATTTGCAAATATTTTCTCCCATTCTGAGGGTTGTCTTTTCATCTTGTTTATGGTTTCCTTTGCTGTGCAAAAGCTTTTAATTCATTAGGTCTCATTTGTTTATTTTTGTTTTTATTTCCATTTGTCTAGGAGGTAGGTCAAAAAGGATCTTGCTGTGATTTATGTCATAGAGTGTTCTGCCTAGGTTTTCCTCCCTTTCTATGGTTTTATTAGATAACTAACATCATAGGTTTTTCATGAGACGGACCCCTGAAATAAGTTTGAATTTCAGCACCACCATTTGTCAGAGCTGTTAATTGTAGACAAGTCACTTACCTTTTCCAGCCTGTTTTCTCATCTGTTCCTCATGGAGTTGCTGTGAGGACCAAGTATTCTAATGTATGTGAGGTCAAAGGACAATGGTAGTAGTAGCAATAGTTACAGATTAGCTGGAGTGGTAATTCTGTACAAGCTTTCCCTATATCCTCCCTAGGAAACTTGATGTAAAGGCAGTTCCATTTTTCCCCAATGCTGAATGGGCCATATGGTTGGCTAGGCCCCCTCTTTCTTCACATTCCACCTGTGTCCCTCAGGGATGCGTATGCGGTTGAACTGGTATCCTTCCAGGATGGAGGGAAACTGTTCTTCAGTTCAGGGTACACCTCTAGAAAACATGGGAATGACAAATAATAAAAAAGAACCAGCCCCAAATGCTGTCAAATTGTGAGTACAAAACTAATGTTGGTTTTCATGTTGCTGAATTTTTTGTTAAAGAAATTAAATTCTAACAAAACTAGCTTTGGTCAAAGAAGTTGACCCAATTTCATATAAGAAATAAGGATGTTACGGGGAATTGAACTGTTTATTGCTAGAATAATAAAGACAACAAGAGGAAGAATTATGGTCTCTCTTGTTCTCTCTTGAATTCCAGCTACTGAAGTTGTGCCTGGACCATAAGAGGTGCTCAATATATAATTATTGAATAAATGAGTGAATGCTGCTAAAAAAAAATAACAGGTGGACTTGGGCTGATTTTTAAGCATGATAAGTGTGGCCATGTAAAATAAACTAGATAGAAGCAGCGTAGCTAAGCCAGGAAGCTGAAATTCCTCTTCTCTGAAGATCTCTAAGAGTAGGTTCAACTCCCATTTCTCCAAGATCCTGTCAGTTTACCTTTTGAAAAGAGGATAGGCCAGATATATTCTGAGGTTGAAAGGCTCTAGAACTCTCATGGAAAGTTCCATATATGCGTGAAAGGTCTTTCCTCATCTTGAAACTTGGAGAGCTTTGCCAGGCACCACAAATATTTATCCACAGTTAGTCTTTTACCCCCAATCATGCCTTAAGACAGATTTTCCTGCTACAGATCCATTTTGCTTCTGACACTATTTGATTGCAAGCCACCAGTTACCTGTGTGTGCAGGTGATAATGACCCCAGTGATATTTATTCATAGTTCACTTTTCCTTCACAGAAAGCAGGAAACAGTTCCTCATTAGTATCTGGGCCATATGTAAATAGCTGAATGACATTGTTGTTTTCTGTCCACAAAGGAGAGAAATTTTGCTCAGGGTTTCACAGATAATACTGATTTTTTTGTGTCCCAGATCATGTTCAGGATATCATCATACATTGTGGTTCTACTTTCCTTTTGAAAATAATGTAGTAGATCAAAGTACTTATTTCTTTTATGTGAATAATGCTTTATTCATTTAAACTCCTAATATGAAACAAGAATATTTATTAAAAGATTTCATGGAGGAAGAAGAAGGATAGACTTCCGGGGAAGATGGCGGAAGAGTAAGATGCGGAGATCACCTTCCTCCCCACAGATACACCAGAAATACAGCTACACATGGAACAACTCCTACAGAACACCTGCTGAACGCTGGCAGAAGACCCCAGACCTCCCAAAAGGCAAGAAACTCCCCACGTACCTGGGTAGGGAAAAGCAGAGAGATTCCCGCACAGAGGATCGGTGCCGACCGGCGCTCACCAGCCCGAGAGGCTTGTCTGCTCGCCCGCCGGGCTGGGCGGTGCTGGAAGCTGAGGCTCGGGCTTCGGTCAGAGCGCAGGGAGAGGACTGGGGCTGGCGGCGAGAACTCAGCCTGAAGGGGGCTAATGTGCCACTGCTAGCCGGGAGGGAGTCCGGGAAAACTCTGGAGCTGCCGAAGAGGCAAGAGACTTTTTCTTCCCTCTTGGTTTCCTGGTGCGCGAGGAGAGGGGATTAAGAGCGCTGCTTAAAGGGGCTCCACAGATGGGCGCGAGCCGAGGCTGAAAGCGTGGAGCCCAGAGACGGGCGTGGGACGTTGGGGCTGCTGCTGCCACTGCCAAGAGACCTGTGTGCGAGCACAGGTCACTGTCCACGCCGCCCTTCCGGGAGCCTGTGCAGCCCTTCACTGCCGGGGTCCCAGGATCCAGGGGCGGCTTCCCTGGGAGAACGCATGACGTGCCTCAGGCTGGTGCAACGTCACGCCGGCCTCTGCCGCTGCAGGCTCGCCCCGCACTCCGTGCCGTCCCTCCCGCCCGGCCTGAGTGAGCCAGAGTCCCCGAAGCGGCTGCTCCTTTAACCCTGTCCTGTCTGAGCGAAGAACAGATGCCCTCCGGCGACCTACACGCAGAGGCGGGGCCAAATCGAAAGCTGAGACCCGGGAGCTGTGAGAACAAAGAAGAGAAAGGGAAATCTCTCCCATCAGCCTCAGAAGCAGCGGATTAAAGCTCCACAATCAACTTGATGTACCCTGCGTCTGTGGAATACCTGAATAGACAACAAATCATCCCAAATTGAGGAGCCAGGAGTCAGTGCTGTGCCTCTGAGGTGGGAGAGCCAACTTCAGGACACTGGTCCACAAGAGACCTCCCAGCTCCACATAATATGAAACGGCGAAAATCTTCCAGAGATCTCCATCTCAACACCAGCACCCAGCTTCACTCAACGACCAGCAAGCTACAGTGCTGGACACCCTATGCCAAACAACTAGCAAGACAGGAACACAACCCCACCCATTAGCAGAGAGGCTGCCTAAAATCATAAAAAGTCAGCAGACACCCCAAAACACACCACCAGACATGGACCTGTCCACCAGAAAGACAAGATCCAGCCTCATCCACCAGAACACAGGCACTAGTCCCCTCCACCAGGAAGCCTCCACAACCCACTAAACCAACCTTAGCCACTGGGGACAGACACCAAAAACAACGGGAACTACGAACCTGCAGCCTGCAAAAAGGATACCCCAAACACAGTAACATAAGCAAAATGAGAAGACAGAAAAACACACAGCAGGAGAAGGAGCAAGATAAAAACCCACCAGACCTAACAAATGAAGAGGTAATAGGCAGTCTACCTGAAAAAGAATTCAGAATAATGATAGTAAAGATGATCCAAGATTCTATTTCCAAGATCCAAAATCTTGGAAATAGAATAGACAAAATGCAAGAAACAGTTAACAAGGACCTAGAAGAACTAAAGATGAATCAAGCATTGATTAAAAACACAATAAATGAAATGAAAAATACTCTAGATGGGATCAAAAGCAGAATAACTGAGGCAGAAGAACGGATAAGTGAGGTGGAAGATAAAATAGTGGAAATAACTGATGCAGAGCAAAATAAAGAAAAAAGAATGAAAAGAACAGAGGACAGTCTCAGGGACCTCTGGGACAACATTAAATGCACCAACATTCGAATTATAGGGGTTCCAGAAGAAGAAGAGAAAAAGAAAGGGACTGAGAAAATATTTGAAGAGATTATAGTTGAAAACTTCCCTAATATGGGAAAGGAAATAGTTAATCAAGTCCAGGAGGCACAGAGAGTCCCATACAGAATAAATCCAAGGAGAAATATGCCAAGACACATATTAATCAAACTGTCAAAAATTAAACACAAAGAAATCATATTAAAAGCAGCAAGGGAAAAACAACAAATAACACACAAGGGAATCCCCATCAGGATAACAGCTGATCTCTCAGCAGATACTCTACAAGCCAGAAGGGAGTGGCAGGACATATTTAAAGTGATGAAGGAGAAAAACCTACAACCAAGATTACTCTAACCCAGCAAGGGTCTCATTCAGATTTGATGGAGAAATTAAAACGTTTACAGACAAGCAAAAGCTGAGAGAGTTCAGCACCACCAAACCAGCTTTACAACAAATGCTAAAGGAACTTCTCTAGGCAAGAAACACAACAGAAGGAATATACCTACAATAATGAACCCAAAGCAATTAAGGAAATGGGAATAGGAACATACATGTCAATAATTACCTTAAATGTAAATGGACTAAATGCTCCCACCAAAAGACACAGATTGGCTGAATGGATACAAAAACAAGACCCATATATATGCTGTCTACAAGAGACCCACTTCAGACCTAGAGACACATACAGACTGAAAGTAAGGGGATGGAAAAAGATATTCCATGCAAATGGAAACCAAAAGAAAGCTGGAGTAGCAATTCTCATATCAGACAAAATAGACTTTAAAATAAAGACTACTAGAAGAGACAAAGAAGGACACTACATAATGATCAAGGGATCGATCCAAGAAGAAGATATAACAATTGTAAATATTTATGCACCCAACATAGGAGCACCTCAATACATAAGGCAAATACTAACAGCCATAAAAGGAGAAATCGACAGTAACACAATCATAGTAGGGGACTTTAAGATTTCATGGAAATTTTGGGTAGAAAGCAGTGCTCATTTTATAAGCAATTGAAAATCAAATGGTAATTATTTTGAGAAAGAACTTTCTTATTACTGTGGTGGGCTACTGATAATTGTTTAGGATAAAGTAACTAATTTAATAATTAAGTGACTATATTTGTTGCCAAAATCTCTGAAAATGGACAGGTTTCATGTTAAATGGTCTAATGTATATGAAGCCAAAGCACAATTTTTGTTGTTTTTCTTGTTTGATTACTTAATAGATACAGTACCAGAAATAAACCACAGCCTAGAAGCCCCCATCATAGCTAGAATACATCTCAGGAAGACATAATTGGAAGATAAGTTTGAACCAATGAAACCCACAGAGCAGAAAGATACCATTACAGATTTAAAGATCATATATCTTATACACTTTAAGATAAAGTTGATGAATCTGAAGGACCCAGATCACTAAAACCAATTTAGTTACATTGCATATGTAAAGAAAAGACAATGGGTCTAGTGAAACTAAGATGACTAACATAGCAAAAGACTTCAGTGCTCTCTAGTTTGCTTTGAAGGTATAATTTATGAAGATGCTTTAAGGTCATATGTAATACAAATGACAGTATTTCTAGAGATATATTTGTGCTCTGTAGGATTCATGAGTAATAATGCCTGGAGCACTCCAACAAAGGTAGTTGCATGAATTAATGGAGCCATCTGGGCATCAGTCCAATAAAAATGTTGGCTGAATGCTTCCTTGGGGGGAAAAGATGCTGAGAACAGGATAGTTATAAGCAATTGATGCTGGTTAAATAGAACATCTTCCTTACTCTTTTCAGCTTGCTTCTGAACTAAGTCAGCTGTGTGTCTTTGAGAGAGGAAGAAGAAGACTTTAAGGGGCAAGTTTACTTTAATGCAAAGAGTCAATTTTCAAATAACGTACTTCTTTTTGGGTAGACTGACCTGAGTATGAAAACCCAGGCTTACTAGCAAGCCCTTAGTTATAAAGTCTCTGCATTTAATGCTGATATCTCAGATTTATGCTGCACACTTCCTATAAGATCAAAGTACAATATGTAATTCTCAATTTCAATGCAACTACATATTTGAATAAATTTATTTTGTGTTGGGAACAGTGGGAAGAAATGGAGTCAGTTAACTAGGTCTAATAGGAAGAGTTCCCTTCTCTCTTGGCTTGAGGTCTTCCATGGGGACATAAAGAAATAAAAACTCTAGGCTCATAAGAACTTCTGTGTCCCACTTGCCAATCAAAAATAGAAGGCAACTGGTTGTCTTTAAGTGATTGGTAGTGGGCATGGAAGAAAAGAGCATGCTGTGGAATAGCTGAGCTGGGTGGAGTGTCACATGCTTTTTAGAATTGGTCTGAAGGTCACTCTCTCCATTTATAGCCATGGAATGGATGGAGACCAAATTCAGTGTCAGAATGTTTGAAATCCATCCTTATTCTACAACTTTCTAGCCATGTTACTCAGGGCAGGTGGCTTAACTTCTCTGAGGAGAAGTTTAACTTTTTTAATTTACACAATTGGAAAAATAAAACTCTCCTCTGTGTCTTACAATCATTTCCTGAGACGCTATTGAAATAATGTATGCAGATGTGTTTTGCTGGTTGAGGAGAACTATGCCATTGTGAAGTGTGGACATTATTATTCTCTCTAATGGAAAGCTCCCTGAGGGTTTATACCGTTCATAAACCTCTTCCAGCTGCCTACTTTATTTCCCAAACCCTCCTTCTTTGGCTCTTCTTTTTGTTCTAATTACATCCAGGAGGACAACTCCATTAGGAATTAATGAGCTTTAGTACCTTCATTTGCCATCTGCTCCCCTCCCCCTTTTAACAAATGAAGGTGTGTCTCAGCCTCAAGACCTTATGTTGACTGTAGCCAGGCAGATGCGAGTGATTCAGATGAGAAAGATTCTTTATTCCATGGTACCAAGGTCACATTTGGATTTGGTGCTGCTTTTGGAAGCCAGATGGTGACTGGAAGGTGAGAAGAGCCTCTGTTTAGAGCCCTGCTATGGAACACACTGGCCCCACTGGCATTCACTTATTCAAGCAGGCATTTATTCATTCAATTAACATTTACTGTGTCTGTTATATGGCAGACACTGTGCTAGATGGCAAGGATATAAAGTTGAATGAGATGGACTCTTTTCCTTGAATTGCTCACAGCCTACTGGAGGAGATAAATACATGTATCCAGGTAACTATAGTGCAAATATTTGATGTGCTCTAATAGTCCTATAGCACTGAGTCTAGGTTCAGATATAGGGAAAGTTAAAAGAGCTGAATTGCTCTCACAATTGGGGCTTTTCAGAGAAAGGACTGTCTTCTCAGTTCCCTCCATGTCTATTAGCAAAAGGAACTGGTTTGTGGACCAGTGAGTATCTAGTTGATAGCCCCCAATTGCACATCTCTCTTTTCCTTTATTCCTATATCTGCTGTGTCCAGTTTGGGAATCACCTAGGACATAACTGCAATACTGGAAGTATTTGCAAATGTAGAGAATAATAATCTCCCCATCTCTATTTATAATAACTGTGTACCATCTATTGTTTAATGAAGAGGGTGGTAATTAGGGTCCTAATAGATAACAGATGGCACACAAAACTGTTACGAGGGTGTGAGTACAGCCCCATAGGAGGGATTGTGCAGGAATCTGGGGCTAGGAGCTGAGACAATCTCTATGTCCAAAGGGAAGAAGAGAGGGATCAGTTTTAGGACCCCAGCAGAAGAAGGACCCCTGGAGAATTGGTCTTCTTGAGAGGTACGGTAACCTTCAGTAAAAGGTCATAGTTAGCCCACTTGGAGGCTATCTAGCAGGGAGAAAGCCAGGGAAACAAATCCCCTGCCTTCACTTTCCTCCTCCCTCCCTCCCATCTCTCTGATGCTCTCCATGGCCCAGACCCAGTTAGAAGTCTCAGGGGCTGGGATTCTGTCAACCTCACCCTTCCAGTTCACCAGAGAAGGGGGGAGAGGGGACCTGGGAGGGCAAACAGAAGATAACCACCCAGGAGAGATCAGGATCCTCACCTGTAACATGACCGTGTAAGAATGTAGACTTGCCTGCCCCCAAAAGTTATGTTAATTATGTATATATGCGTATATATGTGTGTGTGTGTGTATATATAACATAACTTTTTATGCACATTTTATTATGCCTATATATATATACACATATATATGCACATATATACATGTGTGTTTTCTTAAAATAATAGCACACAAGTTCTGTACAGTAAGTCCCCTACATACAAACCTTCAAGTTGTGAACTTTCAAAGATGCAAACATGCATTCGCATGTCCAATCACGTAAGTTCAAGTGTCTGGGGTAAATTGTCACGTGCATGCATCTTCTACAGGTGGTTGTGCTTTTGTGTAGTTTACAGAACTGTATAGAGGACAGTAGTACAGTATCTTTATTTCAAGCCCAGGATGTCCAGAAGCAAGCGTAAAAGCAGAAGTAAAGTAGCTGGTACCACTGTACTTTTCAGAGTACTGGACTGTAAGATTAAAAATGTTTTCTTTATTTTTTCTGTTTGTTTTGTATGTATTATTTGTGTGAAAAGTATTATAAACCTATTTCAGTACAGTACTATATAGCCGATTTGTTAGTTGGGTACCCAGGCTAACTTTGTTGGATTTACAAACAATTTGGACTTAAGGAACGCGTTCTCGGAATGGAACTCATTTGTATGTAGGGGACTTATTGTTTAACTTTCTTACTTGAGATGCTTTACCAAACACTCTTTTTTGTCCTTTTTAAAAATACTTTCTTAGTTATGGAAAATGTCAAACACACACATACATAATAAATCCCTAGATGCCCATTATTTTGCTTTAGTACTTATCAATTCATGACCAATCTTGTTTCATCATGCTCACATCCAATCTTCATAATCCTATGATTTTGAAATACATCCCATGTTTGGCTTTTGTTAGGCCAAAGGCATGTTAAAGCTATTTTTTAAAATGAATCCCCTTTCTCAATCACAAATTAAGCATATATTTTTAAGAGCTGAATCATAGGCAGTAATTAATATATTTTAAAAGGTCAGTCAGCCTCTCTTAACCCTAGATTGTTTTAAAATGATAAATGATTGCAAAACACAATGAATAACATGATTTATATAACTGTTTACTGTGTTATAGTTTAAAAATACTGGCTTATACCTTTTTTTTACCTCTTTTTCTTTTCATTGTTTGGTAGTTAACTAAATTCCTAAATGAAGATTTCTTCCGTTTTATTTATCCCCCACCCCTATATTGGGAACCTATCATGGGGTACCATTCAGTATATAGAATATTGTTCCCCTCTGACTTGTAATGTCCCATCTTCCATATATCAGATTTCAATACATGCATGGGCCTGTGTTGGGCACCTCTTTTTCTTCTGTTGGTTTATTATTTTTTAAATCATTGTGCCAACATCATACTTTATAATATACTATAAAGTATCACTTTATAATAATTCTTCATATCTGGCATTTGGAGTCTTTAGAAGTATCCTAGCCTTTCTTGGCCCGCTCTTCCATATAAATAGGTTCAGCTTGTCATACTCCATGGGGAAAAAATCCTATTGGTATATGGCAGTTGATTTCTAAAATGATCTGAACTACAAAACATATTTGTTGAGAACTTTGAAAGTTTTCTAGAAGTTTATGAACTGAAGGCTTCATGAGGCTTAAGACAAGCAGGAATAAAATATGATTTTCTCTTTGTGCATGTGAAAGCTTGATTAAAAGAAAAAGAATATATTTTTGTAATATTTGTGTGTCGAACATAGGATCCATATCTTTTTGTTTAATGTAGTTTTCTACTCACTTTAAGATCTTTCTTTGCAATATGGGCTCTCAGTGACTAAAAAGGCAAGGTTGAGAAGAAATGAGAAATGATTGACAGAATATCTCAAGAGCTCAGTGGTCTCAAAAAATATGCACCATGGACCCAAGGGGCAATGCATAGAAGGAATATATTAATTGGCTGGTGATTTAAAGATATTAATGATGAAGACCATGGCTGCAATACAGCTGAGTCACCAGTCATTTAAAAATGTAGGATCTGAATGCTTAGGAATTGTATTAGTTATCTGTTTGCTGAGTAACAAATTAGTGGCTTAAAACAACCCAGGTTTTATGGGTCAGGAGTCCAGGCACTGGGTCCTCTGCTTGGGGTCTCACCAGGCTCTGATAAACGTGTTGAGTGGGCCACATTTTCATGTGGACATCAGTCTGGGGGGGAATGACTTCCATGCTCATTCAGGACGTTGGCAGAATTCATATCCTGGTTGCTCCAAGACTGGGGTCCCCAGCTTTTTGCTGATTGTCACTGGAGGCCACCCCAGATCCTAGAGGCAATGCAGTTCCTCCCTGTGGGCTTCTTCAGTGTGGCTGCTTGCTTCAGCCAGCAAGGAGGGTCTCTGGCCTGTAGAAGGCCCGGTGCCTCTTTTATGAGCTTTCACCTGATTAAGGCCACACAGGATAATCTCCTTTTTGATTTACCCTTTTGACTTGGGACCTTTATAACATCTGCCAAACCCCTTCACCTTTGCCATATTCAATTGTTTAGAAAAAAGTCACAGGTCCTGTCTATGCTCAGAGGGAGGTGGTGATCATACAAGGTGTCAACACCAGGCGAACAGAGTCATAGGGCCACGCTAGAGGCTCTTTGCATAGGGCTAAAATAAAATGGCAGAAAAATTGTCATCTGTGGTCACAGTTCTGGCCACCTGGTTCTTTAAAAGTAAAGGGCGTTTCTGGGATGAGACCTGCAGAGGCAGAGGTGTTAGGGTGAGGTGGGTGCAGCCCGTTTTGCCTTGTGTTTGTGAGAAGCAGAAGGAACACACATTGCCCTCCCCGAGCTTTCAGGGTATCTGTGCTGTAGGGCTTGGGAGCTTGCTGTGGGCTGTCTCCCCTTCAGAGCAGTAGATGTGGGGACGCAGACACGTGGCTCTGACGGGCAGGCAACACGGATCTCCTTGCAGTCAGCAGCCCAGGAAAGAGTTAAGCCTTGGCTTTTGTTCCTGAGCTAGGAGATTTTGATTAGATGCTTAATTGCTAGTGGAACCTCGTGTGTAGGGTACACGCTTAGCGACCTGAGACAGTCAGAGACCAAATTTAGTCCCTACTCTTAGGCCTGCTCCCAAGGACAAGAAGAAAAGGAGTTGTGAGGTCCATTGTTGGCACAAACGCTGGGTGAACAATCACCTTCCTGGCCCAGCAGCAGTTTCCTGGTGCAGGTGATTCTGTGGCATTTGTGCCGTACAGCTCCCTTCACCTTTCTGGCCCCAGCCTGCAAAAAATTTCTGGCACAGCAGGGAATTAGTGCCTAATGGCAAGAGAAAAGGAAATTAGCATTTCCTAACAGCTAACCAAACACAAAAGCGTCCCCCAGCCTTGCATGGAACACCTCTGACCATCCATCCCTCCATGGCCGAGCCCTGCACCTAACAATTTGTGCTTAATTATACAGGAAAAAAGAAATCTGTTTCTCTGGGAGAGCCTCTGAGAACCTGTTGGGGAAAGCTTTCTGGCTGAGGCAATGGTGAAAAGGAATTACCTTTCCTTTTCTTCTGATTTTGCAAAACAGCTGGCAGCAGACACTGGCACATAGAAGTTGTGTAGGAAATGTGTGTCCAATAAATGAATAAATATGTGAATGAAAAAAAAACTGTGAAACACTTACACAAGAATATTCTTCTTTCAAAAGAATAATGAAAAATAATTTCATTCAATAAGAGTCATTCTTAGTTACTGATACATGACTTAGTAGTTCCCATTCAATTTAAAATGTTCCATTTTTTTCTGGTACTTCATAAGTTATTAATTAAATGTTGCTCACTTTTAAGGCCAATCTGTGAGACACTATTTATCATGTCTACTCTAAAGTTCCAGCATCAACTCAGGCGGGGCTTCACCATGTACTGATCATGGGACCTTGGCCTCTCATTGCCTCAGTTTTCTCATTTGTAACATGGGTATAATAATAGGCTTATTTCATAGGCCTATGAGGAGGAAAACCTCATATATATTTGTGTGTGTCTATATATATGTATTTAAACAGTGTCTTAGAATAGTGTCTGGCACATGATAAGCATTATAGAGTATTGACTGCTGCTACTAGTACTGTTATTATGAGAACTAACTGTTGAGAATAATCCTTCATATACTGCTTTATTCCACTGAAGATAAAGGAAACTAATAGAATATTAGAAATCAGATTAAACACAGAAAGCCAGTAAAATATACCAAGACAGAAGATGATGAGTGTGTAAAAGCATAGAAGAAAAAAACGGTTTTTGTTTTTCTTTTCCTTTTTTAAAGAAGGAAAGAGCCTAGAAATAGGACAAAAACTATTTGTTGGCTATACTGACATGGAGATCGCTGGTGACCTCCATAAGTAAAATTTCAGGACAGTGGGCAAAGAGATTATGGTGAGAGAAGTCAGATGGATGTAAATTATAGAGTACATGGGACGTGAGGAAATGGAAACAATATATGAAGATAACAATTTTGAAAAGTTCAGACATGAATTGGCTAAAGAAGATATGCAGGGATTAGGGGAGGAGGGAGGCTTTCATGTTGCATGTATAGTTTTTAACATTTTAAATTGGAGTTACTAGTCTAGGATGAGGTTGAATTTTGGCAAGAATCATTCATAAGGAGTAAATGGGCTGTAGAAAACGCAGTGCTGTGACGTACTTGAGGAGATGAGAGAAAATGAAATGCTATCTGTAGTGCACATGGCCTTTTACCTTTAACTCCTGTAGTAAAAGGGAATACAAAGATCAATGCAAACGCTAATGAATTAATGGATTTGGCAGTGGACTATTTACTGACTTCTGTGTTCTTAATGAGTTATGAAGCACCTCACCAGCTCAGAGTGAAGGAAGTAGAGAGGATGGAGGAACATTTGAGGAGGGCAGGTAAAGCTTCTCAGAAAATAGTCCTTAAGGAGAATTAGAAAGAACATACTGTAGGTCAGAGCAATATTTCCAGTCTTGAAAATCCATTTGAAGCTGGTGATTATTAATTTATTGGAACACCAATTTGCCCTGCCACATGATTTTTCTCCAGCTACCTGGATATAAGTCACACAGAGGCAGAAAAGAGTGAGAGATAACAATCGAGGGAAAATACAATTAGTATTTTTTTTACCTTTTTCTACTTCCCCGCTCCAACTCTGGGGAGCCTTCATGGACATGGCTGCCCTCCCAGACTCCAGCAGCACTCTGTTATCAAAGAAATGGAACATAGGTTTCCAACTTATTAATTTAGCAAAATCAAAATTATATATAATGTCTTCTGTTGGCAAAGATTTTTGCAATATAATTTGGTTCCATCTTTTGACAAGTAATTTGGCAATGTCTAGCAAGATAAAATGTTAATAGCTTTTTACACATTAATTCTAATTCTGGAAGCTTATGCCAATAAATAATTTATAATCCAGAAAATTATTATATAAAGATGCTCATTGTCATGTCATTTGCAATAACAAAAAATTAGAAACACCTTTAATTGTTAACAATAGGAAAACAGTTTAGGAAATTATATCCACTTAGTAGAAAATTACACAGTTACTATAGTATAATGCTTAATAAAGAAAGAATGAAGAAAGCTGACCTAAAATTGTGTCTTCCTTATGACAGTAATTATGTAAACATATAAATATTTATTAAAACTTAAAATCAAAATAAGGTTTTAAAAGCTCTGTACCAGTAATGGGGATTTTATGTTTGTTTCAAAATATTTTTTAACATAACTCTTATAATTTTGTTTTTTCTACTCCTTTTCTTAAGAATTTCTTATTATTACCTCATTTTTCATTTCATAGTTTCAAATAAAGTCAGCAATTTTGTCATCAGAGAAGATTAGACTTATTTCACAGTTCATAATTCCAAGTTATTTGGTATAAAAAGACCATATACACTTGTAGGTGCTTTCAAAATAAAATTTCGAGAATTTTTTTTTTTTTTTTTGCTTAGTCTTTCCTAGTATGGAGATTAAGCAAACGACCTAAAATTGCTAGCCATTCTTTTTTCATTTTTCTCATTTTATTCAATTATCTTGCCCTTCACAGAAATGATAACAAATGAGTCTGCAGTTGCATCTGCCAATTTCTTAAATCCTCTATTATCCACAATATGAAATCATACTGCTATGAATGCTTCCAGTATTTTCAGGCTCTTTAGTTATTATACTTGAGCATTCTGTATGAAGTATCTTATGTAAGTGTAAAATTTAGACACAACTTCTGGAAGCTTTTGATTTCTTAGTTCAGAAGTGAGAGATGCTTAGTCCAGCCATATGATTAACAATTAATTGTATAGTAGGAAGCTCCTAAATTATTGTTTTATGGATACCTGGCAGTTTTCTTGCCATTTCTCAGAAGTTCTCTATTAAACACATTCTCTCTCTCTCTCTCTCTGTTTCTCTGTTTCTCTCTCTCTCTCTCTCACACACACACACACACATTGTGATTAAAAGCAGACTTTGGCATTATGAAGTCTAAGGTTCAATTTCCAGTTCTGTAGTTTCTGGGCCACTTCACTTGAGGCAAGTAACCTAATGTCTCTGAACCTTGTTATTTTCATCTGTAAAATGGAGATTACAATTATATCAGACAATCCTCAAAACATCCGTAATGATTTTAGAGTTTCAGAGTCAGGTACAAGCAGGCACTCAGTAAATGGCTAGTGCTTTTATTATTTTATTATTATTTAGGTCTTGGTTTTCCTTGAGTCTGTGAGTCCCCGTAATGAAATGTAATTTCCAGTAGATTAACACCTGTTTTCACCAAAAATTTTAACTGAGTTCATTACTTTCTGTGCAACCCAGATTAGTTTTCTGCCTTTTTTTCTGTGCCGTATGTAGGTGTTCAATAGATTTATTTAATAAATGTATGAATGCATGAGTGCGTAGATGAATTTTTAAATGCTTCTTTTTGAGAAGGTAGAACACATGTGACACAGTAGAACAGATAAGAAAATAGTCCATGGAAAAAATGGCAAAGTCACGTATGTGCCCAGGGCCAGCCTAAGAAGAATTGCTTTTTTTTTTTTTAAGGGAAAATGTGTTGAATAGCTTATTTTAATTATTTTTAAAAGTTAAGTACAGGTACCTCCCTGGCGGTCCAGTGGTTAAGACTTCGCCTTCCAATGTAGGGGGTGTGGGTTCAATCCCTCGTTGGGGAGCTATGGTCCCACATGCCTCGCAGCCAAAAAACCAAAACATAAAACAGAAGCAGTATTGTAACAAATTCAATAAAGACTTTAAAAAGTGGTCCACATCAAAAAAAAAAAGTTAAGTACAAAAATTTGCTGATGATTTACATATTTAGCACCAATAAAATAATGTGAGATTAGCTGTACTAAAACAGAATGTTGAGCTACATTCACATTAAGTGACATTATATAGTCTAAATTTGTGGAAAACTTCTGAGATGGCTGATAAAAAGTAAGATGGTGAGTGACCTTTGAGCAGAAGAAGACAGAAAGAGAAATGGCCTTTTCTACATTCTATTGTGCCTCTAAGTAAAATGCTGGGTAATCTAGCTACAAAGCTATATGTCATTTGGCTTTAGGCACCTAGTGTGATTTACCTTGTGAAGATCAGATTTTGCCATGGAGAGGATTTGTAAAAGTATCACACATTCCAGTACCGTTGGCAACCACAGCTACCAAAAACTCCAATTTAAATTGATGAAACTAATATCAGATGATAGTATCATTTCCTTGTGGGTGTTTTGGGAAAAGGTGGGTAGGAAATGTATACAAGTGAATACTTTATTCACTGAAATAGCAATTCATCATTTTGAAAACATAAAATACATTAAAGTTGTTATAGCATCAGGCATTAATATTTCACTGTACTTTAGACATTGCCTACAATCAACATTTTCTGCCCTTTGAAACAGAATCATGCTTGTGGTATGCATTAATCATATAAAAGATTAAACACTGAAAAGAAATTCAGCCTTTAAAGACAATTTGCTTTGATTTATTCAGTGGGTTCTTCCAAAAAGTTAATACCAAGAATTATTGCTTGTTGAATTGGAGTTACAAATTCTTTCAGAGTTTCTTAGTATTTTCTGTAATATCAGTATCAAGGAAGGTAAAGCAAATTTACATATTTATTAGGAAATACAGGTACCTAATCATAAAACAAGAAAACACAGTGTTTTTATAGACTTTATTTTTTAGAAGTGTTTTAATTTTCCAGAAAAATTGAGAAGATAGTATAAAGTGTTTCCATATACACTATAGCCATTTCCCTCTATGATGATCAACTTATGTTAGTATGTTACATTGTTACAATCAATTAACAAATATTGATACATCATCATTTACTATACTCCATACATTAGTCCAGTTCCTTAGTTTTTACCTAATGTCCTTTTTCTATTCCAGGATTTCATCCAAAACATCACATTACATTTAGTTGCCATGTTTCCTTAGGCTCCTCTTGGGTTTGATAGCTTCTCAGATTTTCCTTGGATGACCCTGACAATTTTGAGTAGTTAGGTTTTTGTAGAATGCCCACTACTAGAATTTGTTTGATGCATTTTTCGTGATAATATTGGGATTATGTGTTTGGGGGAGGAAGACCACAGAGTAGAAGGGTTATTTTGTCAGATCACATCAAGTGTACAAAGTATCAATATGCATTATGAATGCTGAGGTCAACTTTGATCACCAGGCTGAGGTAGTGTTTTTCAGGTTTCTCCATCGTAAGATTACTGTTTTCCCTTTTTCATACTGTACTTTTTTGGAAGGAAGTCAATATGTTCAGCCCACAACAAAGGAATAGGGAGTTATGCTTAAGATGGAGTACTACATAAAGTATTTGGAATTCCTTTGCACTGGAGATTTATCTATTCTCCTGCATTTATGTATCCAATTATTTATTTATATCAGAAGAACTCATGGATTTTTATGTTATACTTTGGGTTATAATCTAATTCTACTTTAGTTACTTTGTTCCTCAAATTGCTCTAGTCCTGACCCTTGTGAACTCTTTTCAGTTGGCTCTTGTGCCACTCTGAGGTATCCCCATCCTATATATTTTTTTGGAACTTCCTTACTTTCTGACACTATAAGATGGTCTTGTATATAAATCTTGTATATTTTCTGCCCCAGTCCTAGAATCAGCTATTTCTTCAAGGATAACTAGGTCTTTTTAGTGGAGAACGGTATTAGACAGCAGGATCTGGGTGTGGGGTGTGCTAATTGCTGCTCGGATGTCATTGCTTCTAGATCTTCTCAGCTGACAGAGCAAAGAGATAATATGTGTGTACATTACCCATGTATATGCACATATCTATAAGTATCTCTATATAACCATGTGTATTAAGGTAATATGAAGCAATATTAAGCTAAACATAAATGTATATTGATGGTTCCAACTTTAATCTGTTACTACATAGATCATCTTAGCCTCATCTCTTGCTTATCTTTAAATTTCAACTCCAGCAAAACACTTGGCTTTTAGAAGTATGAAAATCAAATTGTAGCAACTTTGGGAAGCCACATCATCTAGCAGAAAAATTTTTTAAAGGGCAAGGTGTATATCATCAAATTTTAATTTATAGTCAGCAGTACTTTTTAACATCAAAAGGCCTCCAGACCTCTGCTTCCAAGAAGATGAAGTAGCCCATTTCTCCCAGGTTCTCCCACTTAAAACTAAAACCCTGAACATAACAACAAACAAACATAGGAAGACGCTGAAAGGTGGAAATGAGAAGGCAGACTTAACTAGGGACTTTGGGACTTGAGGAATAACATGGTGATGAGTCCCCTGTGTTTCCTGTTGCTTCCCATACATCCTGGAGAGGGTATTACAGGAACCCCCAATCAATAACCACCAACAGAACAACAGACAAAAAAGCTTCAAAAAAACCCAAAAAAACCCTGTTCCCCCTAGCCAAAGTATGAGGAAAGGTGTTGCTAAAGACAGAAGACATTTGGGCAATAATATACACACTACTCGAGCCAAGTGCCAGTGGAATATACACACAACTCAAGCCAAGTGCCAGTGGAATATTGCACCCATCCCCTATGTCCTGTGGTTTCAGTTGGGCCAAGGTAGGATTTGATCTTCCACACCACCCCACTCCTGCCGTCCAGAAGAGCCAGCGCTCTGATTCCCCACCAGGGTTGTTTCAGTGTGGCCCAGTGGTGAGCTGAGCCTCCACCCCTTTCCATTAGCAAACAGACTTTAAAAGGTGGTGCCTGACAGGCTAGTTAACACTGGGCTGCCCTCACACAGTCGTAGGGTCCAATGGTGGGACTTAGCCTCCATCTCTCCCTGACATCAATAAGAATAGGGTGTTACAGGTTGGAGGGAGTAGGCACCCCACTAACCCCCAACACATGGTGTCAGTGAGACCCACTGGGGTGCTGAATCCCCATAACCGTCCTGAGGCAGTAAGACAGAATGAGATGCCCAAGCAGGGCTAGTTGGCAGTTCTCTTCCTCTTACCCTGGTGTCAGTGGGGCCAGCAGGTAGCTGACCCTGTACCCACACCCGGCATCAACAAGAAGGAATGAAGTGGGAGGAAGGACAGCAAGCACTTCACTTCTCCCCTCCCCTGGTGTCAAGAAATCTACTGGGGAGATGAACTTCCACTCCTACTAAAAGGCAACACAATGATATTAACGTTCCCACTTTTGGGGGGAAGGTGTCAGAAGGGCCAGTAGGTTAGCTGAACTTCTACTTAATCTGTCTGCAGTGAGACAATGTAAGTGCCCACTTTTGCTGGGGTATTGTCAGTAGGGCCCAGTGGAAATCTGTACATAACCCCCCAGTCCTCATACTACGCCTCAAATAGGATGACTTCCTTCTAAAAAGTAATAATAAAATTAAATGGGTTACAGAGTCATATAATAACTCACAATGTTTAGAATACAATGGAAAAATACTCATGGCACCAAGAACAAGGAAATCACAGAATAAATGAGAAAAGACAATAAACATACACCAACACGGAGATGAAACATCTATTGAAATGATCAGACAAGGATTTTAAATAAGCTGTCACATAAATGCTTCAATTAGCAATTATGTGTTCCTTGACAGAAATGGGAAAAATAGAAAATGTAAACAAAGAACTAGAAGTTATAACAATAAAAACAAATGAGAACAGTAGAACTGAAAAATACAACAATCAAAAAACTTTGCTGAAGAGTAGAGTGGAGATTACAAAGCATAGAATCATGAACTTAGAAGAGATCAGTACAATGTACCATATGTACAGAGAAAAATAGACTTAGGGGTAGAGATGGGAGAAAGAACAGGATCTCAAGAAGCTGTAAACAATAAGAAAAGCACTAACATTCATATCATCAAAGTTCCAGAATGAAAACAGAGAACAAGTACGACTGACAAAGTATTCAAAGAAATCATGACTAAAAAGGTCCCAATTTTTTAGAAGACAAACACAAATTCAAGAATCTGAGCAAACCCAAAGAGGAAAAACGCAAAGATATCCTTGCCAAGATGCGTCATAATTAAACTTCTGAAAAGTAGAGACAAAAAAAATCTCGAAAGTGGACAGGCAGAAACAATGCATCACTTATTGAGAAACACCAATTCCAATGACAGCATATTTGTTGTCTAAAACTCTGGAGTCAGAAGCATTGACATAACATTTTTCAAGTGCTAAAAGAAAAGAACGCTCAGCCACAAGTTCACACTTTTTATACCCACTTTCTTGTTTGACTTGTATTAATGGAGTACTAACTCATCTTTCTATATCCGGGACTGCCGTCACCCTTCTCCAAAAATCTAGTCACAGCATTTCCAGAGTGATCTTTCTGAAAATGAAACAAATTTTTCTTATAAAAATACCTGATTGTGTTATGAAACTTTTCTCTCTTCTAAGTTACCAGTTAAAATCCTTCAATGGATTCCCATCTTTCTTGGAGTAAAATCTCACATCCAAACTCTCTTTGTCCTTTTGGGCTGCTGTAAGATTATGGTGCAGGTTGGGTGGCTCATAAACAACAGGCATTTTTTTCTCACACTTCTGGAGGCTGCAAGTGCAAGAATAGGGTGCCAGTATGGTCAGATGAGGGCGCTCTTCTGAGTCACAGACTTCTCATTGAATCCTCACAGGGCAGAAGAGCTTCGGGAGCTCTGTGGGGTCTCTTTTATAAGAGCACGAATACCGTAATCATTTCCCAAAGGCCCCACATACTAATACTATAACCTCTGGAAATTCAGATTTCAACGTATGAATTTGGAGGGGAACACAAAGACTACACCATAGCACTTACTATAGGTACATGGACCATTCATGGTCTGGCTTCTACCACCCTCTCCATTGTCTTCTGTTCTTACACTCCAGTGAGCATTTCTTTCTTTTTTTCTTTTTTTTTTTTTTTTTTTTTGCGGTACGCGGGCCTCTCCATGTTGTGGCCTCTCCCGTTGCGGAGCACACGCTCCGGACATGCAGGCTCAGCGGCCATGGCTCACGGGCCCAGCCACTCTGCAGCATGTGGGATCTCTCTGGACCGGGGCACGAACCCATGTCCCCAGCATCGGCAGGCGGACTCTCAACCACTGCGCCACCAGGGAAGCCCCAGTGACATTTCTTATACTGATTATGAATGGAACTCCTTTCTGGACTGATGCTTAACCATTCATTTTCTGGCAAACATGAATTTATCTTCTCTTTTCCTCAAAAATTCACCCTTCCTTCATGTTACATATCCATTTCAATTGCCTTCTACAGGAAGCCCTACTGATATCCCCCATATACTACTGTCCACAGCATGAATTAAGGTCTTACCGTGTCTTCCTATATCACTCTGTAATAATATTTATGGTAACTATGGATTTTTTTATTTGAGTGTCACAATACATTGACTTCTAGGTGGCACGATAATGATTTTAGTAACAGTAACACTGGTGCCTAGTTTAACCCATGGCATACTTTAGGTGTTCAATAAATGTTTGTTGAATGAATGAATGGTCAGTTTGAAATCTTAATCATGTTACTTTTCAAAAATCTGTTAAAAAGATATCCACAGTTTTCCAGAAGATTAGGGACTTAGGATCTTCAACTTGATTTAATAGAGGAAATTTTTACTCATACATCATGCTTAAATACCTCAAAGTAAAACCATTAACCCAGGAATTTAAGGTTACCCATTTGGACTTGCAAGCCAATAATTAATATCTCCTGCCCCGACTGTATTAGATGGTTTCAATGTTCCACTCATATCTCCCCAGCACTCATCATTCCAGTATATGCTGATAGAATCATGCTACCACCTGCAATTTTCCACCTTAGGGCAGGCCAGAAATGTACAGGAGTTAATGTATCTGGGTGTAGCTTTCAACCAAGGAAAGAGGGACTGGAAGATAAGTACTTCAAGTTTCTCACCGATTCTTGGCATAACTCTGAGACATGTTCTGTAGAGTTTCACAGAACTCCCCTGACGTACTGGCAGCAGTTCCCTGCAGGAGTAATTTATTCAGTAATGCACCTCTGTTGGCTTCCTTCCATGCCTCCATTCTCAGTTCCCACTCCACTTCTGAGTTTTCTGGAAGCACCTCCCAGATGAACAGTTTGCATTCAAATTATTCCCCCAGGTTCTGCTTCTAGGGGAATTCAAGTTACAGCCTCCTAACAATCCAGTGCTCCTTACAGAGCCATCACTGGTACAAGTACCAAGGCATGGCACATTATGTATCACTCCTCCTAAATCCTAATATTTTTAAACAGATAGGAAAGAGCATGACCTTGAAGAGAAAAATCGTTTATATGAGAATAGCCAATGGATAAAGGGAAGGAAAGACAGTGCCATTTGTTTTCCATTAATGATAGTGTGAAATTTATGGGCAGATGGTCTAACAGGTGTGACTATAATTTGAGGAGCCTGCTCCCTTGGTTACAGAAGACTGCTATTGTTATTATTATGGAAGCACAACCTCATGCCTTTATTGCTTCACTTGATGTAGCCTTTTCCTTTACCCTTAAATCTTTCTACATCACTGAACTGCAACCAATGGATTTATTTTCTCCCTATAGCTCCATCACAAAAAAGACATACATATGCACACACACACACACAGAGTTTTGTGTATGCCAGTGCTAGAAAAGACAAGCTCATGGTGCATGTATGCAATGGATATTGTACATTACAGGTCTCTGTGAAATAGTCTTCTGCAGGTTCCTATGTTTACTTTATGAATAATTAACTTTAGTAAAGTTAATTTCCTGAAGATCTTGATGAAGACTGAAGAAAGGACGTAAATTTTAAAGAAAAAGACTTAGAAACTTGCCCTTTTTGCCCTCTCTTTGTGTCTTAATGAACAAAGGATAACTGGGCCTTTTTTGAAGTCTTTGCTTGAGTTGAAGACACAAAATGCAACCTGTACTCTTATAATATGTTCAGTTTATGAGTACACAAACTTATAAACCATGAATTTCCCTAAAATTATTATACCATTTAGAAGATGTTTGCTTGGACGTTTACTTAAAACCAAACAATTGAGGTCTATATGTCCAAATAATTTCCTTCTCTCTTGCTGTCTCCATTTCAGTTTCCTGAGTTTCTGGGAAGGCCTGGTTTCCCCAAAGGAATGATTTCTGATAGAATTCTGGAGGTCTGACCCAAGAAAACAAAATCCAGTATAGCCAATGAATTGAGGACAAGAAGGTTTCCAATCAGGTAGGAACATTTAATCTCATACATTACAGTCACCTTAAGTAAGGTGTGCTGATAGCTGGATATGATTTAACTGCTTGGAAAAAGATGCATATATAAACTACCCCACAAGGAAGCTGTTCTCAATTCCCTTAGAGGTTGTGGTGTTTATCAGAGAGTGCCTTGGGAGAAAATGAATACAATAACAGTATAATGCTTTTTTTTTTTCATTTTTAGCTCATTGTTGCCAAGTACACTTGGTGACCTTGGTGCCTGTGGTTTAATCCCAGGAGGTTAGACATGTGGAATAGCACATTAACCCTTTTTAGTATTTTCTCCCAAGACAAATCATTTTTATAGGTTGTCTCCATGGTCTTCTAATTGCTTATCAAAATTAAGCATCAAGTCTCCTAAGTGAGCAATAGCCCCAGTCAGTGTGAGGAAATCAGCTTGGTTCTTATTGGGGTACATCTTCTTGGTCTTGGCACAAAGTGAGTTCACATAGGGAGTTAGAAGGAGAAGAATGGGGCATGCGAAAGGGGAGTTCTCTGTTCTCATTTACCTATGCATGTTGAAACTCCACTAACAGTTTTATTTTCATTAGCAATTTGTGATAAAAACTTAGGGTAAAGGGAATAATGAAGCTGTCCCATTATATGGCAGGACAAAACATAGTAGTGACATCAAAATCAGGGCCTATCCATCTCATTTGCAGTTATGTACTCAGTGTTTAGCATAGCATTTGACCCCCCATCAGTATTCAATAAGAAGATGCGTGTTGAATGACTTAGGGATGAATTAATGAATGAAAAAAGTTAATATGGTAGAAAATGTGTTTTATCCTTGTATTTTCATGTGTTGACTTCTATATTCCAAGACCCAGCACTGTAACTGACACATAGAATATAAGCAATAAAATTTTGTTGAAAGAATGAATGAGCCCCCACAATTCTAAGAATAATTTTAAGACCAACACAGACCCCATATCTGCCAAGGTCTATGACAGAAGTATCCAGAGATGAAAGCCTGGATCTCAGCTAGTGGTAGAGCTGACAGAATTTATCTAGTTTTCATAATTTACAGCTCATCCCATTACATCTAGGCATAGTACCTACGTGAGCCATACAATTAAATGTTGACTGAAAAAAATGCACAACCTAAAAGTTGAGAATTATGTTTTATTTGGAGGACATACTGAGGACTTAAGTCAGGAGACAGCCTCTCAGATAGCTCTGAGGGACTGTTCTGAAGAGGTAAGGGAGGGCACAGGATATTTAGGGGTTCTTGCAAAAAAAAACCCAGGTAGTTGGAACATCAAAAGATTACTGTTAATTAAAGAAACTAGACATCTTAAGTTAATAAATTTAGCACTTTTCTATATATGGTGAGATGCAAGAATCTGGTCTCATGGAAATCATTCCCTTGATATGCACTTTAATTATCTAGGGCCAGTATCCTGTTTTCTCCATCCTGAATCCCCTCAGGGTGCAGCTTTGGGGGTGGCTTCAGTGGCTGATGGCTTGATGGCTGTAACATCCTTTGTTACTGATACCGCAGGCTACATTCTTTGTCCACGTAAATGACTTGAGTATGGATAGTAAATCTGTGGATTTGCAAAAGGTAATTCTTGGAGCATTTTTAGAAGGACAAAGTTAAGGGCAATTTCAGAATCACTAGCAGCTAAAATTGCTGTTTATACTTTTCCACCGGTAGGTAGTAATATGCTGTTGCTATCTTCAGTATTCCCAAGGGATAACAAAAGCCATTTAATTCAAGAAAGAAATGTAAAATTTAGCACAATGCAACTTCCACAAAACCAAACACACACCCAACTCTCACAGATATGAAGTAATAATCTAAAATAGAATCCTGGAACTAATTGGAAAAAAAGAGCAAATGGGCTTCCCTGGTGGCGCAGTGGTTCAGAGTCCGCCTGCCGATGCAGGGGACACGGGTTCGTGCCCCGGTCTCTGAAGATCCCACATGCCGCGGAGCGGCTGGGCCCGTGAGCCATGGCCGCTGAGCCTGTGCGTCCGGAGCCTGTGCTCTGCAACGGGAGAGGCCACAACAGTGAGAGGCCCGCGTACCGCACAAAAAAAAAAAAAAAAAAAAAAAAAAGAGCAAATGTACTCATATTGGATAATTTTATTCTTTTATTAATGTTTGATATATATATATATATATATATATATGTATTTATTAATAAAATTCAGAGGTGCTATATGGAGAAATAGCTTTGTACGAGTATTGTCTTTGTATGTGTTTATCAATAATGTATGAGATTGCCTCCTATGCTCCTTTTCCTTTATTCTCTTGCAGGCAGTAGATGTAGTTATCAGTTGTTTTTAAAATTTCTAGGCAGCCAAAGGACTAGTATCACTTAAATAAAGAAGGCAAATTGTCCCAAAGTAGGAACAATTTTCCTTCATTATGGAACATAAAGTCCTCATATGAAGGGGGAAGAATTTCATAGCTAAAAGCTTTCAACTACAGAAGATTTATGAGTAACTATGTATGTTGTTTCAAAGTGGACTCTCTATAATTAATGTCTAGGGGTTATCTTTGGTATATAATGGATTTTGATTTTTTTATATTATTAGATAATATACAAAATAATATGTTTAATTGTATGTAAGTTATGAGAGATAATAAAAACTCCTGCAAACACACCACCGAAACTAAGAACTAGAATCAAAACTGCTGAGTCTTCTCTCTGTTCTCTACCCTGATCCCACCTTCCTGCTTTCACCAAAGAAATCACTCTGATCTTGGCTTTATGTTCAACATCCACATAATTTTGCTTATTATTGAGATTTATAAAATTGATATCATACTTTAGTCTTCTGTGCTTGCTTTTTTACTCAACATTATGTTTCTAAGGTTCATCCACTTTGCTTTAACTAGTGTTCATTCATTTGTACTACTGTATAATATTTTATTGTATAAATACAAGAAAATGTGTTTATTATTCTATTAATGATATTTGGGTTGTTTTGGGCCTATTACGGACAGTACTTCCATGAACATTTATTTTAATGTTTCCTGGTACACATGTGCAAGATTTAACATAAGTAAAAGAGTAGACATACTAAGAGTAGAATTGCTGACTTGTAGGGAATTCAAATATTCAACTTTAAAAAATAATGCCAAAATGTTTTCCAAGTTATGGAATCAATTTTCAGCCCTTTTGCTCTATAGCTTCACCGGTTAGAATGGCCATTCTAGTCTTTTGTTCCTTGTATTAGTCTGCTCAGGTTGTCCTAGCAAAATACCTCAGATTCAGTGGCTTAAAAAACAAGAGATTTATCTTCTCACAGTTCTGGAGGCTGGAAGTCCAGGATCAAGATGTTGGCAGTTTTGGGTCCTACTGAGGCCTCTTTCCTTGACTTGCAGATGACCACTGCTTTCTAGCTATGTCCGCACATGGCCTTTTCTCTGTGTGTATACATCGCTCTTATCTCTTCCTCTTCTTACAAGGACACCAGTCATATCAGTAAGGGCCCCACCATTATGACCTCATTTAACCATAATTATGCTTTTAAAGTCCCTGTCTCCAAACAGCCACATTGGGAGATGGGGCATCAACATACGAATTTTAGGGAACACAATTCAGTCCATAACAGTTTTAATTTGTATTTCCCTAATTACTGACAGGCTGAGAATCCTTTCACTTGTTTAATAGTTGCCTCTGTTTCCTATTCTGTGAAGTCCAGAGAATATCTTTTGTCCATTTTTCTACTGTTTATCTTTTTCTTACTTATTTCTATGGTTCTTTAAATACAAGCAAATAATCCTTCATCAGCTATATATGACACAAATAAGTTATTTCATTCCTTCTCACTTTCTTAATGTTGTCTTTTGATAAATAGGGGCTCTCAATTTTAATGAAATCAAATGTATCTTTTAGCTTAGTGTCTTTTTGTTCTACTTAAAATGTCCTTCCCTAGTTTAATGCTACCCAGATATAGTATATTTTCTTCTGAAAGTTCTAGTGTATCTTTGTTTTATATTCAAGCCATTAATGCACTTACAATCGACTTGTCTGTATTATCCAATTTCTTTGTTTTCTTATGAATAATTAAGTTTTCCAGGACCATTTTGGAATGAATGGATTTTTTAGGTGTGTCTGAGCTGTTCTTGACCATTCACATAAATTTCTGAATTGGCAATCCTGTAAAACCTCTATTAAGTACTTTTATTGTAATTGTATTGACTATATAAATTAAGTTGGGGAAAACTTACACCATTATGATGAGTCTTTTCTATCCATAAACAAGATGTATCTCTCCATTTATTTAAGACTTCTTTAATATCTTTCAATAAGGTTTTATTTTCTCCATAAATGTCTTGCACAATTTTATTTAGATTTGTTCCTAGGCAGTTTTTTTTTCCATTTTAAATAATTTTTAAGCTCTCGCTTTGTTCCTGGATTTCTATAGAAATCCAATAGATTTTTACATCTTGATCTTATATCTAGCCATCTTGCTAATGTTGTTTTTTTAGTAAGAGAGACGATTTTCTTAGCAAAGAGGAATAAATGTAAAATTAAATAAAAATGTTATGGGTCAGCTCTGGTCAATAGAACTTTCCATGATAATGGAATTGTTCTTAGTGCTGTCCAAAACTATAGCCATTAGTCACATGTGTTTTTAAATTTTTAAATGTAAGTTCAATAAAATTAAAATTTAAGTTCCTAAGTCAAACTTGCCCACATTTCAAGTGTTTAATAGCCACTTGTGACTAATGGACACTATACTGGACATTGTATCTCTAGACTATTAGACTGTGAAGCCATGGCGTCCCGGGATTTTATCTTTGTCAATGGCATAGTGAGATCTTTCATGTGACAGTTATTCTGTTATTAAAAAGAGAAGTTACTTAACCTAGTCATCCCTAACTTTTTAAAATAATCCAACATAGCTTTCACCATCCATGAATTTCTTGAATCATATTTATGTTTCTAAACTATTTCTTGTGTCAAGTGTTCACTTTGTAGCAAGTTCACTGTCCTAAAATGGCACATACCAAAGTATCAAGAGGTTCCCTTATTCCTGATAAGCTGTGATTGGATGAAGAAGACCTTATTACCCTGCCTATCTGATTTTTATTATAATCAGATGTTAACCTGTATCAGTCTCCATATTCAAAATTACCTTCAAAATTATATGTTATTCACATGATGGTTGTCTTTATTTCATTTAGCTAGTATCATGACCTTATAAATGCAGTTTTGGTCATTTTCTCCTAAAATCTCATATTTATCTGTGTGGAAATACATCTCCTACTTCTTTGCCCTCTTATAAACTCTTCCTGTAATTTAATCCTCATGAGCTTTATTTCCCCTAATTTTAATTACTTGATATTTTGTAAACCATTTAAGAAATGACTGGTATGCTCTTTTTTTCAATCATCTATACATTTAAACAGTGTGTTGCAATAAGAAATAGTACTGGTAATCAGAAAACCAGAGTCCTAGTTTTACCCATAAAAATGAACTATATGTGCATTTAAATAAGGTTTATTCTGATTCTAAAATTGTTATGATTATTTAGAAAATTATGTTTGAAATATGACATTATTCAAAACCAATAGAGGTTTGAAATCTATTAAAAATCTACAAAGAATTCAACTATTTCACCTTTTTCCCTGATTTGATATTCAACTGTAATCCTTCATCTTTCACTTACAGCATGCTGTAGCTGCTGTTGACACAAAAACAAAATATAATGTCTAAATATTGTGTGCTTGTTTTTTAAATGAATACTTTTGTTTAAAATTGTCTTTTACATAGATTCTTGATTCCCTTTTCACAACTTCTCCATTCCCCATGCTACTGCAATCAATCACTCATGATAGAAAATTATTCTCTTTTCTGTTTGCTAAAGCTCTTTTTAAAATACCAAGTTTCAAATGATCATCAATTCAAGAAACTTTGGAAAATGAACTTCATAATTTCCAGAATGAATATTTTGTTTCACTGGCTACCAGGACACCATCTTTTCCTAGATTTCTCCCCTCCTCACTCACCATTCCTTGGAAGTATCCCTTGGTGATGCCTCCCATCCCTCAATGTCTGTTAGAATACCCTAAGTCTCATTCCTGGCCCCCTTCACTCTCCATCTACCTTAACTACTCATGAGTTTTAATCTAGTCCCATTACTTTAATGAGAAGATGACTTACGACTCCCCAATTCATACTTCTAGCCCTAACCACTCACCTAACCTCCAGACTCCTAATTCCAATTTCCCACTAAATATCTCCAATCTATGCATAATAGACATTTCAAGCTTAGCAAATAAAACTAAATATTTTGCTTTGATCCATCCACTGCACTCCAGTTTTTCCTGGCTCCATAACTCATCCAGTTGCTCAGGCCAAAAATGTTAGATTCATCCTTAAACTCTCACTTTCCCATAATTCCTATGTCCAGTCCATCAGAAATTCTTGCCAGCTCTAACTTGAAAATACATCCTGAATCCACCTACCTCTCACCTTACTCTTGCCGTCTTTACTTACTCCAAGCCATCATTGCTTGCCTCGTCTAATGCAATAGGCAGCCTCTTCCACAACCTCCTTGCTTCCTCCCCTCTTGCCCCAATCCTTATAGTCTATAACCAATACAATAGCCAGAATAATCACACAAAAAACATGAATCATATCACATTATTTCCCAAAACCCGTTCCCATCACTTTAGAATAAAAATTAAACTTTTTACCTGTCCTACATGCTTTATTCAGTATTTCTTCTGCCCTACTCTCCAAGCTCATTTACTACTACTATTCTCTCACACACACATCCAGATTTTCTTTCTGCAGTGGCTTAACCAACATCAGGGCCTTTGCACTTGCTATTCCCTAAAACCTGAAAGAGTTTAAAAATCTGTAATATTTCTCCAAGAAGATCTTAGGAGGTATTTACATTTCATTTTGTAGAGACATTTGGTAGAAGACATTTTTGCAAAAGATAGATACATTTTTCTTTGGCGGCTATTCATACATCTGGCAATTTCCAAGTTGGTTAAATAACAAATGTGAATTGATGAAGCTAAAATAAAAGAACTGTAGTTGTTGAGACCTATGTGTTTTAAACCGTGAACTATGAGGAATTGTAGACATGCAAACTACACCATGGTTTCAGTGTTAATGTGTGAGAGTTAGCTAAGGTATTTTCCAAATACTCATTACTCTCTAAAGAGCTTCTGAGCAGGAAATCAGAACAGGGCCTGTGGACCTGAATTTTATCCAGTACCTCAGTAGATTCTGTTGCAAATGGTTTTCAGTCAGCCCTTTGAGAGACACCAAGCTGGGGTATTTGCCCAGATATGATTGCCAGTGGTCATGCAAGTCACCAATGAGATATAGTCGAGAATCAAAAAATGACTGAAAAGAGTGACAAAAGAAGAAGAGGATCCAGTAAGGACCAGTAGAGACGCTATCCCAAGCACTCTTGGCTAGGAGTTTTACAAATCCATTCATATACATGGACTGATAGTTAATAGCCAAATGGCACTGCATATTTTTGTAAGTTGCTGAGTATTAAAGTGTATGGCTAAGCATCATAAGTTTTCTTAAATTATATTTTGGTTGCTATAAAATTAGGTGTACATTGTGTGTCATAGATGTAGGGATATAGATGTGTAAATATATGTCATTGTTTCAGTTCTTCAGCTGATACTTCATAATGTCTTTGTAACTTCTAAATGAAGGACCTCTTCAAACATTGTTTAGAAAGAAAAGAACCTGTTCACCCCTGTCCACCTCCCTGTCTTCATCCCCTTCCTTGTCCCTTCCCTTCTTTTTTTTTATATCTTTACTGGAGTATAACTGCTTTATAGTGCTGTGATCCCTTCCCTTCTTGAACAAATTAATCCATTAAGTGAGGTAAAATAACCCTTTGTCAGCATGGGGGAGGTGGGCATTCAAGGAACCACATGACTTGGCATTGGGTCTCAGAGTCTGAGAAAGGGGAGAGGATGTCTGCATAAGGGAGCCTGGCGTTGACTGCTGAAGTCTGATTCGTGTGAAAAGGCATCCACATGAGGAAGTGGCCTTGGCAACCACTCTGTACAGATAGTCAAAACACATGCCAGGTGGAGAAAATGGGTGGGATGGGAAAGTGGCAGCTACATGAATTTACTTAAGTACAGGAAGACTGATCAAATAAGTAAGGATAATAAGGATATGGTAATCAGTGTTATTTTAATATCTGTGGAGGGAGTTAAAATATGAAAAGGGCAAAAACTAGAAGGAAAGGGTGTTGAAAGGGAATGGAGGATGTTAATGTGAACAGATGATTTTCAATATAGAGACATTATAGAATTAAACATAGACAATATGTATGCATATGTTTATGAATGTGTTTATGAATACGTTTAAATGGTTATGAATGTGTGTTTTCATATGTGTGTATGTATATATGTACCTAAATCCCCTAGCTCTGCCTATTGAGAGTACCTGGGACCACTACTTCCGAAGAGCAATGAATACACCTAGTGTCCAGATCTTGGTTTCTAAATACAGCTCTCCAACTGAAGGAACTAAAGCTCTTTGGAGAAATGGCTGATTCTAGAACAACTACAGGGAAAATATAAGATGACCCTAGAACATATTATTGTTTCAAGAAGTAAGGGATCAGCCATAAAAAGAAATGAAATTGAGTTATTTGTAGTGAGGTGGATGGACCTAGAGTCTGTCATACAGAGTGAAGTAAGTCAGAAAGAGAAAGACAAATACCGTATGCTAACACATATATAGGGAATCTAAAAAAAAAAAGTCATGAAGAAACTAGGGGTAAGACAGGAATAAAGACACAGACCTACTAGAGAATGGACTTGACGATATGGGGAGGGGGAAGGATAAGCTGTGACAAAGTGAGAGAGTGGCATGGACATATATACACTAGCAAACGTAAAATAGATAGCTAGTGGGAAGCAGCCGCATAGCACAGGGAGATCAGTCTGGTGCTTTGTGACCTAGAGAGGTGGGATTGGGAGGGTGGGAAGGAAAGCAATGCAAGAGGGAAGAGATATGAGGATACACGTATAACTGATTCACTTTGTTATAAAACAGAAACTAACACACCATTGTAAAGCAATTATACTCCAATAAAGATGTTAAAAAAAAGAAGAAGGGAGATATCAAAGAATAATTGGGAAACATCAAAGGATATAGAAGCCAAACTGAAGGGGTTTCCACTGGACAAATCTTGAACAATCTAAGCCTCAAAATAAATAATGGTAGAAACGTATTATAGTCAATTGAATAAAATAGGAGTCTATGAGTTCATACTGATTTTAATAATTAAATTGAGTAAATTATGTTTGATGAGGAACAGGATATTTACATAATTACAAAGTGCCTTACCACAAAAATTATTAATAATGAAGGAGAAAAAAATAACGTTACAATGGAGAAGACTGGGTGATACACCTTAATCAAATGAGTAACGTGATATTCCAGTAAGGTTACAAGTTAAAAGTTTGCCGAAATTGTTTGATAGGAAGCAGTGAGAAGAACAGAGCTTCACCACTGAGTTATTCCTGCCAACTACACATATCCTGAATAATCATGAGACAAATACAAACAGCTAAATCCTACAAAATAACTGATCCATATTCTTTAAAATTTTCTAGTTCATGAAATTCAAGGGAAGACTGAGAAAATTTTCCAGATTAAAAAACTAAAGAGACAGGACAGCTAAATGCAACATGTGACACTGGGCTGATCCTTTTATTATGAGGGACATGATGGGGATAATTGACAAAACTTGAAAGGGGTCTGAGGATTAGGAGCTCTGTGGTCATGTGTCAGTGTTAATTTCCTGATTTTCATGATTATATTTGGATATATGTTTGTAGGAAATACTAGAGGATTTGTGGGAGACATTGCATTGTGTTGGCAACTACTCTCAAATGGTTTGGGAAATAAATTATTTGTATTGTCATTTCAATCTTTCTTTAATTTTCGAGATTGTTAAAAGAAGGCAAAGAAAGAGGAGAAGACCCCTGAGTCAGGTAACCCTCCTTTTCCTGGCGACTGCCATAGTTAAAAGCTCAGTTTACAATAGTGGTCAGTTTTTCAGTCTATTTGTGCTAATTTCTGTTACTAACAACATAGCATCTTATTTTCTATTTGAGGTTTTTGGATTTTTCCTAATTATGCTTTTGCTTTTTATTCTATCAAATGTCTATGAATTTGATAAAGTCCTCGGTATTAAAACAAAATCAGTAAGATTCATAAAAACAAAAATAAGTTCTTGGAGAAATTTATAAATTTCTACCTACATACAAATTGTAGTAAGTTGGCAAGAAATGTATAAGGGGAAAATACTATAAGGAGCACTCCCATTCAGAAACTCAAAATGGTTGCACGTGTTTCTCCTGTAAGAGGTCTGTGATGAAACAGCAGGATGAAGGCTATATGTCCAAACTTAAATGCAATCTTTAAATCACCTTTCATGTCAGGCCGTGTAAGAACTGGGCAATTCAAGAAGTAAATTAGAACAATCCTTATTTTCAATAATTTCTTAGGTCAACACTTAGAATAATGAAAAACTTATCTTTAACTCCAAGAAATCTGGACAGTTATTAAAGCAAATGTGTTGTCCTACTGGCCTACACCTGGTTATAAACAGCAGTACGACTTCAGAAAACCCTTGACGCTGAGTGGACTTTCTAAATATATCTTTTTCTTTCTATAAAGGTGCTTTACAAGAATGCTATCTTTTGTGAAAATGTGGCCTTTATAAAGGGTACACTAAGGTCTGTGACTTTTAGACCTAGAAAAGATTTGAAATATTTTCTTAGCCTGGGAATCCACATTTTAGAGGCATAGAAAGAGAAACCCAATGAAATTAGATATTTTGCCCACCATCAAATGGCAAACAAGTAATAACGACAGCACTCAAGCCTCTGTCTTCTGAATCCATTGAATGCAGCATAAATAGATTGCAATAACTGCTGATTTTCATTGTCCTCAACACTACATTTCTTCTGTGCCTTATCCCTCTTCTTTTAAGACGGATGACAACATTATCTGCAAACTTTATCTATAACTTTTTTTAATTTTGCTATTTTGTAACTCATTTTTGAAAAATTCTGTTTCTATGTTGAAAATGTGTAAGGACATTTACCTTCTTTCTTGAAACAACTTTGCCTGTATTTATCACATTTTATTGTTGAACTATTGTGCAGCAATAAGTACAAAAGCACATCTAGTAGAGGAGATAATGTCAGAGGCAACAAGGTGTGTGTATGGGGGGGCGGGGTTAGAGTTGACATACCTTAAGGGAGATGAAGAGAGAGGGAAGAGAATAGAAATTTTATTCATTTGAAAAAATATGGCAAGTTAGAGAATTTTGGCTAAACTTAATACAATATAGCTTTCCTTAACTTAAATTCCGGGTTAACTTCCACTGTTTACATTGCCACAGACTAGGGAATAAACAAACTAAAAAGATTTTTGGTACCACCATTTTGTGTTAATTTCATAAAGATTTCTACAAGACTTTTTAAAACTAAATTGAAAAACGAAAGTCTTGTCTTTAGCTTATTTTCCCTGCATGCTTGCACTTTAGTAAGTTGATAAATGACATTTAAACTCAATAGTTATGATTAATTCTGTCACACAATTTTTAAAAGCACTGGGGATTGTGTGTGCGTGCATGCGCGCACCTTTACAACCAGTAAAATAAAGTTCTTGATCAAAAAATTATTATCACTTAGACTATTGAATAAAATCAGATATGATAGAGGGGCCAGCTGTTGGTAGGTTTAAAAGTCACCGTAGGTGATTAATTCATGCAGCAGTGTTGCACGTCTCTCTTTAGATGAAGCACTTAGAAATATAACCATGTATGGCTCTAATTTCATATCTGAGACCTGTTTTATTTAGAGTTCTTTGGCAAGTGCTTGCTCTATGTGTTTTTATAGTCTTTGGTTGTGTAATAAAAATCAAAATTATGAATTAACAGAAATGCAAAAGTGAAATCCTAGAAGATAGGATAAACACGAAGTCCTCTAATTATCACTCAAATAAGTTTGGTTGACACAGAACTGGGAATCAGACAAAGACATTAATAATTCATAATGCTGAAATTAAAATCTTCTAGTCACAGTAAAAAAGAAATCCTAATTTGTACCACAAGGTAATGAATTCAGTACTTTTCATTTGTTAAATATTTGCTTATTACCCTGCACCGTGCATATAACACTGTTCCCAAATTTGGAGGGCAAACAGGAAAAACAGACACTCTCTACCCTCAAGTTGTTTATACTGCAGTCAGTGAAATTTCTCTACTTTGAGATCTTTTAATTCCTCAGTTCACTGTAACATCTTCTTCAGATGAATTGTTTTTTATTTGTTAAAACCAATGTTTAGCACTTGAAATAGTTTCTTCAATGTTCCTGATAGTGAAATAGTCATAATGCTAATTTCCAATACTAATTATAGAGTTGATAGGAGAAATGCTCAAGAGTGATAGTAAAGTGATTTCGATAATCTACAAAATGCCTTGAGGTTTCCCAGATAACAACTTGTCTCCCAGACAAAAATGCACTTATTATTTATATTCCAAGCTTATAAAAATTTTTGTACTTTAATCATATAGAGATTTTACAACATCTTTTCATTCACATTTTAAGATATTTTGTTCAGTAGATTATCTCATTTTGAAACTATTGATTTATATATACATACTATGTAAATATTAGTATATATTTCTCAATGACTAGATTAGTGCTTTTTAACTACTTAAATTTGTTTAATTCATATTGTTGTTCTCCAGCATTTCTTTTACTCACTGGAGCCTATCCTACTGACTTCAAAAAGCCTGAAAAATCTGAAAATCGCATTTAAAGTAACTGTATGGAAAGTCTTTAAAATAACGTATAATAATGGTAGAGAAGAAGAGTATTTAACATTGTGCTGAGATCATTCCATTAATAAAGAGATTAATCAATAATTCTAACATTCAGACATATAATAAAAATGAAAAACAATCATAATACTGAGCAATGACATTTTCACTAAAGGGAGATATTAAATATTGTATAGGAAACTAGTATCTGCAAAGCAGATAAGTTGGCAATGATTATACATATATTTAAAATATGTTGAAACAGTCAAACAGTTTTTCTTTATGGCTGAAAAGAGGCATATTGAAGTGTTTAAGCACTACTTCCACTGGAATAGATTAGACACTATACAGAAAACACATGATTGCAGAAGAGCAGATATTAGCAGGTGTGTGAATGTGCGTGTCTTTAATTAATGCATTTTCATTCATTCAAAAAGGAGAAGAACGCCAAATTTACTTTAAAGGTGGCATTGTGATACGTTAAAGTTCCATTCTTAGACTTCTGCTGCTGTTGCTGTTCCTTCAGTATTCACCAAAGAGTACCGTCCTGTCATTTATCCAAGTTAGAACTCTTGGAGCAATCCTAGGATTCTCATTGTAGGGTCCCCTACCTTCATGCTCCCCCCTCAATAAGTAACAAATTCTTGGCTCTCCTGTAGAGGAAAGCTCTCTCCAATGTACGCCTGCTCTGTCGCTCTCCGGGTCCAGCATCTCTGCCTCAGCCTCCCATTGAAGTCACTTCTAGTTCATTCTGTGCAGGGCCATTTTTAAACCTTCCTCAGTCCTAGGCAATTGCCCTTTTAGAAGCTTTACCCTAAATGTTATCAAATGCATTAAAATGTGCCCAAGTCACATATCCAATATAATTTATAGATAACTATATGAAAGCTGAGTAACATTGCTGTTGTAGTAATATTAGTTGAAAATATTAATTACACAAGTTTTTATCTCAATTTTGCAGATTTTTTCTTCATATTCTGGAGCCATTTTTTTCAGGTGTCAAACAATTTTCTAAGTCCTTCTCAAACTCCTAGTCCCTAGTGAGTGTGCTTTTACTGTCACAGGGTTGAACAGCCCAGACAGCAAGATGTCTGAAGATGAAGACCATCACATGGATGAGTAAATCAGATACGTGGAAGTTGGAATGCAAAGTGTTTGTAGAAAAAAAAATACAAATCAAGGAAGAAATTGCAGTGTCGATTAATATGATGTATATCAGATGATAGTATTAAAAAGCCAAGTGAAAATAAAATAACTTAATAATGTACATATTTGTCTGATTGTTCACTAGTGATATACTGCTCAGTGTAAGGTGAGAACCACAGATATTATCTTCTGGAAAAAAACCCTTTAAGCCCTAACAGATTCAGTTTATAAATTTCCTCTCTAATAAATGAGGAATAAAATAATTTACAATAAATTAATTATTTCCTCTTCTGAAGGTACTAATACTACAAATTCAGTCAAAAGATGGATCAAGTTTTTCGTACATTTCTCTCATTTCACATTTTTTAAATAAATGAGACTATATTTTGTCTAATGACTTCCAGAACAACTATCTGGAAACTGTGACTTCATTATATGTGAGACAGTATTTTAGGAGATATAGATGTATATTTAAATGGAGATATAAATATATAGCATATATACACAATATTTAATAAGACACAGGAAATGTGGGATAGCTCCAGAGTGGTACACCCTATGTTCTGAGCTGCTCCGAAATGCAGTTCCTTTTTCTTTTTTTCTTAACATCTTCATTGGAGTATAATTGCTTTACAATGGTGTGTTAGTTTCTTCTTTATAACAAAGTGAATCGGTTATACATATACACATGTTCCCATATCACTTCCCTCTTGCGTCTCCCTCCCTCCCACCCTCCCTATCCCACCCCTCTAGGTGGTCACAAAGCACCCAGCTGATCTCCCTGTGCTATGTGGCTGCTTCCCACTAGCTATCTGTTCTAATGGGAGTTCTCTGGGCACAAAGGGCTTTATTTTCTGTAATGAGATTAGAAGAAAGGATTTGCTAATAATTGCTTCAATAGCAACTAAAAATCTTGGAATCCCTCCTTTCAGCGTTTTGAAAATCCTAAAGGGGATGTTGTCAGTAACAAAAAAATTGAAGACTGATAATGTATTTAAATTAATCATTCTTCAAATTCATCTGCCCTTTCGCCTTTTAAATTGATTCATGCTTCTCAGAAATAAAATATGCTAATCCGCATATCATTTTTTCCACTGCGTAGAGCAACTATATCTAAAAACAAAAATACTATAATTTTAGTTTCCTTTACTATATTCCTCCACAACTTGTGTTGTACTTTCATATTTTCTTTTCATTCTGCTAGTGAGATATATATACATATATGTATATATACACATAATATTTAGATTTTAGATATTTGCATTATGCAGGGCAATCCATAAGATGGATAGATGCTTAATTTTAATACCATTGAATACAATTTTCATAATTTTATACTTTAATTATTTTTGGAAGCACAAACCAGAAAGGGTAAAGCAAATTTGAAATGAAAAAAGGTGACCAAGCTGGCATTTTTCATTTCAGACTTTATATTTGGACTACTCAGTGGGACAGATTATATTATAATAACAAAATTTTGCTTTTGCAGGGAGGTCAATCTTTGCTTCTGCATTGCCTCATCTCTTTTAATCCCATCCAGTTTATTTTTCATCTCAGAAACTATTTTTCATCTCTAGGAACTCAATTTGGGTTATTTTTATATCCTCTATATGTCTATTTAAGATGTTGATGCTTTCCTTTAACCTTTTTGAACCTATGAAAATTAGTTATAATAACTGTTTGAATGTCTTTGTTTACTGATTGTACCATTTTCAGTCTGTTTTCATTAATTAATTTTTCTCCTTGTTATGGGTTATATTTTCCTTTGTCTTTGCATCCCTGGTAATTCTCGATTGCATGTCAGATATTGTGAATTTTACTTTACTGGTTGCAGGGCGTTGTTGTATTATTTTTTTAAAGATTTGTAACTTTGCTCAAAGAGGTAGTTAAGAAATAGTTTGATCATTTTGAGGCTTCCTTGTAAGCCTTATTAGGCCGCAACTGAAACAAGTTAGTCTAGGGCTAATTTTGTCCCACTACTAAGGCTATACTCATTGAATAGTCTGTGTATTGTATACTCTAGTTGATGCTGCATGTATTAAATTATATCAAAACATATTTGTATAATCTTAAAGCAATAAATGCAACACATAAAAATATAAAAAAATTAACTTTTATTAAATAAAACAAAAATGTTTTCTTCTAGTAATTGTAGTATTTTAACATGTTTAAATACTGCATCCCTATGAAATTCATTTTGTTAATAAATATGAAAAGAGAATCCACCTTTATTTTTTACAGGTGACCAGGGACTTGTTCAAACACCAACATTTAACTGTATTACACAAAACATTATGCCACTGGTTTTTATGGGTTATCATTATAATTAACAGCTTTATACAACCGTTGTCTTATGCTGTTTGTTTTTCAATGTCTAAAATTATTGTTTAATATATATATTTTTTTACTTTTAGCAGTTTAAGCCAGGAGAGTAAATCCAGTTCCTATTACTCCATCCTGTCCAGAAGCACAGGTCTTAAGTGAAATTTAATACCAAAGAAACAGTTCCAAATTTTACAACGGATCTATCACTGGTTGTTAGCATATCTTCCCACACCCAAGACACCAAGATAACTTCTACTCACTGTTAAAGCTTTATGATGAGCAAAACTTCCACCACTGTGCTTCCTTAGCATGTGAGTATATTTTTAATTTATTGGTTATATATATTCTCTAATTATCCATTATTTTGTCCTTCTTTTTGATTAGATATTGATATCCACATTTTCTTTTCTAATAGCTCACAGAAATTTCTCTCATTAACAACACCAATAGAAATAACAATAAAAATCGCCTTGGGGGACCAAATTTATATCACATTACCAAGTTTTTATTTTGCTCCCATAAAACTTCTGCAAAATACAAGCACTATCATCAGTATCCTTAGAACAAAAACAAGGCATTCTAATCTCAAAAGCAAAATATTTTATTTAACTTAATAAATTTCACATTATAAAAATGTTCTCATAGCATCATCCTTAATTCCTGAGTAATCACTAATATTGGGGGATTTTTCTTTCAGTTATTTGAGACTAAGGATGATTTTATTCATCTCTACAGCCTGGTACATATATGTACAATGTTTGTCAAAAGGTGGATATTCAAAAAAATTCTTGACTAAATTATGGTAATTCATGTGATCAGTTCTGCAGTTCTTAAAACTTTAAATTACTTGTTAAGTCTAAGAGAAAGTCAGATAATTTTTAGAAGGATTTCCAAACCATGCTAAAGTGTCAGCCTTCATTTCCTTGTCTGAGGGAAACAGGAGAGAAATAGATGGTTTTAAAGTTCTCCAAGCTTCTGTGTCCTTTATACATCCACAATTTTAATCCTTATCATTTTCAAGATTTGCTAAATTATTTGAGGTGATCCACTCTCTTATTAAAGTTACATATTTTATGTCACATACTGAGCATATTAACAAATAACTTACTGATAAATGACTATGCCCATAACATCAGGTTAATCTGATTTCCATGAAATGAGCTATAACTTCAAGAATATTAATTCATCTAATAAGGGTGATGATTTACATAATGTTGCCTAAAATATTTCTCTTGATTATTTAAGAGAGTTTTCCTAGGGGAAAATAGCTGGGAAGTCAATAGAAAAAAAAAATACAACCATGATTAATTTAATTCCAGTCTAAAGGACTCCATATATAATGTATTTGAGAAAACCAAGTCACTCTTATAGATTCAGATAAATGGCTGTAAATATGAGATATTTTTAATGTAACCCAAATTATAAGAAATAGTTTTTTGGTATAGAAGCCACCACTCTTTTACCTAAAGAAAAATATAAAATCTGAGTTCATTGAAAATTTGCCTCATTGCCCTCTGTTAGTTTGTGCCTGCCCCATCCATAGGGGCCCCGTTAAGAACTATTCTATCATCCATACATCAGAAGAGAATGTCTGCGTTCTATGTTGATAGTCAGTCTAAACAAATATTTATACAGTTGAGATCAGAGATATAAAATGTCAATTCCAAATCCACCCATGATGGCACATATACCAGAGAGATGACAAAGGTTATACAGGCCTGTGAAATACTTGAATCATATTTTGCAACCCTTGAAAGAATTCAAGTTTGAGATTAGCAGAAACCAGGCTCAGTTCTGTCCATAATCCCCTTTATCTGTCTTCTAGCCAACAAAATGAAAACCTGAAGCCAAGCGGACAAATAGAGTGTGAAGGGCCTTCTACTGCATTTAAGAAAAAACTGAGACTTGCTATAGGTAGAAATTATCTTTTCTATTACTACTATTGTTGATGTTGTTGTTATTCATAGAAATAATAAAAAAAAACCCTAAATTACATTATTCTGCTGGATTCTTTACTATATGTAACACAATAAATTAACTCGCTTCATATTACACTGGGCATATAACATGAAAACATGTGCAGAGAACAGAAATCAGTATCTGTAAAGACAAATGCCCCTGTGATACAAAAATCTATTATTTTAAGTCCAGACAATTAGATCTATTAAGGTGTAAGTGTATTTCAGTACAGTCCTGCTAAAAGTAAAGCTTAAAAGTAAATTGAAAAAAAAACCAGAAAACTGATGCCAGTTAGATACAAAATATAAGATTATGCTATGTATATGGGAAAGGATAGAACTCTGAATGCACTCACATGTAGGAAAAGCAATAATAGTGACAAATCAACTAATGTCTTTATTGAGCATAGACATTCCAAGAAGGGTGAAGAGTACTGTATATTAGATGTAAGACTCATAATATTCAAGTTAGTTGTAAAAGAAACAAGGTAAATGCTTTCAGTCAATAGGATAGGCTGAACTGATACTGAGAATCCTTTCTTCCAATCTGAACACACAGTTTGTTATACTTGTGTTTTCTTTTATATGTTGCTTTTACATGTAGCAACACATAAAAAGCAAATCAACAAGCAATAAATGAACAAGCTTACAAAAAGGGGGGATCCACAGTCTCAGGATTTAAGGGGAAAAAACAAATTCAACATTAGAGTAGTGAGGAGGAGTTGAAACCCAGAAATTCAAGGGGGCCCTGGAAATAATAAGCCTTGTTTTTGAGGGCTGGCTTTAAATATCCGTTGTCTTATCAGAAAACAGGTAGATGCTGGAAAACAATAGAATAATATCTTCAAAGTACTGAGGACGTATAGCTATCCAAATTAAAATTCTATACCTCATTTTAAAAAACTACTCAAGAACAAGAAGTAAAGAAATTTTCATTCATAGACAAAGAGGAATTACCACCCACAAACTGTAACAACAACAAAAAATGACTAAAGCAGTAGCAGCAGCTATTGGAATTGTCTGAAGGAATTAAAAAATATTCTGATGCCTGAAGCCAATACTTGGAGATTTTTTTTTTTTAACCAAAGTGATCTAGGCGGTGTTTCAATAATGGGAGTTTTAAAAACTTCTCACATAATTCTCATGTGTTTTAGGCAAGATTGGAGACCATTGTACAAATGATGTTCTTCAGTAAGAAAGAAAATAAGCATAAAAAGAAGTAGGAGGGTGCACTGAACAGTGACCAGCAAAGAAATTTGTAATGTTGGAATGAATCTGAATAACGGTTGAGTGTAAAAAATAATAGCCAATGTTGGTATGTACAAAGTAATACTAAAACACTAGATAATATACTGAAATACTGGAGATCAGATTTAAAATTTGAGGGGTCCATGAACCACTTAGGAGGAAGATGAGATAATTAGTTTTCGACTTTTTAAAGTTAGAAATATATGTCGAATTTTTCAGAAAACACTAAAAATGAATACTTCATATATGATTCATAAAAAGGTAGACCATAAAAAGAGAATGAAAAATGTGTTTAAACGAAGTTAGTACCGGGAGGGATAAAACATGGAAAAATAAAGGAGAAATAGATCAATAATCACAATACATTTGATCACCGAGACAATAAAAATAAATTTAAAAATTCCAGTTTATGCTGCTTACAAAAGACATATAAACTATTTTTAAGATGCAGTGCCATACATCACTCGAAATAATTAATTATATACATGATAAATGATTTTCAAGATTACATATTTGGCATGATGACATGTATACAAATTTTTAAAACTCAAAGCAATCATGTATTTTTCATGGATTCATTTGCATATAGTAAAAAATTCAAGCATGGATTCAAAGTATTTATATTCAATTCATGATACCTTTATCTAAGAAAAGGAAAAATGGGACTGAAATGAGAATAGAGAGGAGAGAAAAGAAATGTGTGTGTATCTGTGTGTTTGTGTGTGTGTGTCTGTGTGTGTGAACACATGTACAACAGTCAAATATGTGCTTCTTTCACAGCATGATTCACTGTATTCCATCACATTATTAATAAGATTTCATACAATATTGGCATTTCTGCAGAAATTAAAATTGTCACATGCTTATGTGTATTGGGCAATGAGCTCACCTTACTATTTCCATCCATTCTTCAAAATTAAAATCTAGAAATGTGAATGGGCTGTTGGAATTTAGTTAATGAGCCAATTATCTTTACAGAACATGCTAGTTATGCACAGCCTTTCCTTGGCTTAATTATGTTTTAAAATAGCAGACATTCACTTTATGTCTTTATGATGGCTATCACACACAATTAGTTTGAAAATTCTTATCAATATGCTTGAAATATATTTGGTTGAATCATTGGAGTAAACTTTTTTGAACTTACACAAAAGTATGTGTTTAGCCTTCCTAAACACAGTGGCACATTTCCAAATACAAAGTAGTTGCATTAGAATTATTCCTAATATGAAGACGTTCAATATTTGTGGAAACAAATTTTCTCTTGAAAACTTAGCTTCCAGACGGAAGAAAAATAAGGGTAGAAATGTATTTAAAGGCAAATTTGAAGATGAGAAATCAAAATTCACATTCCATAGTGAAAGAAAAAGCGTTAGTAATTACAGAGAGAAAGGCAAATACAATGCAAAAATTATTGGAACATATTTTGCTCAATTACAAACAAACTTACATGGTAAGTTGTAGCTTCCATTATTGCACCAATTTTTAGCATATTTTAATATTTTCATTTTGAAATGAAAAATTTTAAAAAGTCATCTATTGTTTTTTTAGAAAGTAGAGTGGTTGAAGTGAAATAACTTCCAGAAAATGTGTTAAAATGGGGCTACAAAAGACTTAGGAGGACATAAGCTTGGTTCTTATTATTGACAGTTTGCAAATCAGCCATGGGAATACACATTATTTCCAATTTAAAATGAATGATGATTCTATATACATATATATGCCTCTTATCATATTGATTATAAACCAAGTAAAATCTCATGAAATCTAAGTATGTTTGAAAAACTTAAACCTATTTTTATGTTTTTCCAAACACTAGAAAATGAAAGCAATTTCTGTTGTTTGTCATTTTCTTTTGGACTCTCTTGGCTTCCTGAAAATGATTATGTCAAGATATTGGAGAATTATTCATAGGAAGCAACAGAGGCCATGAGAATAGAAAACTACACTGCTTCCTCATTAGAAAAAATAAAATAAAAATTCCTGTCTATCCATTTCAAATTACACTCAGGGATGCTTATAATATAGAATTTGAAAATTGAATACATACTAGTTGTCAAGTAGTCAGCCCGTTTGATTACTCATGCATTCCATCCTAAGTATGTTGTTCTTAGAATTCAGAGGGGTCCTTTAATCACACCCCCCATCTTGACCACTCACATCTCCAGATTTTCCTACTTCATGGCATATTGGTGTTTAACTTACTAAACAAATATTTGTTGAACAATTACTATGCATGCTAAGCAATGGGGATCAAAGATGAATGAATATTCATTTGTCTTTAAGGAGACACAGTCTACCGGAGAGAGGCAGAACTGTGAACAGATGACTGCATAAAGAGGCAAAGTCAAGTCTTATTTATTCAGAGGAAGAAGTCCCCGTGATCAAGCAACAAGTAAAATCAATTCATTGTGCAAGACATGGATTTGTGATTGAAAATGCACAAGCATATTTCTCTTATTATCCATCATAGATGATCACCTATTATAATCAGAGAGATTTCTTAATGGCACAGCATCTAGAGGAGGACGTCATGCACGAACCTTTCACATTCAGAAAGTAAGGAAGTGGCACAGTGGGAACAATTCAGGAGAGTAAATAAACATGACAGTAGATTTAAAATCGACTTTAATTGTTGTTACTATTATTAATCTATTTGGGCAAGTAGTAGTTTTCATTGATGTGAGCATTTTTTCATCCACGACTTGAAATCAGACATTAAATATTAATATTATAAAAATATTACAAATTGAATTCATTCACAAATTTATAAAAAGAGATCAGCACCAGAGACCTATTTATTGGAAACAAAGTAGGTAGAACAATCAAACTCATTTATAGTTCCTCCTCAACCAAAGTGGACAGAAGTTTTATATGTAGAGGTCAATCCTGGGCCAGAGGCTATTTAATATTTTCATCAAGACTAGGATGATAGAAAAGCATGTGGATTTAGTAATTTACAGTTCTCTTTAGTTGATAAGACTGATTAATATTTTCTCAAGATCAAAATTCAACATGACCATAATATGACCTTGACAAATTGGAGAAGTGGTTTAAAGCAATGCAATTTAATAAGTCTAAGGGTCAGATATGGGCTTTAAAGGGATTGGAAAGGAAATGGAAATTATAATAATGTAGGTGATACCATGCCAGTGAGAATGCATTTGTGTGTGTAATATAATATGTAACAAATAATATTGAGTATGACTTGAGTCAAGAATATAGCAATAGCTTTCATTTTTTTCTCTCTCTTACCATGGCATAGTGCTTACTCACTCACGAATATTTCTAATACATTTCATCAAAATTTAGTCATTAATGGGGCTTCCCTGGTGGCGCAGTGGTTGAGAGTCCACCTGCCGATGCAGGGGATGCGGGTTCGTGCCCCGGTCTGGGAAGATCCCACATGCCGCGGAGCGGCCGGGCCCGTTAGCCATGGCCGCTGGGCCTGTGCGTCCGGAGTCTGTGCTCCGCAACGGGAGAGGCCACAACAGTGAGAGGCCCGCACACAGCAAAAAAAAAAAAAAAAAAAAAAATTTAGGCATTAAATCCTGTATCCCTGCTGATAAAATTAAAAGTAATTCTAAGATATATAAATGAAGAGAAGGGTATAAAGGTACAAATAAGTGGGTGAATATTAATGAAATTACTTTGTATTGTGCTTTACAAATACGACTTATGCATTTATCTTGTTACTAACACATTCATTCATTCATTCATTCATCAATCATTACATATTTATAGAACTTCTACTATGTCCCAGGCACTGCATTAGGTACTGGTAATACAAGGTGGGGAAAAGCAAGCATTGTCCATACTTCTTAGAGCCTGCAGTCTAAAGAATAATTACTAATTGTAGTAAATATAGACAAGATACTATGAGCCATGGAACAGGGAGCCTTTCTCACCTGGAAGGATGAGGAAAGGCATCCCTTGTGAAATGTCTTCTTAATTGATGTATGTGGTAGGTAGCCTAAGGGGACAAGGGAGTAAAGGAGTAAGTATTTCTTGCAAAGGGGAAAGCAAATATTAAGAATTTGAGCTTCAAAAAAGGAATGCTTCACGTTGATATTACAGTCTCAACAAATACAATTAAATTGCTGGCTGTTAATACATTGCATAAAAGTGGAGGAGTGGATTTCTGCCAAAATTAGGACATATACTTAGGATTAAAAATGTGCTCTGTGATATCAGTGAGATTGCTGTGAGACTGGGAGAAAAAACGTACAAAGAGGTTATCCTCTGGACCCAATGGCACTGCTGTACATCAAGGCTTTTGCTGAAGTAGAAAACCTGCTATTGATATTGAGATGCTCTTGAATGAAACAATGTCTTCAAATAAGAGTTCCAAACTGAAACTCAGAAAGACCACCAATCTGACATGACTTAAATTTGAACTGCTTCTCAGATAGGCAATTTATACTTTGGGGTAAATGGAAACTGGGCTTAGTTTCACTAATGATAAAAATGACATTTTGCTATTAAATTTGGTTTAATATTTTCATTTTACAAATCCCTAACTTCAAAAACTCTCTAAGGGAAAGTAAGGGGAAAAGGATAGGACTTACTTGTTTAGTTACATTACCTTGAATTTTAATTTAAATTGAGCTGCGCTATTTCCACCAATGCTTGACTAGAAGCCTGCACAGTGAGTAGTTGTAATGGAGGAGATTGGCTCATTTTAATGGCCACATCTGATGGATCTCAAAGAAATTCAGGTAAAACAACTCTTTGCATAGTTCATAGTCAATTATTTATACTTACAGAAAAATGCCATAGCCTAGAAAACTTTAAATGGTGGATAATCAGCAACATTCACATTTTTCCTTAAGGTTTGCCAGGATTGTACAAACACATTTAGGCTTTGAAAGACATGTTTTGGAACCTTATTGGAGGTATTCTAAGAAATACCTTCATGTTAAAACAATTTCCAAATATTTTAGGAATAACTAGAATCTCTCTGTAAATAATTCATGCCTTAATTACTTATTATAATTATGAGAAATTAATACTGAAGTATTTCAGAAAAATGACATATTAAGAATGTGACACTGCTTCCATGTCATATAAGAGCATGAGGATATCTCTATTATGAAACTTACTGCATTTTGCTACAACATTTTTGTCTATCTTCTCTTCCAGATTACAAGCTTCTTAAAAAATAGACTGTGCACAGATCTAACTTTCTGGCCTACATTTGCAGCACTGGAGACTACTATTGAAATATTAATTCAAAGGATATTTTAGAAAACATTATAGACAGAACTCTACCATAAAAGAGCATATATAAATATAGCATATTTTCTGATGTTATTGAATCATCTTAAATATTGGTTAATGCAAATTTCAATCTCTAAGGCACTTCTACAACACACCTGAAAAATGATCGTCATCTTGTACTTGAATGTCCTCACTGAGAAAGAAATTGCCAACTCAAAATAAGTTTATTTCATTTTTAGGAAGCTCTAATTGTTAGAAAACTCACTCTTAAAATGAGTTAAATTCTCTATTCCTCAACTTGTATGCATTTTTTTGGTTTTTAAATTAGGGGCAACTTGATCTTTTTTTGATTTTACAGCTCTAACATAGCTAAAGCTGGCTTTCAGGTCCTTTGCCCCCTTACCTACTCTTCATAATTTTTTTTATTAAAAGAAATATATTGTGGTATAATCTAAAAATATACTAACTTGAATGTACACTTTAATGAATTTTGACAAATGTAAATATTTTGTAACTTCTGTTTCCATCAAGGTAGACAATTTTCCTATTACCCCCTTTGCAGTTTTCCCTTTCCTCTTTGCAGTCACTCTCTACTCCATATATGATACAGGCAACTGCTGATATGTTTTCTGTCGCCAGAGATTCATTTTTCCTTTTCTAGAAAGTCATATAAACAGAAACATAAAGTATATACTCTTGTGTGTCTAGCTTTTTTCTCACCATAATGTTTCTGACATTCATCCTTGTTGCATTCCTCATAATTCTATCCTTCTGCTGTATGATATGACATTGTATGGATATACCACAACTGGTTCACCCATATAAATCTTGTTGGAGATTTTCTGATGATGGCCATTCTGACCGGTGTGAGGTGATACCTCAATGTAGTTTTTTTTTTTTTTTTTTTTTTTTTTTTTTTTTTGCGGTATGTGGGCCTCCCAGCGCTGTGGCCTCCCCCGTTGCGGAGCACAGGCTCCGGGCGCGCAGGCTCAGTGGCCATGGCCCACGGGCCCAGCCGCTCCGCGGCATGTGGGATCCTCCCGGACCGGGACACAAACCCGTGCTCCCCGCATCGGCAGGCGGACTCCCAACCACTGCGCCACCAGGGAAGCCCTCAATGTAGTTTTGATTTGCATTTCTCTAATGATTGGTGATGTTGAGCATCCTTTCATGTGTTTGTTGGCAATCTGTTTCTCTTCTTTGGAGAAATGTCTATTTAGGTCTTCTGCCCATTTTTGGATTGGGTTGTTTGTTTCTTTGATATTGAGCTGCATGAGCTGCTTCTAAATTTGGGAGATGAATCCTTTGTCAGTTGCTTCATTTGCAAAGATTTTCTCCCATTCTGAGGGTTGTCTTTTGGTCTTGTTTATGGTTTCCTTTGCTGTGCAAAAGCTTTGAAGTTTCATTAGGTCCCATTTGTTTATTTTTGGTTTTATTTCCTTTTCTCTAGGAAGTGGGTCAAAAAGGATCTTGCTGTGATTTATGTCATAGAGTGTTCTGCCTATGTTTTCCTCTAGGAGTTTGATAGTGTCTGGCTTTACATTTAGGTCTTTAATCCATTTCGAGTTTATTTTTGTGTATGGTGTTAGGGAGTGTTCTAATTTCATACTTTTACATGTACCTGTGCAGTTTTCCCTGCACCACTTATTGAAGAGGCTGTCTTTTCTCCACTGTATATTCTTGCCTCCTTTATCAAAGATAAGTTGACCATATGTGCGTGGGTTTATCTCTGGGCTTTCTCTCCTGTTCCATTGATCTATATTTCTGTTTCTGTGCCAGTACCATACAATAAATGCTGGAGAGGGTGTGGAGAAAAGGGAACCCTATTGCACTGTTGGTGGGAATGTAAATTGATACAGCCACTGTGGAGAACAGTATGGAGGTTCCTTGAAAAACTAAAAATAGAACTACCATATGACCCAGCAATCCCACTACTGGGCCTATAGCCTGAGAAAACCATAATTCAAAAGGAGTCATGTACCAAAATGTTCATTGCAGCTCTATTTACAATAGCCAGGACATGGAAGCAACCTAAGTGTCCATCATCGGATGAATGGATAAAGATGTGGCACATATATACAATGGAATATTACTCAGCCATAAAAAGAAACGAAACTGAGATATTTTAGTGAGGTGGATCGACTAAGAGTCTGTCATACAGAATGAAGTAAGTCTGAAAGAGAAAGACAAATACCGTATGCTAACACATATATATGGAATCTAAGAAAAAAAATGTCATGAAGAACCCAGGGGTAAGATGGGAATAAAGACACAGACCTACTAGAGAATGGACTAGAGGATATTGGGAGGGGGAAGGGTTAGCTGTGACAAAGTGAGAGAGTGGCATGGACATATATACACTAGCAAACGTAAAATAGATAGCTAGTGGGAAGCAGCCGCATAGCACAGGGAAATCAGCTCCGTGCTTTGTGACCACCTAGAGGGGTGGGATAGGGAGGATGGGAGGGAGGGAGACGCAAGAAGGAAGAGATACGGGAACATATGTATATGTATAACTGATTCACTTTGTTATAAAGCAGAAACTAACACACCACTGTAAAGCAATTATACTCCAATAAAGACGTTAAAAAAAATCTTGTTGGATATTTTGGTCATATCCAGTTTTACCTATTATGAATAATGGTGTTACACATTTTTTGAACAAATTTGTGTGACATGAGACTTCGTATCTCTTGGATAAGTATGAACTATTAGGTAATTGCTTGGTCATGTGTAAATGTATATTTAACTTTAAAGCTTTCTTGCTACAAGCCCATTAACAATGTATTCATGTTTCTCTAGGTCCACACCAAAAGTTGATATTAACAGTTTTCTAAATTTTAGACATTATAGTGGTATGTAGTGGTATCTCATTATAATTGTAATCTGTACGTCTTTGATGGAGCAATCTCTAAATCTATACAAATTATATATACTTAATATATATGTTATATACAATATATGTCAATATTTTAATTAATTTTTTATTGGAGTATAGTTGATTTACAATGTGTTAATTTCTTCTGTACAGCAAAGTGAGTCTGTTATACATATACATACATCCACTCTTTTTTACATTCTATTCCCATATAGGTCATTACAGAGTACTGAATAGAGTTCCCTGTGCTATACAGTAGGTTCTTATTAGTTATCTATTTTATATATAATAGTGTGTATTTATATAAAAAATATAATTAGGCACTTAAAAATAAAAGGAAGATATGCAAATAGCCAATAGGCATATATTCATAGATACATGTACTTTACATTTATATATATAACATATCCATAGATATATTTTTTCCATTTTCTCCCATTGGATTGTCTTTTTATTTTTGAAGTGTAAAAGTTCTTTAATCTGTATATAAGTTCTTTGCCAGATATCGATATTGCAAACCTTTTCCAAGTTTGATCTTTTCTGTTGATTTTCTTAATTTTGATTTTTATACAATAGAAATTTTTTAAAATTTTGATACATACTAAATGGTCAATATTTTATTTTATATTTCATAATTTTTGTATTATCTAAAAATTGTTTTCTTGTCTTTAGACCATGTGTTTCCCTTTGTTTTCTTCTAGATGTGTTATAATTTGGGTATTATGCTTAGATCTATGAGTTAATTAGAGTTATTTTTATGATTATTTCATATAAAGGTCATGGTTACTTTTGTCTGTATAGATATCCAATTGTTCTGTTATTCCTCAAAAGCAGTGCTATCCAACAGAAATATAATATGAGGAACATATAATTTTTTATCTCATAGTAGCCACATTGAAACTGTAAGAATAAAGACATAAAAATAATGTTACCATATAATTTATATTACCTCATATATACAAAATAGTATTATTTCAATACATAATCAATATAAAAATATTAGTGAAATGAAGAATAAAGTTCAATGAAAAACAAACTACAGTGTCTATAAAAGGTATACCACAAAGTAAAAGTGTAAATTGTCTGTTAAATCTGAGAGTGAGCAACTAAGAGAGAAGCAAAAAGGCAAAGTTACATATGAGATGTGGGATCTAAACCACTGGAGGATAACAATGATTTTAGAAAAAGAAAAAGAAAATAGTATAAAATACAGTGATAAACTTTATGAATAGGAGCATATCGACCAGAACAAGGGAGGTGGCAACCTACACAGGATTACACAGCATGTAGAATGATGTCTTTGCTGTCGGGCTTGATACGTTGCAAAGATGTGTGCAAATTCTGCTTCCCTTCTCTTAGGGATCACAGTCCTTAGATGCCTGTTGTAAATTTCTACAAACATATGATTAATGTATTTTGCAGTTTTCTAGTTGCTAAAGAAGGGCAGAAGTCTCTTATCCTTAATGGACAGGATCGGATTGTGGCATCCAAGGTTGGGAGTTTCTTTCTGGTACTTTAAAAATGCCATTTTATATTATTTTGGCTTACAAATCTTCTGACAGGTCTTCATGACTCATACCTGTATTTTCACATACATAACGTGTCATTTTTTCTCTGGTTGCTCCTAAGATATACTCTTTATGGCTGTGTTCAACAATTTAGTCATGATGGTAGTGGTGTTTCATGAGATTCATTGGCATTTATCTATTGTTAAATAGTTTTCATCAAATTTGACCTTTTTTCTCACCATAGAAGATCTACAGGTGACAAGTTAGCATATGAAAAGATATTCAACATTATATGTCACTAAGGAACTGCAACTTAAAATAACAATGAGATACCACTACACATCTATCAGAATGACCAGAATCTAGAACACTTACAACACCAGATGCTGATGAGAAAGTGAAGCAACAGGAACTCTTTTTTTTTTGCTGAAGTATAATTGATGTACAATATAGTGATTCACGATTTTTAAAGGTTATACTCCATTTATAGTTATAAAATATTGTCTCTATTCTCTGTGCAGTACAATATATCACTGTAGCTTATTTTATACATAATACTTTGTATCTCTTAATCCCCTATTATACTGCCTCCACTTTTCCCTCTCCCCACTGACAATCACTAGTTTATTCTCTATATCTGTGAGTCTGCTTCTTTTTGTTATATTCTCTAATGTGTTGTATTTTTTAGATTCCACATATAAGGGAATTCTTATTCCTTGCTAGTGGCAATACCGAAAGGTACAGTCACTTTGGAAGACAGTTTGACATTTTCTTACAAAACTAAACATACTATTTCCAAATGATCCAGCAATCATGTCTTTGGTGTTTACCCAAATGAATTGAGAACATATGTCCACACGAAAACCTGCACACTGTTTACAACAGCTTTTTTGATAATTAGCAAAACTTGGAACCAATCAAGATGCCCTTTGGTAGGTGAGTGGGTAAATAAAGTGTGGTACATCCAGACTGTGGAATATTATTCAATGCTATTAAGAAATGAACTATCAAGCCATGAAGACCCATGGATGAACTTTAAGTGCATCTTACTAAGAGAAAGAAACCAATCTAAAAGGCTACCAACTGTATGATTCCAACTAAATGACATTCTGGAAAAAGCAGAACTGTGGAGATAGTAAAAAGATTAGTGGTTGCCAAGGAGGAGAAAGAAATAGATGAGCAGGCAGAGCACAGAGGATTTGAGGACAGTAAAACTGCTCTGTAAGACACTACAATGGAGGACACATATCATTATACATTTGTCAAAATCCATAGAATGTACAACAGCAAGCATGAATGGAAACTATGAACTTTGGGGGATGATGATGTATCAGTGTAGGTTCATGGATTGTAACAAATGTACCATCTAGTCTGGGATATTAATAGTGGAGGAGGTTGTGGAAACTGGGAGTATATGGGAACTCTCATTCTTTTCACTCAATTTTGCCATGAATATAAAACTTCTCTAAAAAAAAGTTCATTATTTTAAAAGTTTGACTTTTATTTTTCAAATACCTGCATGATTTACCTCTTGATATTATCCCATAAGTAAGTGAATCTCAGTTTACTGTTAGACTTTGTTTTCTCTTTATTTCAAAGATTTGGTATAAAAAAGAAATGTAAAAATGTAAAAAATTTTATTAATAATTTTTAGGAATCAGTAATTACAATGATTCTTCCAGTAGAGCAGCTTATACACCTTCGTATAGTTGCATTTAAATAGTAACTGTAAAGAAGGAAAATATTTTGTATATGCTTCTTACTCAGTCTTGCTCATTATGAAAACCAGAATCTTGATTAGAATTGTAAGTTGGAAATCCTTATTTTTTTTTCTTTTTTAAAAAAATTAGTTTCTGCTTTATAACAAAGTGAATCAGTCAGAAATCTTTATATTTGAAAGGAATTTTTAAAACACAGGACTTGATGGAAAATATAAAAATATCCATGAAGAATAACTTAATATAAAAAGTAACACTATAGGGCTTCCCTGGTGGCGCAGTGGTTGAGAGTCTGCCTGCCAATGCAGGGGACACGGGTTCGTGCCCTGGTCCGGGAAGATCCCACATGCTGCGGAGCAGCTGGGCCCATGAGCCATGGCCGCTGAGCCTGAGCATCTGGAGCCTGTGCTCCGCAACGGGAGAGGCCACAACAGTGAGAGGCCCGCATAATGCAAAAAAAAAAAAAAAAAAGTAACACTATATTCTATATTATCATAACAGCTTTTTCTGTGTGACAGGTATATACAATATATGTAGCATTTGATAATAATTACTAATAATTCATGTAGAAGAACTAGAGCTGCATCCTTGCCATATTCATCATCTCTCTAATAGTCAACTATTTTTTTTGCAGTACACGGGCCTCTCACTGCTGTGGCCTCTCCCGTTGCGGAGCACCGGCTCCGGACGCGCAGGCTGAGCGGCCATGGCTCACGGGCCTAGCTACTCCGCGGCATGTGGGATCTTCCCGGACCAGGGCACGAACTCGTGTCCCCTGCATCGGCTGGTGGACTCTCAACCACTGCGCCACCAGGGAAGCCCTCTAATAGTCAACTCTTGAATTTTCTCTTCTTTATTCCCTTCCCAGATCCTTTGTTAGGTTTATTGTTTGTTTCAATGGAAAAGCGAGATGTGTCTACTTTATACGTTAAAAAAAAGTTAACATCATAAATGAGAGTTCCTATAAACTGATTTCTAGAGTGTTGGTATTTTCTGCAATAACTTCAAAGTGTTTACTAATATCTCCCCATTTACCTAGTTTTTGTTTGTTTGTTTTTTGCGGCATGCGGGCCTCTCATTGTTGTGGCCTCTCCCCTTGCGGAGCACAGGCTCCGGACGCACAGGCTCAGCGGCCATGGCTCACGGGCGCAGCCGCTCCGCAGCATGTGGGATCTTCTTGTACCCGGGCACGAACCCGCGTCCCCTGCACCGGCAGGCGGACTCTCAACCACTGCGCCACCAGGGAAGCCCCCTAGGTTCTTTTATTAACTTAACCTTTTTCTACCTCTCATTGAAATCTTGCTAACCACTGTTTATTAATATTCTTTCCATGTGGTTTTATTTTCACTATGATCATCCCTGAGTACTTTTGGGAAAATAGAATTTTGATGGCCCACAGATTTTTTTCAGAAAAAGCAACTTTTAGATTCTTTGCAAGCTGTAAATGGAAATATGAATACCACTCTTCTTATATGAGAGCTTTAACATTTAAATCATTGTGTGCAATATTTGTGGAGACTGTAACAGTGTAAAGTTATTCTTCCGCCAAATGCTGCCTGATAGATTCTTGAAAAAGCATTGCTGTTAATAAATAACTTCTTATCTTGATAAAACTTCAACATTTCTGTTCCCAAATGTGGGAATAATATATAGAAATACTTAAGTGACATCAAGATAAAATGCCATATATATATATGTATATATATACGTGTGTGTATATATATATATATATATATATATCATTACTGATGTAGAATCTTTGTTTAAAGACAATAACTTCAATAGCAGAGGGAACTTTACCATTGCAGGCTTCAGATAACCTCTATATTTCTCAGATTTCATGCTAAATCTTAAAATGTGCCATATTGTGTCTGAAGCTATTTTTTCAATAGTCCATTTTCTTAAATGAACTAGCAAAGCAGTAAATACTGAGGAACATTTTGGCTCCCAAATCCTAAAGCCATTCTGATTATGCCTGGATGATCATGGGGACATCACTGGAACTACCAGAGGACTGGCTGAAATACCAGTGTTCTGGCCGGCTTATAAATTAGAAATTATACAGAATCCAATTTTATTTTTTTGTTAAGTAGTTCCTATGAGGCTTTTGGGATGTCAGTGTAAAGTCCTTTGATGTGTAATCTTTATCCATTAGATAGGGAACAATGCCAATCCCCGTCATAAATACTTTCACAATCTGACACTGAAAATCCACTGTAGGGCATAGGACCTGCAAATAGGATATGAATCACACACATCCATCCACTCATTCAGACAATCCACAAATATTCATTTTTAAGTCTACTATATGCCAATAATGTACCGGGCTCGAAGATGCTAAACCATGCTAAATGCTGAAACAGACATACTCAGTTCTGGCCCTCCTGGAACTTATGACCTACAGAAGTGCCTTCATTGTAAATGGTCAGGTCTCAGCCAATGCTATTATCATCAGCAGGTGACCAGATGATAGAGCTTGCTTTCTAAACAAGCTCCGCACTCTTTGCTTTCAACATTTTTGCTTTCCTTCAAGGCACACAATCCAGTGGTCAGTTTCTCCCAGTTAGTGAGGTTTGGGGAAAATGTACCCAGTGAACAATTCCTTGCGGCCTCACTCTTTCCTCACACTCCCCTCTGCTCTTGAGCTAAAGAGACCCGGATTCAAGTCACTTGCTCTAACCTTATTATTTTAAAATAAGGCTGCTCCTGCTTTGAGGATTTCCACTGGACCAACACAGTAGCAAAGCAGCACTGAATCAGAAGCAGGTAAATTTCAAAATGACAGCTCTAAAAATATCCACTCTCCTTTTGTTCTCCTCCTATCCCTTTGCTCTGAACACCTCTGCCCTGAGGCTTTGCCTTTACCCTCCTCTGATTACTGCTCCAAAAGGGTTTCCAAGAGCGGGGAGTATTTATGGTTTCATTTGCTCCCAAGTCCTTGGTGGAAAAGGATGCTTGCTTCCTGATTCTTACCAATTCCACATTCACATCGTTAACACAAAAATCATCATTTAAAAGAAAAATTTCCTCACCTTCATATATCTTCTGGGCCAACACTGAAAGAATATTTTCAAAGAAACAATATCCTCCTTTGCTTTTCTGAGTTTCACGTTCTTACCTCCAGTCTCATTTTCAACCCTTATTACGGGATGCATCACAAAAATAGAAGAAAGTTCTTTGTGCTTTCCCTGTACCAGCCAATTACTCTAATTTCTTCAATCTCTAACGAACAGAATGCAAAATCAACACAAAGCCTGATTATGCGACCTCTTCCAAGGGAAAGATCTGAGACTTGTCTATTTACTGATGAAGCTCAGTGTGTATTAAGGGTTGACTGAAGCAATCATCAGGAATTTTCATCCCTTAAATTAGTGTTTTCCACCAGATGCACATCTTTCATTTCGGATAATATAACTTTTAAGCTCAGGAAACAACTGGACAAAAGAAAAGAAAAAAAGGTAACCAACAACATTTGCAGTAATAACACACTAACAGCTATCATCCTTCCCTCAGGAATTCAGCCTACTTTATGGACACAATTTCGTACAAACCCATTAGAAAGCTAACAAAACCCAAAACCACGTCACAATAGCGTAGAGAGGTAAAGGTCAAAACATTACTGCCAGGCCCAGCAGACCATGGCACCTACCGGAAAGAGCACAGGACAGGAAAACCTGGAAGCCTGTATTCCAGTTTCGGTTACTCCTGTAAGCATTAGTAGGATCTGAGTGAACTCAGCCTGCCCTGCTTTTTCCTTTTATAAAAGCCTACATCACCCTCTCAGTAGAGTGAAACGCCACATCTGAAAAGTTGCAGATCTCTTTAGGAAAGAAACAAAACTCACGCTTTCCAACCAACATGGAATAATTCAGTCAATGGAGACTTAATAAAAATCTGCCATAAAGCAACTGTTTACTTGAAATCTATCTTTTGTGGTATAATTTATTGGGGTAAGGAGTGTAAGGAAATCATAATTAGAGTTACCAATTATTCCAGAAATCAAGGTCATTGAGTTCAGATTCCAACTTTGACCTTGACCCAGGCTTACAGAGACGTAACATGTCCCAATACCTCATATCCACCATACATGGGAGAAACAAGGTATGCAGACAGATCCCCTTATGTAGTGGTTTTAATACAGGGTCTCAGATTCGTTGCCATTCTTCGCATCCAGATGGGGCCATTTTCCCTTGAATTTAGGCAGGCTTTCCATGGCTTCAAACAATAGAGCAGGGGTCAGTAAATTATGGCTGGCGGGCCAACTCTAGCCCTCTACCCGCTTTTACAAATGAAGCCTTATTGGAACACAGCCATGTTCCTCAGTATATGTATTGTTTCTCTCTGTTTTCACATCACAGCAGCAGAGCTAAGTCGTTGCAAAAGAGACAGTATGGCTTGTAAAGCCTAAAATATTGAGGGTCTGACACTTTATGGAAAAAGGTCCCCAATGCCTGCAATAGTATATAATGAAAGTGATGCTTTGTAGCATCTAGGACTAGATCATAAAAGGTCATGCAGCTTTGGCATGATTCTCGTGGAATGCTTTGACTCTGGACACTCATTCTTGGGATATCTATCTTGAATCCTAACTACCACGTTATGAGAAGTCCAAGCCACATGGGCAGCCATCTATAGGCACTCCAGGCAACAGTCCTTGTTGGGCCCAGTCTTCAAGTCATCCCATCTCAAGAGCCAGACATGGGAATTAAAATTATCTAGATGATTCCAGCCCCAGCCATTTGAATCCTCATGAGCTGAGGTTTCAGATATCAGTCATGGAGTAGAGACAAGCCATCTCCTCTGTGTACTCTGAACTGCTGACCCACAGAATCTGAGCACATGTTAAAATGTTTGTTTGTTTCACCACTAAGTTTGGACTTCTTTATTATGTAGCAATAGACAACTAGAGCACTGTGTACACAGGAGATCTACATTTCACAGAGCACATACTTTTAGATGTGAATGTTGACTGCTCAATTTCTAAGAAGAACGTACACACACACATAGGTACAAAATGTTTATGTATATGTAAATATTAGACCTATATAAACTAATCTATATTATCCATAAAATGAGGGGCCCTTGATAATGGCTAACATTTCTTTTTGGTATTTATTGTGTTCCAAGAACTGATAAATTCTTGCATTGTATGAATTTTCTCTTTTAACCCTCATAACAACTCGCTGAGAGAAGTAATGCTATCTCTATTTTATAGATGAGAAAACTGAGGCAAAAACAGATAACATGTTCAAGAGAACTCAACAAGTAAATTTTAGAGTCAAGATTTGAACCCGAGTTCTCAAGTTTTAGATCGCTTACTCATGGTCACCAAGCTATATACTGAGGAAGGGGATGAATGCTGAAGCCATCACCTCATGCTCAAGTAGTTAGACAGAAACTTAGCAGGTATGGTTGAAAGAAGACAGGACTTGGAGTCGTAAGTCCAGAGCCTGAGTGATGAAATGAATTCTCCTCTCATCTAGATACAGGTTTGTTTTTAGAAAATGAAGAAGATCACTGCATATTTTGATTATTAATTTCTGTACTTAATGATGACCAAAGAGTGGAAGTTTACCAGGGAGCTATTTTGCAATGACATAAATTATTGATTCAAAATCAAACTTTTATTATAAATTATTGAGTCAAAATCAAACCTTTATTAAGTCTCCCTTGCATCAGAAATCTTTCCCACTCTTCATTTCTTTTTAAACCCTTTCCTGTCTACTCTTGGCCAAAGCTTGAAGGCTACCTTAACATTTGGAAATAAAATAATGAAATAGTCGTAACACAGCAATTCCAATGCCTATTGAAACAGAAGCTCTAAGTAATTTTTCAGATAATTTAGGAAATTAAAAATATTTACATCATAGATGCAAAGACAGAAGTTATTTGTGTAATAAAATAAATGGTGAGACAAAAAGTTTCTGGTCAAGTAGATTTGTTTAAATATGAACACTAATCTGAGTTCTAACCCTGTGCTAAAATCCAGTGACAGGTTGCATACAGCTTCTAAAAGGATAGTTCAGTGCATTGGGTCAAATTCATGCCCTAAAATGTGGTATTATTAATAGTAATAGAAGACAGAGTGTGACTGTCTTCTGTGGGACATAGATGAAGACCCCAAGATAGACAATATCAAGGACAAGTTATGTAGAATAAGGTATTATCTCAGTCCTTGGAACATGTCATCCAGGATAGAATAAGAAGTAGATTTATTATCAAGTACATGAAGCCAGAGACAGTAAGCAATGAGTGGTAGTTGGTTAAAATAGACAGGTTTTAGAAGTAGAGGCACGGATGTAGAAAACAAACTTAGGGTTACCAGGGGATTGTGGAGGGGAGGCTAAACTTGAAGATTGGGACTGAAATATACACACTACTCTACATAAAATGGATAACTAATAAGAACCTGCTCTTCTTATTAGCACAGGAAACTCCACTCAGTACTCTGTAATGGGCTATTTGGAAACGACTCTAAAAAAAAATAAAAGTGGGGCTTCCCTGGTGACGCAGTGGTTGAGAGTCCGCCTGCCGAGGCAGGGGACACGGGTTTGTGCCACAGTCCGGGAAGATTCCACATGCCTCGGAGTGGCTGGGCCCGTGAGCCAAGGCCACTGAGCCTGTGCGTCCGAAGAGTGTGCTCCACAACGGGAGAGGCCACAACAGTGAGAGGCCCACGTGATGCAAAAAAAAAAAAAAAAAAAAAGTGGGTATATGTACATGTATAACTGATTCACTTTGCTGTACACCTGAAACTAACAACACTGTAAATCAACTATACTCCAATAAAAATTTTCTAAAAAATAGGTTTTAAGAACCATAGTCAGGGAGCAGTGTGGATTGGAAAGACCTGGCAAGAAATATTTCTGCATCCTCAGACAGTGCTCCCCAAGCTGGCTATTGCAAGGGTGAGCACTTGAGAGATCTTTGACCTAAGGAGGACATGAGATTAACAATCGATCACAATGTGCATGAATTATTCTCCTCAGTGCTATCAGAAAACAGATGGCATCCTAGAGCAAGGGTCAGCAGATCTTTTCTGTAAAGGGTCAGATAGAAAATATTTTGGATTTTGTGTACCATACATCTCCGTTGCAACTGCCCATCTGCTGCTGTAGCACAGAAACCGCCATGCACAATACGTTAATGAATGGGTGCGGCTGTGTTCAAGCAAAACATTATGTACAAAACCAGGAGTCAAGCGAGATCTGATCAGTGGGCCAGAGTTTGTGGACCCCAGTTCTGGGTCAGTGTTCACAGCTGAATGAGTCATGAGGCCTTAAGTTCCAGTTCTCATTGTACTACTTTCTACCTGGGTGAACTTGGGTTCATCCTTTTATTTATATGGGAAACTATATTCATCAAGCTTCTCCAGAAAAACAGAACCAACAGCAGGTGTATACAATGTGCCCATATATATTGATAGATGTAGATCTAGATATCGATATTGATACCTATATCTATATCCATATCTATATAAAGATAGAGAAAGAGAGAGAGATTTTAAACAACTGGTTCACACAATAATAGAGGCTTGGTAAATTCAAAATCTGCAGGTTGGGCTGTCTAGAGACTCTAGGAAGAGTTGCAGTTCAATTTCTGTAAGTCTTCTGGCAGAATTCCTTTTTGCAACAGGAAAGTCAGTCTTTGTTTTATTAAGAGCTTTAACTGATTGGATGAGGCCCACCCATATTATGGAGGATAATCTGCTTTACTCAAAGTCCACCACCAATTTAAATATGAATTTCATCCAAAAACACCATCACAGGGACTACCCTGGTGGAACAGTGGTTAAGGATCCACATGCCAAAGCAGGGGACACGGGTTTGAGCCCTGGTCTGGGAAGATCCCACATGCCGTGGAGCAAATAAGCCCATGCACCACAGCTACTGAGCCCATGCACCTAGAGCCTATGCTCTGCAACAAGAGAAGACATTGCGATGAGAAGCCCGTGCACCACAACGAAGAGTGGCCCTCGCTTGCTACAAATACAGAAAACCCACGTGCAGCAACGAAGACCCAACACAGTCAAAAATATAAATAAATAAATAATAAAAAATTTAAAAAACACAAAAACGTCATCACAGAAATATCCAGAATAATATTTGACCAAATAACTGGGCATGGTGGTCCAGACAAATTGACATGGAAAATTTACCACCTAAGCCATAGTTTTGTCATCTTTTACCGAGAAATTTGACTTATCTGAACTATTTTCATACCTAGAAGATACTTTCTACAGTATCTGTAGAAACATGATTTGGCTCCAAAAACCATAAGCTAGAGCATTTCATTCCAGGTCCCTCCTCAAATATCCATGATAGGTAGAAATTTGACATCAGTAGTTCTTGAAATCTCCCCAGGTGATTATAATGTGCAACCAGGGCTGAGAATCTGGAGATGTAGAGAGAATTTAAATTGAACTTTAGTTAAACAGTAAAACAAGCTCTGACTCTACTGGCTGGAGCTAGACAAGGGATATGCATTTAGTGGGATGAGAAGATAAAAAACACTAGGGTGTAAATCAAATGCTTTACACCTGTGCTTAGCTAATTGTTACTCAGGTAATTCAGACAATCTTACAGCACCTGAACCCTGAAATTCCTTAGTTCTCTTTAAAAAAATGTAACTCTTCAAGTAACTGAACTCTGAGAATCATGTAAATCATAAAGAAAAAGAAGAAATCTTATTTTCTGAGTTAGTTGATTTCATATACACTGTTTCACTGTCATGATATTAACTAGTTATCTTTCTTTCCATTTTATGTTTGAGGAAAGTAAGGCTTTAAAAATCTCAGTCATTTTCTCAATGTCACTTGTTAAGTGTGTGGTAGGCAGCATAATGGCTCCTAAAAATGCCCTCACCCTAATCCCTGGAACCTATTAATATGTTACCTTACATGGTGAAGAGGACTTTGCAGATATGACTGAAGTTATAGACCTTGAGATAGAAAGATTATCCTGAATTAACTCATGGAACAAATCTAATTGCATGAGTCCTTAAAAGCAGAAAACCATTCCCAACTTTAGAAAGCAAAAGAGAGAGATGTCCTAATAGAACCAGAATCAGAGTGATGCAACATTTTGGGTTTTGTAGGTGGAGAAAGGGGACTCTGAGTCAAGGACTACAAGTGACCGCTGGAAGCAGATAAAGTCCAGGGAACAGAAACACCCCTAAGAGCCTCCAGAAAAGAATGTAGCTCTGCCAACACTTTTTTTTCTTTTTTAACCATCTATATTGGAGTATAATTGGTTTACAATGGTGTGTTAGTTTCTGCTTCATAACAAAATGAATCAGCTATACATATACATATATCCCCACATCCTCTCCCTCTTGCATCTCCCTACGACCCTCCCTTCCCTATCCCACCCCTCTAGGTGGACACAAAGCACAGAGCTGATCTCCCTGTGCTTTGTGGCTACTTCCCACTAGCTATCTATTTTACATTTGGTAGTGTATATATGTCCATGCCACTCTCTCACTTCATCACAGATTACCCTTCCCCTTCCCTGTGTCCTCAAGTCCACTCTCTATGGCTGCATCTTTATTCCTGCCCTGCCCCTAGGTTCTTCATAACCATTTTTTTTATATTCCATATATATGTGTTAGCATATGGTATTTGTTTTTCCCTTTCTGACTTACTTCACTCTGTGTGACACTCTCTAGGTCAACCCACCTCACTACAAATAACTCAATTTCATTTCTTTTTATGGCTGAGTAATATTCCATTGTATATATGGGCCACACTATTTTTTTTCAGTACGTGGGCTTCTCACTGTTGCGGCCTCTCCCGTTGTGGAGCACAGGCTCCGGACGTGCCGGCTCAGCAGCCATGGATTATGGGCCCAGCCACTCCGCAGCATGTGGGATCTTCCTGGAGCGGGGCAGGACCCGTGTCCCCTGCATTAGCAGGCAGACTCCCAACCACTGTGCCACCAGGGAATCCCTGTGCCACATCTTTATCCATTCGTCTGTCGATCCTGCCAACACTTTTACTTTATTCAATTGAGACCAATGTCAGACTTGTAAGGTAATAAATTTACCTTGTTTTGAGTCACTAAATTTTGGGTAATTTGTGTGAAAGCAATAAAAAACAAATACAGAGGTTCTACAAGAGCCAGGCTATATATTTATACTTAAGTATTTCTGAAATGAATTTAACATTGTGATTGACAGCAACAGCAGCAGCTTCCAAGGGATCCCACCACACACCTGAGGCAAAAGCAGCCTAATACAAAGCAGTGACAGCAGCAGGTCACTGCCCCATACTTGGAGTAGAGGGGGATTTGACCTACTGTAGCAGCAGCATAGCCTGAATGGGAACCCATCCTCCTGTGGCCCTAGTCCCATCAACATTAGCCTAGTCTGCTAGCATCTGCTGAGCCAACAGGCCCCACATATACAAACCCTCCAACTCAGCAGCATTAAGTGAGCCAGGCTCAGGGTTTCCTGAAACTCATATCCAATGGCACTGCAAAGCCCAGATATCACCTACAGTTATGAAAACATAAAAAAAACAAAAACAGAACACTGGGAACTTCAGAAAGAAAAGGGGAACAATGGAATGGGTGAAAACAAATGGGGTAAATATAAGAGACTATCATTAGTCTCATGAGTTTCTTAAATACTATATGATGGTCAAAGCAAAAATTATGACATCATGTGATGTGGTTCTCAATGTAGAGAAAGGAAATACTACAGAAAGTCATACTTTAAAACTGGGGAATATTAAGAGACCTAAATGGAAGTAAAATTTTGAAACTTCACTTGAAGTAATAAAACACTGATTGCAGTAGGCTATGATAAGTTACATATGTATACTGTAATGCCAAAAGCAACCACTAAGAAAACTATATAAACAGTATACACAAATGATTATAAATAAATTAAATTAAAATGGGCTTATTAAAAAATGTTTAAGTAACCCACAAGAAGGCAAAATAAGAGAAACACAAGATTGAGAAACTAAGGTAAAAGACAAAACAAAAAATAAAACGGTTGACCTAATCTTTAACATAGCAATAATTACATTAACTGTAAATGATCTAAATAACCAAGTCAAAGACTGAGATTGGAAGAGTAGATTAAAATATCACAAGCATGATCCAACTATATACTGTCTATAAGAAGCTTACTTTAAACATCATGATATAGGTAGTTCAGAGTAAAAGGATGAAAATGATATATCATGTGAACGTTAATCAGAAAAAGCAGGAATGGCTAAATTAATATCAGATGAAGTAGATTTCAGAGCAAAGGAAATTATTAGGGGCAAAGAGGGTCATTACGTAAAGATAACAGGAATAATCCACCTAGATGACCTAGTGATACTAAATGTGTGTGCACCAAACAACAGAACTTCAAAATACATGAAGCAAACACTGAAAAAGGTAGTAAAAGGAGAAAATTTTAAATCCACAATTATTATTTGAGACTTCAACACAGCAATTTATAGAACTACCAGACAGAAAAATCAGCAAGGATATGGAAGAACTGAAAACATCATCAATCAACAGGACATAACTGACATTTAAAGAACACACTCAATAAGAGCGGAACACATATTCAAGTGTCTGTGGAACATTCACTCATATACCATATACTGGGCGATAAAAAAACATTAGCAGATTAAAAAGAATTAAAATCATACAGAGTATCTTCTCTAGCCATGAAGGAATCAGACTAGAAATCAATAAGAGAAAGAGAACAGGAGAATCTTCAATCACATGAAAACTAAACATCACAATTCCAAATAACTCATGGGTAAAAAAGACGGCATCAAGGAAAAATTTTTTAATGCACAGAATAAAAGAAAATGGAGATATAACAGATCAAAGTTTGTGGAATGAAGTGAAAGTTATGCTAAAAGGGAAGTTTATAGAACTAAATTGGGAAAGAAAATATTTCAAAGCAATAATCTAATGTTCTATATTACAATAGTAAAAAAGGAAGAGGAAAAAACACTAAACAAGCAGAAAGAAGGAAATAATAAAGATGAAACAGAAGTCCATGAAACTGAAAACAGGAAAATGGGGTGGGGAATCAATGAAACGAAAGGCTGGTTCTTGGAAATAAACAATTTAATCAATAAAGATCTAGCAAGACTGATAAAGGTAAAAAGAGAGATGGCACAAATCACAGCTATCAGAAATGCAACCAGGGATACCATGACATATCCTGCAGGTTAATAAGGGACAAGTTATTATGAACAAGTCTACACTATAAATTCAAAAATGTAGATGAAATGGGCCAATGCTTCTACACCCAAAACTACCAAAACTCAGCCAAGATGAAATAGATAATCTCAATTTTCCTGTAACCATTAGAAACACTGATTTTTCATTTAAAAACTCCCCAAAGAAATATTCAGGCTTAGATGTTTCACTTTTACCCAAGACTTAAAGAATTAAAACCAATTTTACATGATTTGATAAGAAATAGAAGTAGAGGGAACAGTTCCTAATTAATTTTATGAAGCCAGTATTACCTTGATACCAAAACCACACAGGAATAGTATAGAGAGAAGAAAACTACAGACCAATATGTTTTATGAAATTGCCTGTAAAAATCCTCAGCCAGATATTAGCAAATTAAATCCAGAAATATAGAAAAAGAATAATATACCATGATAGGTGGTATTTATTCCAGTTATGCAAAGTTGATTAAATATTTGAAAATCAAACAGTGTAATCTACCATATCCAATAGATTAAGGGGGAAAAGTCATGTGATCCTATCCATTAATGCAGAGAAAGCATTTGACAAAATCCAATCCCATTCATGATTTGACACATATATACAATGAAATATTACTCAGCCATAAAAAGAAACGAAATTGAGCTATTTGTAATGAGGTGGATAGACCTAGAGTCTGTCACACAGAGTGAAGTAAGTCAGAAAGAGAAAGACAAATACCGTATGCTAACACATATATATGGAATTTAAGAAAAAACAAATGTCATGAAGAACCTAGGGGTAAAACAGGAATAAAGACACAGACCTACTTGTGAATGGACTTGAGGATATGGGGAGGGGAAAGGGTAAGCTGTGACAAAGCGAGAGAGAAGCATGGACATATATACACTACCAAACATAAGGTAGATAGCTAGTGGGAAGCAGCCACATAGCACAGGGAGATCAGATCGGTGCTTTGTGACCGCTGGAGGGATAGGAGAGGGAGGGTGGGAGGGAGGGAGACTCAAGAGGGAAGGGATATGGGAACAGATGTATATGTATAAATGATTCACTTTGTTATAAAGCAGAAACTAACACAGCATTGTGAAGCAATTATACTCCAATAAAGTTGTAAAAAAATAATAATAAAAAATTTTAAAAAAGAAGAAAAAAAAAACTCCAAGCAAACTAGGAATAGAAAAGGAACATACTGAAACTCATAAAGAGGATCTACAAACAACCTATACCGACATTATATTTCACTGTGAAAGACTGAATTCTTTCTCTGTAACATCAGAAACAAGGCACCGATATCTGCTCTCACCACTTTTATTAAATATATTAAAGGAGGTTCTACTAAGAAAATAAAGCAAAAATAAATAAATACATAAATTTAAAAGTTAAATTTTTAAAACGTTTATTTAAAAGATAAAAGGACTATTCCTACTACATTGAACAGGAAGGAATATAGCCTACTGAATGTTGAATAGTAATATATCCTATTATATTGCCTAAGGAAAAGTAAAACTGTCTGTATCTGAAGATGAGATGATAATCTAAATGGAGAGAATACCAAGGAATCCACAAAAAGCTTGAGAAATCATATTAGTTTGTAAATTTTTTTTTTTTTTAATTAATCAATTTATTTATTTTTTGGCTGTGGTGGGTCCTCGTTTCTGTGCGAGGGCTTTCTCTAGTTGCGGCGAGTGGGGGCCACTCTTCATCGCGGTGCGCGGGCCTCTCACTATCGCGGCCTCTCTTGTTGCAGAGCACAGGCTCCAGATGCGCAGGCTCAGTAGTTGTGGCTCACGGGCCCAGTCGCTCCGCGACATGTGGGATCTTCCCAGACCAGGGCTTGAACCCGTGTCCCTTGCATTGGCAGGCAGATTCTCAACCACTGCACCACCAGGGAAGCCCTGTAAATGTTTTAGAGTACAAGATCAACACAATTTTATCAAATTATATATTAATAACAAATGTTTAGAAGCTTAAATAAAAATATGCCATTTACAACGGACCTAAATAAATACTTAAATATAAGCCCAATAAGACATTTATAGGACCTCTATACTGAAAATTACAAAATGCTGATGAAGAAAAATTTAAAAGTCCCCAAAAAATAGGGAGACATACCTTGTTCATGGATTAGAAAACACAACATAATAAAGATGTCAATTCTCCCCAAGTTAAGAGGCTTAACATATTACTCTTAAAATGCCCTCAAGGTTTTTGTGGATATAGACAAGCTTATTCTAAGATTTATATGGTAAGAAGAGGCTGAAGAATAGCTAAAACAATTTGTAAAGGAAGATTAAAACGGGAGGAATTAATCTACCCAATTTCAAGATTTTGCAGTCATGATGGAGGGTCGATACACAGATCAATGGAATGGAATGGAGAACCCAGAAATAGACTGACATAAATACATGTAACTTGTTTTTGACAGCAGTGCGAAAGCTATCAAGGAAGAATAGACTTTTCAAAAAATGGTACTGAAACAGTTGGACATCCCTCGACAAAAACAAACAAACAAAAAATGAACTTTAACCTAAACCTCCACACCTTACACAAAAATTAAATCAAAGTGGATCATAATCTTAAATGTAAAAGCAGGATATTTTTAGAAAAAATAATAGGAGAAAATCTTTGGCATCTAGAACTACGTGAATAATTCTTAGACTGGACACCGAAAGTATGATCCATAAAAGCAAAAACAGATAAATTGGATCTCATCAAAATGAGTTAAAATGCTTCATAGAAGATCATGTTAAGTGGATGAAAACTCAAATTACACAGTGGGAAAACATATTTGAAAATCCCATATGAGACAAATGACTTGTATCTATAATATACAAAGAACTCTCCCAAAAACTTTAAAACATCCAACTAGAAAATAGGCAGAAGACAGGAACAGACACTTCATGGAGGAGAATATACTCATGGCAAAGAAGCACATGAAAAGATGCTCAACATGATTAGCCATTGGGGAAATGCAAATTACAACCATAATGAGATATCAGAGAATAACTAAAATTAAAGTATCGTGACAACATCAAATGCTGGTGAGTACATAGAAAAATTATATCACACCACTGGTGGGAAAATAAAATGGTTTAGCCACTCGGAGAAACAGCTTGACAGTCTCTTTTAATCCTAAAATTAGATTCACCCTACAACGCAGTAATTGTACTCTTAAGCATTTATCCAAAAGAAACAAAAACTTAATTAAGTTCCCACAGAAACTTACACGTCAATGTTCATAGCAGTTTTATTTATAACAGCCAAAAACTGGCAACTACCCAAATGTCTTTCAATGGATGAATGTTGAAACAAATTGTGATAAAATCTTATGACTGAATACTACCGAGCAACAAAAGGAACAAATTATTAATATATGCAAAAATTGAAATGAACTTCAAGGGAATGATGCCGAGGGAAAAATTTTTTAAAACCAATCTCCGAAGATTAAGTAATTCATGATGATGTTTACACATTATTCTTAAAATAACAAAACTGTGGAGATGGAGAAGAGATTAGAAGTTGCCAAGGGTTAGAGATGGGGGTAGATGGTACAGCGGGGGAACGTTGTGAGGTTTGTGTGGTCCCAGTACAAATAATACAGCAATCTTGGTTTTAATCCCTAAAGATGTTTGAAAGTAATTCCTAATAAGAGGTGTCCAGATATTTAGCAATGGCAGCAGATTAGAGGTATAGCTCCCCAACATGACAACTTCAAAACAGATGGTACTAATTCAATGCATATGTCAATTTTTAAAAGACCAGTCACAATACTTAAATGGTATATATCTTAACGATACTAGTCTAAGGATCCAGCTATACCAGATGGACTAGCAGGATTTTCTGTACATTCAATCTTATTTAAGACAGTAAATCTTATAATAAGACAGTTAAAAAAAGAAAAAGAAAAAAAAAACCAACTACAGATATTCTCATAGGAAGATGAGGTGAAAATATGTAGCAGTGGTTCAAAAGCTTAAGCAGTGGCACCTAAATTTGCCTGCACATTAGAATCATCTGAAGCACTTTTTAAAACCCCTCACACCAACATTTGGGCATCCTAAACAAATAAAATCATTTTAAATCTCCTCAGACGATGCCAATGTCTAGCCAGAACTGAGAACCAGCGGACTAAGCAGAAGGGGATGTTTCTACAAAGATTTCTTAACAATAAGTCCTTTCACCCAATCAGATTTACACACACACCCCCGCCGCCGCAACTGTGTAAAGAAGGTTAGATGTTGTCCATACTTGCCTAGCTTTAATTAGCACTTGTGACTTGCCCAAAACCTAGATCATGTTTCCCCTAAATTTCATGTTATTCCCTAAGTTTTTCAAATCCAGGGCTAAGGGGTTTGCCAGGATGAGATTTTAAGTGCTCACACAGGGGAAGTCCCTGGCAAACCAGGACAGAGGTCACTCTACACTGAAATGTAAAGCATCCTAAATAACCCTGCCACTACTCCCAGATACTAGTCTGTGCCAACCAGTGGAGAAAAGGCATTCTCCATTACTACCACGGCAAATGCTGCTGTACTTGACTTGGCTACTCCCTAACTTTTCCAGGTGCCACTCCCCTTAACCTGCTGGTGGACGCTTTGGCCAGCTGACAATGCAGATATTTTCAAACTTTAAGGTGAATAAAAATCATCTGGAGGGCCTGTTATAACAGAGATCACTGAGCCCCACCAGAGTTGCTGATTCCATAGGGCTGGGACAGGGCCCTAAAACTTGAATATATGACATATTATCAGGGGAAGCTGGTAAAGCTGGTCAGGTTGTTACCGAATGCAGGTTCGTGTGTCTAAAGCACAGTGAGGTCAAACAAACCTAAAGGTTGGAGTCTGGAGCAGAGAAAGGTTTATTGCAGGATCGAGCAAGGAGAGGGGTGGCCTGTGTTCCAAAACACCCTGAAATCTCCAAAGGATTTCAGCAAAGCATTTTTAAAGGCCACATGAGGGAGGGACGTCCCAGGGAATGTGATCATCTCATGCACAATCCTCTGATTGGTTGATGTTGAGGCCACAGGACAGGTAACATTATCCATCCTTAGGTGCCAGAAGGTCTGGGGGCTACGTGCTCATGATCATCAAGGAGTTCATTTCTTCCATTGGGTGGTGGTTTTCAGCATCTGAAAACTCAAGAAATATGCCTGAGATACTATTATCTGAGTACTTCAGAGAGGAACTACAGCAGAGGCTATGGGGGATGGGTCTGTCCTAGGAAGGCCCCATAGGGTACTGCTCGGTTACAAGGTGACCATACTTTGAGAACCACTGCTCTAGTGGCTTGGAATGTTAAGAAAGTAATGGAAGAATCCCTACCCAGATCTAGATTCTAGAATCGCCAGCTATTTTGGTGGGGGGAAGGGTACGTTTTGTCCTTGCTTGGACTTCTTGTTCACTTATATCAAAGCCTATTTGAGGCCGTGCGCTCGGCAGTCCTGCAGATCTGCCTTTTGCTTCAACGGTGTTTGGAATGAACAGACCCAGGGACGCTCCTTGCTCCAGCCCCCGACAACCGTCCAGCCTTTCTTCCTGTCGCAACCTTTGGAATCAGCTATCCTCAGCCTCCAGGACAGGCCAACACCGTTTTTTGAGTTTAGCTCCTTATCACTGATCAACCACGAGTTCCCAGGTTCGTCAGAATTATTCCATCGAGGTGGAGGCCGCCGTCCACCGCCTGTTAACATGCATCTGTGGACACTTACCTCTCTCTAAGCTTCTATTTCGACAGCAACAATGGGACTCTGGACAGTGGGGGCCACATTTTTCGCCAACTGGCTGAAGAGAAGTGTGAGGGCGCCCAGCGACTCTTGAAAATGCAAACAAATTGCTGCGGCCGCGCCCTCTTCCAGGATGCGCGGAAGCCTTCTCAAGATGAGTGGGGTAGAACCCAGGACACTGTGGAAGCCGCCGTTCTTAGGGAGAAGAACCTGAACCAGGCACTATCGGATCTGCACACCCTGGGTCCTGCCCGCACACACTCCCACCTCTGTGACTTCCTGGAGAGCCGCTTCCTGGAGGAGCAGCTGAAACTCATCAAGAAGATGGGCGACCACCTGACCAACCTTCGCAGGCTGGCTGGTCCGCAGGCTGTGCTGGGCGAGTATCTCTTCAAAAGGCTCACCCTCGAGCCAAACAGGAGTCTCTGAAGTCCACGGCCACTGAGGAGCCCCTCTGGCGTCAAAGCTTCTGCCTGAAGCACCGCTATGCAGCCACTAGGCAGCTTTGTAACCGCCCTGGAGCCCTCTCCCAAGCCTTGGACCAAATGGAAACAATAATGCTTTTTGCAGAAGAAAAATAAAAAGCCTATTTGAAACACAAACAGAATAAAGAGAAAAAAAGAAATATAATGTGTATATATATATATATATATATATATATATATATATATATATACATGTTCTTTTAACATATGAATTGCCCCACTTTATCTGTGTGAAATAAGTTTGTTCCCGTTATTGGGCTAGTCCTCAAGTTTTGCTGCTCGTATTAATTACCTAAAGAGCTTTGAAGAAGAACATTGGTGTCTGGGTCCCAGCCCCAGAGATTTTGATTCAGTAGGTCTAGGGAGGAGCCTGGGCACGTGGAGGTCTCAGAGTTCCCCAGGTGATTCTAATGTGCAGCAAATTTGTGAACCACATCTTGGCTTCAATCCAGCTAGTGATCAGATATTAAATCTAAGACACATGGGCTAGTGCGTGAGCTCTGTTGCTAGGTGTATTCCATTTTCTTCCTCCTGGAAGATTCGTGCCAGGGAAAATGATTGATAGTTGTGTTACTTCTCTGAAGTGGATAGAAATTTCCAATTACCGTGAACAGGGGAGGGTGAATGGGTGAATGCAATAAGGTGTATCATTTACGTATGGCCCTATGTGTATGGCTAGAAGCTTTTGCAACTGACGTCTGCCCTACTTTTCATACTAATGGTAATGCTTGTCCTCCTAATGCAGCTGTAAACTTTATAAGCCCATAGGTAGACAGCATCACAAAATATTTACCCCTCCCCACTGGCCCACTCTCAAGCTTCACGCCCCTTCCCCAATACACAAATGTACATCAATGCACTTGAGACCAATATCAACATACTGACCTTCAATTCTTCTACTTTGCAGCTTCCCTCTTATCAGGAGATGTCAGCATTTAGTGTAAGGACAAATGCTTGCCTCTTGGTGAGTAATGTAGACAATGCCTCCAAGAGACAAATAGCCCTTACGGAGGGGGAAAAAGTCTTTCAAAATGGTTGATGCCCAGAGGAGGCATTTCCAGTCATCTCAGCTTAGAGGTCAAATATCCAATATTAAAAATGTTAAAAAGAAGAAGAAGAAAGCAAGGAAGAAAAGAATGAAACAATTTTCTTATCTCATAGTAATAAGGCAGTTTTCCATTAAAAAAAAGACTTAAGCCTTAAATTCTCTTTCCTAATCAAAATGTGCTTTTCCATCTTTAGACTATTCCTCTTATATCCTGTATTATTAATGATGTTTAATTCTTGAAATAGCACATGGATGAAAACAGAAGCTAACCTCTTGTCCACTATGAATGAAATCTTCTTTTCCTAGGACCCGTCTACAATGTACAATTTGGGGTTTGCCAACATAATTATTTTCTCTGAAATAAGGTACAGCATTTTGCCTTTTCAATATACAGTTATACAATACATTGTTAACACAACATAGTTAATATAGTCAACATAGTCAACACAACTAGAACACACATGATATGATGCCACTTTGGTGATTTTCTTCATCCATGTAATTCTGAAATTTGACAGTATAGTTTTCATATTCTAATGAGCTGCGTATTACCTTTGCAAGGATAGAAAAATAAAATAAATTCATAATATTCTTGTGTGGTTTGCCCTTGGGGTGGATTACCATAATGGGGGGATATTTGAGCCTTTCCCCAAGTCATTATAAATCCTCCAGCGAACAGCCCCTTGTCCTCTCCAGGGAGTGGGGCGAAAGGATCTTTAATCATAAAAAACCTGGGGGGACAAATATCGGAAATAAGACATCTGCTTCTGTGCCTTGTTGTTTTGCAGAATAGCAATGATTGCCTTAGCAGCTTCTATTGCCATATGTGTACAATAAGTAAATGAACATAAAATTGAATGAACGCATAAAAGAAGGATAAACCCACCAGCTTAAACCCACTCTCTCACCTGCTGTGCCCCGAAACATGAAAGAAAGAATCACGGGATCATAAGGATTAATAAAATAACAGTCTCTGTTAACAATATTGACAGGAGGTATAAGGATAATTTGTCTGATGTGGGACCAACAGCTTAATTGCTTAATTCTTTTTTTTTAAGGGCAATTCTTTCATTTATTGTTTAAAGATTGCAAGACAACATCTATATTTTTTAGCATAATTTAAATGTTTTACTTTTTTGATAAAGCAGAGTATAATAGCAAAAACAATTAGTTTCCAGTAATATCTATATCTCTATTCAGAATTAAGTCTTCCACAGACATGTAACCTGGAAACAAAAGCCTGTTACAATAAGCAAAGCTTCAACGGAGTGGCTACTTTTCGGGCCAGGGAAAGGTTCATCCCTAAAGGAGGATGATGTGTTATGTAAAATGGCTGCAAGGTCACAGCCTTGAGGGCGTTGGAAGTCTATTTTCCTATTCCACATTAAGTAGTTTGGTGAACTTCAAACGTCCGTTCATCTGCAACCAAGCTGGCAACCTTTAACTGATATTTCAAGCAGGTAAGAAATAAATTAAAAGAAATCCCTACATTGATGTTCCTTGATTTACACTGTTAAATGTTTCATTAACATGTAATTCTGGCTAAGAATTACATTTGAGACTCCTTGCTCAGATTTTGGTTAACAGTACTAATCTTTAGAAATTCAAGTTCTTATTAATCAATAATTTGTCAGCTAGGATACGTTCAGGCATCAGCTGCAACTACAGAGTAGGTGCACTGCCTCAGCGCTTTGGAAAGACATAATCTACAACACTACTAGCAGACACAACTTCTGTTACTAGACAGCATATGTGCAGTACAGCAAGACAAAAACATATATTCATATGTGCTGCGGACCAGCTGGAGAAAGAGGATTTCACCGCCCAGGGTCAGAAGGGACGGGGTAAGGAACAGAAGTAGCACCGACGAATGGGGTCAGAAGGACCAAGACAACTGATGGTTGCAAGGCAAGTTTTACTATGCTACGGTTGCAGATTATATAGACTAGAAATGGAAGGTTGCCAGACGGTGGTTTACATTATCTATAGACTGTCTCGGCTCAAGGTTAACTTCCCTGAGAGAAAACCCGTAAGCCCAGAATCATCCAAAATAACCTGCATGTGCAGGGAGGGGCGAGACAGCTTTGCTTGTCTCATTTTACATTCTTTCTGATTTCTGGGCCCTGGTGATTTATCTCCCATGGAATGGAACAAGGAGAGGAACAAGTAGGGACAGTCCCTTCGAGCAGCGGCGGCATGCCTGGCATGTCCGTAGCCTGACCTCAAGGCTGACTGTTTCCCTCAGTTCCCCCTTTTTTATTTTTTAATTTTTGCTGCAAAATAATTCCATGAAGCGTAGTGCCGAGAGTAGTATATTGTTGCATGAGGATACGAAACAGACATGAGAAGATTATTATCAATAATAGGCAAATTATGGCCAGGGTAATAAATCCTGACAACCCTCCAGTAATCCACGACTGAGGGTTTAACCACTTTAAATGGTCCAGTAAAGTTTTAATTACATCTTCTTGCGAAATATCATCAAGATGTGCATTTTGTATACCCTGAATTTCAGCATTTAATTTTTTAAGATCAAGACTAATATTATTATCTGACCAAACACTCAGCAGATGCATTTTTACTTTTTCCCATTCCCAAATACAGTCATTGTACTTGTAAGGAGTAACACAAATCCATGTATACTTTTCATGACAAGCTAAACGCATCCTCAATTTTAATGCTGCCATCTGATCTCCAATCCCCCAAATTGCGTTTTTAAATTCATCTAACTTGTTATTCATCTGTAAATCTATGTGACTTTGTAAAGATAAAGCAAGACTGGTATTTTGAGATAACTGATTAGCAAAGTGAGCATGATTAATACTCTGTGAAAGAGCAAGACCGGCAGTAGCCGCGGTAGCAGACAGAGCAGCCAAGGCAAGTAAACTTACTGTTAGCCACCCAGTAAAGCGTCTCCTTCTCTGCAAGGCTTTAGAGAGTTCCACCCATGCCTGTACTCCAGTATCTTCATACCAAGGTTCTCTCAGATGTACAGGCACCATAACATATATAGGTTGCCTTAGTATAAGCACAGATTGTGTTCCTGCAGGAGGGAACATACAACTGTAAAAATACAATGAACAGAGCTAATATTCTATCCTCCTTTGGAAGAATTACCAATGTTAATAGAACCAATCAAAAGTGTATATGGAGGAGCAACGCAAGTTATAACAGGTGTATTGGAATAAGTTAGAGCTAGTTTCCATATATCCCAGTTCTTTTGAAATGCGATAAACCTATCTATGACGGGAATAGAAGAGATAAGAATTTACCCCTTGGTATAATCTATAGTACACCATATTTGGTTATTATTCCAAGATGCATTGCAACATTCAAAATTGGATCCAGGAAAGTTAATGGTCATAAAAGGAGGAAATTGAGTTTTTGATTTTCTCTTAAGAATAGTAACCATATGTCCAGGCATAAGTATCCCTTGTCCTCCAAGTAAATGCTTCATACACAAATAATTTCCTGAATCTTCACCTGTAACCTTGGCTATAGTAATAGCGGAATCCCTAAGTGGTGAGGCGTATGAGATTCGACCTCTAATATTAATAGGTTGCCCATTTTTATAGCAAATGATGGTATCCTTAAGATCCTCTCGTCGGCTGGTAGCCGGGCATGTAAGAGTAATGTTGGTTCCTGTAAAACGAAGGATGCCTGGAGAGCCTGACAAACTAATTGATTGATCCGTTCCCTCATCAACATCTGTATGCTCATAACTAATAGCCTTTTCACATCCAGTTTCCAGATTCAATGGGCTAAGACAGACAGGATATGTACTAAACCAGTTAGTATAATTTACAGACATATTGATTTGTTTTATATTCCCAATAAGAGGCCCATAAACAGTATCATTGTAAAATACAGGAAACTCTGCTTCAGACCAAGATATGGGTTGTAACAGTGGAGGATCAGGTACATAGGCCCAGTAAGTTGCTGCATTAACAGAGGGAACACATGAAATGGTTGCCAACATAGCCAAAAATAAAGTCACAGGTGTAACAGGATTATTCTGTTGTTTCACTAACTCTTGAGCTCGTGAAACCAATTGTTTAATTTGTCCCCAAGTTGGAACATCACTCCTTTGAGTCGTCCTGGCAAGTGGTCTCCTCTTCTTCTTCTTTTTCTCAATAAATACTGTCAAATTTTCGGGAGAGATACAGAGCTTCTTCATCTTCTGAACTAGGTGTGAGCTGTGGCGAGCCATCTATTTGCCTGACTAAGTGCTCAGAAAGCCAGAGAGGTCCAGGAGCTGATCTGGGAAATATACACACGTGACCACGTCCCCAAATCAACACAGGATCAGGACCACACCAAGTGCTGGTTAGCGGATCTTTCCAGAGGACCTCCAGAGATTGAGAGGCCAATCTTGGCTCAGCCACCAACCTTTCCCCTGTCAACAGTGAGAAAATTTAAAATAAACAGAGCATGATTTATAAGGTTATGTAGTGTTGTTCTATATAATTCCCCCTTTTTTAATTTTTAATAGTTAGCTTTAAAGATCTATTTGCACATTCTATAATACCTTGTCCTTGAGGGTTATATGGAATGCCTGTAATATGGGTAATTTGTAATGAATCACAAAATGTTGCAAAAGCAACACTAGTTAAGTGGGCCCATTATCTGTTTTAATAATTTTGGGAAGGTTCATGAAAGCAAAACAGTGTAATAAATGAGTGATAACATGTTTAGTAGCTTCTCGGGTCTGTGCTGTAGCACAGAGGAAACCACAATAAGTATCAATAGTGACATGAACAAACAGTAATTTCCCAAAAGACGGGATATGAGTAACATCCATTTGCCATAAATGACTAGGTAATAATCCACGAGGATTAACACCATAATGTGGAACAGGAAGGTGAGGTAAGCAGTGTGGGCATTGCTTAACAATTTGTCGGGTGGCTTCACGAGTAAGGGAAAATTGTTTGTGTAATGTAGCCGCCGACTGATGGTGTAAAGCATGCGATTGTTGTGCTGCTTGTGAAGCAGTTTGATCATAACTTACCATAATATGAGGGTGTCCAGGACATGGACCATGAGTATCAACAGTATGAAGATAATGAATGCCATACCTTAGCCATTCTTGACAGCATGACGAACGGAAAGGAGGAGGACGGTAAATTGGGATATGTCCTGCTTTAGGGAAAAGAGATTGAGGAGGAAGAGTAACTTTAACTTTATTTTTGGGAGGAAAATGCACAGGATAAAGATCACGTTTAGATCGAGTTAAAGCATCTGCAGTCGCATTCATTTTAGACAATGGACCAGACAAGTTAGAATGAGCACGGATATGCAGAGCTGCAACAGGACCATCGTGGGAACGAATAAGCTGTTGAAGCAAACGAAAAGAGGATGACAATTCAGGGTCATTAGTATATCCTCTGGTCGCAGTCTCCAGAAGAAATAATAAGCGAATAAGATATTTACTATCAGAAAACAAATTAAAAGATATAGAAGGCAAATGTATAAAAGCCATAATGACAGCATACAGTTCAACACGTTGAGCTGAAGTCAAGGAAGTTTGTTTAATGAGTTTTGTTCCGTCGTCAGTGATTACAGTAGCCACTCCTGAAGAAGAACCATCTGTAAAAACCAAAGGTACATGAGGAATAGGCTGTTGCCTAATTATAGAAGGAAAGATATAAGAGTTAAGTTTGCTGAATTGGATCGATTTATCAGCAGGCTAATGGCATTCCAAGGTACCTGAAAATCCTGCAAGAACAAGACCCCATTCATTACTATGTTGAAAAAGCCAATTTTGTTGACTAACTGAATAAGGGATAATAATTTGAGAAGGTTCTATACCTATAAGTTGTAAGCATCTAGTTCTACCTTGCATTATTAACTTACTAATAAGTTCATAATAAGGGTTAATAACTTTAGAGGATGTAGTTTTCATATGAATCCATTCAATAATTCCAACAGCTTGCCATAAGATGGCAGTAGGCACATGAGGTGTTGGACAGACAACTAAACAAATTGGCAGGTGAGTATGTATTCGAGTTAATTGTGCAGAGCTGTTAGCTCTAGTAACTATTTGTAAAGCTTGAAATCCTCTGGAGTCATAGATCGTGAAGTAGAAGGATCTGAGTCACCTTTAAGAATATCAAATAAAGGCTCTAACTGAGCAGTAGGAAGTTCTAAGGAAGGCCTTAGCCAATTAATATCTCCAAGTAATTTTTGAAAATCATTTAATGTTTTTAAATTATCAACTCGAATTTGCAGTTTTTGAGGCCTAATGGTAGAGTTATCAATATATTTTCCCAAATAGAAAAATGGAGATTGTCTTTGAATTTTTTCTGAGGCAATGACCAAGCCAAATGATTGTAAGGATTGTTGTAAAAATTGAGACGCAGTCTCTAATCAAGAAATATTATCAGTGGCTAAAAGTATATCATCCATATAATGTATGAGATATAACGTTGGAAACCTTTTCCTCACAGGAGTTAAGGCCTGAGCCACATATATTTGGCATAATGTAGGACTATTTGCCATGCCCTGAGGCAATACTTTCCATTGAAATCTCCTCATGGGTTCCTTAAAATTTAAGGAAGGCAAGCTAAAAGCAAAATGTTTTCTATCTTCAGGAAACAAAGGAATAGTGAAAAAACAATCTTTAAATCTATAACTAAAAGATGATAATTGTGTGGTATGGCTGTTGGAGAGGGTAGGCCTAGTTGAAGAGCTCCCATTATTAGCATAGTTTTATTAACAGCTCTTAGACCCTCTAATAACCTCTATTTTCCAGAGTTATTTCTTGATAATAAAAATAGGAGTATTCCAAGGACTGTTGGAAATTTCTAAATGCCCTAATTCTTCCAGTGCTAGTTGTTCTGCAGCTTCTAATTTCTCCTTTGTGAGGGGCCATTGGTCCACCCATACAGGGTCATCACTCAGCCAAGTAATTGGATCCGCAGTGAGTGGAGGAGAATCCAAGGCCCCTAAGAAAAACCCAAACCTTGTCTATCACTTTTTATTTTCACATCAATAGGATAGACAGTTCCTTTTTGATTTGTTCCCAGCCCTTCTGTGGGAAGAAATCCTTGATCCAACACCATATTAGAGACTTGAGAATTTGGACTATAAAGTAATACTCCCATTTCTTTTAATATATCTTGGCCCAAGAGGTTTAAAGGCAGCCCAGGCAAAACATAAGGCTGGAAGTATCCTCAATGGCCCTCACTATCTTGCCATAATAATAACTGACTACTTTGCATAGGAGAAGAACTCTGTCCTATTCCTTGAAGTTCTGTAATAATAGGACTAACGGGCCAATGTTTAGGCCAGTGCATCTGCGTCATAGCAGAGACATCAGCTCCAGTGTCTAACAAACCTGAAAAAACCTTTCCATGAATGGTTCATTTCATTTCTGGACGTTCTTCCCCTATCTTCTGAATCCAGTAGGCAGCACTAGACGATCCAAAAGCCTTTGTTTCTCTCTTTTGATGTTGTAAAATTTGCCCATGAGGCACAAAGGGCAAAAGTAGCAATTGTGCAATTTTATCACCAGGAGAAATCGTTATTATATTTTTAATAGTTTGTGCCATGATTTTTATTTCTCCTTCGTAGTCAGAATCTATGAGTCCTGGCATAATAGTTAAACCCTTCATGGCAACACTACTTCTTTCCAATAATAGTCCAATCAAACCCTTGGGTAAAGGTTCATAGATGCCCATAGAGAGGGCCTGAGGACCCATTTCAGGAGTTAATACATATCGGGCGGAGGTACTGAGGTCCAGTCCTGTGCTTCCTGCTGTTGCTCTGGAGAGCGAAGATACTGTATGTTTTTGTTTTTGGTCAATGTCTGATTGTTAGTTTGAGGATGATACACAGACGTTGCCCCTATTATTCGTTAGGGCCGGGGAAGGCCCCGGGAGGAGTTTCCCCACAGTGGTGACCCATCCCTGTGGGCCACTGAGCGACAATCTCGTGCCCAACGTTTTCCCCTATTGCATTTAGGGCATAAACCAGGGATTTTCTGACCATTTGGAGGTTTTTGAGTAGGGAAGGAAGGAGCAGGGTTACAATGAAAAGATCCACATTCTCCAGCAAAATGACCTGCCTTTCCGCATTCAAAACTACTCTTTGTTCTCTTTTGATTGTTTTAAACCCCACTTTAGTTAATGCTGCAGCCATAGCAGCACCCTGTATATAAGCAGGCCCAATGTCTGCACAAAGGCGAATATAATCCTCCAGTGTTCCCCGTTTTCTCCAAGGTCGAATCGCAGCCTGACATGCATTATTAGCATTTTGAAAAGCAAGTTGCTTAACTACAATTGTACCAGTGAGTCCATCCACAATGAGTCTCCCCACCGCCTGTAACAATCTGTCTACAACATCAGCATATGGTTCATCAGGTCCCTGTCTCATTTTTGAAAGATCCTCAGTTTTGTGTGTAGAAGGTAATTTCCTCCAGGCTTGTAATGCCAAATAATTTATTTGAGGATAAGCAACAAAGGTATAAGTTAATTGATCTTGTAAAGAAATATATGGTCCTTCCCCAATCAGCATATGATAATCAACTGGAATATCATGGGTAGCATTCTTTTCTGCTTGTTCAGCAGCCCATTCATAAAAATCAAACTTCCATATTAAATAATCTCCACCATTTAAACAAGCTCGTGCAATAGACTTCCAATCAGCGGGGGAAAGAGCTTCTCCTGCAATAGTGTCAACCATAGCAGTAGTAAAAGGAGCAGTGGGCCCATATTGAGCACAAGCAGATTTTAAATCTTTCAAAACTTTAAAAGGAAGAGCCTGATGCTCCCTAATAGCCTGTTGAGGATTATTAGGATCAGGTCTTTCTAGGACAGGACAACAGAAAATAGGATCTTCTCCTCGTTTTATTGCTGCTTGTACAGCACGTTGCAAGAGACTGAGCATTTTTACAGATGTAGACTTTTGAGGAAGACAGTCCTTACTAACTTGCAGCTTTTTCACTGACTTATCTATCATAGCCATTAGAAAATCATCCTCAGGATATTTCTCTCTTTTATGTTTAAAAGTCTCATCTGTTAAGTCAAAATGTTCCTCTTCATCTGAAATATTTAAATTAATTAGCTCTTTCGGTTTAGGAAGTGGCGACACAGTAGCTGATAATACAGACTTTTCTTCTGTCAGAGGCTTATGTTTTTCTGACTTTACATTCAAATCAACACTATCATGAGAAGAACCTAAACATATTTTTATCAGATTCCACAAACTAAATGTAACAACGGCAGTATGAGTAGGCAGGCCTTCGAGACTCATAATAATTTTTTAAATCTTCTCCAACTTTCTGCCAGACTTCTATGTCACAGAGCCGCCATCAGGAAACCAGGGAGATACATCATGGATATGCTGCAAAAATTCAGTCAACTGTGAGGTAGAAACTTTATTACCCCGAGCTTTAAGCATCGAAAGTAAAACCGGAGCAAATAATTCACGCTCCTTTGAGCCCTTTTGCCCCATCTTATTTTACTTCTGACTGTTGCCTTATGCCTCTATTAGTCTCACTTTTACTCGTGTCCACACATATTTTGCATAAGGGTTCTCTTACCTGCACTTTCTTTTTCTTTTAATTGCCTTCACACTTCAGGTCCCTGTTCGGGCGCCACTTGCCGCGGACCAGCCTCAGAAAGAGGATTTCACCGCCCAGGGTCAGAAGGGACGGGGTAAGGAACTGAAGTAGCACCGACGAATGGGGTCAGAAGGACCAAGACAACTGATGGTTGCAAGGCTACAGTTGCAGATTATATAGACTAGAAGGGAAGGTTGCCAGACGGTGGTTTACATTATCTAATTAATGACTGTCTCCGCTCAAGGTTAACTTCCCTGGGAGAAAACCCATAAACCCAGAATCATCCAAAATAACCTGCACGTGCAGGGGGGAGACAGCTTTGCTTGTCTCATTTTACATTCTTTCTGATTTCTGGGCCCTGGTGATTTATCTCCCGTGGACTGGAACAAGGAGGGGAACAAGTAGGGACAGTCCCTTCGAGCAGCGGCGGCATGCCTGGCATGTCCGTAGCCTGCTCTCAAGGCTGACTGCTTCCCACACATATGTTGGCTTGTTTAAGCCTCAAGCCCTCGATCCTTTGTTGAAATACAATAATTTCATTCCTATGGTTTTCAATACCAAAAACTCAACCTCCAGGAGGGCTAAAGTCTAATTTGTACTCCAAACCAAGTAGCAGTGCAGTTCGCTACTACTGAGGCTGAATCCATAAAGACTTCAAGACCACGACCAGAAGACAAGTTATTATATATAATACCCTAGAAGGCCTGAAACATAATTATCATATACATAGCTGGTCCTTCAGAGCTTTTTACCTTTAACATGTTTTTTTTGTTTTGTTTTGTTTTGTTTGCGGTACGCAGGCCTCACACTGTTGTGGCCTCTCCCGTTGAGGAGCACAGGCTCCAGACGCGCAGGCTCAGCGGCCATGGCTCACGGGGCCAGCCGCTCCGCGGCATGTGGGATCTTCCCGGACCGGGGCACGATCCCGTGTACCCCGCATCGGCAGGCGGACTCTCAACCGCTGCGCCACCAGGGAAGCCCTATAACATGTTTTTTGATGAAAGTTATTTAATGTACTGGAGATAATTGTGACTTACTGATCAAATATTTGAATACTTATACTTACCTGGGATTTCATTTCTGCTGAAAGAAAAAGGAAGAACAGGACTCACCTAAAAAAAAACAAACTTTAGAAATGGAAGTAAAAATCTTATCACACACTATCACTTTTGGAAGCAGCATAGAGGGGCAGTCAATGGTAAAACACTGGTGAAATAGGTCAAAACTCTAGGCCAAAAATCCATTATTATTATCATTGGTGACAGTACCACAACTGTGCCCTTCATAATTAATAAGCACTCCTAAGAATCTTCATTTGGCACCAGATGATGTGTTTAAGAGAAACACTCTGGGAGGTTTTGAATCAGACTTGGTTTTGTGTTAGCCAAGTTACAGGAGGATTTTTACAGTGGGGGGAAGGGAAGAAGGAAACGGAGCAGAAAAAGAACTGAAGCCGTCATGTACAAACCAAGAAAGCACCGAGAGTTCCAAACGTTATGTCAGACACTAAAGTGACTGATACAGGCTCAAGTGGTTGATAAAACCTATAAAAAGACTACAGCAGCAAAGTCCCCATTTATCTGTAGAGTTCAGAAACTAAAACAAGGACTATTTTAGCTTAAAACCTTATCTCAAGAGAATCATATACACTTCACATGAATAAAAATACCTGAAACCAAACATTTTTAAAAGCTCCAATACCCAAAATATAAAGAAAAAAATTAATTCAGAAGACTCAGTCAATCCATGATAATCACAAAACGGCTGGGCAATCTCTATCTCCCTTCCACACTAACCATCCATCCCCTGGAAGGCCAAGGGAGATCAGACCTTCCAGACTTACCTTCCAGACCTTCCAAACACCTGGCTGCTGCAAAATTCGATGGAGACTCGTTGTGGAACAGCAGTTTCCCATCTCTTGTGTCTCTCCCTATCGTGATCATGCAGGAAGCAAGTCTGGCTGTGCTATTTCTTATCATTGTCTGTCACCCATCTGCAACATGATATTGAAAAAGTAGTTCCCTTTCCCTCAGAAGGTTGAGGCTCAGCTACAGGGGTAATTCTCCTGGGCACACAGTCATGATTTAGGCCGACTCAGTGACTTCAACAGGCTTAATCATGTGATTGGGTTGGTTGCCAGCTGCATAATGCTCCCACATCTGTAGATAGAGCTGCTCTAGTTCCATCGTGTACTGTTTGGTGTTGAACAGAGGGCTAGATGTTCTCTGCTTCCAGACTTTGCCACGAATTTTCTTCAGGTATTCGAGATCAGTTCCCAGTTTCACAGCTATCTCTTCATATTCTTGTCTATTTTGAGCAATCAGCTCAAGACAGCCTAAACAAGTGAGCTGGGAAGCTGCAACTCGGGAAGCAAGAGTCTCTCCTGGCATAGTCACCATGGGGGTCCCTGCCCAAAGGACGTCCATCCCTGTGGTGTGTCCATTACAGAGTGGAGTGTCCAAGCAGACATCAGCCAGCTGGCCTCTCCGAACATGTTCCTCTTTAGGAGCAACAGGGGAAAAAATGATACGGTTCGGGTGAAGGCCCATATTCTGTGCGTACTGTTGAATATTAGCTTCTCCTGCTGCTGGAAAACACAACAGCCACAGTACACTATTGGGAACACGCTTCAGAATATTTGCCCACATCTGCAAAGTAGATGGGTCAATTTTGTATAACTGATTAAAGTTACAGTACACAATGGCATCTTCCGGTAACCCATACTGAGAACGTGTGGTTACAATAATGGTACGGGGAACCTCCTCTCCAGTGGCAGCCTTATTGTTGATCAGGGTAGTTGCCAGTCCATTGCTAATACTGAATCCATTAATTGTAATCTGAATTTGTCCTCTGTTAATCATTTCAATAACTGCTTCTGCAACAGTATTCATAGGAATGACAGGCATATTAAGAGCTGTATTACTGCTGTCTGCGTTGTCTTCTCCATCAGGACATTTCATCTTGACTATTTGCACATCTGATAGACTATCAAGAAATGCTTGGAGGTCGATGCCATTCAGCACAATCCGATTGTCATAAATGTGCCCATTGGACTTAACATCGATGACGGCTTTTTTCTTCAGGTGAGGGAACATATTAGCATGATCACCAATAAAGAAAGTATGGGGCATATAAGCCAGTTTCTCAGAATACTGCTCAGCAACTTCAGCAGGTGAAGTTTCCTGATCAGTGATGATATAATCCATGAAAAGCACGCCACTAGTCCCAGTGTACCCCAGCCACATTGCCTGAATAGGAGCTGGCCTGAGAGCAAAGAGTTCATTTCGAGCACCCCTGGTATAACCGTTCATGTTTACAAGGATGTGTATACCATCTTGATGGATGCGATCAGCTGCTTTCCCATTGCATGGAATCTGAGAAAGATCAATGAAATGATTGGCTTCTGCCATCACCTTCGCTCGGAAGTTTGTGCCATCATGTGGGCTCAGGGCATAACAGAATATCTCAAATTTATCAGGATTGTGCATGCCTGGAATAGACTGCATAAGATGAGAAGTAGGATGATCCCCAAAGTCAGAACTCACGTATCCTACACGCAGTCGACCATCACTGAGCTTCAAGTCTTTTGGATGTTCATACGGTGGTTTATGAAGGACACTTATATTAGCCAAGCAGAGGTTCCCATGCCTCTCAGCAATAGCCCTCCTGAAGCCATGAGAAAGAGGATAGAGCATACTATGATGAGGCTGCACAGAAGGCAACCTATTCTTCTCCAACTGGTCAGCCACAATGCTGGCCAACTTCTTCATTCGCTCCTCATAGTCTGTCCAATCACAGACAACCTGCAGGCAATGAGCCAAATTACAGTAAGCGTCAGGAAAATCAGGTTGAAGCTTCAGAACAGTGCGATAAGAAGCAATTGCTTCTGGAATATTCCCTGAATCCTGGTGAATGGAAGCCAGATTGCTGTGGGCATCCGCAAATGCAGGGTTGATCTGAACGGCACGAGTATAACACTGCAAGGCTCCCTGAACATCCTGCATCTCCCATAGAGTGTTTCCCATATTACAGTAGGCCTCAGCAAAGGTAGGACTGATTCGAATAGCCTCCTTGTAGTGCATCAGAGCTTCGTGCAGTTTTCCCTGCTGCTTCAATACACTTGCTAAATTTGAATGGGCATCAGCACAGTCTGGGCAGAGCTCTAATGCTTTACGATACAAGCGAACTGCCTCTTCACTGTTTCCCTGTTCTCCTTTGATGTTGGCTAGGTTATTCAGAGAGTCTGCATGGGTGGGACACAGCCGGAGAGCTGTATGATAACAATCTTCTGCTTCGGCAACACTGCCCTTCTCTTTGAGAGCGTTGCCTAGGTTGCAGTAAGCATCAGGGAAATGTGGTTGCAGTTCAATAGCTCGCCTGTAGGCGTCTATTGCCAGATCCATCAGGCCTTGCTCATAGTATACACAAGCCAGGTTGCCATGTACCACTGCATGATTCGGACTCAAGCTAAGGGCACGAAGGTAAGCTGCCACAGCTCTGTCAAAAATCCGTGCCTCATTGAAGACATTTCCTAAATTGATATGAGCATCCAGGAAATTGGGGTCAAGGGTGACAGCCTTTTCAAAGTGATGAATTGCAAGCCAAATCTCCCCTTGTGCATTGAAAACACAGCCAAGATTACTCCAAGCTACTGCAAAGTTCGGTTGCGTCTCAATTGCTTTCAAATAACATGCCTTGGCTTCTTCTAAGCCACCCAGGGCTTTGAGCAGGTTCCCCAGGTCACTGCGAACACAGTACAAATCAGGATTGTACTGAAGAGCAGAGACGTAAGCTTGTGCTGCCCCTTCCATGTCGCCTGCTGCTACCAAAGCGGCTGCCAGGTTAATAGAACCATCGATGAAATCTGGTTTGAGACGCAACGCATGCCGGTAATGCTCAGTTGCTTCCTGCAACTGCCCTCTTTCCTTGTACACATTCCCCAAATTCGAATAGGCTTCTGCCAGAAGAGGGTTCTGTTTAATTGCCAGAGTACTAAAGTGGGCAGATCTGTCCAGCCTTCGACACTGGAAGTGTATAGATGAAAGTAATAAAAGTACACCAGTATTGCCTGGCTCTTGTCTCCAGAGCTGCATGCAGTGTCTCTCAGCTGCCTCAAAATCTCCTGCCTGATATTCTCGATGTGCCAACTCAGCTAACCCTTGGAAGGAAAGCATACGTTTCGTTGCTTCTGTGCTGTCGGCCATGTTGCCCACGGAAGACGCCATCTGGAGCTTCTGGAGAGAGTGAAAAAAGGGGGTAATTGAGTCCCGCTGCCGCCACTACTGGCAAGAATGTTTCTAGTGGTAGCAAGCACGAGCGCAGCAGCCGTACCACTGCTTTGACAGGCTTAAGCGGCGGCAACAGTTACAGGCACCGAACCTTAGGAACTCTGGTTGGCCATCTACCTCTCATGCTCTTGAAATCTTAATTCTTAACCCTGCCCTCTTCCACCATTTTTCTCCTAATCAGGGAATAAAAATTACCTATCCATTTGCCTTAGAAGAAATCAAAAGTCAGTAGGCCAAACACTTTAAAATATGGTTTTCTGTCCATTTGGAAATGAAATTCATGATTGACTTTTCTTCATCATTCATATAGTCAACGTGGAAAACATTAGGGCCGTGAATTTCAATACAGTAAGATGAGAAAATTTTAAATTGGCCTTCCCAAACCACTAATAAGTAACCGATGTTGTATATAATGCTAAAATCTTAGAGACTGAGTTTGATATTTTAAAAGTTCTGAAAACATTAGCTAATTTCTCCTCATCAAATTTCTTATGCCTCAAACCTGAGTATTACTTTTTAAAAGATAAATTTATTTATTTTTATTTATTTATTTTTATTTTGGCTGCATTGGGTCTTCAGTGCTGCGTGCAGGCTTTCTCTAGTTGCAGCGAGCAGGGGCTACTCTTTGTTGCAGTGCCCGGGCTTCTCATCACAGTAGCTTCTATTGTTGTTCCACAACTCTATGGGTTCCTTTTTAGGTCCTACGAAGAACCCTTGAAATTAGTTCATGTAATTATAGATTTTTGCAAAATTGTCAAAAGTGAGATATTTTAATTTCCATCAGGTAAGACCAGCGTCTCTTTCTTTGTCAATTTTCCTTCTATCATATTCTGCTGTGTTGGATCATATTGGATTGGTCACAGGCTTTTTGGAAATCTGGCTAAGGAGATGTTTTCAGTGAGGCTATTATGTGATTTTCAGACACCACCATATGTAATTGACTATATACTATCCCATTACAGGAATAACTTCCAGTACTCTTACTGACTACTCTACTGACTTAACTATCACAAGACACAGAAGCGTAAGGACAAAAACCACCTTACAATATAGCCATGTCTTGCACTTCACAGCTCTCAAAGCATGTGCGTTTGAAGAAGAAAAAAAGAACTGAAAAGTATAAAACCAGAAGTTATTCTGTGGAAAATTCTTTCAATCATCAGGCATGTGAAAGATAAGTCAAAGATTCAGTTTTTTTCAACGCTTAGTCAAAATGGAAATTTCCTTCTGTCAAGAATATACTCCAGGGCTTCCCTGGTGGTGCAGTGGTTGAGAGTCTGCCTGCCGATGCAGGGGGACACGGGTTCGTGCCCCGGTCCGGGCAGATCCCAAATGCCGCATAGCGGCTAGGCCCGTGAGCCATGGCCACTGAGCCTGCATGTCCGGAGCCTGTGCCCCATAACGGGGAGAGGCCACAACAGTGAGAGGCCAGCATACCGCAAAACAACAACAACAACAACAACAACAAAAACAATATACTCCAGGGGCTTCCCTGATGGCACAGTGGTTAGGAAGCCACCTGCCAAGGCAGGGGACACGGGTTCGAGCCCTGGTCCGGGAAGATCCCACATGCCGCAGAGCAACTAAGACCGTGTGCCACAACTATGGAGCCTGCGCTCTAGAGCCCGTGAGCCACAACTACTGAGCCTGTGAGCCACAACTACTGAAGCTTGCGTGCCTAGAGCCCGTGCTCTGCAACAAGAGAAGCCACCGCATTAAGAAGCCTGCACACCGCAACAAAGAGTATCCCCCAGTCGCTGCAACTAGGGAAAGCCTGTGCACAGCAACGAAGACACAACACAGTCAAAAATAAATAAATAAAAAAATAAAAGAATATACCCCATCAATAATGTGTGTAATGGAATGGTGTGAATGAGTATTTTATCAGAATTCCTGTAATGCACAAACCTATAGCAGTACTGAAATCAGTAATGCATTTATAATAGTAAATATTTATGAGGAAGTAATCCATAGAGTTTTTCTCAAAGATAACAATGAAAATTAATGTGACATTATCAATAATAAATTGTGACGCTGAAATAAACTTTTCTAAACTATTAATAACTAAAAGCAAACTCTAATCAACCATGTTAAAAGAAATCTATGTCTATAAACTACAAAGTTTATTTCTTAAAATTTTATTTCTAAAACACATAAACTGTCATATGAGGAGGCAGTTAAAGAATATATAGCTACAAGAGTGGGGAAAAAGTTTTATAGAGACACATCTGGCAGGAGTTAATTTCCAAATGTCATTTTTCTAGATTTTGTGACACCTATAGTATTGATATTTGAAAGCATTTAAAAAATTGTAATTTGAAGATTTGCTACTTCCAGGTAGAGTAAAATATTTTGAAGCAAAACACCATTTCCACTGAGAAAAATAAAAAAAAGCCAAATAAAATAGTCAGCATTCAATCAAAAATTTCTAGACATACCAAGAGATAGAATCATATGACTAAAATTCTAAGAAAAGAACAGATAATACAAAAATATTTATATAAGATATTGTGTATATTTATCAGGAAAAGTCTTTATCAAGAAAAGACTTTAAAATCATCAGAATTAATATTATATTTTATTTATTTGTATATTTTATTTATATATAGATATTTATATAAAGAACTTAAAGATAAAGCCCTAGTTAAGGCAGTGACAAAAGCAGTAGCAGTGGGAGTGAAAAGAAATGGTTATATGCAAGGATATTTTGTCAGTAAAAGTCCAAGATCAAATGTCTGACTGCATACATGGGATGGATAGATGGAGTGGGAAAAATCAAAGTTAACTATAGAGGTTCTAGTGAAGATGGGGTTGCCATCACCCAACCCAAGGGGTTGCGATCATCCCCAAGGTCTAGGAGACTCCAAGGGAAGGTCATGGTCGAGGAAAAGTTAATTGCTGGGAAAATAAGACTCCCAGTCTCTCCATCTCCTTATACTAGTTTTTTTTTTAACATCTTTATTGGCGTATAATTGCTTCACAATGGTGTGTTAGTTTCTGCTTTATAACAAAGTAAATCAGTTATACATATACATATGTCCCCATATCTCTTCCCTCTTGCATCTCCCTCCCTCCCACCCTCCCTATCTCACCCCTCTAGGTGGTCACAAAGCACAGAGCTGACCTTCCTGTGCTATGCGGCTGCTTCCCACTAGCTATCTATTCCTTATACAAGTTTTGTTTTTCTGCTCATATACGTAGCAGCATTTCATTCAAGGGGAAAGTCATTGATCTGACTGGTCAAATTAAACACCATAGTTGAAGGCACATTTACAGTGGTTTCTTCCTCCACAATTTAGAAAGTAACGTTCACAATTTCCCTCTTCCTACACCGCGGAACACATTGGCCATTCCTCCAAAGTTTCCACTCCATAGAGTGGACCAGAGATGACGTTAGCCCAGAACTGAGAGCTTGGCATGAGATGCCAACCCCACCTAGAGCTTTGGCATAAGTTATGACCCAACCCAGCTCTACAGAGAGCTCTGCATGGAATCTTGTCTCAGCCATAATAATGTGATTCTGTTTTTCATTTGGTATTCTTCTTTGCTTAACTTTCCCTGGCCACTCTGACAAACAAAATTTCAGGCAATCTTGGGCCACTCACTAACTTTATTCCATCTAATGTTATCCAGATTCCCAAGAAAATTACTAACAATAAAGGGGGAAATTTGGAACATGGTGAGTTTTAAGTGCCTGAAATATACAGTTAACTGAATCCAGTTAAGTAGCAAATTCTTTGGATCTCAAATATGCCAGTAGAAGAGCAGACTAAGCTCAATTTAATGTACTCTTACTGGAGACACATGTAAATTCTGGGTCAATTTTGAAAATGTTAAAAGCACATAGCTGAGATTAAAAGAAAGAAAGGAACACCTGCATGTTTCCGAAAGTAACAGAGAAATGAAATCCAGAGAAATAAGAGCAGACTGATGTGTATGGGTTCCGTTCCTTAGTATAGGCCTTATGTAAATAGGGGCTGCAGCTAGAAATCTAACATTACCTTGAGGCCAGGAATTTAGACTCAGAATGGAACAATATTGAGAAGTTAGTACAGATATCCTACAGAAATTTCATGAGGAACTGCTTAGTCCATTAAGAGGGCCAAGGGAGGTGGTGAGGAAGATTGATATCTCTTGAAAACCTTCAGGTACAGAAAACATCAACACCTCTGAAAAGTAGGCCTGTCCTTCCCAGAGTTGTGATGGCCAGGTTGTCACTAACCTCTAAGGCCCTGTAGGAATCAGAAACTGCAAGGAGAGTAATTCAAAGAAAAACAGATGCAGGATGGGTGTGGCAATAAATCCTAGGACCCTATCAGAAACAAAATTAAAACCACTCTAGAGGGAAATTTTAACAAACCAGGGAAGAGAGTATCCTAACCAGAAGAGAATAATAATGCTGAGGAAGTTACTTTACTTATTTAAGTAATATTCAATGCATTTCCAATGCCAGGCCCTTTTGAAGAATTCTAAAACATATACAAACAATTCATTTACATCTTATATATCCCACCATCCAGAGCCAAATTCACTTAAGAACTGTACTGGTGGAAATTGGGCAGCACTATGAAGAAAATAAAAAGGTGTTTACCATCAAAAAACATGAAGGTAAGAAAGATAATGTCTAATTTTTTAATTATCCTGTGGTTTCTTGAAATCTTTTGGAAACCCAAAATAGAGAAACCTTGGAGGAAATGAAGGTTTAAATATTTAGAGATTTATCAACTCATCTATAAAAGCTATATTAATCTCTTCTTTTAATAACATTCCTGAGAGGTATAAATGTGTCCAGTGATAGGGTTGAATAAGCCTGAGAGAATTTCAATTGTTTACTATTCTTGGTCAGCTCTTAAGACCTTTCAGGAGCATCTTGATTTTCATGGCCTCATCCAACAAAAGCAGGATATTTTACAGAAAGTCCTGGGCCACTTTTTGGCTTGCTTTTGTGTTTATGTTTTTGGTTTTTTCACATCGGGCGGTACATTAGGCTACCTATTGCATACTCCCTCATTCATGCATGCATTCATTCAAACAATATTGACTGAGTTGAGACATTTAATTAACACTCAATAAATGATGTTTAGATGAATAAATGCGCTTTTTATCAAAGTAAGTGTAAGTACTGAGAAAAATTACAGAATGTATGATCCCAGTCCCACAAAAGCTTATAACTGTGTTGAGGATATAACAGATGCTGATGAAATAACTAATACATCATATTGGACAGTTTCTAAGTTCAAAAATGAGTTTTTATAAATAATCAGAGCCTAAGGAGGACAAAGAAGGGACAGTTCATTATGGGTTGAATCTATCAATAAATGTACATTTCAGATGAGATTTGAGATTGATCTCAAAGAAGAGGACTTAGATATATGAACAGAGAACAAAAAAGGCATGGTGATAGCATGTGCATAGATAGTGTGGCCAATATTTATGTTCTTCATTAAAGATAGTCAGAGATAATCCAAATGGAGCTGTTTCCATGGGTCCATTCTCAGTATCCAAAGAAAACGGCAAATCCTATCTCAGTAAAACTAATGAAAAACACAGTCTTTCACAAAGAGATTGTGAAGGAAAGGGGGAGAGAAAGGCTTGCATCCCACACCACACAACAAAACTTATCGAATTATTTAATTTTCTCCCTCTGAAAATTTCCTCTCCCTCTCTCTGTACGTGTCTCTTCTCCCATATCTGGCCACACTCTACCAGCCATCTTTCCAGATCTTTCCAGAACTCTCCATCCTAGTTTCATTAGGCCACAATTTAAACATCTCACAGGTCTCCAGGATGCATCCCCATCACTTATTCCACAAAGACAAACAAAGGACACTTCTCAGGATCACGTTTCTTTGAAGGAAGAGGTCATGAGGGTGATTATAAATAATATAAGGTGGAGAGCAGTGACTTAAAATACCATTTTTCAGTTTAGAATGTGAATACAGGGAACTTTGGGAAACTAGGAAATCTAGAAAGGATTCATTGATAATTATTTATGTTCAATGAATAAAATAAAATGTAATAATACGGCTAAACTCTGACAGATTAACTTTTTCAAAAGTTGCTTTCACACACCTTCACTATTGGGATGTTTGATAAACACACCTTTCCTTCTTTACTTTCTTCTTTCTTTGCAGATACTGGCACCAAACTTTCAAACAATAAGAACCTTCCCATAAGTCCCTTGCCAGGCAATATTAAGGTATAACAATCCAAACAAATGTTTGAAGAAGATAACTGGTTGAAAGCACAGGAAAAGAGCTGGGTTTCTCTTATTCAACAGTCACATAATGAGTAATGTGGGAATTGGTTTAAAAAGTCTCTCTGCATGAGGGGCTAAGGTTAAGATTAAAACTTCTGAGGCCAGAAGAGCAAAATGACTACAAGAATCCACATATTTTCAAGAGCTGCCCTTTGGATGTGAGGGATTGATTTTTCCCACTATTTTTTCAGCAACCCAACTGGTGTCTTTATTAAACGACATAGGAGAATACAGTGTGGCCAAGAAGGCTTAGATCTCCTTAGTCCCAAGTCAGATATTCTCCAGTGACTGTCCACTCAAATGAAAAAGAGAGATTAACAAGAGGAAACTGGATACAACTGAGTGTACTTTAATTTTACCTGAATTATTTATTTTGTTTTCAATTTTCCGCTGAAGTGCCTACATTAATATATTTTTAAGAACATTTCCTTAAGTTGAAGTATTCATTCAGTATATTCATTTACTATAATTTAGAAAAGCCAAATGATTTAGGCAAATTCATTTCTATATTGCCACAGCAGTGTATTGTGAACTAAATGACACCTGGCAGTTCTTTACTCAGATACTAACTCAATTAGAAGGCAGAACAAGGATACCTACCCATTCAGGGAAGGAAAGGTCACTTAGCCTCTGTAGCTGTCTTAGGTCTCTCATCATCACAGTAACAAATTGAAGACTAAAAACCATATGATCATCTCAATAGATGCAGAAAAAGCTTTTGAAAAAAATTCAATATCCATTCATGGTTAAAACTCTCCAGAAAGTGGGCCTAGAGGGAACATACCTCAACATAATAAAGGCCATATATGACAAGCTCATAGCTAACATACTCAATGGTGAAAAGCTGAAAGCATTTCCCCTAAGATCAGGAACAAGACAAGGACGCCCACTCTCACCACTTTTATTGAAGGTAGTTTTGCAAGTCCTAGCCACAGCATTCAGACAAGAAAAGTACATAAATAAAAGGACTCCAAAATGGAAAGGAAAAAGTAAAACTGTCACCGTTTGCAGATGGCATGATACATAGAAAATCTGAAAGACACCATCAAAAAATTATTAGAGCTCAAAAATGAACTTGGTAAATTTGCAGGATACAAAATTTATATATAGAAATCTATTGTATTTCTATACACTAACAGTGAACTATCAGAAAGAGAAATTAAGGAAGCAATCCCATTTACAATCACATAAAAAAGAATAAAATACATGAGAATAAATCTGCCTCAGGGGGTAAAAGACCTGTACCCCGGGAACTATACGACACTGATACAAGAAATCAAAGATGACACAAACAGCTGGAAAGATATACCATGTTCATGGATTGGAAGAATTAATATTGTTAAAATGACCATCATACCCAAGGAAAGCTACGGATTCAATGCAGTCTGTATCAACATATCAAGGGCATTTTCCACAGACCTAGAACAAATAATTTTAAAGTTTGTATGGAAACACAAAAGATCCTGTATAGTTAAAACAGTCTTGAGAATGAAGAACACAACTGAAGGAATCATGCTCCCTGGCTTCAGACTGTGCTACAAACCTACAGTAATCAAAGCAGTATGGTACTGGCACAAAAACATCGATCACTGGAACAGAATAGAGAGCCCAGAAAGAAATCCATGCACTTATGGTCAATGAATCTATGACAAAGGAGGCAAGAATATGCAGTGGAGAAATGTCTGGGCTTCCTTAGCGATGGTTTCATCAATTAATTTGTTTTCTTAAATGGACCATACTTTTCCATGTCTTTGTATATCCTGTGATTTTTTTGGTTGAAAATTTGTCTTTCAAACATTATAATGTGGTATCTATGGAAATCAGATTCTCCGACTTTCCCAAGGTTTCCTGGGCTTTTGATTGTTGAAGGCTGTAGTAGTCTGTTTGTTTAGGGACCTTTCCAAACTATTTTTGCAATGACTGTTTTCCTTATCGTATGTACACACTGAAGTCTCTGTTCCTTTAGTTCATGTTTAGCTAATGTTTTGAGAGAGATTTCCTTGAATTCCTGCACCTAAAACAAACAAAAATAAATATACACAAGCACATCCACATGCACACTCAAAACCACACACCTCTGCCCATTGTGCAGATTGCTGGATCACTCCTTCAACATTTAGCTGTCCTGCATTGAGTTCAGGGCTCAGCCCATGGTAAAAGCTTAGAGACTCCTCTGGTGTTTTCAGAACATGCATCTTATCTTGAGTATGCATGTGGCTTTCTTAATTTCTCTGGACACATGTGTACTTTCTGTAGGTTCTAATTTCCCAAAGAATCTCCGCCGACTTTGGCTCCTGCCTCTCATGGGGTCTATTGTATTTCAGTGCACAGTCTTCTGCCACAGCCATCTGTGCTTTGTTCGTTCACCTTGCACTGCTTTTGAGCAATGACCGCCGCTTTTCCAGACTGTGTTCCAAGTTAGCTAAGACAGAGATAAGCATCTTGTGTCAGTCCTTCAGGTAGCTCCCAGACAGGTTAGAACAGATACACAGAATAATCTGACAGTACGGTCTCTTCTGCTCCCTCCTGAAGCAGGATTGAGGGTCCCACACTAGGAATGGTCTGCTGCTACTTTAAGACTATCACTGCCTTAAGACTCCACCACTTTAAGACCACCACTACACTAACAGTGGATGGGGCAAGGGCAAGTAAAAATGCCACAAAGCTTTCCTGCCATTTTCAAATCTTTGGCTGATTTCAGGACTAAGAGAAACTCAAAGAACCCCACAGCAAGAAACAGTACAATCAAACTCTCAGAAGCCAAAAGACACAGAAAGAATCTTTTCTCACAAAGTAGAAAGAAAAAAGAAATTTGTTACAAAGCAGGGATCCTCAAAAAGATTAGAGCTAATTTCCTATATGAAACCATGGAATCAAGAGGCCAGACATATTTATAGTGCTGAAAGAAATAAACTGTCCACCAAAAATTCTATATTTGGCCAAACTGGTTTCAAAACTTAGGGAGAAATTAACGCATTCCCAGATGAACAAAGGCTGAGGGCGTTTGTTTTACAACTTCCTACCACTGCCCTATGAGAAATGCTAAATTGAACCTTCAGGTTGAAATCAAAGGACACTAGACAGCAACTCGAAGCTGTAGAAAGAAATAGAAATCTCCAGTAAAGATAAATACATGGGCAAATACTAAAGCCAGTATGGTGTTATTGGCTTGTAACTCTACTTTTTATTTCTTACATGATTGAAAAAAAATGCATAAAATAATCATAAATCCATGTTATTGGGCTCACAAAGTATAAAGGTGTAATTTGTGACAACAATAATGTAAAGAGGAGAACGGAACTGTAGAGGAACAGAGTTTCTGTGTGCTACTGAAGATGGTTTCAATTGAAATTATATTGTTTTAACTTTAGAATGGTAAATGCAATCTTCTTGATAACCACAAAGAAAATATCAATACATTATATGCAAAAAGAAACGAAAAGGGAATCAAGAGTTCACCACAAGAAAATCGGCTAAGCACAGAAGTCAGTAATGGAGTAAATGAGGGGCAAAAAAATGCATAAGACATACAGAAAACAAGCAGGAAACAGACAGAATTAAGTTCTTCCTCATCAGTAATTTTTGAAAAAGTAAGTGGATTAAGCTCTCCAATAAAAAGATGAACATTGGCAGAATGGACTTTAAAAACAACCATAATCCAAGTACATGCTGTCCGCAAAAAACTCACTTGATTTCAAAAGACACAAGTTGCTTTAAAGTTAAAGCATAGAATAAAATATCCCATGCAAATAGTAATAAAAAAGAAGGAAAGAGAGACAGAAAAAGAAAGGGAGGAAGGAAGGAAGATAGATCTGTGATGGCTATGTTACTATCACACAAAATAAACTTTAAATCAAAAACTATCACAAGAGGAAAAGGAGGCCACTATATGTTGATAACAAGTTCAATCTATCAAGAAGATATAACAACTATAAACATATATGTACCAAACAACCCCCAAATATGCGAAGCAAACATTGACAGAATTGAAGGAAGAAATAGATAGCTCTAAAATAATAGTTGGAGATCAATACCTTGCTTTCAATAATGGATAACACATCTAGACAGAAGATCAGTCGAGAGGTATGGGGACTGAATAACACATTTACCCAACGAAACCTAACAGCCATATATAGATCACTCCACTCAACAACAGCAGAATACACATTTTTCTAAAGTACACATGGAACATTCTCCGGGAAAGACCATATGTTAGGCCACAATACAAGTACCAATACATTTTTAAGAAATTGAAATCATACAAAGTATCTTCTTTAGCCACCGTGAAATGAAGGTAGAGATCAATAACAGAACCATTGATAGCCATTTCCCAACATGCCTGCCACACATGATATAAAGCAATGAAGGAAAAAACATAATTTACCATTTAGAAAAGTGGGAAAGAGGACATACCATTGACACAGGGTGTGTGCTGTTTCCCGTTGTCAGGGATAGAAATAAATTAGCATCATTTATTCATTAGTGTGTTAATTTCTTGGTCAATCATTGGGCAGCCAGTGTTTCTCCCTGATGGGAAGATTTCCTATACTCAGTGTTGAGTGGAGCCAACCTTGAAAGGGACATTTTAAAGGATTATACTGTGATGGGCTTTGCAGTACCCTTCCGCCTATGCCAGTATTTAGGCTGGGGTATTTCCATGGAGTGTGTACAATTGTAGGCCCCAGTTCACCAGAATTTAGTTTGACTCGTTTTGTTAATACATTCCCTCAGTACTTTGTCTTTTGTATCCTTTTGCATTTACTTCATTCTTTATTATCACTGCAAAACAACTTTGTTTCCTGTTCAGATGCCAAAAAGTGGATATCAATACCTCCTGAGTTTTACACATCACAGATCAGTTTTGGATATCAGGGACAGAGACAACAGCTATTTCCAATGACTTTGAGACATACTTTGAACATGTGATTAACATGTTGAGTGTTGAAATGTGTGTCGAGCTCATTATACTTGCTCTGAAAGGTTTCAAACTGCAAAGATTTAAAAATCTTTATCTTTGAATAGTTTTCCTGTGCTGTCCCTTTGTGTCAGACTGTTAATGTGCAGTCTGGCACCTTCAAATAATGTGGCTTTGTAACCAATTATTTACATGTTGTTTTATCCACAGAGAACCTTTTTTTAAAAATAACTTTACTTATTATTTATATTTGGCTATGTTGGGTCTTTGTTGCTGCATACGGACTTTCTCTAGGTGGGGCGAGCGGGGGCTACTCTTCGTTGTGGTGTGCGGGCTCCTCATGGCTGTGGCTTCTCTTGTTGCGGAGCACGGGCTCTAGGCGCTGGGGCTTCAGTAGTTGTGGCACGCGGGCTTCAGTAGTTGTGGCTCATGGGCCCTAGAGCACAGGCTCAGTAGTTGTGGCACACGGGCTTATTTGCTCCGCGGCATGTGGGATCTTCCCGGACCAGGGCTCGAACCCATGTCCCCTGCACTGGCAGGTGGATTCCCAACCACTGTGCCACCAGGGAAGTCCCCACACAGAGAATCTTAAGGTCAAAACATACAACCTGATTAACTACACTTCCTCCTGTTCACATTTCCCTCATCTTTTCTTCATCTTCTGTCTATGTTTCCTTGGCCCTGTTTATATTAAGTGCTTTTGCCATTATATTTGATTGTATGTATTCCGGTGAGTTACCACAATGCTTTAGGAGACATGCTAGGATATAAATGCATTTAAGTAATATATATATATACACATATATATGTAGTTTGCTTGAGTGCAGTGTTTTTTGTTTTCTGTACTGAATTCATTAGCATGGGTCGGTATAATATTTAGCATAGGTTGATATATAATTTGTAAACTAACAAAGTCTTCAAAGTGAGGAAATAAGTCTTTCAAATTTAATTATTTATTTTAAAGAGCAGAATACCATACATAAACAGGTGCCTAATGAAAACTTGTATTCTAATTTGGAACTCTCATGAACACTATTTTTTTGTTCTTCTAATGGTATGATAGTAAGTCATTTGATTATTTTTATTTTTATGGCTTTAACTTTAGCACAATGAAATATTCATAAATTTTAAAAAGTATTTTTCTTTATTTGATGGGGGTGGGATACTGGAGAAATGAAAGGTCAAACACCTATTGAGGAATCCATACTTGTCTATATAGTGTGTACTTTTATTTCAATAACTGATTTAAAATTCCTAAAAGGATGCTATAATAAGTTATTATGCCATTTTACAGACTGAATTAAGTGAATTTCAGGGAGGTATGAAACTTGCCTAAGGCTATCCAGCTGCCAAGTGGTAGAAGTGAGAATTAAATCCAGGTATACCTATCGCCAAAGTTTCTGCTCATCTCTTTACATCATCCACTTTTAAGAGCCAATGCTTTTCTGCTTACAAATATGACTGAGGTTGCCAGACAGTCAACATTGCTTTTTAATCAGATAGAAAAATTACTGTTGCTTCTCTAAAGACATGTTCCTTTTCCATTAAGTCACTTTAGTTGTTCAAATAATACTTCCAGACAGTAGTCATCATACAGTTGGAGACTAAGAACAGAACTCAGGGATGTCTCTAGCAGTCAATAAAGACCAACTGGGCTCACTGATGATACTTACGGTCATTTCCTCTAGACTAACATAATGTTATTAAGAAGACCCTAATAATTCACAGTACTGCCCTTGCCTGATTGTTTGTTCTTCTCCCTCTATCACTCTCTCTTTCCCCATATTATTATTATTTTTGACAATTTTTGGTGAATTAAATTCAGGGATTAGTATTCAGGAGCACTAGTCACAAAAGCAGAGAATCTTAGCTCACACCAAAGGAAGAAAATAGAGAAAAAGTATAAATTATATGAATACACACATATCACACATGTACCAACTATATGTTGCACTTCTCCAAAATCTATTCGGTATCTGCACATTTATTGTATGTTAGCAGTAAGACTAGAAATGAGCATAACGCTCTGTTTACAAGATACAGAAAACAGACCCAAATATGAAAATTACTAGCAATGAGAATGGGGAAGAAAGACTACAACAAGGAATGTAGATGATATTTTTGTTTCTTAGCTATGGTGCCAAATATTGAACTTTCAACTTCAGACAAGGAGGCCATAAAAAGTTGTATTAGTTTCCTAGAGCTGCCATGACAAAGTACCAGAGACTGAGGAGGTTAAACAACAGAAATTTACTCACTCACGGGTGTAGAGGCTAGAAATCTGAGAAAAGGTGTCAACAGGATTGATTTCTTCTGAGGTATCTCTTCTTGGTTTGTAGATGCCATGTTTTCCTTTTGTCTTCACATGGTCTTCTCTCTGTGCATGTCTGTGTCCTAATATTTTCTTTTTATAAGGACACCAGCCATATTGAATTAGAGCCCACCCATTTGACCTCATTTGACCTCAGTTACCTATTTAAGGGCCTTATCTCCAAATACAGTCATATTATGAGGTACTGTGGGTTAAGACTTCCACATATTAACTTGAGCAGGACACAGTTCAGGTGATAATAGAAGATAAGAGTAATTTAAGCAAGTAAGTAACTATTGTTTACAGTGAGCTGCTTAAGGATATGAATTTACTCAAGAAAAACAAGAAGAAATTACATAACACTGTATGTTATACAAAGACATTAAATTAATCATCATAACATCCTGTGAGATGGGCATTAAATTAGACTAAGTAGGAGTAAGCAACTTATCCAGAATTGTATAGTTGGTACTTTCCAGAATTTAAACCAGCTATTTTCCCAGTTCCAGTCTACGTTATATATTCATTTCATTATTTGAAATGAATTTTGAGTCTTCATTTTGCTTAGTTTCTGAAGTTATATGGGGATAGAATGGAGTTGGACATTTTCAGTGACATTCACACATGGGGAAGGAGATTGAGTCCAGAAGCTTCAGCAATGTTTCCATGGAGAACGCTAACAACAGAACCAGAAACACCGTTATACTTTTGGTTCAGTGATCTTTCCTAAAGCACTACAAGAATCAATTTTAAGAAGCCCAATATTTTCCAAACTTTCACCAATGGGCTCTGTAGGGTCCTCTAACAATATCTAAGAGACTAACTAGTTTCACGTTCCAAGCCACTTAAGACAAGGAGGTCTGATTGTTCTCTGTGAGGAAATCAAGTGACAATCATAGCTGGTAATTTAGGATAGTTTCTTCAGGGCCCAGGAAAAACCTAATACACAAGTAATAATCATTGTTAAGTGCATCTTTGACAAGGATTCATCAAGTATCAAAGAGGTCTATAAATTGGGAGAAATTATGATCAAAGACAAACATAGACCACAGATATTTAATTAATGCTCAATTATTTACGAGTTTAACTTTGGTTAACCTCGTTTTCCTTCTTCTAGACAATTTCCAATTCATCTCCACAAAGAGACCAGAATACTTACCTTCCAAAACAAGATTTATTGTGTTCCTTTAATTCAAAGCAGACAGTGACTTCTACATTCACTCCACCAAGTTTTGCTAGGAGAGAAAAGGAGACATTATATTTTGTCTTGAATTACATACGCCACCATACTTGACTTAGCCCATCCTACTGGAAGCACTTTGGCGCAGATTCTACAGTCTTGTCTTACACCTTCTACGGAATCAAGCCAAGGGAATCACACATAGTTACAGCTGGAAAAACGTTTGTTCTGGGTTGATACTTTTAGCCTTTACCACCAAGACTTTATCACCAAGATCTATCTTTACAGTCTCTAAACAGGAGACCTTCTTGCCTTCCATTTTCATATTGACAAGGAAGGTAAAGGGAAGAACTGAGAAGTACCCAAAGTCAGCTAGCAGCCAGCACAGATAAATCATCTGTCGACATATTGTTTGTTTCAAAAGATATAAACATAAGAGGAAGTCCTAGTGTTTGAAACAATTGTGCATGGTAAAATTCCATGAAAACCTAGAAATCCAGATGCAGATCAGTAACATATTGGCTAAATAAGCCGTTATGTTCATGCAAGGGACAAGTGTACAGACATTAAGAAGAACGAGATACTCTTTTCTATGAGATTCTCTTTTCACTGAACTCATCAGTGCTGCAAAAACAATGTTACATAATACTTTTTCTTTAACATTATATCAGGCATCCTCATCTTGTCCTGCATATTGCCAGTGTTACTAAAGTTTATCATTTACCTCTTTCTCTTTTAGACATATAATTTCTTCTTATTTTGGAAGCATTCATCAATCCCTATTTTACTATTTCTTTTAAATTACAAATGAATATTGAATTTTATAAACTATCTTTTGCAGGATATTTCAAGTGATTGTATAGTTTTGCTCTCCTTGGACCTTGTTATATGGTAAATTATATTTTGTTATTTTATATATTCTATTTATTATATATTGTATTACATTTACTAATTACATTTATTATAGTATAATTACATTATAATTAAGGTAGCATTTTGTTTTAGATAGACAAAACACCCAATGGAATAGGAAGCATCTTAAAATTAGATGCAAGAGCATAAGGGAATTGAGATTAAAATAAAATTTACATTTTGGATCAGGAGCAAAAATTATTCAACAAAAGTGGGAAAATATGGCTATCATTACTAAATTCTAGATACAGCAACTAGTTAAAAGTTAAAAAATAAGGAAACTGTAAAGGCATCAGAAACCTGGGAGACATGAAATAAAGTATTCATGAGGAATACCTTTCTAAGATACAAAGAAAAAAGGATACATTTAATTATATAAGAATTAAAATTTGCCTCATGGCAAAATGCACTACAAAGGTCAGAAAACAAGCAAAAGAAATCGGGAAATATATTAAGAAATGGATATGCTTTCTTTACAACTTTTGAGAGAAGCACATGTTTCTTTTTCCTTTAACCTGTTATGGGGGTATTAATCTATAATGTAAGTGCATGGTTCCTTTCCTTTAACCTCTAATGTGAGATTTAATCTATATGGTAAGTGCATGGTTCCTTTCCTTTCATCTGTAATGTGAGTGTCAACATGCGGCACTGTTTCCAAGCACAGACTTTGGATGTCCCTGTACTGGTCCCATCACTGACCATCCACAAAAACTTACAAATGTTGCTTCACTTTCCTGGGGGTTAGAGTCTTAGCTACGAAATGGAAGCAAAACAGAACTTTCCCGCAGGGATGATAGAAGGTTTAAAGGAGTAAATATGTAAGTGACTTAGCACAGTGCCTAGTACAAGATAGATCAATAGAAGTACTTATCAATTTTTAAAGAGACAGATGAAAGAAATCAAATGTGGTGATTTCAATCTATTGATATATATTCTTGACTTTAAACTACCATTTCATTCATTGGATGACCTAACTTGCTCATGCTTTTTCTTACTCTGGTGAACTTGGGTAGCTAATATCATAGTTTAAAATTTTTGCTTTTATATTTACAAGTAAATTTGAGCTGTAAATTTCTTTTTCCTCACAGTCCTAATCTATTTTCAGTATTAGGATTATATAGACTTCATAAGATGAATAAAGGAGCATTCTTCCTTCGCTACTCTCTAGAAGTTTTTCTTTGTTAATATTGATGTTATCTGTTTAATAGAAGTTCGATAGAATTCACCTCCCAAATGATCTGGCTGGGTCTGGTCTTTTCTTGGTGAAAGACTGTAAAGTATTGACTTCATTCCTTTACTGGTGAAAGAACTCCAGCTATAAATTTCCTCTTGTGTCAGTTTTGGTAAACTTTAGGAGCTAGGTACTTGTCCACTTTACAGAAATGTTCAAATTTACTGGCATTTCATATATTCTCTGTTTGTACTCTCTGCTATAACATGGTCCTGATTCTTTCTGTATATTATTTACTTGTGTTTTTGTTTTGCTTAATCAAAGTGTGTTTTCTAAATCTTTTCAAAGAATATTCTTTTGACTTACTAAATCATCTCAATTTTATACTTTTTTCTGTTTTATTAAGTTCTGCTCATATCTTTATTATCTAATTTTCTATGTTCTCAGGGTTTATTGTTTTACTCTTCTGATGTCAATTAAAACACTTGGTTATTAATTTTAAGAAATCTTTTTAGTTATAAATAGTTGAACTTCTTGAAGATTCCAGCTTAGTTGTAAGTATCTAAGGGTCAGCTCGTCCACATTGTTGCTAGCCTAAGGCTTAGTTCACCCTATCGCAATGCATATATTGACATTTTTTCCCCTCGACTTTCTGTGTTTTGCTACTTCTCACTTTTCTTTGGAGAGAAGCCCTTTGAAATACCCTTAACTTATTTTACAGCCAATAAGTCTTTAAAATAATGTGTATTTTTAAAGATAAATCTACTTATATAATTAGGCAGAAAATCTGATCTGCCATATTTTTAAACACAGCATAAATTCACTCTTCTCCATGATTAATCTGCTGTATTACACGACCTTTGAGTTTTTAGATTTATCAATGACATGTACTTGAAAAATGTTTTAAAGATCCTACCCAGTCTTTTAAAACATCCTTGTTCCTTGTTTCAGTTCTAGTTTTATGTATATTTTCTGCCTTGCACCTGATTATTGCAACATCTGATGGATGGCCGTGGGAATCTAATCCTGGTATTGATTGTTTTTTGCTGATTCTCTCCACTTCTAGCTGATTTCTTCATTATTGGATAAATTTAGATCATGAGTTCACGTTTACCTAAACTTTATCTGTGGGAATGCTATAGGCCTGTGTTGAAGGTCTACCTCTCCAGAAAGGATTTAGTTTTGTGTTTGGAATACCATCGATTTGGGAGCATTTTAAGTTAATTTCTTAGCTTCTGTTTGCAAGACCGCACATAAATTTGCAACCCAAACACTGTGAACACAGATCTGGGGTTCAGAATTCTCAAGATTTTCTACCTGTTTCCTACCCAGAGCAGAGGCCAAGAGAATTTGGTCTTAGTCTCCCTTTGCCAGCAGATATTTTTCCTCCTGGCACACCCTTTCATTAAAGGTGAAGCTAGGGATAGATAGGTTTAATTCTAACTTCCCATCTAGTAGGGATGGAGTCTTACCTTCTGCCTCTCATGTGGTCATGGCCATTTAAAAACAACTCTCTATGTCAGGTGTGTCATTAAACTAAGGCATCCAGACAGATGCCTATTTTTATGGCCTATGAGCTATGAATAATTTTCACATTTTAACTGGTAACATTTTAAATGGTTACCTAAGTACCTAAATAATATCCTCAATTTTGCCTCTTTGGTCTACAAAGCCTAAAATATTTGCCACTTGGCTCCATAAAAACAGCATTTCCAGCTTCTGTTCTAAGCTATCAAGATCTTCAATCCACTCCTAATATAGCTATAACTCTCACACATGTACCACCCTTCTTTCATGGGTCCTGGAAATTTCTACTGCATACTTCAAAAATCAACCACGCACTGAAAAATAAGTTGTGTACATTTAACCTAGCATACCTAACCCTTTTCCTTTAGGAGAGTTTTTCAAGTAATCTTGCCCACTGTATTCTTTAGAGCTTCATTAATAATGGCAAAAAATTAAAACAACTTAACATTCAACAAATGGGAATTGTTCATAACAATTATAGAAGCACATACAGTAGAAAACTATAAACTGTTATTGAAACAGTGAGACATAACTAGTTTTATTCTTAGAGAACTATGTTTATTTAGGTCCCTTTTGTTTAAATAAGTATATTTCTGTGAATGTATGTATATAATCATGTATTTATATACACATACATTATTTGTATGATATAGTTATGTAAACATATGAAATACATACCTATACACATACCTTTGATTTATATTTGTATACATACACAGGAATATAATTATAGATATTATATAGTTATATACATTGAACTGAAAACTGGTAGTATACATATATATCGTATATAAATGTGTGTCTATGTGCATGTGTAGAAAAGCAGGTTGAGAGATATGGAAGCATGAGTTAGACAGGGTTCACGATTGTAAAAGTAGTTATGTGTAGGTAGTGAGGTTAAGGCCCATTTGAATGAAAATATTGCATATTTTTACATCAACTGTTATGATGAACAGATTCCTATGTAAATAAAATTATAAATAGCTATACATACTTGTATGTGTAATGTAGAATTAACATATATATAGTTTTATAGATGTATTATATTTATATTATATAATATAATTGTCATACTAATGCATTATGTATTGTGTTATATAGAATATATTAACTATAGTGTATTATATCAGATAATAATAATTATATATTTATAATATATATATAAATACATATATTTATAATTTATATATTATGATATAATTGTTTTATAATCAATATTACACGATATATCATATTAATATTATGAACATATTAACCATATAAATACATTTCATTACTCATATATTTTGTATATAATATATGCTAGGCAAAAATATATATTAATATAATACATAATTGTTATACATTAATATAAACATAAGTATATTATATTTATATATCAATATAATATTTAATACTGGTATATTTATATTATATTTAATATGTACATAGCTAATGCTCTTTAAACCCATCTGCTACAAGTAGAAGAAGACCAGGAGTATGGGCAAAGCAAATTCTAAAAGTATTAGATTACTCATATTCATTTATATGTCATTTTCCTGGAATCTGCATCTGGCTATTAGAGAGGACACACAGCAAAATCAATACAAAGTGCCCAGGAGGACGTAGGATCCTTTATTTATCGGAACCTCAAAGGAAACACAGTGCAATCCAGTCTCCCATCAAAGAGCCAAGAGCAAACCTTGAAGCACCCAGTAAAAGCCCATTCAAACAAAAAAGCTTTTCCACTTAAACTGGAAAAACTTAAGTTCCCAAGAGACCCCCTACATCAACCACCGAAGCTCATTTGGCAGTAAAAACAATAATGTTCACCGAACAACAAGAAACCCAAAACAATAGTTGTTTTAGCACAAACAAAAAAAAGCAGCTAATGAGTGTCTCTCCTGTTTGAAAGAAGGGGGTGAGAAGTGGGCAGAAGACCTGATAGGAAAGATAAAAAGAAAAGGAAAAGGAAAATAAAAGTTTCCAGTTTGACACTCAAGCTGTCTTCTGCATCCATTTCGTCAAGACCACCAAGTCAATGTGGAGGCTTTTTCCTCCTTCCCTTTTCTTTTCATGACACTGGTCACAACCAGCACTGCAGATTCCATCGAATTAAGGAATGCTGTTGCCTACACGTGTGAATGAGCTGTGAGTAAAGTACTGAAGTAGAGGAAACCTAAAGTGAAACATCTTCATGGATGTCCATGTGGCTGAGCAGGAAGTTAACCTTTCATAGATGTGCTAAAGAAGAAGAGTTGGCTTTTATTTTATTACTTTTCCCCGGACTGTGTGGAATGACTATCATCTACAAGTTCAGGCTACTTTTTGCTGAGGATTAATGCACTGGGAGAGCTGAGAGAAAACTGAACAGTAGAGCTGTCTTTTTCTTGACCAGCTCACCTTACTTTCCCAAACTCTAAGTCTTTCCCTAATGCTTTCTCCTTTTTATTGTAGTAAAATGAACAGAACACAAAATTCACCATTTTGATCATTTTACAATTCACTGTACCATTCAGTGGAATTTAGTTCGGTCACAATGTTCTGCAACTATCACCACTGTCCAGCGGCAAAACATTTGCATCACCCCAAGAGGAAACCTACACCCATTTGAAGGAGCCATTCCCTATTTCCCACTGTTCCAAAGCCCTGGCAACCACTAATGTATAATATTTGCCATGTGTATGGATTTGCCACTGCTGGACATTTCGTATAAATGGAACCATACCATATGTAGCCTTTCGTGCCTGACGATAAGTTGTGCAGTGGTAGGAACAACTAAAATGCGATGTACTGTATGATGTATGTTTTACTGAAGTGGCTTGGTCAGATTATAATGATTTATGATAGAAATCACGTAAAGGAAGCATCACAATTCTCCAGGAATGTTCTGTAGAATGCTAATGATAATTATGAATATGTGAATCCCAAATCTTTCATTTGTATTGACCTTATTTCATTAATTCTTCGCCCAACACTGCCATAATTAGAGTTGAGTTCTAAAACGTACCTTCCTCTTTCCCCATAGAAATTGTCCCACAATTTCAAAAAGTTCTCAAAGGTGAAAAAGTGCACACGACGTTTATCACGTTTCCAAATGCCGATGGAAAGGCTAAGCTAACACTGTCCAAAATGCAATCTTCTTCTGTGAGAGCACCCAGCTTTAAACAAATACACATATTCTAAATACAGCTTAGATCTGTGACATGTTTTGGCCACTGAAGTATGAGCAGACATGATGGCCTTAAATGAGCAGAAGAGGCCTTAAATGGGCTTGTGCGGTTGGGCTCACCTCTTATGTTTCCGTGAACTTTTAGAGAAGACAGGGCCTGGGAGCTGCGGCCTCACAGTTGGGCTCCAGACGAAGAGGTGTATGACAGACCTCAAACTGACCGAAAACATGGAGCAAAACTAGCCATCTAGAGGTCTAAAAGAGAGCCACTGCAGCTGGCCCATAGGTCCAAGAAAAATAAATTCTTGTTTATGTAACTGACTTTGGTGTGATTTGTTCCAAAGCATTATCACAGCAAGAGCTGACTAACACAACATCCTCCAAATCATTGTGATGTACATGGTGCCACCATGCCTACATTTAAGGCAACTGTGTACTCAAATTGTGAGAATTCTTGAACTCTTGGTGCCTCTTCAACACAATGTACATGGCTAAATTTCCACAAATAAGTTCACTCATATGCCACAAAGATCTCCCTCAACTTTTATTAAATGTAAAGCAAAGTTCTTTCTTTTCATTTTCTGCTTCTACATAGTTAAAATGCTGTTTATCAATGTAAAACGGTTCTTGCCGTTTGGCTTCTGTCGTTAGAGTCTTTTGAACTCTTTGGCTTTTCAGCTCCTAGGCTGTAACATTTGAACTAGCAAATGCCCCAAGGAGAAAAGCTGTGCCCAATGTCAAGCTTGCGTCTGTGTTTCCTTCTCTCCAGAACGTGGCCCACATGTCTTGGTGTCTCTCTCACATTGAGACGCCAGCGAACAGACGTTTTCCTACTCCATCCAGCTGTTCTACGATTCCTTTAGACTTCGCCCGATCTTACGTTATTATCCGACCATCATCTCAGTTACCCCGAGGAAGAAAATGTACAATTGTCAGAGAAAACGGAACCCTGGCACACTGTTGGTAGGAATGTAAACTGGTGCAGCCACTGTGGACAACAGTATGGAGGGTTCTCAAAAACTAAAAATAGAACTAACATATGACCTCGCAACTCCACTGCTGCGTGTAAATCCAAAAAGAACAAAAACACGTGTTTTCAAAAACACGTATTTGAAAAGATACATGCACCCCAATGTTCGGAGCATCAGTGTTTACAGTTACCAAGATATGGAAGCAACCTAAGTGTCATCAAGTGATGAATGGATAAAGAAGATGCGGTACATATAACCAATGGCAGACTACTCAGCCTTAAAAAAGAAAGAAATGTTGCCATTTGCAGCAACATAGATGGACTTGGAGGGCATTGTGGTCAGTGAAAAAAGTCAAACAAAAACAAACACTGTAGAATATCACCTATATATGGAATCTAAAAAATCCAGCAATCTACCGAATATAACAAAAAAGAAGGGGAGTCACAGATATAGAGAACAAACTAATCGTTGTCAGTGCAGAGGGGGAGGAGGGGGCAATACGGGGTGGGGAAGTGAGAGACATAAACTACTGGGTGTACGATAGGCTCAGAGACGTATTGTACAACACAGGGAATATAGCCAAGATTTTGTAGTAACTGTAAATGTAAAGTAACCTTTAGAAAGTATATAAAATTTTTAAAACAGAAATCATACTGAAAATTGGAAACAATTTAAATGTCCATCAACAGGAAAATGCACATATAAATTATTGTATTTCCTTACATGGGAATCCTACATAGTGAGGAAAGTACATGAACTAGACAGATCTTTACGTGTCAGCATGGATGAACCTAGCAAAGATAACACTAAAAAAAGCAAGTAAGAAGAGAAAACATAGTAGAATACTATATGAGGTTTAAGAGTACTTAAAAATAGAAAGACATGCATGCAGTGATGGGGACCAAGTTCAGAAGAGTGGTTACCCAGGGTCAGCTGGGGAGTGGCTGTGTTGGGGAAAGTGGTCACAGCAGGCTCTTGCACAGGAATGGTAATGTTTCAGTTCACACGCTGGCTGGAGGACGGAGGAGTGTCTGCGATGTTATAATGTGAGCACGCTGCGTGTGAAAGCCATTGCTGACCACATCTAGGGGATCTGATACGCGGGAGCTGGTAGTGGGTGGAGGCATCCAGAAGGTGGTGGTAGAAGAGGAACGCTGTATGCATAACGCCTAAGGCCTGACCAGAGGACGACCACTGTTCTAGAAACTGGACACAAATCCAACTTCTACGGCCAATGTTAAAAGACAGACTGAGGCATGTTTAAAATAAGACTTTCCGTGAGCAAAAATAGATTCAATTCAGGCACCACCAAAGCGGAAGTGGTGAGGAGCGCTCCAGCCACAGGAGCTGCAGAGATGTTTATTTTAAAAGGGCAGAAGCCAAGCAAGGAAATGACTGACTTGCTATCGCTTTAAAGCCTAGTTGGTGGTTTGTGACTGGTTGTCCTCAGTGGTGTGCGTCACCCTGAGCCGTTGACAGGCTTAGATTTTGGTTGGTTTACGTAGGCGGCCGCATCGCTAGAGCCACCGCAGGCTAACGGCCCCCTGCAGGGTTCATTTACTAACACCAGTTGTCTGAGTCCTTCCTCTTACTCCGTCACTTCAGTTCCTACGCCTCAGTTTCCCTTCTGTAAAGTGGATATTCAGTAGTAAATTCTCGGTGGAGTTGTCAGTACAAAACAAAGTGATTATTAGTAACCACGATCATGTCCTGAATGCATGGAACACGTCACCATTTGCCATCTACCGTGTCAAGTTAGCAGAAACTCCAGAAATTAAGAGCTCTCCGCATAAATTCACACACCCGTGCACCAGGTAAGGGACCACAGGCAGACGTTCACTCCGCCTTTCGTGTGTCCCTCACGGAATACACGCTCTCTCCTGGGCGGGGGGAGCCCAGACACTTACGGGAGTTTACGTTTAAAATGCGTTGATACAACCAGGTCTCACGTTTGTTAGGATGAGTCAGCAAACGCTGTTTGGAAACCCCGAAGTCTCCACACCTTCGCACGTTTCGCGCTGCCTTAGTCTCAGAGCTCAAGCCCCTTCTCTTCAGGCCGCGTCACCATGGGAGACAGGGCTGCGGGGGGACGCGACGCACGGCGAGCGTGCTGACGTCCTCGAGCCCCGCCCCCGCGGCACCGCCCGCCGACGTAAACCGCAGCCCCGCGGCGTGGAGGGCGTCGATCCCTGCGCCAACACCAGGCCACGCGGGGTCTCCGGAGCGCGGCATGCGGGGGTTGGTCTAGCTGGGGCCCGTGGTCCTATGTCTTCTGGCTGCGACGCCAGTCCTGCGCACGCTGCGGGGCCGCAGCTGCCGGGCGGTGGGCGCCCGAGGGGCCGGGAGGCGAGCCGTGTCCCCCAGGCGGGTGTGGGCATCGTGTCCGCAGCCAGCGTCGCCGAGGCCGCGCTCGGGCCATGATCACTCGGTGAAGCTGCGCCGGGACAGCGCGGCCGACATCTTTCCGCGCTCTGAGGACCTGTGCGCGCTGCAGGACTCGGTGCCTCTGCCCTCCGTGCGCGCTTCCCTACAGGAGGGCCTGCTGGACTTAAGGCCGACCGCCTCCGCGGGGTGCACTGGGCGCCACTCCTGAGCACCCGCTGCCCCTGATCTGTATCCAGAGCTTCTTCCAGCCACGGCTTGTCGAGACAGGTTTGTACTTCCCGCTTCCAGGGCCCCTCATGTAGGCGCTGAGAAGCGGGGTGTTAAATGGTGCAAGGTGGAGGGTGGGCACTAGAACCAGTGCGCAGTGCCCGGGTGTGCGTGCACTAGACGGGGTGTGCGGCCTAGGACTCCTGCCAGCTCGGTGACCCCGGCCGGGTGCCTTAAGGATTCAAGGTCTCAGTGTTCCCATCTGTAGCGTGGGCTGAACAGGACCCAGTCTCTGTGGCTGATACAAGGATGCACTGTGTTAATGCTTCTAGACTCTACAAAGTAGAACACTTAGCACAGTTTGGAGCATCGTTAATTGTTGCACAGATGTTACCTGGTCCGTTGAATGACTTTGCCTGGTACACACCAAAGCGATTAGGAAATGGATATATCCCAGCTTCATTTCCTTTCCATTAAAACAGGGCTCAGGAAAATAAATTTTTTTCAATAGTCGTATCATATAGTGCAAAGAGCACCGGTGTGAAGGCAGCTTAGGGTGTGAATTGCAGGGCTTATGCTGTCTGTGGCCTGGGCAGGTTTCTTTTGCACTACAATCCCCACACTTGTAAAATGACGTTAATAACCACTCTTTCTGTGGGTTCTTAGAATTAGTTAAGCAGGTTATGTGTGTAAAGTAGCCTGGCACTTGAATGAGTTGTCAGAACCAAGGGCTGCTGGGGAGGATGCTTCTGCTGTATGTAATCTTCCCTTCTACTGGGCAGCAAGTAAACACAAGCACAGTAGTCAGTGCTCTGGAAGAAGTGAGTTCTGGTGCTACAGAGCCCAGAATCTCTTTTTTCTTTAATTTAATTTTTATTTTATATTGGAGGATAGTTGATTTACAATATTGTGTTAGTTTCAGGTGTACAGTAAAGTGATTCCGTTATACAGATATCCATTCCTTTTCAGAGTCTTTTCCCGTCTAGTTTGTTACAGGATATGCAGTAGAGTTCCCTGTGCTATGCAGTAGGTCCTTGTTGATTATCTATTTTATATATAGTCGTGTGTATATGTTAATGCCAAACTCCTAATTTAACCCTCCCCCCGATCTTTCCCCTTTGCAGAGCACAGAATCTTGGAAGGGAAAGTTCAGGATAGGATTCTTGGAGGAGGTGCCATCCTTTCTAAGGATATGTAGAAGGTCCTGGGGTGGCAGGAGAGAGCAGTGTGTGTTGAAGTTTGAGAAATATAAGAAAATATGGCAAAACTAATGTACAGGAGTGGAACTCAGGGTTTGGGAAAGAAATGAGAGTGGATACTGGAAACTTAGTGAGGCCCAAGAGAAGGGGGCCTTGTTTGTCCTGTCAGAAGTTTGGATGTTTATCCTGAAGGCTGTGGGAAATTTCCACCAAAGAACAGTGAGATGGACTTGTGGTTTAGAGGCTCACTCGGACCTCCATGTGGAAGGCAGTTGATGTGGTGCAGGGTGAATTGTAATCTGAGGGTCCCACTTAAGTTATGAAAGGTGGGACTGGGTTTTGCAGATCTGAGAGAGAATGGGTGAGGCCTGGTGACCAGTTAGAAAAGGGAGGGCAGCAAGCATGGGTGACAGTTTACAGCTGCATCTTTTTGAGAGATACAGAGCAGAGTAGGAAGGGATTGGGGGTGGCGAGAGGATCTTACTTCATCTTCAGTGCTTTAGAGGGGCCTGGTAGACGGGTCTGGACCCAAGGTACAGATCTGGGCTTTTTGGGAGGACAGGTATTTGAAGGCATGGGTGAGACTTAGGTTATCCACAAGAAGATCCAAAGAATCCTAGGTCTGAGAGATTTTTAAGTGGGTATATTTGAGGATGTTTATAAGCTGTGAGAAAGTAGCCAGCAGAGGAAGGGTGTGAGGATCTAGGAGAGGAAATGATTGTTCATTTGATTTTGAAAAGCTGAATACTCATCGTGTGCCTGGCCCTTTTCTAGGATCTGGGGTTCACACCATCTGTTACCTCTTCTGCAAGGACAGTTCAACTCATCCCCTGGTGAAGAGAAGTCAGATTATTCTTTGCATCCCATTCAGGTATAAGAACTGTTCTGTACCTCTGAAGGGACTTTACTCAACCAGAGTAATAAGTTAGAAATCAAAAGGAATTAGAGCTGGAAGGGACCTTAAAGGCCACTGTACTTAATTTTGCCTAATATTTTACACTGAATGTAAGAAAAGTTTATTGCAGAGCCCATTCTCTTCAGAGTTCCTTCACTGAACCTTCTTTACGTCTTGCACCCAGTGGGTCTATCCTGTAAATTTTGGCCTCCTCCTAAATTTGCTTCTTCATCCATATTGCATTTTGCCCAGACTATGGCAGAAACTCCTGGGTGGTTTCACGGCCCCTGGGTTCAGTTCCTCTAAGTTCATGTGCCTACTCGGGTTAAGTGATCTTCTAACATAAAAAGATGTGCTTAAAATAATGCTGCTGATGGCTTGCCCACACAGAGTTAGTGCAGACTAGCCGCCCAGCGTGTGCTCTGCACGGAGGCGTGTAGTCTGAACTATGTTCGGCCAAGCCTCCTGGGGCTCTTTGCCCTGAGGAAGGGGAGCTTTTTGTGATCACTCCCTTTATCTAGTCGGTCCTTCAGCAGCGGGGAGCCTTTTTCTAATCAGCGGAGGCACCCTTACTCAGCCAGTGGTAGCCCCAGGTCTCACCACCTGTGGGATACAAGCCATGCCCTCTCCCAGGCTTGCTTGGGCCAACATCTCTATTTTCATTTCTGTCTCTTCTCACACTTGGACCCCTGGCCTTTTGTCATCCCCACCTGCAGTATTTACAGTGCCCAGCAGGAGTCAGGCTTGAGTGTCTTTTCACAGATGTTCCCTCTGCAGTTAATGCACCTCCTACTCCAACTCTGCGTAGCCTCATCTTTCTAGACTGTACTTCAGGGTTATCATGAAGCCGTCACTTAGATATAACTTTTTGCCTCCATAGGAACCTCTATGCATAAAGGTTATGTTTATTTATCTCACGTGATTGAAATTTTGAGTTTATACATCTTCCTCCTTAATGAAGGCTTTAAGGGCAGGAGTCGTTCCTAATCCTTAGCACAGAGCAGATGTTTTTGTTTTTATTTAGATACTTTTTAATGATGATAAAATGTATGGTTTAAATCACTCATTTTACAACAATTTTGCTTTAGGTTGTGACAGAAATAAAGTTTACAAAAGTCGTGTTCCTGAGATAAGAAATAAAGATGTGACCTTCCAGTTGTGTAAAGCTCATAAATGCTGTGTAAGTGCATCGGGTGTGCTAAGGAATGTGGAGCTTAGTGGGCTAGTTGTGAGAGAGAGAGACTTAACTATGTTAACAAAGGTAAGCCTTCATTGTGTCCTGCCAACATTTGATAGTTGCTTTTTGGAGCGAACTAAACCAATAAAAGTTTAAACTGTTCCTCCCCATTAAAGGGATTGAATAATTGGCTTCTTTGGTGCACCTGTGTCTTGTGAATTGTCCAGTTGGGGATGGAGGTTTAGAAAGTGAGTTTCAGTCTTGTTTAAGTCTCTTCCCATCAGACTGGTCTCGTGATTTCCTACACACCACGTCTGTCTACATTTTCTTGTCTACCTTTTGTTGTTGTTGTTCAGGCCTGGATTGTCTCCTGTACCTGCTCAAACCTTGGTCCATTCTCATTTGTACCATGGAAGTTTGTCATGCTGGATACTGTCAGAATTAATCTTACTTAAGTTTGTGTTAAGCCACAAACCACATGTTTTGTATATTTTCTGTTTGTTTATATTTTTATGGTTTCTCTTCAAGAAATAGGAAGGGAAATAGCAAGATGAAGAGCAAAAAAGTCATCATTCTCTTTCAATTGTTAAAACATCTATCTGCAATCATAATTATGCTGCAGTGTGGTATGTGTTAAAATAGGAAATATATGTAACGTCCCGTAGGAGCAGCAAACTCAGTGGTGTTGGTGAGGGTGTGTCATGGAAGTAATCACAAAGCAGGTGACTCTTGATTAGGGTCCTGAAAGATTAGTGTGCCTTCCCTGTGTCCAGTAGTGGTCTGGAGGGGTCAGGAAGCCTGCCTTTCACTTTGAGGGAACAGAGGGTTTGAGGTCCTCTCTCTTCTATTGCTCTAGTACACTGCAGAGCAGCTAATAAAATACCGGGATTATAGTTGACATTTAAATCGCTGATTGATCATCAAGATTGGCATGTATCATTGGAAATGAAAATCGGAGGAGTCTTATGTTTTTAGGTTTTTCTTTTTTTCCCTTTGTCTCAAAAGTATGTAGTACTTTACTGAGTGGTTGGGAATAAAGTTTGCAGTATTCAGTGTATTCAGTTTTAGTACCTAAATAGAATTAAACTGTTGCTGTAAACTGGAATAACACTTTGTTACTGACGAGTTTTAGAATGCATCAGTTCATCAATTACCTGTTTGGGAAGATTGTAATTAATGGTTTTAAGAATGTGGCTATAAACCTCCAATTGACTCAAGAAAAGCAAATAAGTCAAGATTGACAAATGTATAGGCTCTTGATCTTATTGTGTGTGTGTGTGTGTGTGTGTGTGTTTTTCCTTTTAGTTGTCAAGGTATAAAGAACTCTATCACTGTTAAAACAGTAAACTTCATGGGGTATAATCTGACCTGGCAGGGAACAGATCACATGGTCAAGATCTTAAAGGTGATTTTATGTTTAAACTTTCATGAAAACATATGTGATTGAAGCACACTAACATATTGATACAGATGGCAGTTAATTTTTGTCTTTTCATACATGTGAGTGCAGCTTTTGTTTTGTAGAAAGAATATGACCAAATGGTGATGTGAATTGCTGTTGCATAAACCATAGTGTTGAATCCCCAGTGTTTGCACTTGAGTTTAACAACTCTGTGGTTTCCTGTCTTCTTCCTGAGACACTTAATCTCAGGTCCATCCTCGTTACACAGAGTGGTAAATTAGAGAACGATTAATATCACCATTTAAAGAAGTGAGACTGAAATCTCAACCATCCTGAACATAGGAACTGAAGGGGCCTCTCAGCAGTTCAGAGAGTTATTACCAAGCCAGTCGGCTGAATGCTGTTGAGTTTTCTCCATAGCAGAGCCTTCCAGGTCCTTCTTTTGAGCTTATTTATTTTTATACACAATTCTGTATGGATACTGTACATAATACTAAATAGTTGTATTAAGTGGGTTTAACTGGTGATGTATTTACATGAAGATCTAACTTCGTTCTGTTGATATCTTTTTAGGGGCTTTCCATTCATCAAAGCTTGTGATGTAGGTAATCAGTTGCCGGTTTGTAGCTATCATATTTATGATATATAGGGCTTGAACTGGGAAAGGTGGATGGTCATTCTTCTTGCTTTTGAAACTGACAGAGCCTTACATGAAGCATTTCCCTCTCTGAAATAAATCCATGTAAAACATGTTTGGTCGCTCTCCCAATGCAACTGTGTAGTTGTGTGGATTTGGCACACAGCACGCAGCCTGTGGTTATGTCTGTAAACAAGGAAGCCTGTTTTCCAGTCCGCAAATCAGCTGTTACCCAGTGAAGCGAACTTGACTGCCATTTCTGACCCCTCACACGGAGCTGTTATACTCAAGAATGTTCACACGTTTTCAAGAAACGTTGTTTACGGGCTAAATGTACAAATTCCTGATCTGAAAGCCAGTATAAAGCAGCATCTCCCAAACCTCTGCTCTCTCACCAAGGCCACACACATTCCCTCGCTTATGGCCTCATGTCAAGCTAATACTGTCAGTATCAGATTCTCCTTCCCAGTGGTCTTGGGAGACTGCATAGTTGCTCTGTGAATGGCACCACTGCTGAGGTTGAGAGAAGAGCATCTCGGGTGTCAGTCCTGGCCTTGCATTCCCAGAGAGAGGGGTGTGCACCTCGTTCTCCTGTTAAGGTTTTCCTATGCTGCAGGGTTTGCTGCTTGTTGTCAAAAGGATGTCCTAGTGAACTGTTTTCTGCGTGGTTGTATAATCCCAGCATACTTTATGATCTGTAGACTTCTATGGGGTTGTGGCCAGGTCAGTTTTTAAATGTTTGGAAATGTCCTATTGAACAACTTTGCAGTGGCAGTGAAGCTTGATGGGAGAATTGTATTACTGTTGCCCTAGTTTTGGCTTAAGGGTGGTGAGAAGATGAAATTTTTGATGGGTCAGTTTTAGTTGTGTATGTGTATGTGATTTATTTTTTTAAATTCTAATGTCTATTATTCACAGCTTAGATATGTTGACTTTCTGATTATTCATCAGTCCCTTTGCTGATGTATTTTCTTCTGAAAAACTACATTTTCTTCCAGATTGTTTTTGTCTGATGGTGAAGAGTAAATTTTTCATTTGCAGTATAAAGTTGATCTGAGAAAAAATGTTTACCTTGGATCTTCACTTGGCTTCTGTGAAAGAAACTTAAAAAAATAATATGGGCAATTCCCATTACTAATCCTAAGCACGTACAACAGAGGTCTGTACAGTAACATAGCAAAAATAAGTTCCTGTAATTTTACTCAGTCATTGCCTGTTTTAGACTAAGGAGCAGTGAGAGACATTTATAAAGAATGATACCTCAGTTCACTTTTGTTAAATGTCCTCTAATATTTGGATACTTGGTATCTGGCTTGTGTTGTCTTTTATACAATCTTGTCTTCTTTCTTTGCACTTCAGTGTAACAACTCTGGGATTTCTTATCTTCTTCCTCAGACACTCAGGTCCATCAGAATTTCTTATGACTGTGACTGTAGAGAGTCCTTCCTCCTCAGAAGTGGAAGAGGCTGATGATTCCTCAGAACGTGTTCAGGAAGAGCCAGAGAAAATCCGTTTGAAACAAGAAGCAGTGCAGGTACAAAGTTATCACTTTAAAGCTATAGAGAAGATTATTTTTCAAATGGAAGCCTCATTGCAACACGGCACAGCTTGTGTGAGGGTTCTGTTTTCTCCTCCCATCTGCATTGTATCCCCTTGAATGGTTCCTTAAGCTTAGACCAAGGTGAATGGTGGACATTTGAACTCTAAGAAATAAAAACCAAAACATGCCGTTAGTAATATATTTTCCTTTCCTTAGAACCTTAGTATATTAGATGTAGGGAGAACCTTAGTGATCATAAGATAAGGAAATTGAGTTCTGAATGAATACAGTCAGCTGATTCAGTGATCTTGTTTAAAGATGAGAAAATTGACAGTTCTAGTTGAACTCTCTTTTTATAAGAGGAAAATATGGCCTCATTTTAAATAAAAGTAAAGTTGAAAAAAGTTTTGATGTTGATATTCTCCATTCCTAAAATCAAAAATATCAAGAAGCTACATTCTATTACCAAATAAAACTGACCTCTAATGTCATTCCATACTTTTGTTTGTATGGACAGAAAAGAAAATTTGATTTTTATAAGAAATTTTTGCACCTCAAAAATAATATATTTATTTTATTTCAACTTCAATGCAGAGCTGAACACTTCTAGTAAATAAAGGAACACCATTTGTGGGGACCTTGTCTTTGTGCTACAAAGTCCATATTTAATTTTTAATAATTATTTAAACTTAATTATTTAAATTTAAAAATTAGTTAATGTGATTTTCTTTTCATATGAAACCCAAAACTTGACAAGTTTCAGAATTAATTATCCCATTATTGTAGGACTATGGGAATTACTCTTTGATTTTCAAAAGAGAAAGTGAGATTTTTATTTTTTATTATTTTATTTTATTTTATTTTTTTGTGGTACGCAGGCCTCTCATTGTTGTGGCCTCTCCTGTTGCGGAGCACAGGCTCCGGACGCGCAGGCTCAGCAGTCATGGCTCACGGGCCCAGCCGCTCCACCGCATGTGGGATCCACCCAAACCGGGGCCCGAACCCATGTCCCCTGCATCAGCAGGCGGACTCTCAACCACTGTGCCACCAGGGAAGCCCAATTTTTATTTTTAATGAAAATTAATGATAATATAGAGAAATTTTAAGAAAAGAACTTAGAAAATTATGAGTTAGAGCAGGAGAAATCTTTAGTTCATGTAAAGTTACCCCCTTTCGTTTTATAAATGAGCACCTACAATTTGTAGCACATAAGTGGTGTATTAGTAAATGGCAGAGTACAACAAGACCCTAGTGCATCTAACCCGCATTCCTTGTCATTTTAGATGTGGTGTATTCATTTCCTTCACGAGTAGACCAGGAGATTGTATTTCTAAAAGCAATGATAGACACTGGGGAAGACCAAGAAGTTTAAACACTGGGACCACAGAGTAGCAGATTCAGAATGCATGAGATCCCTTTTAGCCCTTCTCCATTTTGACAAGACACTACAATGATGGTATCAAAGTGTTTCAGTATATAAGCCCACAACAATCAAGAGATTTCAACATAGTATGGAAAGACGGATGACAGGTGGAAGAGTGTGAAACCGAAGCAGTAGAACAGAGGAAAAGCATCACCTAGAATATGCACAGGGACCACCTGCAAGTGAGGAGGATTCTGACCCCACCTGCAGAAGTAGCTCCGTGCTTTGATGCGCATGTAGGAGAGAGGGTGGAGTTAGTTAAAAGTGTGACTGAAATAGGGGAGCTCATTGAAGGGCTGTGTTTGGAGGAGGGGACTGCCAGCCCCACCCTCATGCTCCTGAAATGAGATGATTTCATTTTGAAAACAGTGAAACTTGCGAGAGCTAGGGCAGCTAGTCTGAGTTTTTACACCCTAGAAAATTGTGTTTGGGGGAGATCCTGTTACAGTTACTGCCCGCTTCTTCCTGCATAAGACGCCAATCAGTCGTTGACTTCAGGGAGCTTTCTGCACTCATTCTTAAATAGAAAATAACTGTCATTTGCCTGATAGTTGAGTAAAGCTTACAACATGAGAGAGGGGGGAAAAGAGTGAAAACATATCCTAGTAGGACCAGGGACAATTTAGAGAACAAAATAATTTAAGGAAAAACCTTAATTAATATCCTGAGAGAGGTTTAAAAAGAGCTAGGAACTATAAAATAAGACTAGGGTGTTAATTAAAAAGAGAATGGTCAGAAAGCAAGAGAGGTCTCCTGGAAATGAAAATATGGTTGCTGAAATAAATTCAGTAGGAATTTAAAAAATTTCTCAGTATATAAAAAAGACACAATGGAAAATGTGATAGACATATGTTAGAGGGTGCATCTGGGAGATCCCACATGTTACTATTAGCAACTCCAGACCCAGAAAAAAAATGGAGGGAAGCTGTCAAAGGGCAACAAAATTCTCCACAGCTGAAAGTAGACATCAGGCCTCAGATTGAAAATAGTTATGCAAGACGAGCAAGAATAGACTCATACCTAGGCACCCTTCATTGTGAAACTTTAAAATACTGAAAAAATAAATTAAAATAGAATAAAATACTGAGAGGACACAACCATTCCAGAGAGAAAACTACTGGTCACCTAAAAAAAATTTTTTAAATCTGACTTTATCATACTTGTCATCAGCACCATGGATCCTGGAAGGCATTAGAAAGATACCTCCAAAGTTTTTCAGGCACATAATTGTCACCCTAGGGGTTTGTATCCAGCCAAACTCTGAGTCATAAGTGGAGGCTGAAGAAGATATTTTGTACACAAAGTAATTTGAAAAATTGACCTCCTATGCTACATCGTAAGCTATTTATAGAAATAATCCAGCAAAATGAGGCAATAAACCAAGAAGGAAGGTAATAGGGGATTCAGTGCAGATTGCAGCTAGTCTAGAGTGGAGAAGCTTCTATTGATTGTGTGATTGAGAGCTTAGAAACACCTTGAGGCATATTGTACTTACTAGGTATTAGGCACTGTTGGAAGGGAGGAGGGAGACGAAGAGGAGAAGGAACTTGAACTCCAGAGGAGAAAGGGCTATACGGACATAAACCTGAAGCCAACTAAACTCTGGTTGATTTTTAACCTACTATTGGTGAGGAAGGGAAGAATCCACTTAAACTTGACACTATAGATGTGCCCCTTTTCAGTGACACACAGGGGTAATGACCACCTATCTAGTTTGTTTTCCAAAGCAGAACTTGTCCAAACTCCTTACACTTCAATAGTGTAAGGAGGGGCTCTAATGCTATAACATCAGGACAACAGGTATAAACTGGAACAGCCCAAGGTGGTTTGGGGTATGTGGTCACCCTGCACAAGGGCAGTGACACTGGCACAGTACGGAACGAGGTGTAGTCTATACACAGAGACACAGTACATCTGCAGGGGGCAATATTAATTTCATTGTAATAATGGCAATGCTGCCTTGGTTTGCAGCTTTTATTGTCAACTTGAATGTAATCACAAATAACTAACATAAACTATACTTAGTATGTATTAGTATTAACTTGGTATGTACTGAAATGTATTGTGTACTAGTATGTACTTAATATATATTAGGCTCTCAGTGTTTTTGCATATATTAACTCATTTAATCCTCTGAATAGCCTTATGAGGTTGGTGCTAATATCATTCCCACTTTTGAGAACAGGAAGCTAAGACAGGGAAGGAAGCTTGCCCAGGCTGTACCTAATTTAATGTTGGATCGAAGCTTTGAGTTTAGGCTGTCTGCCTGTTCCCTTAAACCTTACTCCATACTGACTCTCAAATAACAGAAGACTTAACTGCACATAGAACAGAATATAAATTTCAACGTTGACAACGTAAAAGCTAGGTTTGGAAGGTAGACAGGAAGTAGGAAAAAGGGAAGATGGTATGAATGGTCTCATTTTACAAAGTGTGACGTTGAGAGAGTTTCTAGTTGATCAACAATGTAGGTTTTTAAGTATATCACTACAAGTCAAAGAGATCATGAGCAGTGGAATAACTCATGATGGCATAACTTTACTGAGCAGTGCGGACATAGGAAAGAGTGTAAAGGAACTAAACCCCTACTTATTAGTAAGTTACAAAGTGAACAGATAATGCCTCCAATTTAGTGAGATAATAGTCATGTAAGAGTATTACTTGGAAATGGAGAAGAATTCAAAATAACAACAGTTGGACCTCCCTGGTGGCGCAGTGGTTAAGAAACTGCCTGCCAAGGCAGGGGACACGGGTTCGAGCCCTGGTCTGGAAAGATCCCACATGCCACGGAGCAACGAAGCCCGTGCGCCACAACTACGGAGCCTGCGCTCTAGAGCCTGTGAACCACAACTACTGAGTCCACGTGCCACAACTACTGAAGGCTGCACGCCTAGATCCTGTGCTCCATAACAATAGAAGCCACCGCAATGAACAGTAGCCTCCGCTCGCCCCAACTAGAGAAAGCCTGCACGCAACAGTGAAGACCCAACACAGCCAAAAATAAAAAAATAATTAAAAAAATAATAATAAATAACAATAGTTGATGTAAACCTCATAAAAAAGGAAATCCAAATAGCCAGTAAACACAGAAAAGCGTACGACTTCATTAAGTAATAAGAGAAAATTAATTAATTCTGTCATGAAAAATACTGTGATAAAAGGAAAATCCAAGATGAATTTGTCTGTTTTTCAAATCTTTAGAAAACAGCTGTTTCACAGGCATTGTTGTAAGCACCATAAAAGATATAAAAATCTAACTGTTATTATTTATGGAAAAATCAAGGATTGCAATTGGATCTATAGAGTAACAAATGTAAATTTGTGATGTTAATGACCTACTGCTTAAGAGGTAAATGTGTCAGTTTTCAAAGTCTAATGTATATATTTATTTATTTATTAAATTTCTTTATTTTTAAAAATTTATTTATTAATTTATTTTTGGCTACGTCGGGTCTTTGTTGCTGCATGCGGGTTTTCTCCAGTTGCAGCAATAATGTATTTATTTTTATTTCTTTGGAGATTTATTTTCTTCTTACAGATCATATGGTATCACCACTGTTTAAAACAGTTAGATTTTTGTCTCTTTTATGGTGCTTACAACAATGCCCGTGAACAAGCTGTTTTCTAAAGATTTGAAATAGGCAAATTCATCTTGGATTTTTCTTTTATCACAGTATTTTTCATGACAGAATTAATTGTTCTAAACATGTTTATTAACTTGTCAAGGGAATATTTATCATTTCCTTTGTTAGATGTAGCTGAACGATGTTTGAATGTGGAATGATAAAGGCCTCCTTTGCCTCTGGCTCTTCCTCTGTAAACTGGACACAGTAAATATTCTTTCTAAATTTCTAAATATAAATTCTTTCTAAATTTCGAAATAAAGAATATAAATTCTTTCTAAATTCTTTCTAAATTTCTAAATATTCTTTCTAAATAATTCTTTCTAAATTTCGTATGAAATCAAATGGGTTATTTGTAAATCAATATAATTTATGTAACACGGGTTTGCATGTTATCTGTCTCAGAATAAGCATCCAGTATAATATTGCTATTTCATACAGTATAATTATAATCAGAAAATAAAAGTAAACTATATTCAATGCATAAAGGGGAAGCAAAAGTCATAGAGATCTTCTTATATCTCACAAATATTTTCATTTATTTATAGGAATATGCTTTAAAGGCTCAAGATATTTAGATTTCATGGTGTTTATTTATATAGTAAGAGAATTTTCATAAGGGTATAATTTTAGCTTCCTTACCTAGAAAAATTCTGAGGAACTTGTATAAGAGCCAATGTTTCAACCATTCCCTTTAATAATACTGTAACTAGCAAGCTAATGAGTATTTACTTATCTAAAATATCCTAAAGTTCAACTGGGCAGCTTCAAAATTTTTCATATGACTGTTGATTAAAACTTTTATTTGTACCTTGCATCCATTTCAGTTTTTTTACTTTCCAAAACAATATATTGTATAAAGGACTCATATCTAGGATACATAAAGAACTCTTAAAACTCAACAATGAGAAAGCAAGCAACCTAACTTTATATATGTGTGTATACAAACACACACACACACAATCTATAAGAACAAAAGAAAGAAAAATACATATATACATATTTTTACCAAAGAAGATATACAGATGGCAAATAAGCATATGAAAGGATGCTCAACATCGTATGTCATTAGGGAGATACAAACAAAACCATAATGAGATATCACTACACACCTATTAGAATAGCTAAAATCCGATAACTGACGATACCAAATGCTGACGAAGTGCAACAGGAACATACATTCATTGCTAGTGAGAATATAAAATGATAGTTATTTGGGAAGACACTTTGACAGTTTCCTACAGAGCTAAGCATAGTTTTACAATAGGATCCAGCAATCATACTCCCCAGCTAATTGAAAACCTATGTTCACACAAAGGCCTATACCCAAATGGTTATAACAGCTTTTTTTTATAATTGTCCCAAACTGGAAATAATCATATCATATTATCCTTCAACAGGTGAATGGATAAACAAACTTGGTATTCGAGATGATGGATACTTCAGGTGACAAAAGGGAAGAAACTATAGATTCAGACAACAACATGAATGAATCCTAAATGCATGTTGCTAAGTCAAAGATGCCAAATTCAAAAGTCTACATATTGTATGATGCCGTTTATTCAACATTCTGGAAAAGACAAATTATAGGGATGGAAGACAAATCAGCATTTGTCAGAGGTTGGGAGTGAATGACTACAAAGGCCACTCACAGAATATTTTAGGTTGATGAAACTGTACTGTACGGTAGTAGGCATAAGATACATGACTACGCATCTGTCAAAACACATAGAATAGTACATCACAGGGTGAACTTTAATGTATGCAATTTTTAATCAGAGTATCCTGGATGTAATGCATACTGTGACAAATAAATTTAACTGTATTCCCAATATATGATGAAATGGCACTGAAGGGGGTGGAGAAAAAGGAACTGACATAAGTGACTTTGGAAAATGATGTTTTGATTGGTAAATATAAGACTAGGCGCAAAAATAACTGTACATAAACACAATTTTAGTTGGTAAGTTTGTTTCTCACAGGAATACAGTTAAGAAATCTGAAAACACATTTACACAAGTGTAGAACAAATAAGTAAATAAATGGGAAATAATTTGAGTTAGGTTTCTCACTGTCAGTAAAAGATGTTACAAATAAGCAAGGGGCAAAAGCTAGAATGAACCATGTGATACTGGATTAGAGTCTTAGACATTAGTATGAACTCACGTTTAGTTTAATAGGTATAGAGATAGACACCTATAGAAATGATTATAGATATGTGTGTATATATTGGTTAATATACATGCGTATATTTCATAATTCTGCGGAGAGACTAGAAACAATGACACCAAGTAGCAACAAACACATCTAGCATCCAGGCCTTAGTTTCTAAACATGGTTCTCCAAAATAACAAAAAACAGACATCCCTGGAGAAATGACTAATTCTAGGCCTGGGGCAATGAAAACACAAGATGTAGTGCCAGGAAATAAAGCAGCACTCAAAAATCAAAAGGATAGAGGCAGATCAAAGGGACACAAGAACCCAACTGAAGGAGCACCTGATGGCCTAAGCTGGAACAATTTGAGTCATAAAATTAATTAAACTTTAAAGTTATAGAGAAATATGAAATAAATATTCATGAGTCCATACTGACGTAAATAACTGAATACATAGATAAACGGGGAAGAAGGTACAAATCTTTCTTACAAAGAATTTCAAATAACATATGTAAATACTCTTCCCTCCAGGAGATGGGGCTTAAACTCCCTCTTAGGAGAATTGGCTGGATTCCAAAAGATAGATTATGGAAAGGGAACAATAGTAACTTCACAGTGAAGAAATCTGGCAGACCTCACCTTAACCAAGTGATCAAGGTTAACATCACCAGTAATAAGTCATTACTGACACAAGGTGATGAGAAAGACATTTCACCTCTATGGTAATCTTCCCCAAAACCCCCAAAACCCTGGTCTGTCTAATCATGAGAAAAACACCAAACAAACCCAAATGCAGGGCCATTCTACAAAAGCCTGGCCAGTACTTCTGAAAACTATAAAGGTCACGGGAAACAAGGAAAGGCTGGGAACCTGTCAGAGACCATAGAAGAGAGATTATAACTACATTCAATGTGATATACTTGATTAGATCCTAGAACAGCAAAAAGACATAATTGTAAAAAAAAAAAGATCGATAAATCTGAATAAAGTCTGGAGTTTAGCTAAAAGTAATGCACCGCTGTCTTTTTAGTTTTAGCATATGTACTATGTAAAATAGTAACATTAGAGTAAGATGGGTGAAGAGTACATGAGAACTCTCTGTACTATTTCTGCAACTGTTTGATAAATCTAATATTCTCAAAAAAAGGTTTAGCTTTTTTTAAGTGCATAGTTGCATTGCATTATGATGAATCAACACAGAATAGATATTAAGCATAGTAGAAACTGTAGCTCCTGTAAAATGCAGATTTGCAGACCCCCCTCTCTCCATATAAATTGTATCAGAATTTTCTAGAAATGGAGCCAAGAATCTGCATTTCATATAGCTATAGGTGAATCTTATGCACACCAAAATCTGAGGATTCCATTTCTAGAGCCCTGTGCCTTTTATAGTGCCAAAAGACTTTTAAAGGCTTTAAACACCAAAGTAGTAATGGTATTATCCAAGGTAACCAAATTTGAAGAAAGTCAAAATTCAGCATATGCAAGATAGGTAAGGAAAGATAATATGTATATAACTGGTGGGCACACAGGATAACAGGGTCATGATAGTTTGGCAAGTGGATTCAAAGTATGGTAAGTATCCAAGTGGCAGCTGAAAGACTAAAAGTGGAAGCAACTTGCTTATTCAATCAACCCTTCCTGGGTTGAAGAAAAGTGATATTGCTATGGAGTGCAGAGAAATTACAACGGGCCTGTTCAATCAACAGGCAACAACTGCCTTAGTATGAAGTGATATTACTTCAAAAATGAATAATGCAGTACTGACAACCAAAACCAACACCACCAAGCTAATACACAAATGCTCAAGCAAGTTGAAAGGCTCTGACTGGAGTATCATAGAATGAACAGATGAACAAGGGAATGAGAATAAACTATGAAAATCAACGTGATGAAACTCACTGGTTAAATGAAGCCTAATTGGTCTTGAGTATGACATCCTATGTACCTCTGCCTACCCTCAGTTGCCTACCACGTTTACTGTGGTAGACTTCATGCTGGCTCAGGGCACCATTTTTGAGCCCCAACAGATTCAAGTAGTCCACAACCTTGCTGCCTCCTCCACCCACACAGCATATGCCAGCCCTCCTCTGATACCCAATCACATTCCCTCTGAATGAACCCACTTCGGCATTCTTCTGCCTGCATCAGCCAGCCCTCACTCATGTTTACCATTTATGATGGTTAATTTTACATGTAAACTTAGGCTGTGGTGTCTGGTTCTTTGGTCTAGAAGCTGCTGTGAAGGTATATTTTAGATGTGATTAACTTGTAAATCAGTAGACTTTGAGAAAAGCAGATGATCCCTCCATAGTGTGCTGGACATCATCCAATCAGTTGAAGGCCTTAAGAATGAAGACTGAAGTCCTCCCACGAATAAAGAACTATGCCTCCAGACTGCAATAGAGAAATTCTGTCTGAGTTTCTAGCTTTTGGACTCAAGACTGCAACATGAACGTTTACCTTAATTTCCAACCTGCTGACCTACCCTGCAGATTTCTGACTTGCCAAGCCCCACAATCACATAAACCGAAGCCAATAGCCAATTCCTTAAAAGAAATCACCCCTCCCCACATATATACATTTGATCCTTGGACAACATGGGGGTTAGGGTACAGTTAAAAACTGCATAATCCAGTTCTGCGCCCGCAGATTCAACCAACCATGAATCATGTAGCACTGCAGTATTTACTGAAAAAATCTGTGTATAAGTGGACCCACACAGTTCAAACCCATATTGTCCAAGGTTCAACCACAATAGGATATTTTACCCTATTATATAAAATACAATAACCTATTATATATCCAATGCATTACAATATAATATAAATATCCTATTAGGTCTGTTTCTCTGGAGAACCCTAACTAATACACTACTCTGATCATTTTTCTACCAGTAACACTGTAACCATCTTCTCTTAAAATGAAATACACTGCAGCTATTTTACCATTGCTACACCCAATGATATTTTTTCTTAGTAAGGTATGATATTTAGATAAGTTATAATCAATATATAGACTGAGAGATTCCCATTTTGTTCTTTGCACCAAATAGCATAGAATCAATATTCCATATCCGGGCTGAGTATCAGAATTACTTGTGGCACTTCTTAAAAGTACAGTTGATCCTTGAACCACACGGACTTGAACTGGGTGGGTTCACTTAATCTACAGTACTACTCAGTCTGGGGTTGACTGAATATGAAGATGTTCAACCATAGATACGGAAGGCTGATTGTAAAGTAATTCCTGTATTTTCGACTGTGTGAGGGTCCACACCCTTAACCCCAAAGTTGTTCAAGGGTCAACTGTACATATGCCAGAGTTCAACCCCGAACTTGCTGAATCAGAATTTCCTCAACTGATTTTGATTCACAGCCAACGGCTGAAATCCCTGGGCATAAAATCATTTGACCACAGTATCCGCAACAGCATCTAGTCCAAGGTCACTTTTTTAAATAGAGAACTTGAGGTTAAGGGAGAATAAATTACTTAATCAAATTCCCAAAAAGGGTAAGAATGAACAGTATCAGGCTGCCATGTTTTTCATATTTCTATAAAGTACCTTTTATTTTCTTATATAGACATTTCCAGAAAAAAGATAACAAGTGGCATTCCAATCACTCAGTGCACACAGTTATGCATATCGTATCATCTGATCCACAGCTCCAGTTCACTAATATAGATAGATTATAATATTTAGGAAATAAAAAGATGCAGCTCTATTTTATAAGGTAGTTCATGCCATGTACACATGAAACTGCCTGGTATATAGTTAGAAGACCTCGTAAATAGCTAAAATCTTGGCTATTAATTTTGTTGTAATAAAACTTTGAGGACATGTAAATGGTACTATGTTATGTTTAATCAAAGAAGGGTGACCTCACTTTCCTAGTGATGGAACTTCGGTAGATGCATTCAAAGAGCTAACATAAATCTTAGCTTATTTTCTAGTAGCTAGCAAAAAACTTCCAAAATCACTTCATATTGTGGATATGAAAACACAAAATAATGAATAACCTCAGTTTTCCACTACCGCTGACTTCTAACACTCCATGGCTTCTAATACAATATTTGTATTTTTTAAAGAATTAAAAATTGACAGAGTATATACATACACAATCAGCTAAGATGCATGTTTCCAATAGTGTCTGCTTTACCTAACTAACGTCCAATATTGGAAGGGTAGGCAAAAATATTCAATATTATTAATACTTTTAAATTATACCATTCTAACCCTAATTATAAAATACAGAATACTATTCCATATTAATAATCATTTATCTTTATAATAATTTACTACATATAGATTCATACTACAATCCACATTAAGGTACAAATTTTAGCGAACATTAACATTAGTGATCAAAGCCCAGTATTACGTACAAATGTGTGCACTCCATACATACATACACACAACATGGTTTTCTAAGGTGTCACTGAACGTATCACAAAATGTGAATTGAGGTGTTATTTTGTAGAGGGTTCTAATATCATATTATTACCTGTTTTCGCTTGTTCATTTGACGCAACAGCATTCTTTTGCAAGAAGACAGTCTGAGGGATGCTCTACATCATCCAGCTATGAAACAGAGTTTTATAAACCCAAGTGTCCCATAGAGACATTTACTCCAATGAACTGGTATAATTCAAAATGTAATCTAACTAAACATGCTTAATAGTCTGGCTAGGAGAAGCAATACCATGGTTTAGAGAATAGTGTCTCTGGAAAGAAAAGGAAATGGACTCTTGGTTCTGCATAAAATCTTGTTAATCCTATTTCCATTTCCCCCTCCTACATTTGTAACAACTGAATAAACTGATTATGTTTTTTTATCTTATAGCTGCAATCTCTGTAGACAGACTGATTAAAATACTTACATTGATGTGATCAATATAGTTACCAATCAATAACGCTCCAGGAATTGATTTTTATAATTTGAGGAATTCTGCACCTTGATTCATTTATATGCTATTGTCTTTTTTCTAAAAATTAGGGATTGTTAATATGGAAAATAAAAAAAAGGATTAAGGGGGAAGGGCCACGTAGGGAAAATTGCAGTTCTCTACAGCATAACTGAGGAATACATGTGATTAAGGAAAAAGTGATGATTTGGGGGGGGATAAAAGCGTGGATAATTGATAGAGAACTCGTGAAAGAGGGAAGCAATTGTAAATAGATTATTGTGGATGTGGAACTGACATTTCCAGTTATCATTACTGTTTTTTGTCCTTGACACTTAAGATCTGAGGAATGTTAAGCAATGTTTCAAGAGCTGCATGTATAAGAAAATAATATTCCCGCCACCGGAAGCTGCTCTAATACAGCTTCCCCCTTCCACTCCAGGCCACGGACAGACACTCAAAGGCAAGAGTGTTATCCCTTAAAATTGTCAGTAGTTCTCTTCCCCTCAACTCCCAGTTCCAACAGCCACTTCCCTTTCTAATGGGCTGCCTTTAGCCTCACCTTCCTTCCCAGATCCAGCAGTTACTCCACAATAGATCTGCATTGCACGTCCTGTAAAGGAATGCAAGGTTTTGTCTTGGTGTTCAGTCTCTCTTCCAAGAGATACACACACACACACACACACACACAAGGTATAAATTCATATTACTGCCAATGGTTTCAAAGAATCACTTTTCTGGCAGAAGAAAATCAAGGGATTTCATTACTAATGGCGCATTGAGTCATACAGCTGACGGTATTTGGCAGATTATTAACGAGCCTTTAATCCTGGGTTGTTTGTCGTGTATGAAATCGGAACTTAAGAGCACCATCTACATTAGCAAAAGCAGGTTGATAATCTTTCTACTTAAAGAATATATGCCAATCTTTTAATTCACTTTATACTAAATGAGATTTAAAATCATTTGGGCAGAAAGTTACTAAATATCAGATATTTCCTAGAAATTTTAAACTTTAAATAGGTTTAACTGACCTTAACTATTCAGATATATTTGGAAAATGGCAAAAGACTTCAAGAAAATAAGTCAAAAGGACATTGTTTATTTTTCATGTATGAACTGAAATATAAAAAGCTCAGAGGAAAAGTAATAAATGTGAATAATACACAGGAAACACTTTACAAAACATTTACTTTGGAAACCGTGCTTTTTGCTGAGTTTAACAGTGGTTGGTTGAGGTATCATATTTTTATAAAAAAGGAATTCAGCAAATAAGTCATTGAGAATATGGTATAAAAGTTTAGAAAATTAGGGCTTCCCTGGTGGGGCAGTGGTTGAGAGTCCGCCTGCCGTTGCGGGGGACACGGGTTCGTGCCCCAGTCCGGGAGGATCCCGCATGCCACGGAGCGGCTGGGCCCTGAGCCATGGCTGCTGAGCCTGCGCGTCCGGAGCCTCTGCTCTGCAGCGGGAGAGGCCACAACAGTGAGAGGCCTGCGTACCGCAAAAACAAAAAAAAAAAGTTTAGAAAATTTAAATGTGAGAGCACATTACTCATGTCAAATTATGAAGAATAATGATTACATTAAATATAAGCTTATTAACACATTGGGTTAATAGTATAGTAAGGTATGGAATCATAAGGAACATTTTATAAGGATTTTGCATTTTTTTCCTAACTTGTTTGGAAAAACTTACACTTGATTTTAGTGAAACAAAGTATCTACACCTTCAACCAAGACATTCTGGATTTGTAGGTTGACTAACAGCATTCCACCAAAATTATTTTCCCTAAACCTAACTGCTATGTAGGAAAAGGTATGAGAACGTCTGTAGCAATTTCTGTATCTGTGACAATAGTAGTAAAGATTTCAAACAAAATATTCTTGAATATATATGAATATTTCAATATATGTACATATTCTATTATCAACTCATTAGCACCCAATTCTACATTCATCACATATACATTCTGTCAGTGAACATAGTGAACTGAAACCGACTCTAGGGCCCATGAGATTAAAGTCAATGCCTGTTGCAATCATTCAGCATTTAGCACAAAGCTGGAATATATTAGGTCCTAAATAGTTATTGACTAGATATATGGTGTGTCCATGTCATTCTAACTCAGTGTTCTCTACCTGTGTTTGTGAATTCCATGGATCTGTTCTTGTGTTTACATCCAAATGAAAAATTCCTGGAAGCATTTTCAGAATTATCGCGATCTGTCTATAGCTCAATGCAGCAGCATAAACTCACTGTCCATGCCTGCGTGTGTTTTTTTTTTTTTTTTTTCTTTTTTTTTTTGCGGTATGCGGGCCTCTCACTGCTGTGGCCTCTCCCGTTGCGGAGCACAGGCTCCGGACGCGCAGGCCCAGAGGCCATGGCTCACGGGCCCAGCCGCTCCGCGGCATATGGGATCCTCCCAGACCGGGGCACGAACCCGTATCCCCTGCATCGGCAGGCGGACTCTCAACCACTGCGCCACCAGGGAGGCCCCCCTGCGTGTGTTTTGAATCACACTGAGTGTGACTGCTGCTAGGCTGGCATGTTCTAGTGTAAAAAGGACAACTGTCGCATGTCCACCCTTATAATCACATTTTACCAGCTGCAAACACTAAAATTTCCTTTTAAAGTGATGACTGGGAGGTGAAAAATAGTTTAATAGAATGAAACTCAAAGGCAAGAGTATCATCCCATAAAATTCTGTCAGTAGTTCTCTTCCCCCTCAATTCCCAGTTTGAACAGCCTCTTCAGTTATTGACGTTACTGAGACTTTTAATGGTATTTCATGAAATCAACAAACTGCATCAGAATTACTTTTCACAAACTAATAAAAAAGAACATGGACAGACAATATTTGAATGATGCCTTCACTACCTGAAAGCAAAAGTACATTATGAATCATCTTATGAGCTAAAGTATGTCATGTCTTCAGTAAAAAAGGGTGGTAGAGAACTGAGATGTTTCATGGATATCGGGGCACAGGCATGGCACACTCAAAAGGAAACTTGCATCTGGTCAACTAGTATGTTCCCAGTGAGAAGGGACTGTGTTTAAGACAAAAAGCATAATCTGATGCATAATTGGAATTTCTTAATTTTGATTTTAATAGTTTTATAGTTGTATTTGCATATATTTACAAATTGTTTGGTTTACAGTTATAAAAGCATACCAATTTCTATGCCTGGTTTTATGTTTATGCATATTAAAGTAAAATTATAATAGTAATTTATCACCATTGCGTGTCTTTGATTTTTTTCCTTCTAAAGGAAATAGAGTTTAAATATATATTCAACATCTACTCCCACTCATTTGTTTAATTTGGAGAAATAATGAGACTAAAGCTTTTAATAGGCCACTCAATATTTTAATTTATATTTTTGAGCCCCTACTATGTGAAATTTAGCATCACAAGTTGAACAGTCTTTGTTCTAAAGGAGCTCATGGTCCAGCCAAACTTCCCAAACTACCTAGAGAGGAATCCAATTCAGACTGTCACTCTCTGCTATTTACAAGCTCTGTGTTTGATCATGTTACATACTTTAATTCACAATTTCTTTATCTGTAAAATATGGGTAATAATAATCAAATTTAATCCAGTATCTGTAATAATGAGGTAATGCAGATTGAACAGCCCAGAGATATATAATATTGATGTATCACTTTTCACTACCTCTCATTAAATGATTTATTTATACATATGTATACACACACACACGCACACACACACACCACAGAGAGCGAGATAAGCCACCAACTGCTGCTACATATGGTCTACTTCCTTAAGATTATACCATTGATCCTACTTCATGTATTAATTTTCAAAGAAGGAATTATATGTAACATTTACTAGCACTTAGCTACAAAAGAAATACAAATATGAAGAGCTTACAGAACAAGTTTTATGTTAGTACCTATAAAATACCTGTCATATAATAGGTGCTCAATAGAAATATGCTGAATGAATGAATGAGAGCTAATCATTGACATGGAGTCAGAACTTATTGTCTAATATCAGTTGTGTAACTATTAGTTCTGTAACATTTTTAAATTAATGAAGGGAACTGAAAGTCAAAACAGTTTTTGCAGATTATAGCATGAGAATTTTTATTAGTTGACTCTGCATTTATCATGAATAACACTGTGATAGCTAATTTTTATATGTCAACTTCAAAGGGCCAGTGGGTACCCAGATATTTAGTCAAATATTATTGTTTGTGCCTGAAAGGGTGTTTTTCCATGAGATTAACATTTGAAATACTAGACTAAGTAAAGCAGATTGCTTTCCTTAAAGTCGATGAGCCTCATCCAATCATTTGAAGGCCTGAACAAAATAAAAATGCTGACCTTCCTCTGAGTAAGCGGGAACTCCTCTTGTCTGACTGCCTTGGAGCAGGAACATGGTTTTTTCCTGCCTTCAACTTGAATTTCCTGGGTCTTGAGCCTCCTGGCCTTTGGACTGGACCTACACCATGGACTCTCCTGGGTCTCAAGTATGGCAACTGCAGATTTTGAGACTTGTCAGCCTCCATAATCACGTGAGCTAATTCCTTATTTTATATAATATACAAATATATCTTCTATTGGTTCTGTTTTTCTGGAGAATCCTAACATAATACCAACACTGACCACAAATATTTCAAAGAAACCTTCATCTTATAGTCCTATACTGATATTTTAAAAGACATTATCTTAGCACATACCAAGTTATAAACTATAAAATTTGATTGTCAAAATTTTTAAAATTTGGGGGCTTCCCTGGTGGCACAATGGTTAAGAAAACGCCTGCCAATGCAGGGAACATGAGTTCCAGCCCTGGTCCTGGAAGATCCCACATGCCACAGAGCAACTAAGCCCACATGCCACAACTACTGAGCCGGCATGCCACAACGACTGAAGCCCGAGCACCTAGAGCCCGTGCTCCGTAACAAGAGAGGCCACCGCAATGAGACACCCATGCACTGCAACAAAGAGTAGCCCCCACTTGCTGCAGCTAGAGAAAGCCCGCATCCAACAAAGACCCAATGCAGCCAAAAATTAAAAATAAAATAAATAAATTTAAAAAATAAAATTTAAAATTTTTCTAAAAACATGATCTGCTCTGAAGTTTTCTCATTCTGTGTTTGTATTTAGCTTTACATTCCTCATTAAAGAAAAACTGGATGCAATGTTTTTGTTTATATATATGTATATTTCCTTCATGGAAATTTGAGGTTCCAGTTCATGCTAGTTTATTCATTTTCCTTAAAAAAGTTAGATTTTAAACCTTAGGTTTCTCTTAGTTATAACATGTATTTTAACATTATCTTCTAACCTAGGAAGTAATGATGAGGGATAAAACATCTGAGAAACACCATTATCACCCCTTAGTACACATATAACCATTCAATAGTATTATTTTAATATTTGAAGAGTAAAGTTGTCCAGATAAATTAATTATTAAACAATCTTGGAACATAATGAGAAAATGTTCTACAAAATCAAGATTTCTTCTATTTAAATAGATTCTTCCAGTGAAGTCTACAATGGATTCTTCCAAGGAAATTTTTGAAAGACTGCAATTATATTAAGACTAAACACTGGTGTTAAGCAAACATAGAATACAATTTTATCTCACTGAGAAACTGATGATGTAGTTCTTTTCCATCTCTAATGTATGATCCTATCATTAAAATCAACTTATCAAATAGACATTCTTACTATTCTATTTCTTTACAGACTCAACAATTAAATGCCTCTAAAATTGCTTAGATAAGTTTACAATGTGACAGTTGATATTTGATCCTTTGCTTCCTTCATAAACAATGATTATAGCATAGCATGAGCTTTCAAAGAGAAAAAAGTACATTAGTCAAAGCCATGGTAATAAAACTTTAAGTGAAAACAGCTCTTTTATCCAAAAGCTTTAAAACCATTGAGAGCACTTAAAACAGTCCATCACTCTTTCTTGTACCTTGAGAACAGAGACCATGTTTGATTCTTCTGTGTATCTCCAGAGTCAAACAGTGACACATATTTGGAGTACTGTATATAAATGGCTGTTGAATTAATGTTGAATTAATTAATTATAAATACCTAGATTGGTCTTATGTCTTCCACTATAACATCCTTAACTTCTAAGAAAATATTGACTTTTTAATATCATATACATGTGTAATATCTTATACGTATTTACTTGAGACAATAAAGGGAGAAAAACAGTAGTTTTTTGTTTTGGTTTGTTTTGGTCTGCTTCTCCACTAGAATACAAACCTCATGGGAACAGACTTTGTCTCTCTTTGTTACTAATATATGCCCAAATCCCATACCAGTGCCTGGGCCATATTAAGTAATCAATAAATATTTATTGAATGAATGAATGAAAGATAATTTGAGATCAATGGTATTTCCTACCACTGTGGCTCATTCCATACAACATAATTGAGGGGTTAAAAAAATGCTTGCAGAGTGGCAGTGAAAGAACAAATGAGGTTGGAGGGGATAAATACATCCCCACAGTTAAGTTATTTGCTCTAAGAATGCATCTAAGCCTTTTGTTTTCTGACAAAGAAAAGAAAAGTCTGCACTTACCCAAGAGGAAGGAAATTGGTAAATAACCTGAAAGGGGCTCCGTCCGAGGCAGCCACCACAGGCCCCGCGGCTTCGCCTTCACCTTGGCCTTCACGCCCGCCACGCTAAGCATGCGGCCCTCGCAGGTGCGAGGCCGCCGTCAACAGCCATTTCACCCTGGAGCTCCACGTCTCTTTCGTGTGCCTGGCTGCGGCCTTTTACCTCGACCGCGACGACGTGGCCTTGAAGCACTTCAGCCGGTTCTTCCTGCGCCGCTCCCACGAGCACAGCCGGCGGGCCCAGGGCCTGAAGCGCCTGCAGAACCAGCGCGGGGGCCGCCTCAACTTCCAAGACATCAGGAAGCCACTCAGTGATGAGTGCAAGAGCGGCCTCAGGGCCATGAAGTGCGCCTTGTTCCTGGAGAAGCAAGTGACCCGGAGCCTGCTCCACTGCACCAGCTGGCCACCGACAAGTGCGACCCCCACCTGCGCCACTTCCTGGCAACTCACTACCTCAGCCAGTAGGTGGCGTTCATCAGAGAGCTGGAGGGTCATGTCACCACCCTGAGCACGATGGGGGCCCAGGACGTCGACCTGGCAGGGTACCTCTTTGACAAGCTCACCCTGGGCGACAGCGACAAGAAGAACTGAGCCTGGACTGGACCTCCCCAGAGCCACGGGGAGACCAGAGCCCTGGTCACCGTGCCTGCCATGCAGACGGCAACAGTGCCCTTGCAGAAGAAGTTCACTTTTGTTTTTGGTTTTTTTTTTTGCAACAAGTGCAGGACTCTCTTTTCCTGGACTTTATCACTTAAGTTTTTTTCTTCCAGTTTTTCCGTTTCTTCCAATAAAGTTATTGGTTCATAAATAAATAAAGGTCTCTGGTTGATTCATGTGGGCAAATCTCTCATTTTTAAGTTTTAAAACAGGTATCCAGGAGTTTCTGAACACAGCCATACCCCAACCATATGCAGCTCAGGATCTCCACAGTGGGAGGGAGAAGGTGTTCCATGGGGCTCTGGAAAACACAAAATCAGTCTTCCCCTTATAAATAATGTAGGTATATGCGGGGTAGACTGGGGTGGGGTGGGGTGAGGTAGGGGTCGCTGGTGAATGTGGGTGCCTGTGCATAGTGAAAGTATACAACCATAGCCTGAAAATCATGACTGCAGTTGCCTCTGGGGAACAAGTGAAGGGAATGGGATTGGGCAGGGATTAAAACAAAGGGTGTCTTCAGTTTCACCTGAAATGTTTATGTGCATTAATTATGCAAATACTAATGGTTAAGTATGAGTAGCAAGATGGGGGGTGGAGGGGTTTGGAAGTCTGAATGGTGGAGTATCTCTTTGACAAGTTCACTCTGGGCAACACTGATAATGGAAAAATGAGTGTTAGGCTGTCTTGCTCAGAAACACGGGGGTGACTTCCCATGGTCACCAATGCCTGGAATGCATGTTGTAATAACAAAACATCCACTTATGTATGTTTTCTTTCTTTGTATCTTATGTATATATGCATGCTTGTGTGTGTGTGTATATATATATGTATATACATATATATATATATATATTTTTTTTAATTCCAACCAGCAGCAGAGTTCATTTTGAAGTTCATTAGGAAGACGCCCTTTGTTCAAAAGCAGTTCAGCGATCACATTACTGGAAATGATATAGCTGCTTCCTAGACCTTTCCTGAGCCTGGCTCTATTTCTGCCCTTGGGTTTCGTATATCCAACTTTGATTTACTTTTTGTTATTTGCTACCAAGAGAACCTAAGCTAATATGTCTTATTATCAACACACTTTTACCAGCCTCCACTGTATTTACAGTAGAGTAAATAGCTCTTCTAGGGTACTAAATGACATTTTCCCCTTTATCCCTACTACAGAGTCCACTGCACGGAAAAAGGATCAAGGGTGGAAGGGATTAAGTAAGAACAATTTCCCGAATGGAAATACAGAATACTGAAGCCTGCTACCATATGCATCTCTTCTCACCTAAAAGTGTTTTCCTCATAATTTACAGAATTTTAATTCCTTAGATCAGCCTTCCCAAGACTGTGTTCAGTATCAGCCAGTGCCTCAAAAACATTCACAAGTGTTCAGTGGAAAACTTGTATTAATCGAATTAGCAGGATTTTTTGTTTTGTTTTTTCAGTTTTTGTTTATTCTAGGAATTTTATGTCTGATGTAAAAAATATACATTTTGAATGTATACCATGGAGATAAAATATTCAGTGTTTCCCAAACATTCTGATCATGGGATTCTTTTTCTACCAAATCTCACAGAACAGTATTCCAAAGAAAATAGCTTTGGAAACAACGTTAAAAGGTCCCACTGTGGCCTCCTCTGGTGGCGCAGCGGTTAAAAATCCGTCTGCCAATGCAGGGGACACAGGTTTGAACCTTGGTCTGGGAAGATCCCACATGCCGCGGAGCAACTAAGCCCATGTGCCACACTACTGAGCCTGTGCTCTAGAGCCCGCAAGCCACAACTACTGAAGCCTGTGCACCTAGAGCCCGTGCTCCGCAACAAGAGAAGCCACCAAAATGAAAAGCCCATGCACCACAATGAAGAATAGCCCCCACTTGCCGCAACTAGAGAAAGCCCGCATGCGGCAACAAAGTCCCAACGCAGCCAAAAAATAAAATAATATAAAAATAAAGTAAAAAAAAAAAAAGGGGGGCCCTTCGTGTGTTGTTCCAGAAGCACATACCTGGTAGCTAAACCTCCTTCACTTTCACTTAGAGGTCATTATGAGAAACTGGAACCTTTGCTGTGAAGGTTTCAGCACAGTAAGCTTTAGACAGTAAGTGTAATGCAGGGCCCTCACCGTGACAGTGGGGAGATACCACACACATCCATTTGGTTTCCTGATAGGTAACTCCCAACACTGTATTTTTCCATCTATTCTAATTTCCATTTCTAAATGACTGGCTTCTGGGAATGATAACACTGATGTTTCTCCAGCACTTGTATCAAAGTCAAGAGAAAGTTTAAGGCTGCTAAGTAGTTTATATTCTTCACCTCCCTCTACCTATGTATTCATCTCACCAGCAAATTGGGATGGAAAACTTTTAAAGGGTAAGTAACTTTTCTGTATCTGGATCGTGGTGGTGGTTACACCTGGTATACAATTACCAAAATTAATCAAACTGTACCTTTGAAATTGGTAGATTTTAATGCAAGTAAATAATAATAATAAATAATAATCTCAATAAACAAAGAGGTAAAAACAGCGCAACAGGACTTAATACTCTAGAGACAGGCAGAGTGTGCAGGGATACTTAAAAACCACAGGATAGGGCCTCCCTGGTGGCGCAGTGGTTGAGAGTCCGCCTGCCGATGCAGGGGACATGGGTTCGTGCCCCAGGTCTGGGAAGATCCCACATGCCGCGGAGTGGCTAAGCCCGTGAGCCACGGCCGCTGAGCCTGCGCGTCCGGAGCCTGGGCTCCGCAACGGGAGAGGCCACAACAGTGAGAGGCCCGCGCACGGCAAAAAAAAAAAAAAAAAAAAAAAGAAGAAGAAGAAGAAAAGGAGAGCTTAGAAGCTTTCCTTCAAATGGGCCCCTGCTATGATACCCTGAGCCATTTGATACAAAACCTCAAGGTACACAGAAGACTTTGGGGGCCAGTCTGATTCTTCCTTCTCCTATTACAGAGAAAGAGGAAAACATCCTTTCCTTTCCAAACATCCATCATCTCTCCCCCTCTCTACCTCCTGAAAGAGCTCAATTCCACATACACTGTTTATTCTAGGCAATAGGCTGGGAATACGGAACAAAACTCTTTGCATGCTATATTCTATGTCCTGACTCCTAGAAAGTTGTTTCTGTTATCTTATTAACCACAACTTTCATTTGTCTACTGTTTGGCTGATTAATTCGATTCAACAGGCATTTACTCTTTTTTAAAAAATAAAGTCCAATATTCTCGACTGTTTATTCTAATTTTATTTTATTTTATTTTATTTTATTTTATTTATTTATTGGCTGCGTTGGGTGTTCACTGTTGCGCATGGGCTTTCTCTAGTGGTGGCGAGCGGGGGCTACTCTTCATTGCGGTGTGCAGGCTTCTCATTGTGGTGGCTTCTCGTTGCAGAGCAGGGGCTCTATGCATGTGGGCTTCAGTAGTTGCAGCACGTGGGCCCTAGAGAGCATGGGTTTCAGTAGTTGCGGCATGTGGGTTCAGTAGTTGTGGTGCAGGGTCTCGAAGGTGTGTGAGCTTCAGTAATTGAGACTCACGAGCTCTGGAGCGCAGGCTCAGTAGTGTGGCGGCCAGGCTTAGCTGCTCCGCGGCATGTGGGATCTTGCCAGACCAGGGCTCAAACCCGTGTCCCTGCATTGGCAGGTGGATTCTTAACCACAGCACCACCAGGGAAGTCCCAATCATTTATTCTTAATAAATGAGTCTGTGCTGGGGAATCAAAGTTAAATAAGACATGTACTTGGTCCAGTTAAACTAAATATATTAGCACTTTGCCCATTTTCTAAGAGGAAAATACAAGTCCAATATGAGGTTATTTTCACAAACAATTAAATCAATAGTATAGCTAGGGAGTGTTTTCATTTATTACTCTCCATTTTATCTTTATAAAGAGGTATGCTACCCAGTCGTTCAACAAACTCACAAATGGGAATGCAGCAATTTTTAATAAGTATGAGAAATAATGTAGGCCAGCCATTCTTCCTCTCTGAATGGTGGACTCTAAATGAATCTAAAGCATCATCAAAAAAATACAATAAATCAAAAAAAAATGAAGCATCATCATAATGACCATCATCTGGGTAAATTATGCTGTCGAAATCATATGTTAAGTAACTTCCTCTTCCTAATAAAAAGGAATGTTACCTGATGGGGAGAGAGAATTTGGGGAAGAGCAATAATACAACATGATCAACAGATGACATTTTAGCAAACAAGGACACTCACTTGTTTACATATTTTACACTGCTGTTGCCTAGAGACAGAGGAGGCACCTGAAGGTATATTTTACTAGTGTGGGTCACACAGCAGCCTTCTACGGAACTGGTATAAAAATATCTTTCCAAAACTAGTAAAAAAAAAAAAAGTTATTTCCACTGTAGATTGGAACCTGTAAGTAATCTATAGGTAAATGTAACCTAAAAAAATTAGGGCAGCCTTAATGGCAGTTCTTTATATAAGAAATACATACTTGCTGAAAGCTTTTACAGCATCACTAGCTTGCATCCACTAATAAAAACAGCCTACACTTTTTTTTTTTACATCTATTGGAGTATAATTGCTTTACAATGTGGTGTTAGTTTCTGCTTTATAACAAAGTGAACCAGTTATACATATACATATGTTCCCATATCTCTTCCTTCTTGCGTCTCCCTCCCTCCCACCCTCCCTATCCCACCCCTCTAGGTGGTCACAAAGCACTGAGCTGATCTCCCTGTGCTATGCGGCTGTTTCCCACTAGCTATCTATTTTACGTTTGGTAATGTATATATGTCCATGCCACTCTCTCACTTTGTCATGGCTTACCCTTCCCCCTCCCCATATCCTCAAGTCCATTCTCTAGTAGGTCTGTGTATTTATTCCTGTCTTACCCCTAGGTTCTTCATGACATTTTTTTCCTTAGATTCCATATATATGTGTTAGCATATGGTATTTGTCTTTCTCTTTCTGACTTACTTCACTCTGTATGACACACTCTAGGTCCATCCACCTCACTACAAATAACTCAATTTCGTTTCTTTTTATGGCTGAGTAATATTCCATTGTATATACGTGCCACATCTTCTTTATCCATTCATCCGATGATGGACACTTAGGGTGTTTCCATCTGCTGGCTATTGTAAATACAGCTGCAATGAACATTTTGGTACATGACTCGTTTTGAACTTATGTTTTTTTGAATTATGGTTTATGGTATATGCCCAGTAGTGGGATTGATGGGTCATATGGTAGTTCTATTTGTAGTTTTTTAAGGAACCTCCATACTGTTCTCCATAGTGGCTGTACCAATTCACATTCCCACCAGCAGTGCAAGAGTGTTCCCTTTTCTCCACACCCTCTCCAGCATTTATTCTTTCTAGATTTTTTGATGATGGCCATTCTGACCAGTGTGAGATGATATCTCATTGTAGTTTTGATTTGCATTTCTCTAATGATTAATGAGGTTGAGCATTCTTTCATGTGTTTGTTGACCATCTGTATATCTTCTTTGGAGAAATGTCTATTTAGGTCTTCTGCCCATTTTTTGATTGGGTTGTTTGTTTTCTGTTATTGAGCTGCATGAGCTGCTTGTAAATTTTGGAGATTAATCCTTTGTCAGTTGCTTCATTTTCAAATATTTTCTCCCATTCTGAGGGTTGTCTTTTGGTCTTATTTATGGTTTCCTTTGCTGTACAAAAGCTTTGAAGTTTCATTAGGTCCCATTTGTTTATCTTTGTTTTGATTTCCATTTCTCTAGGAGGTGGGTCCAAAAGGATCTTGCTGTGATTTGTGTCATAGAGTGTTCTGCCTATGTTTTCCTCTAAGAGTTTGATAGTGTCTGGCCTTACATTTAGGTCTTTAATCCATTTTGAGCTTATTTTTGTGTATGGTGTTAGGGAGTGTTCTAATTTCATTCTTTTACATGTAGCTGTCCAGTTTTCCCAGCACCACTTATTGAAGAGGCTGTCCTTTCTCCACTGTACATTCCTGCCTCCTTTATCAAAGATAAGGTGACCATATGTGTGTGGGTTTATCTCTGGGCTTTCTATCCTGTACCATTGATCTATCTTTCTGTTCTTGTGCCAGTACAATACTGTCTTGATTACTGTAGCTTTGTAGTATAGTCTGAAGTCAGGCAGCCTGATTCCTCCAGCTCTGTTTTTCGTTCTCAAGATTGACTTGGCTATTTGGGGTCTCTTGTGTTTCCATACAAATTGTGAATTTTTTTGTTCTAGGTCTGTGAAAAATGCCAGTGGTAGTTTGATAGGGATTGCACTGAATCTGTAGATTGCTTTGGGTAGTAGAGTCATTTTCACAGTGTTGATTCTTCCAATCCAAGAAAATGGTATATCTCTCCATCTATTTGTATCACCTTTAATTTTTGACTCTTAAGGACATTTGGTTTGTTTTCAGTTTGTGCTAATGCAAATCATGGACAGGAATCCTGCTGTACCGGTTATTCTGGTGCATTTACACAGGGCAGGGGTGAGGGCTGCAGGCTCACAGGCTCTTTATATACCTTCAGTTGATGGAGAGGCTAAATGCTTTCCAAAGTAGTTGTGTCGATTTGTACTCCAGTGTAAGCAGGGTAGAAGATTCCCATAGTACTCCAGGTCCACAATACCTGATACTACCAGACTTTGTGTATTTGTCCAGCTCATTGGCATGTAGTTTCCTTGGTTTTGACTCACTTGTCTCTTATTACTTAATGAAGTCGTACGCTTTTCTGTGTTTACTGGCTGTTTGGACTTCCTTTTTTATGAGGTTTACATCAACTATAGTTATTTTTTATTATTTTTAAATTATTTTTTTATTTTTGGCTGTGTTGGGTCTTCACTGTTGTGTGCAGGCTTTCTCTAGTTGCGGCGAGCGGGTGCTACTCTTCATTGCGGTGGCTTCTCGTTATGGAGCACAGGATCTAGGCGCGCGGGCTTCACTAGTTGTGGCACATGGACTCAGTAGTTGTGGTTCGCAGGCTCTAGAGCGTGGGCTCCATAGTTCTGGCGCGTGGGCTTCGCTGCTCCGCAGCATGTGGGATCTTTCCGGACCAAGGCTCGAACACATGTCCCCTGCCTCGGCAGGCAGTTTCTTAACCACTGCGCCACCAGGGAGGTCCAACTGTTGTTATTTTGAATTCTTCTCCGTTTCCAAGTAATATTCTTACATGACTATTATGTCACTAAATTGGAGGCATTATCTGTTCATTTTCTAACTTACTAAGAAGTAAGGGTTTAGTTCCTTTACACTCTTTCCTATGTCCACACTGCTCAGTAAAGTTATGCCATCATGAGTTATTCCACTGCTCATGATCTCTTTCACTTGTAGTGATATACCTAAAAACCTACATTGTTGATCAACTAGAAACTCTCTCAACGTCACGCTTTGTAAAATGAGGACATTCATACCATCTTCCCTTTTTCCTACTTCCTGTCTACCTTCCAAACCTAGCTTTTACGTTGTCAAAGTTGAAATTTATATTCTGTTCTATGTGCAGTTAAGTCTTCTGTTATTTGAGAGTCAGTATGGAGTAAGGTTTAAGAGAACAGGCAGAGAGCCTAAACTCAAAGCCTCAATCCAACCTTAAATTAGGTACAGCCTGGGCAAGCTTCCTTCCCTGTCTTAGCTTCCTGTTCTCAAAAGTGGGAATGATATTAGCACCAACCTCATAAGGCTATTCAGAGGATTAAATGAGTTAATATATGCAAAAACACTGAGAGCCTAATATATATTAAGTATATACTAGTACACAATACATTTCAGTACATACCAAGTTAATACTAATACATACTAAGTATAGTTTATGTTAGTTATTTGTGATTACATGCAAGTTGACAATAAAAGCTGCAAACCAAGACAGCATTGCCATTATTACAATGAAATTAATATTGCCCACTGCAGATGTACTGTGTCTCTGTGTATAGACTACACCTCGTTCCGTACTGTGCCAGTGTCACTGCCCTTGTGCACGGTGACCACATACCCCAAACCACCTTGGGCTGTTCCAGTTTATACCTGTTGTCCTGATGTTATAGCATTAGAGCGCCTCCTTACACTATTGAAGTGTAAGGAGTATGGACAAGTTCTGGTTTGGACAACAAATTAGATAGGTGGTCATTACCCCTGTGTGTCACTGAAAAGGGGCACATCTATAGTGTCAAGTTTAAGTGGATTCTTCCCTTCCTCACCAATAGTAGGTTAAAAATCAACCAGAGTTTAGTTGGCTTCAGGTTTATGTCCGTATAGCCCTTTCTCCTCTGGAGTTCAAGTTCCTTCTCCTCTTCGTCTCCCTCCTCCCTTCCAACAGTGCCTAATACCTAGTAAGTACAATATGCCTCAAGGTGTTTCTAAGCTCTCAATCACACAATCAATAGAAGCCTCTCCACTCTAGACTAGCTGCAATCTGCACTGAATCCCCTATTACCTTCCTTCTTGGTTTATTGCCTCATTTTGCTGGATTATTTCTATAAATAGCTTAAGGTGTAGCACAGGAGGTCAATGTTTCAAATTTCTTTGTGTACAAAATATCTTCTTCAGCCTCCACTTATGACTCATAGTTTGGCTGGATACAAACCCCTAGGGTGAAAATTATGTGCCTGAAAAACTTTGGAGATATCTTTCTAATGCCTTCCAGGATCCATGGTGCTCATGACAAGTATGATAAAGTCAGATTTTAACTTTTTTTTTAGGTGACCTGTATTTTTCTCTCTGGAATGGATGTATCCTCTCAGTATTTTATTCTATTTTAATTTATTTTTTCAGTATTTTAAAGATTCACAATGAAGGGTGCCTAGGTATGAGTCTATTCTTGCTCATCTTGCATAACTATTTTCAATCTGAGGCCTGATGTCTACTTTGAGCTGTGGGGAATTTTGTTGCCCTTTGACAGCTTCCCTCCATTTTTTTTCTGGGTCTGGAGTTTCTAATAGTAACATGTGGGATCTCCCAGATGCAACCTCTCTAACATATTTCTATCACATTTTCCATTGTGTCTTTCTTTTTTATATACTGAGAAATTTTTTAAATTCCTACTGAATTTATTTCAGCAACCATATTTTCATGTCCAGGAGATCTCTCTTGCTTTCTGACCATTCTCTTTTTAATTAACTCCCTAGTCTTATTTTATAGTGGCTAGCTCTTTTTAAACCTCTCTCAGGATATTACTTAAGGTTTTTCCTTAAATTATTCTGTTCCCTAAATTGTCCCTGGTCCTACTAGGATATGTTTTCACTCTTTCCCCCTCTCTCATGTTGTAAGCTTTACTCAACTATCAGGCAAATGACAGTTATTTTCTATTTAAGAATGAGTGCAGAAAGCTCCCTGAAGTCAATGATTGATTGGCTTCTTATGCAGGAAGAAGCAGGCAGTAACTGTAACAGGATCTCCCCCAAACACAATTTTCTAGGGTGTAAAAACTCACACTAGCTGCCCTAGTTCTCACCAGTTTCACTGTTTTCAAAATGAAATCATATCATTTCAGTAGCATGAGGGTGGGGCTGGGAGTCCACTCCTCCAAACACAACCCTTCAATGAGCTCCCCTATTTCAGTCACACTTTTAACTAACTCCACCCTCTCTCCTACATGCGCATCAAAGCACAGAGCTACTTCTGCGGGTGGGGTCAGAATCCTCCTCAGTTGCAGGTGGTCCCTGTGCATATTCTAGGTGATGCCTTTCCTCTGTTCTACTGCTTCGGTCTCACACTTTTCCACCTGTCTTCTGTCTTTCAAAACTATGTTGAAATCTCTTGATTGTTGTGGGTTTATATACTTAAACACTTTGATACCATCATTGTAGTGTCTTGTCAAAATGGAGAAGAGATAAAAGGGTTCTCATGCATTCTGAATCTGCTACTCTGTGGTCCCAGTGTTTAAACTTCTTGGTCTTCCCCAGTGTCTATCATTGCTTTTAGAAATACAATCTCCTGGTCTACTCGTGAAGGAAATGAATACACCACATCTAAAATGACAAGGAATGCGGGTTAGATGCACTAGGGTCTTGTCGTACTCTGCCATTTATTAATAAACCACTTACGTGCTACAAATTGTAGGTGCTCATTTATAAAATGAAAGGGGTAACTCTACATGAACTATAGATTTCTCCTACTCTAACTCATAATTTCTAAGGTCTTTTCTTAAAATTTCTCTATATTACCATTAATTTTCATTAAAAAAATAAAAATCTAACTTTCTCTTTTGAAAATCAAACAGTAATCCCCATAGTCCTACAATAATGGGATAATTAGTTCTGAAACCTGTCAAGCTTCATGTTTCATATGAAAAGAAAATCACATTATATAATTTTTAAATTTAAGTAATTAAATTTAAATAATTTTTAAAAATTAAACATGGACTTCATAGCACAAAGACAAGGTCCCCCCAAATGGTGCTCCTTTATTTACTAGAAGTGTTCAGCTCTGCACTGAAGTTGAAATAAAATAAATATATTATTTTTGAGGTGCAAAAATTTCTTATGAAAATCAATTTTTCTTTTCTGTCCATACAAACAAAAGTATGCAATGACATTAGAGGTCAGGTTTATTTGGTAATAGAATGTAGCTTCTTGATATTTTTGATTTTAGGAAAGGAGAATATCAACATCAAAACATTTTTCAACTTTACTTTTATTTAAAATGAGGGCATATTTTCCTCTTATAAAAAGAGAGTTCAAATAGAACTGTCAGTTTTCTCATCTTTAAACAAGATCACTGAAGCAGCTGACTGTATTCATTCAGAACTCAATTTCCTTATCTTATGATCACTAAGGTTCTCCCTACATCTAATATACTAAGGTTCTAAGGAAAGGAAAATATATTACTAACAACATGTTTTGATTTTTATTTCTTAGAGTTCAAATGTCCACCATTCACCTTGGTCTAAGCTTAAGGAACCATTCAAGGGGATACAATGCAGATGGGAGGAGAAAACAGAACCCTCACACAAGCTGTGCAGTGTTGCAATCAGGCTTCCATTTGAAAAATAATCTTCTCTATGGCTTTAAAGTGATAACTTTGTACCTGCACTGCTTCTTGTTTCAAACGGATTTTCTCTGGCTCTTCCTGAACACGTTCTGAGGAATCATCAGCCTCTTCCACTTCTGAGGAGGAAGGACTCTCTACAGTCACAGTCATAGGAAATTCTGATGGACCTGAGTGTCTGAGGCAGAAGATAAGAAATCACAGAGTTGTTACACTAAAGTGCAAAGAAAGAAAACAAGATTGTATAAAAGACAACACAAGCCAGATACCAAGTATCCAAATATTAGAGGACATTTAACAAAAGTGATCTGAGGTATCATTCTTTATAAATGTCTCTCACTGCTCCTTAGTCTAAGACAGGCAATGGCTAAGTAAAATTACAGGAACTTATTTTTGCTATGTTACTGTACAGACCTCTGTTGTAAAAGGTTAGGATTAGTAATAGGAATTTCCCATATTATTTTATTAAGTTTCTTTCACAGAAGCCAAGTGAAGATCCAAGGTAAACATTTTTTCTCAAATCAACTTTATACTGCAAATGAAAAATTTATTCTTCACCGTCAGACAAAAACAGTCTGGAAGAAAATGTAGTTTTTCAGAGGAAAATACATCAGCAAAGGGACTAATGAATAATCAGAAAGTCAACATATCTAAGCTGTGAATAATAGACATTAGAATTTTAAAAAATAAATCACATACACATACACAACTAAAAGTGACCCATCAAAAATTTCAACTTCTCACCACCCTCAAGCCAAAACTAGGGCAACAGTAATACAATTCTCCCATCAAGCTTCACTGCCACTGCAATGTTGTTCAATAGGACATTTCCAAACATTTAAAACCTGACCTGGCCACAACCCCATAAAAGTCTACAGATCATAAAGAAGTGTGCAGGGGGCTTCCCTGGTGGCGCAGTGGTTGAGAGTCCACCTTCCGATGCAGGGGACACGGGTTCGTGGCCTGGTCCAGGTAGATCCCACATGCTGAGGAGCGGCCGGGCCGTGAGCCATGGCCACTGAACCTGCGTGTCCAGAGCCTGTGCTCCGCAATGGGAGAGGCCACAACAGTGAGAGGCCCATGTACGACAAAAAAAAAAAAAAAAAAAAAAAGAAGTGTGCTGGGATTATATAACCACGCAGAAAACAGTTCACTAGGACATCATTTTGACAACAAGCAGCAAACCCTGCAGCATAGGAAAACCCTAACAGGAGAACGAGGTGCACACGCCTCTCTCTGGGAATGCAAGGCCAGGACTGACACCCAAGAAGCTCTTCTCTCAACCTCAGCAGTGGTGCCTTTCACAGAGCAACTATGCAGTCTCCCAAGACCACTGGGAAGGAGAATCTGATACTGACAGTATTAGCTTGCCATGAGGCCATAAGCGAGGGAATGTGTGTGGCCTTGGTGAGAGAGCAGAGGTTTGGGAGATGCTGCTTTATACTGGCTTTCAGATCAGGACTTTGTACATTTAGCCCGCAAACAACGTTTCTTGAAAACGTGTGAACATTCTTGAGTATAACAGCTCCGTGTGAGGGGTCAGAAATGGCAGTCAAGTTCGCTTCACTGGGTAACAGCTGATTTGCGGACTGGAAAACAGGCTTCCTTGTTTACAGAAATAACCACAAGGCTGCCTGCTGTGTGCCAAATCCACACAACTACACAGTTGCATTGGGAGAGCGACCAAACATGTTTTACATGGATTTATTTCAGAGAGGGAAATGCTTCTTGTAAGGCTCTGTCAGTTTAAAAAGCAAGAAGAATGACCATCCACCTTTCCCAATTCAGGCCCTATATATCATAAATATGATAGCTACAAACCAGCAACTGATTACCTACATCACAAGCTTTGATGAATGGAAAGCCCCTAAAAAGATATCAACAAAACGAAGTTAGATCTTCATGTAAATACATCACCAGTTAAACCCACTTAATACAACTATTTAGAATTATGTACAGTATCCATACAGAATTGTGTATAAAAATAAATAAGCTCAAAAGAAGGACCTGGAAGGCTCTGCTTTGGAGAAAACTGAACAGCATTAAGCCGACTGGCTTGGTAATAACTCTCTGAACTGCTGACAGGCCCCTTCAGTTCCTATGTTCAGGATGGTTGAGATTTCAGTCTCACTTCTTTAAATGGTGATATTAATCGTTCTCTAATTTACCACTCTGTGTAACGAGGATGGACCTGAGATTAAGTGTCTCAGGAAGAAGATAGGGAACCACAGAGTTGTTAAACTCAAGTGCAAACACTGGGGATTCAACACTATGGTTTATGCAACAGCAATTCACATCACCATTTGGTCATATTCTTTCTACAAAAAAGCTGCACTCACATGCATGAAAAGACAAAAATTAACTGCCATCTGTATCAATATGTTAGTGTGCTTCAATCACATATGTTTTCATGAAAGTTTAAACATAAAATCACCTTTAAGATCTTGACCATGTGATCTGTTCCCTGCCAGGTCAGATTATACCCCGTGAAGTTTACTGTCTTAACAGTGATAGAGTTCTTTATACCTTGACAAGTAACTAAAAGGAAAAAAAAAACCACACACACACAATAAGATGAAGAGCCTATACATTTGTCAATCTTGACTTATTTGCTTTTCTTGAGTCAATTGGAGGTTTATAGCCACATTCTAAAAATCATTAACTACAATCTTCCCAAACAGGTAATTGATGAACTGATGCATCCTAAAACTCGTCAGTAACAAAGTGTTATTCCAGTTTACAGCAACAGTTTAATTCTATTTAGGTACTAAAACTGAATACACTGAATACTGCAAACTTTATTCCCAACCACTCAGTAAAGTACTACATACTTTTGAGACAAAGGAAAAAAAAAAGAAAAACCTAAAAAGCATAAGACTCCTCCGATTTTCATTTCCAATGATACATGCCAATCTTGATGATCAATCAGCAATTTAAACGTCAACTGTAAACCCAGTATTTTATTAGCTGCTCTGCAGTGTACTAGAGCAATAGAAGAGAGAGGACCTCAAACCCTCTGTTCCCTCAAATTGAAAGGCAGGCGTCCTGACCCCTCCAGACCACTACTGGACACAGAGAGGGCACACTAATCTTTCAGGACCCTAATCAAGAGTCACCTGCTTTGTGATTACTTCCATGACACACCCTCACCTACACCACTGAATTTGCTGCTCCTACGGGACGTTACATATATTTTCTATTTTAACACAGTGCATCATAATTATGATTGCAGATAGATGTTCTAAAAATTGAAATAGAATGATGACTTTTTTGCTCTTCATCTTGCTATTTCCCTTCCTATTTCTTGAAGAGAAACCATAAAAATATAAACAAACAGAGAAAACAGAAAATATACAAAACATGTGGTTTGTGGCTTAACACAAACTTAAGTAAGATTAATTCTGACAGTATCCAGCATGACAAACTTCCATGGTACAAATGAGAATGGACCAAGGTTTGAGCAGGTACAGGACACAATCCAGGCCTGAACAACACCAACAAAAGGTAGACAGGAAAATGTACACAGACGTGGTGTGTAGGAAATCACGAGACCAGTCTGATGGGAAGAGACTTAAACAAGACTGAAACTCACTTTCTAAACCTCCATCCCCAACTGGACAATTCACAAGACACAGGTGCACCAAAGAAGCCAATTATTCAATCCCTTTAATGGGGAGGAACAGTTGAAACTTTTATTGGCTTAGTTCACCCCAAAAGCAACTATCAAATGTTGGCAGCACACAATGAAGGCTTACCTTTGTTAACATAGTTAAGTCTCTCTCTCTCACAACTAGCCCACTTAGCTCCGCGTTCCTTAGTGCACCCGACGCACTTACACAGCATTTATGAGCTTTACACAACTGGAAGGTCACATCTTTATTTCTTATTGCAGGAACACGACTTCTGTAAACTCTTTTTCTGTCACAACCTAAAGCAAAATTATCGTAAAATGAGTGATTTAAACCATACATTATATCATCATTAAAAAGTATCTAAATAAAAACAAAAGCATCTGCTCTGTGCTAAGGATTAGAAACAACCCCTGCCCTTAAAGCCTTCATTAAGGAGGAAGATGTATAAACTCAAAATTTCAATCACATGAGATAAATAAACGTAACCTTTATGCACAGAGGTTCCTATGGAGGCAAAAAGTTATATCTAAGAGACGGCTTCATGATAACCCTGAAGTACAGTCTAGAAAGATGAGGCTATGCAGAGTTGGAGTAGGAGGTGCATTAACTGCAGAGGGAACATCTGTGAAAAGACACTCAAGCCTGACTCCTGCTGGGCACTGTAAATACTGCAGGTGGGGATGACTAAAGGCCAGGGGTCCAAGTGTGAGAAGAGACAGAAATGAAAATAGAGATGTTGGCCCAAGCAAGCCTGGGAGAGGGCATGGCTTGTATCCCACCGGTGGTGAGACCTGGGGCTACCACTGGCTGAGTAAGGGTGCCTCCGCTGATTAGAAAAAGGCTCCCCGCTGCTGAAGGGCCGACTAGATAAAGGGAGTGATCACAAAAAGCTCCCCTTCCTCAGGGCAAAGAGCCCCAGGAGGCTTGGCCGAACACAGTTCAGACTACTCGCCTCCGTGCAGAGCACACGCTGGGCGGCTAGTGTGCACTAACTCTGTGTGGGCAAGCCATCAGCAGCATTATTTTAAGCACATCTTTTTATGTTAGAAGATCACTTAACCCGAGTAGGCACATGAACTTAGAGGAACTGAACCCAGGGGCCGGGAAACCACCCAGGAGTTTCGGCCATAGTCTGGGCAAAATGCAATATGGATGAAGAAGCAAATTTAGGGCTTCCCTGGTGGCGCAGTGGTTGAGGGTCGCCTGCCAATGCGTGGGGCGCGGGTTCGTGCCTCTGTCCAGGAGGATCCCACGTGCCGCGGAGCGGCTGGGCCCGTGAGCCGTGGCCGCTGAGCCTGCGCGTCCAGAGCCTGTGCTCCGCAACGGGAGAGGCCGCAGCAGTGAGAGGCCCGTGTACCGCAAAAAAAAAGCAAATTGAGGAGGAGGCCAGAATATACAAGATAGACCCACTGGATGCAAGACATAAAGGAAGTTCAGTGAAGGAACTCTGAAGAAAATGGGCTCTACAATAAACTTTTCTTACATTCAGTGTAAAATATTAGGCAAAATTAAGTACAGTGGCCTTTAAGGTCCCTTCCAGCTCTAATTCCTTTTGATTTCTAACTTATTACTCTGGTTAAGTAAAGTCCCTTCAGAGGTACAGAACAGTTCTTATACCTGAATGGGATGCAAAGAATAATCTGACTTCTCTTCACCAGGGGATGAGTTGAACTGTCCTTGCAGAAGAGGTAACAGATGGTGTGAACCCCAGATCCTGGAAAAGGGCCAGGCACACGATGAGTATTCAGCTTTTCAAAATCAAATGAACAATCATTTCCTGTCCTAGATCCTTACACCCTTCCTCTGCTGGCTAATTTCTCACAGCTTATAAACATCCTCAAATATACCCACTTAAAAATGTCTCAGACCTACGATTCTTTGGATCTTCTTGTGGATGACCTAAGTCTCTCCCATGCCTCCAAACACCTGTCCTCCCCAAAAGCCCAGATATGTACCTTGGGTCCAGACCCGTCTACCAGGCCCCTCTAAAGCACTGAAGATGAAGTAAGATCCTCTCGCCACCCCCAATCCCTTCCTACTCTGCTCTGTATCTCTCAAAAAGATGCAGCTGTAAAGTGTCACCCACGCTTGTTGCCCTCCCTTTTCTAACTGGTCACCAGGCCCTACCCATTCTCTCTCAGATCTGCAAAACCCAGTCCCACTTTTTATAACTTAAGTGGGACCCTCAGATTACAATTCACCCTGCACCAAATCAACTGCCTTCCACATGGAGGTCCGAGTGAGCCTCTAAACCACAAGTCCATCTCACTGTTCTTTGGTGTTTCCCACAGACTTCAGGATAAACATCCAAACTTCTGACAGGACAAACAAGGCCCCATTCTCTTGGGCCTCACTAAGTTTCCAGTATCCACTCTCATTTCTTTCCCAAACCCTGAGTTCCAGTCCTGTACATTAGTTTTGCCATATTTTCTTATATTTCTCAAACGTCAACACACACTGCTCTCTCCTGCCACCCCAGGAGCTTCCACATATCCTTAGAAAGGATGGCACCTCCTCCAAGAATCCTACCCTGAACTTTCCCTTCCAAGGTTCTGTGCTCTGCAAAGGGGAAAGATCGGGGGGAGGGATAAATTAGGAGTTTAGCATTAACATATACACACGACTGTATATAAACTAGATAATCAACAAGGACCTACTGCATAGCACAGGGAACTCTACTGCATATCCTGTAACAAACTAGACGGGAAAAGACTCTGAAAAGGAATGGATATCACTTTACTGTACACCTGAAACTAACACAATATTGTAAATCAACGATCCTCCAATATAAAATAAAAATTAAATTAAAGAAAAAAGAGATTCTGTGCTCTGTAGCACCAGAACCCACTTCTTCCAGAGCACTGGCTACTGTGCTTGTGTTTACTTGCTGCCCAGTAGAAGGGAAGCTAACGTACGGCAGAAGCATCCTCTCCAGCAGCCCTTGGTTCTGACAACTCATTCAAGTGCCAGGCTACTTTACACACATAACCTGCTTAATTAATTCTAAGAACCCACAGAAAGAGTGGTTATTAACGTCATTTTACAAGTGTGGGGATTGTAGTGCAAAAGAAACCTGCCCAGGCCACAGACAGCATAAGCCCTGCAATTCACACCCTAAGCTGCCTTCACACCGGTGCTCTTTGCACTATATGATACGACTATTGAAAAAAATTTATTTTCCTGAGCCCTGTTTTAATGGAAAGGAAATGAAGCTGGGATATATCCATTTCCTAATCGCTTTGGTGTGTACCAGGCAAAGTCATTCAACAGACCAGGTAACATCTGTGCAACAATTAACGATGCTCCAAACTGTGCTAAGTGTTCTACTTTGTAGAGTCTAGAAGCATTAACACAGTGCATCCTTGTATCCGCCACAGAGACTGGGTCCTGTTCAGCCCACGCTACAGATGGGAACACTGAGACCTTGAATCCTTAAGGCACCCGGCCGGGGTCACCGAGCTGGCAGGAGTCCTAGGCCGCACGCCCCGTCTAGTGCACGCACACCCGGGCACTGGGCACTGGTTCTAGTGCCCACCCTCCACCTTGCACCATTTAAAACCCCGCTTCTCAGCGCCCACACGAGGAGCCCTGGAAGCGGGAAGTACAAACCTGTCTCGACAAGCCGTGGCTGGAAGAAGCTCTGGATACAGATCAGGGGCAGCGGGTGCTCAGGAGTGGCGCCCAGTGCACCCCGCGGAGGCGGTCGGCCTTAAGTCCAGCAGGCCCTCCTGTAGGGAAGCGCGCACGGAGGGCAGAGGCACCGAGTCCTGCAGCGCGCACAGGTCCTCAGAGCGCGGAAAGATGTCGGCCGCGCTGTCCCGGCGCAGCTTCACCGAGTGATCATGGCCCGAGCGCGGCCTCGGCGACGCTGGCTGCGGACACGATGCCCACACCCGCCTGGGGGACACGGCTCGCCTCCCGGCCCCTCGGGCGCCCACCGCCCGGCAGCTGCGGCCCCGCAGCGTGCGCAGGACTGGCGTCGCAGCCAGAAGACATAGGACCACGGGCCCCAGCTAGACCAACCCCCGCATGCCGCGCTCCGGAGACCCCGCGTGGCCTGGTGTTGGCGCAGCTATCAACGCCCTCCACGCCGCGGGGCGGCGGTTTACGTCGGCGGGCGGTGCCGCGGGGGCGGGGCTCGAGGACGTCAGCACGCTCGCCGTGCGTCGCGTCCCCCCGCAGCCCTGTCTCCCATGGTGACGCGGCCTGAAGAGAAGGGGCTTGAGCTCTGAGACTAAGGCAGCGCGAAACGTGCGAGGTGTGGAGACTTCGGGGTTTCCAAACAGCGTTTGCTGACTCATCCTAACAAACGTGAGACCTGGTTGTATCAACGCATTTTAAACGTAAACTCCCGTAAGTGTCTGGGCTCCCCCCGCCCAGGAGAGAGCGTGTATTCCGTGAGGGACACACGAAAGGCGGAGTGAACGTCTGCCTGTGGTCCCTTACCTGGTGCACGGGTGTGTGAATTTATGCGGAGAGCTCTTAATTTCTGGAGTTTCTGCTAACTTGACACGGTAGATGGCAAATGGTGACGTGTTCCATGCATTCAGGACATGATCGTGGTTACTAATAATCACTTTGTTTTGTACTGACAACTGCACAGAGAATTTACTACTGAATATCCACTTTACAGAAGGGAAACTGAGGCGTAGGAACTGAAGTGACGGAGTAAGAGGAAGGACTCAGACTATCGGTGTTAGTAAATGAACCCTGCAGGGGGCCGTTAGCCTGCGGTGGCTCTAGCGATGCGGCCGCCTACGTAAACCAACCAAAATCTAAGCCTGTCAACGGCTCAGGGTGACGCACACCGCTGAGGACCACCAGTCACAAACCACCAACTAGGCTTTAAAGCGATAGCAAGTCAGGCATTTCCTTGCTTGGCTTCTGCCCTTTTAAAATAAACATCTCTGCAGCTCCTGTGGCTGGAGCGCTCCTCACCACTTCCGCTTTGGTGGTGCCTGAATTGAATCTATTTTTGCTCACGGAAAGTCTTATTTTAAACATGCCTCAGTCTGTCTTTTAACATTGGCCGTAGAAGTTGGATTTGTGTCCAGTTTCTAGAACAGTGGTCGTCCTCTGGTCAGGCCTTAGGCGTTATGCATACAGCGTTCCTCTTCTACCACCACCTTCTGGATACCTCCACCCACTACCAGCTCCCGCGTACCAGATCCCCTACATGTGGTCAGCAATGGCTTTCACACGCAGCGTGCTCACATTATAACATCGCAGACACTCCTCCGTCCTCCAGCCAGCGTGTGAACTGAAACATTACCATTCCTGTGCAAGAGCCTGCTGTGACCACTTTCCCCAACACAGCCACTCCCCAGCTGACCCTGGGTAACCACTCTTCTGAACTTGGTCCCCATCACTGCATGCATGTCTTTCTATTTTTAAGTACTCTTAAACCTCATATAGTATTCTACTATGTTTTCTCTTCTTACTTGCTTTTTTTAGTGTTATCTTTGCTAGGTTCATCCATGCTGACACGTAAAGATCTGTCTAGTTCATGTACTTTCCTCACTATGTAGGATTCCCATGTAGGGAAATACAATAATTTGTATGTGCATTTTCCTGTTGATGGACATTTAAATTGTTTCCACTTTTCAGTATGATTTCTGTTTCAAAAAAATTTTATATACTTTCTAAAGGTTACTTTACATTTACAGTTACTACAAAATCTTGGCTATATTCCCTGTGTTGTACAATACGTCTCTGAGCCTATCGTACACCCAGTAGTTTATGTCTCTCACTTCCCCACCCCGTATTGCCCCCTCCTCCCCCTCTGCACTGACAGCGATTAGTTTGTTCTCTATATCTGTGACTCCCCTTCTTTTTTGTTATATTCGGTAGATTGCTGGATTTTTTAGATTCCATATATAGGTGATGTCCTACAGTGTTTGTTTTTGTTTGACTTTTTTCACTGACCACAATGCCCTCCAAGTCCATCTATGTTGCTGCAAATGGCAACATTTCTTTCTTTTTTAAGGCTGAGTAGTCTGCCATTGGTTATATGTACCGCATCTTCTTTATCCATTCATCACTTGATGACACTTAGGTTGCTTCCATATCTTGGTAATTGTAAACGCTAATGCTCCGAACATTGGCGTGCATGTATCTTTTCAAATACGTGTTTTTGAAAACACGTGTTTTTGTTCTTTTTGGATTTAAACCCAGGAGTGGAGTTGCGAGGTCATATGGTAGTTCTAGTTTTAGTTTTTGAGAACCCTCCATACTGTTGTCCACAGAGGCTGCACCAGTTTACATTCCCACCAACAGTGTGCCAGGGTTCCGTTTTCTCTGAAGATTGTACATTTTCTTCCTCGGGGTAATTGAGATGATGGTCGGATAATAACGTAAGATCGGGCGAAGTCTAAAGGAATCGTAGAACAGCTGGATGGAGTAGGAAAACGTCTGTTCGCTGGCGTCTGAATGTGAGAGAGACACCAAGACATGTGGGCCACGTTCTGGAGAGAAGGGAAACACAGACGCAAGCTTGACATTGGGCACAGCTTTTCTCCTTGGGGCATTTGCTGATTCAAATCTTACAGCCTAGGAGCTGAAAAGCCAAAGAGTTCAAAAGACTCTAACAACAGAAGCCAAACGGCAAGAACCGTTTTCCATTGATAAACAGCATTTTAACTATGTAGAAGCAGAAAATGAAAAGAAAGAACTTTGCATTACATTTAATAAAAGTTGAGGGAGATCTTTGTGGCATATTAGTGAACTTCTTTGTGGAAATTTAGCCATGTACATTGTGATGGAGAGGCACCAAGAGTTCACGAATTCTCACAATTTGAGTACACAGTTGCCTTAAATGTAGGCATGGTGGCATCCATGTACATCACAATGATTTGGAGGATGTTGTGTTAGTCAGCTCTTGCTGTGATAATGCTTTGGAACAAATCACACCAAAGTCAGTTACATAAACAAGAATTTATTTTTCTTGGACCTCTGGGCCAGCTGCAGTGGCTCTCTTTTAGACCTCTAGATGGCTAGTTTTGTTCCGTGTTTTGGGTCAGTTTGAGGTCTGTCACACACCTCTTCGTCTGGAGCCCAACTGTGAGGCCGCAGCCCCCAGGCCCTGTCTTCTCTAAAAGTTCATGGAAACATAAGAGGTGAGCCCAACCGCACAAGCCCATTTAAGGCCTCTTCTGCTCATTTAAGGCCATCATGTCTGCTCATACTTCAGTGGCCAAAACATGTCACAGATCTAAGCTGTATTTAGAATATGTGTATTTGTTTAAAGCTGGGTGCTCTCACAGAAGAAGATTGCATTTTGGACAGTGTTAGCTTAGCCTTTCCATCGGCATTTGGAAACGTGATAAACGTCGTGTCCACTTTTTCACCTTTGAGAACTTTTTGAAATTGTGGGACAATTTCTATAGGGAAAGAGGAAGGTACGTTTTAGAACTCAACTCTAATTACGGCAGTGTTGGGCGAAGAATTAATGAGATAAGGTCAATACAAATGAAAGATTTGGGATTCACATATTCATAATTATCATTAGCATTCTACAGAACATTCCTGGAGAATTGTGATGCTTCCTTTACGTGATTTCTATCATAAATCATTATAATCTGACCAAGCCACTTCAGTAAAACATACATCATACAGTACATCGCATTTTAGTTGTTCCTACCACTGCACAACTTATCGTCAGGCACGAAAGGCTACATATGGTATGGTTCCATTTATACGAAATGTCCAGCAGTGGCAAATCCATACACATGGCAAATATTATACATTAGTGGTTGCCAGGGCTTTGGAACAGTGGGAAATAGGGAATGGCTCCTTCAAATGGGTGTAGGTTTCCTCTTGGGGTGATGCAAATGTTTTGCCGCTGGACAGTGGTGATAGTTGCAGAACATTGTGACCGAACTAAATTCCACTGAATGGTACAGTGAATTGTAAAATGATCAAAATGGTGAATTTTGTGTTCTGTTCATTTTACTACAATAAAAAGGAGAAAGCATTAGGGAAAGACTTAGAGTTTTGGAAAGTAAGGTGAGCTGGTCAAGAAAAAGACAGCTCTACTGTTCAGTTTTCTCTCAGCTCTCCCAGTGCATTAATCCTCAGCAAAAAGTAGCCTGAACTTGTAGATGATAGTCATTCAACACAGTCCGGGGAAAAGTAACTAAAATAAAAGCCAACTCTTCTTCTTTAGCACATCTATGAAAGGTTAACTTCCTGCTCAGCCACATGGACATCCATGAAGACGTTTCACTTTAGGTTTCCTCTACTTCAGTACTTTACTCACAGCTCATTCACACGTGTAGGCAACAGCATTCCTTAATTCGATGGAATCTGCAGTGCTGGTTGTGACCAGTGTCATGAAAAGAAAAGGGAAGGAGGAAAAAGCCTCCACATTGACTTGGTGGTCTTGACGAAATGGATGCAGAAGACAGCTTGAGTGTCAAACTGGAAACTTTTATTTTCCTTTTCCTTTTCTTTTTATCTTTCCTATCAGGTCTTCTGCCCACTTCTCACCCCCTTCTTTCAAACAGGAGAGACACTCATTAGCTGCTTTTTTTTCTTTGTGCTAAAACAACTATTGTTTTGGGTTTCTTGTTGTTCGGTGAACATTATTGTTTCTACTGCCAAATGAGCTTCGGTGGTTGATGTAGGGGGTCTCTTGGGAACTTAAGTTTTTCCAGTTTAAGTGGGAAAGCTTTTTTGTTTGATGGGCTTTTACTGGGTGCTTCAAGGTTTGCTCTTGGCTCTTTGATGGGAGACTGGATTGCACTGTGTTTCCTTTGAGGTTCCGATAAATAAAGGATCCTACGTCCTCCTGGGCACTTTGTATTGATTTTGCTGTGTGTCCTCTCTAATAGCCAGATGCAGATTCCAGGAAAATGACATATAAATGAATATGAGTAATCTAATACTTTTAGAATTTGCTTTGCCCATACTCCTGGTCTTATTCTACTTGTAGCAGATGGGTTTAAAGAGCATTAGCTATGTACATATTAAATATAATATAAATATACCAGTATTAAATATTATATTGATATATAAATGTAATATACTTATATTTATATTAATGTATAACAATTATGTATTATATTAATATATATTTTTGCCTAGCATATATTATATACAAAATATATGAGTAATGAAATGTATTTATATGGTTAATATGTTCATAATATTAATATGATATATCGTGTAATATTGATTATAAAACAATTATATCATAATATATAAATTATCAATATATATATGTTTATATATATTATAAATATATAATTATTATTATCTGATATAATACACTATAGTTAATATATTCTCTATAACACAATACATAATGTATTAGTATAAGACAATTATATTATGTAATATAAATATAATACATCTATAAAACTATATATATTTTAATTATACATTACACATACAAGTATGTATAGCTATTTATAATTTTATTTACATAGGAATCTGTTCATCATAACAATTCATGTAAAAATATGCAATATTTTCAATCAAATGGGCCTTAACCTCACTACCTACACATAACTACTTTTACAATCGTGAACCCTGTCTAACTCATGCTTCCATATCTCTCAACCTGCTTTTCTACACATGCACATAGACACACATTTATATACGATATATATGTATACTACCAGTTTTCAGTTCAATGTATATAACTATATAATATATATAATTATATTCCTGTGTATGTATACAAATATAAATCAAAGGTATGTGTATAGATATGTATTTCATATGTTTATATAACTATATCATACAAATAATGTATGTGTATATAAATACATGACTATGTACATACATACACAGAAATATACTTATTTAAACAAAAGGGACCTAAATAAACATAGTTCTCTAAGAATAAAACTAGTTATGTCTCACTGTTTCAATAACAGTTTATAGTTTTCTACTGTATGTGCTTCTATAATTGTTATGAACAATTCCCATTTGTTGAATGTTAAGTTGTTTTAATTTTTTGCCATTATTAATGAAGCTCTAAAGAATACGGTGGGCAAGATTACTTGAAAAACTCTCCTAAAGGAAAAGGGTTAGGTATGCTAGGTTAAATGTACACAACTTATTTTTAAGTGCGTGGTTGATTTTTGAAGTATGCAGTAGAAATTTCCAGGACCCATGAAAGAAGGGTGGAACATGTGTGAGAGTTATAGCTATATTAGGAGTGGATTGAAGATCTTGATAGCTTAGAACAGAAGCTGGAAATGCTGTTTTTATAGAGCCAAGTGGCAAATATTTTAGGCTTTGTAGACCAAAGAGGCAAAATTGAGGATATTATTTAGGTACTTAGGTAACCATTTAAAATGTTACCAGTTAAAATGTGAAAATTATTCATAGCTCATAGGCCATAAAAATAGGCATCTGTCTGGATGCCTTAGTTTAATGATACACCTGACATAGAGAGTTGTTTTTAAATGGCCATGACCACATGAGAGGCAGAAGGTAAGACTCCATCCCTACTAGATGGGAAGTTAGAATTAAACCTATCTATCCCTAGCTTCACCTTTAATGAAAGGGTGTGCCAGGAGGAAAAATATCTGCTGGCAAAGGGAGACTAAGACCAAATTCTCTTGGCCTCTGCTCTGGGTAGGAAACAGGTAGAAAATCTTGAGAATTCTGAACCCCAGATCTGTGTTCACAGTGTTTGGGTTGCAAATTTATGTGCGGTCTTGCAAACAGAAGCTAAGAAATTAACTTAAAATGCTCCCAAATCGATGGTATTCCAAACACAAAACTAAATCCTTTCTGGAGAGGTAGACCTTCAACACAGGCCTATAGCATTCCCACAGATAAAGTTTAGCTAAACGTGAACTCATGATCTAAATTTATCCAATAATGAAGAAATCAGCTAGAAGTGGAGAGAATCAGCAAAAAACAATCAATACCAGGATTAGATTCCCACGGCCATCCATCAGATGTTGCAATAATCAGGTGCAAGGCAGAAAATATACATAAAACTAGAACTGAAACAAGGAACAAGGATGTTTTAAAAGACTGGGTAGGATCTTTAAAACATTTTTCAAGTACATGTCATTGATAAATCTAAAAACTCAAAGGTCGTGTAATACAGCAGATTAATCATGGAGAAGAGTGAATTTATGCTGTTTTTAAAAATATGGCAGATCAGATTTTCTGCCTAATTATATAAGTAGATTTATCTTTAAAAATACACATTATTTGTTAGCATACGGTATTTGTCTTTCTCTTTCTGACTAACTTCACTCTGTATGACAGACTCTAGGTCTATCCACCTCATTACAAATAGCTCAGTTTCGTATGCTAACACATATATACGGAATTTTAAAAAAAAAATGTCATGAAGAACCTAGGGGCAAAACGGGAATGAAGACGCAGACCTACTTGAGAATGGACTTGAGGATATGGGGAGGGGGAAGGGTGGGCTGTGACAAGGCGAAAGAGAGGCATGGACGTTTATACACTACCAAACGTAAGGTAGATAGATAGTGGGAAGCAGCCGCAGAGCACAGGGAGATCAGCTCGGTGCTTTGTGACCGCCGGGAGGGGTGGGATGGGGAGGGTGGGAGGGAGGGAGATGCATGAGGGAAGGGATGTGGGAACAGATGTATATGTATGACTGATTCACTTTGTTATAAAGCAGAAACTAATTAAAAAAATAAATAAATAAACTTTAAAAAAAAAATTAAAAAAAAAAATACACATTATTTTAAAGACTTATTGGCTGTAAAATAAGTTAAGGGTATTTCAAAGGGCTTCTCTCCAAAGAAAAGTGAGAAGTAGCAAAACACAGAAAGTCGAGGGGAAAAAATGTCAATATATGCATTGCGATAGGGTGAACTAAGCCTTAGGCTAGCAACAATGTGGACGAGCTGACCCTTAGATACTTACAACTAAGCTGGAATCTTCAAGAAGTTCAACTATTTATAACTAAAAAGATTTCTTAAAATTAATAACCAAGTGTTTTAATTGACATCAGAAGAGTAAAACAATAAACCCTGAGAACATAGAAAAAAATAGATAATAAAGATATGAGCAGAACTTAATAAAACAGAAAAAAGTATAAAATTGAGATGATTTAGTAAGTCAAAAGAATATTCTTTGAAAAGATTTAGAAAACACACTTTGATTAAGCAAAACAAAAACACAAGTAAATAATATACAGAAAGAATCAGGACCATGTTATAGCAGAGAGTACAAACAGAGAATATATGAAATGCCAGTAAATTTGAACATTTTTGTAAAGTGGACAAGTTCCTAGCTCCTAAAGTTTACCAAAACTGACACAAGAGGAAATTTATAGCTGGAGTTCTTTCACCAGTAAAGGAATGAAGTCAATACTTTAAAGTCTTTCACCAAGAAAAGACCAGACCCAGCCAGATCATTTGGGAGGTGAATTCTATCGAACTTCTATTAAACAGATAACATCAATATTAACAAAGAAAAACTTCTAGAGAGTAGCGAAGGAAGAATGCTCCTTTATTCATCTTATGAAGTCTATATAATCCTAATACTGAAAATAGATTAGGACTGTGAGGAAAAAGAAATTTACAGCTCAAATTTACTTGTAAATATAAAAGCAAAAATTTTAAACTATGATATTAGCTACCCAAGTTCACCAGAGTAAGAAAAAGCATGAGCAAGTTAGGTCATCCAATGAATGAAATGGTAGTTTAAAGTCAAGAATATATATCAATAGATTGAAATCACCACATTTGATTTCTTTCATCTGTCTCTTTAAAAATTGATAAGTACTTCTATTGATCTATCTTGTACTAGGCACTGTCCTAAGTCACTTACATATTTACTCCTTTAAACCTTCTATCATCCCTGCGGGAAAGTTCTGTTTTGCTTCCATTTCGTAGCTAAGACTCTAACCCCCAGGAAAGTGAAGCAACATTTGTAAGTTTTTGTGGATGGTCAGTGATGGGACCAGTACAGGGACATCCAAAGTCTGTGCTTGGAAACAGTGCCGCATGTTGACACTCACATTACAGATGAAAGGAAAGGAACCATGCACTTACCATATAGATTAAATCTCACATTAGAGGTTAAAGGAAAGGAACCATGCACTTACATTATAGATTAATACCCCCATAACAGGTTAAAGGAAAAAGAAACATGTGCTTCTCTCAAAAGTTGTAAAGAAAGCATATCCATTTCTTAATATATTTCCCGATTTCTTTTGCTTGTTTTCTGACCTTTGTAGTGCATTTTGCCATGAGGCAAATTTTAATTCTTATATAATTAAATGTATCCTTTTTTCTTTGTATCTTAGAAAGGTATTCCTCATGAATACTTTATTTCATGTCTCCCAGGTTTCTGATACTTTTACAGTTTCATTATGTTTTAACTTTTAACTAGTTGCTGTATCTAGAATTTAGTAATGATAGCCATATTTTCCCACTTTTGTTGAATAATTTTTGCTCCTGACCCAAAATGTAAATTTTATTTTAATCTCAATTCCCTTATGCTCTTGCATCTAATTTTAAGATGCTTCCTATTCCATTGGGTGTTTTGTCTATCTAAAACAAAATGCTACCTTAATTATAATGTAATTATACTATAATAAATGTAATTAGTAAATGTAATACAATATATAATAAATAGAATATATAAAATAACAAAATATAATTTACCATATAACAAGGTCCAAGGAGAGCAAAACTATACAATCACTTGAAATATCCTGCAAAAGATAGTTTATAAAATTCAATATTCATTTGTAATTTAAAAGAAATAGTAAAATAGGGATTGATGAATGCTTCCAAAATAAGAAGAAATTATATGTCTAAAAGAGAAAGAGGTAAATGATAAACTTTAGTAACACTGGCAATATGCAGGACAAGATGAGGATGCCTGATATAATGTTAAAGAAAAAGTATTATGTAACATTGTTTTTGCAGCACTGATGAGTTCAGTGAAAAGAGAATCTCATAGAAAAGAGTATCTCGTTCTTCTTAATGTCTGTACACTTGTCCCTTGCATGAACATAACGGCTTATTTAGCCAATATGTTACTGATCTGCATCTGGATTTCTAGGTTTTCATGGAATTTTATCATGCACAGTTGTTTCAAACACTAGGACTTCCTCTTATGTTTATATCTTTTGAAAGAAACAATATGTCGACAGATGATTTATCTGTGCTGGCTGCTAGCTGACTTTGGGTACTTCTCAGTTCTTCCCGTTACCTTCCTTGTCAATATGAAAATGGAAGGCAAGAAGGTCTCCTGTTTAGAGACTGTAAAGATAGATCTTGGTGATAAAGTCTTGGTGGTAAAGGCTAAAAGTATCAACCCAGAACAAACGTTTTTCCAGCTGTAACTATGTGTGATTCCCTTGGCTTGATTCCGTAGAAGATGTAAGACAAGACTGTAGAATCTGCGCCAAAGTGCTTCCAGTAGGATGGGCTAAGTCAAGTATGGTGGCGTATGTAATTCAAGACAAAATATAATGTCTCCTTTTCTCTCCTAGCAAAACTTGGTGGAGTGAATGTAGAAGTCACTGTCTGCTTTGAATTAAAGGAACACAATAAATCTTGTTTTGGAAGGTAAGTATTCTGGTCTCTTTGTGGAGATGAATTGGAAATTGTCTAGAAGAAGGAAAACGAGGTTAACCAAAGTTAAACTCGTAAATAATTGAGCATTAATTAAATATCTGTGGTCTATGTTTGTCTTTGATCATAATTTCTCACAATTTATAGACCTCTTTGATACTTGATGAATCCTTGTCAAAGATGCACTTAACAATGATTATTACTTGTGTATTAGGTTTTGCCTGGGCCCTGAAGAAACTATCCTAAATTACCAGCTATGATTGTCACTTGATTTCCTCACAGAGAACAATCAGACCTCCTTGTCTTATGTGGCTTGGAACGTGAAACTAGTTAGTCTCTTAGAAATTGTTAGAGGACCCTACAGAGCCCATTGGTGAAAGTTTGGACAACATTGGGCTTCTTAAAATTGATTCTTGTAGTGCTTTAGGAAAGATCACTGAACCAAAAGTATAACGGTGTTTCTGGTTCTGTTGTTAGCGTTCTCCATGGAAACATTGCTGAAGCTTCTGGACTCAATCTCCTTCCCCATGTGTGAATGTCACTGAAAATGTCCAACTCCATTCTATCCCCATATAACTTCAGAAACTAAGCAAAATGAAGACTCAAAATTCATTTCAAATAATGAAATGAATATATAACGTAGACTGGAACTGGGAAAATAGCTGGTTTAAATTCTGGAAAGTACCAACTATACAATTCTGGATAAGTTGCTTACTCCTACTTAGTCTAATTTAATGCCCATCTCACAGGATGTTATGATGATTAATTTAATGTCTTTGTATAACATACAGTGTTATGTAATTTCTTCTTGTTTTTCTTGAGTAAATTCATATCCTTAAGCAGCTCACTGTAAACAATAGTTACTTACTTGCTTAAATTACTCTTATCTTCTATTATCACCTGAACTGTGTCCTGCTCAAGTTAATATGTGGAAGTCTTAACCCACAGTACCTCATAATATGACTGTATTTGGAGATAAGGCCCTTAAATAGGTAACTGAGGTCAAATGAGGTCAAATGGGTGGGCTCTAATTCAATATGGCTGGTGTCCTTATAAAAAGAAAATATTAGGACACAGACATGCACAGAGAGAAGACCATGTGAAGACAAAAGGAAAACATGGCATCTACAAACCAAGAAGAGATACCTCAGAAGAAATCAATCCTGTTGACACCTTTTCTCAGATTTCTAGCCTCTACACCCGTGAGTGAGTAAATTTCTGTTGTTTAACCTCCTCAGTCTCTGGTACTTTGTCATGGCAGCTCTAGGAAACTAATACAACTTTTTATGGCCTCCTTGTCTGAAGTTGAAAGTTCAATATTTGGCACCATAGCTAAGAAACAAAAATATCATCTACATTCCTTGTTGTAGTCTTTCTTCCCCATTCTCATTGCTAGTAATTTTCATATTTGGGTCTGTTTTCTGTATCTTGTAAACAGAGCGTTATGCTCATTTCTAGTCTTACTGCTAACATACAATAAATGTGCAGATACCGAATAGATTTTGGAGAAGTGCAACATATAGTTGGTACATGTGTGATATGTGTGTATTCATATAATTTATACTTTTTCTCTATTTTCTTCCTTTGGTGTGAGCTAAGATTCTCTGCTTTTGTGACTAGTGCTCCTGAATACTAATCCCTGAATTTAATTCACCAAAAATTGTCAAAAATAATAATAATATGGGGAAAGAGAGAGTGATAGAGGGAGAAGAACAAACAATCAGGCAAGGGCAGTACTGTGAATTATTAGGGTCTTCTTAATAACATTATGTTAGTCTAGAGGAAATGACCGTAAGTATCATCAGTGAGCCCAGTTGGTCTTTATTGACTGCTAGAGACATCCCTGAGTTCTGTTCTTAGTCTCCAACTGTATGATGACTACTGTCTGGAAGTATTATTTGAACAACTAAAGTGACTTAATGGAAAAGGAACATGTCTTTAGAGAAGCAACAGTAATTTTTCTATCTGATTAAAAAGCAATGTTGACTGTCTGGCAACCTCAGTCATATTTGTAAGCAGAAAAGCATTGGCTCTTAAAAGTGGATGATGTAAAGAGATGAGCAGAAACTTTGGCGATAGGTATACCTGGATTTAATTCTCACTTCTACCACTTGGCAGATGGATAGCCTTAGGCAAGTTTCATACCTCCCTGAAATTCACTTAATTCAGTCTGTAAAATGGCATAATAACTTATTATAGCATCCTTTTAGGAATTTTAAATCAGTTATTGAAATAAAAGTACACACTATATAGACAAGTATGGATTCCTCAATAGGTGTTTGACCTTTCATTTCTCCAGTATCCCACCCCCATCAAATAAAGAAAAATACTTTTTAAAATTTATGAATATTTCATTGTGCTAAAGTTAAAGCCATAAAAATAAAAATAATCAAATGACTTACTATCATACCATTAGAAGAACAAAAAACTAGGTGTTCATGAGAGTTCCAAATTAGAATACAAGTTTTCATTAGGCACCTGTTTATGTATGGTATTCTGCTCTTTAAAATAAATAATTAAATTTGAAAGACTTATTTCCTCACTTTGAAGACTTTATTAGTTTACAAATTATATATCAACCTATGCTAAATATTATACCGACCCATGCTAATGAATTCAGTACAGAAAACAAAAAACACTGCACTCAAGCAAACTACATATATATGTGTATATATATATATTACTTAAATGCATTTATATCCTAGCATGTCTCCTAAAGCATTGTGGTAACTCACCGGAATACATACAATCAAATATAATGGCAAAAGCACTTAATATAAACAGGGCCAAGGAAACATAGACAGAAGATGAAGAAATGATGAGGGAAATGTGAACAGGAGGAAGTGTAGTTAATCAGGTTGTATGTTTTGACCTTAAGATTCTCTGTGTGGGGACTTCCCTGGTGGTACAGTGGTTGGGAATCCACCTGCCAGTGCAGGGGACATGGGTTCGAGCCCTGGTCCGGGAAGATCCCACATGCTGCGGAGCAAATAAGCCCGTGTGCCACAACTACTGAGCCTGTTCTCTAGGGCCCATGAGCCACAACTACTGAAGCCCGCGTACCACAACTACTGAAGCCCCAGCGCCTAGAGCCCGTGCTCCGCAACAAGAGAAGCCACAGCCATGAGGAGCCCGCACACCACAACGAAGAGTAGCCCCCGCTCGCCCCACCTAGAGAAAGTCCGTATGCAGCAACAAAGACCCAACATAGCCAAATATAAATAATAAGTAAATTTATTTTTAAAAAAAGGTTCTCTGTGGATAAAACAACATGTAAATAATTGGTTACAAAGCCACATTATTTGAAGGTGCCAGACTGCACATTAACAGTCTGACACAAAGGGACAGCACAGGAAAACTATTCAAAGATAAAGATTTTTAAATCTTTGCAGTTTGAAACCTTTTAGAGCAAGTATAATGAGCTCGACACACATTTCAACACTCAACATGTTAATCACATGTTCAAAGTATGTCTCAAAGTCATTGGAAATAGCTGTTGTCTCTGTCCCTGATATCCAAAACTGATCTGTGATGTGTAAAACTCAGGAGGTATTGATATCCAGTTTTTGGCATCTGAACAGGAAACAAAGTTGTTTTGCAGTCATAATAAAGAATGAAGTAAATGCAAAAGGATACAAAAGACAAAGTACTGAGGGAATGTATTAACAAAACGAGTCAAACTAAATTCTGGTGAACTGGGGCCTACGATTGTACACACTCCATGGAAATACCCCAGCCTAAATACTGGCATAGGCGGAAGGGTACTGCGAAGCCCATCACAGTATAATCCTTTAAAATGTCCCTTTCAAGGTTGGCTCCACTCAACACTGAGTATAGGAAATCTTCCCATCAGGGAGAAACACTGGCTGCCCAATGATTGACCAAGAAATTAACACACTAATGAATAAATGATGCTAATTTATTTCTATCCCTGACAACGGGAAACAGCACACACCCTGTGTCAATGGTATGTCCTCTTTCCCACTTTTCTAAATGGTAAATTATGTTTTTTCCTTCATTGCTTTATATCATGTGTGGCAGGCATGTTGGGAAATGGCTATCAATGGTTCTGTTATTGATCTCTACCTTCATTTCACGGTGGCTAAAGAAGATACTTTGTATGATTTCAATTTCTTAAAAATGTATTGGTACTTGTATTGTGGCCTAACATATGGTCTTTCCCGGAGAATGTTCCATGTGTACTTTAGAAAAATGTGTATTCTGCTGTTGTTGAGTGGAGTGATCTATATATGGCTGTTAGGTTTCGTTGGGTAAATGTGTTATTCAGTCCCCATACCTCTCGACTGATCTTCTGTCTAGATGTGTTATCCATTATTGAAAGCAAGGTATTGATCTCCAACTATTATTTTAGAGCTATCTATTTCTTCCTTCAATTCTGTCAATGTTTGCTTCGCATATTTGGGGGTTGTTTGGTACATATATGTTTATAGTTGTTATATCTTCTTGATAGATTGAACTTGTTATCAACATATAGTGGCCTCCTTTTCCTCTTGTGATAGTTTTTGATTTAAAGTTTATTTTGTGTGATAGTAACATAGCCATCACAGATCTATCTTCCTTCCTTCCTCCCTTTCTTTTTCTGTCTCTCTTTCCTTCTTTTTTATTACTATTTGCATGGGATATTTTATTCTATGCTTTAACTTTAAAGCAACTTGTGTCTTTTGAAATCAAGTGAGTTTTTTGCGGACAGCATGTACTTGGATTATGGTTGTTTTTAAAGTCCATTCTGCCAATGTTCATCTTTTTATTGGAGAGCTTAATCCACTTACTTTTTCAAAAATTACTGATGAGGAAGAACTTAATTCTGTCTGTTTCCTGCTTGTTTTCTGTATGTCTTATGCATTTTTTTGCCCCTCATTTACTCCATTAGTGACTTCTGTGCTTAGCCGATTTTCTTGTGGTGAACTCTTGATTCCCTTTTCGTTTCTTTTTGCATATAATGTATTGATATTTTCTTTGTGGTTATCAAGAAGATTGCATTTACCATTCTAAAGTTAAAACAATATAATTTCAATTGAAACCATCTTCAGTAGCACACAGAAACTCTGTTCCTCTACAGTTCCGTTCTCCTCTTTACATTATTGTTGTCACAAATTACACCTTTATACTTTGTGAGCCCAATAACATGGATTTATGATTATTTTATGCATTTTTTTCAATCATGTAAGAAATAAAAAGTAGAGTTACAAGCCAATAACACAATACTGGCTTTAGTATTTGCCCATGTATTTATCTTTACTGGAGATTTCTATTTCCTTCTACAGCTTCGAGTTGCTGTCTAGTGTCCTTTGATTTCAACCTGAAGGTTCAATTTAGCATTTCTCATAGGGCAGTGGTAGGAAGTTGTAAAACAAACGCCCTCAGCCTTTGTTCATCTGGTAATGCGTTAATTTCTCCCTAAGTTTTGAAACCAGTTTGGCCAAATATAGAATTTTTAGTGGACATTTTTTTTCTTTCAGCACTATAAATATGTCTGGCCTCTTGATTCCATGGTTTCATATAGGAAATTAGCTCTAATCTTTTTGAGGATCCCTGCTTTGTAACAAATTTCTTTTTTCTTTCTACTTTGTGAGAAAAGATTCTTTCTGTGTCTTTTGGCTTCTGAGAGTTTGATTGTACTGTTTCTTGCTGTGGGGTTCTTTGAGTTTCTCTTAGTCCTGAAATCAGCCAAAGATTTGAAAATGGCAGGAAAGCTTTGTGGCATTTTTACTTGCCCTTGCCCCATCCACTGTTAGTGTAGTGGTGGTCTTAAAGTGGTGGAGTCTTAATGCAGTGATAGTCTTAAAGTAGCAGCAGACCATTCCTAGTGTGGGACCCTCAATCCTGCTTCAGGAGGGAGCAGAAGAGACCGTACTGTCAGATTATTCTGTGTATCTGTTCTAACCTGTCTGGGAGCTACGTGAAGGACTGACACAAGATGCTTATCTCTGTCTTACCTAACTTGGAACACAGTCTGGAAAAGCGGCGGTCATTGCTCAAAAGCAGTGCAAGGTGAACTAACAAAGCACAGATGGCTGCGGCAGAAGACTGTGCACTGAAATACAATAGACCCCATGAGAGGCAGGAGCCAAAGTCGGCGGAGATTCTTTGGGAAATTAGAACCTACAGAAAGTACACATGTGTCCAGAGAAATTAAGAAAGCCACATGCATACTCAAGATAAGATGCATGTTCTGAAAACACCAGAGGAGTCTCTAAGCTTTTACCATGGGCTGAGCCCTGAACTCAATGCAGGTCAGCTAAATGTTGAAGGAGTGATCCAGCAATCTGCACAATGGGCAGAGGTGTGTGGTTTTGAGTGTGCATGTGGATGTGCTTGTGTATATTTATTTTTGTTTGTTTTAGGTGCAGGAATTCAAGGAAATCTCTGTCAAAACATTAGCTAAACGTGAACTAAAGGAACAGAGACTTCAGTGTGTACATACGATAAGGAAAACAGTCATTGCAAAAATAGTTTGGAAAGGTCCCTAAACAAACAGACTACTACAGCCTTCAACAATCAAAAGCCCAGGAAACCTTGGGAAAGTCGGAGAATCTGATTTCCATAGATACCACATTATAATGTTTGAAAGACAAATTTTCAACCAAAAAAATCACAGGATATACAAAGACATGGAAAAGTATGGTCCATTTAAGAAAACAAATTAATTGATGAAACCATCGCTAAGGAAGCCCAGACATTTCTCCACTGCATATTCTTGCCTCCTTTGTCATAGATTCATTGACCATAAGTGCATGGATTTCTTTCTGGGCTCTCTATTCTGTTCCAGTGATCGATGTTTTTGTGCCAGTACCATACTGCTTTGATTACTGTAGGTTTGTAGCACAGTCTGAAGCCAGGGAGCATGATTCCTTCAGTTGTGTTCTTCATTCTCAAGACTGTTTTAACTATACAGGATCTTTTGTGTTTCCATACAAACTTTAAAATTATTTGTTCTAGGTCTGTGGAAAATGCCCTTGATATGTTGATACAGACTGCATTGAATCCGTAGCTTTCCTTGGGTATGATGGTCATTTTAACAATATTAATTCTTCCAATCCATGAACATGGTATATCTTTCCAGCTGTTTGTGTCATCTTTAATTTCTTGTATCAGTGTCGTATAGTTCCCTGGGTACAGGTCTTTTACCCCCTGAGGCAGATTTATTCTCATGTATTTTATTCTTTTTTATGTGATTGTAAATGGGATTGCTTCCTTAATTTCTCTTTCTGATAGTTCACTGTTAGTGTATAGAAATACAATAGATTTCTATATATAAATTTTGTATCCTGCAAATTTACCAAGTTCATTTTTGAGCTCTAATAATTTTTTGATGGTGTCTTTCAGATTTTCTATGTATCATGCCATCTGCAAACGGTGACAGTTTTACTTTTTCCTTTCCATTTTGGAGTCCTTTTATTTATGTACTTTTCTTGTCTGAATGCTGTGGCTAGGACTTGCAAAACTACCTTCAATAAAAGTGGTGAGAGTGGGCGTCCTTGTCTTGTTCCTGATCTTAGGGGAAATGCTTTCAGCTTTTCACCATTGAGTATGTTAGCTATGAGCTTGTCATATATGGCCTTTATTATGTTGAGGTATGTTCCCTCTATGCCCACTTTCTGGAGAGTTTTAACCATGAATGGATATTGAATTTTTTTCAAAAGCTTTTTCTGCATCTATTGAGATGATCATATGGTTTTTAGTCTTCAATTTGTTACTGTGATGATGAGAGACCTAAGACAGCTACAGAGGCTAAGTGACCTTTCCTTCCCTGAATGGGTAGGTATCCTTGTTCTGCCTTCTAATTGAGTTAGTATCTGAGTAAAGAACTGCCAGGTGTCATTTAGTTCACAATACACTGCTGTGGCAATATAGAAATGAATTTGCCTAAATCATTTGGCTTTTCTAAATTATACTAAATGAATATACTGAATGAATACTTCAACTTAAGGAAATGTTCTTAAAAATATATTAATGTAGGCACTTCAGCGGAAAATTGAAAACAAAATAAATAATTCAGGTAAAATTAAAGTACACTCAGTTGTATCCAGTTTCCTCTTGTTAATCTCTCTTTTTCATTTGAGTGGACAGTCACTGGAGAATATCTGACTTGGGGCTAAGGAGATCTAAGCCGTCTTGGCCACACTGTATTCTCCTATGTCGTTTAATAAACACACCAGTTGGGTTGCTGAAAAAATAGTGGGAAAAATCAATCCCTCACATCCAAAGGGCAGCTCTTGAAAATATGTGGATTCTTGTAGTCATTTTGCTCTTCTGGCCTCAGAAGTTTTAATCTTAACCTTAGCCCCTCATGCAGAGAGACTTTTTAAACCAATTCCCACATTACTCATTATGTGACTGTTGAATAAGAGAAACCCAGCTCTTTTCCTGTGCTTTCAACCAGTTATCTTCTTCAAACATTTGTTTGGATTGTTATACCTTAATATTGCCTGGCAAGGGACTTATGGGAAGGTTCTTATTGTTTGAAAGTTTGGTGCCAGTATCTGCAAAGAAAGAAGAAAGTAAAGAAGGAAAGGTGTGTTTATCAAACATCCCAATAGTGAAGGTGTGTGAAAGCAACTTTTGAAAAAGTTAATCTGTCAGAGTTTAGCCATATTATTACATTTTATTTTATTCATTGAACATAAATAATTATCAATGAATCCTTTCTAGATTTTCTAGTTTCCCAAAGTTCCCTGTATTCACATTCTAAACTGAAAAATGGTATTTTAAGTCACTGCTCTCCACCTTATATTATTTATAATCACCCTCATGACCTCTTCCTTCAAAGAAACGTGATCCTGAGAAGTGTCCTTTGTTTGTCTTTGTGGAATAAGTGATGGGGATGCATCCTGGAGACCTGTGAGATGTTTAAATTGTGGCCTAATGAAACTAGGATGGAGAGTTCTGGAAAGATCTGGAAAGATGGCTGGTAGAGTGTGGCCAGATGTGGGAGAAGAGACACGTACAGAGAGAGGGAGAGGAAATTTTCAGAGGGAGAAAATTAAATAATTCGATAAGTTTTGTTGTGTGGTGTGGGATGCAAGCCTTTCTCTCCCCCTTTCCTTCACAATCTCTTTGTGAAAGACTGTGTTTTTCATTAGTTTTACTGAGATAGGATTTGCCGTTTTCTTTGGATACTGAGAATGGACCCATGGAAACAGCTACATTTGGATTATCTCTGACTATCTTTAATGAAGAACATAAATATTGGCCACACTATCTATGCACATGCTATCACCATGCCTTTTTTGTTCTCTGTTCATATATCTAAGTCCTCTTCTTTGAGATCAATCTCAAATCTCATCTGAAATGTACATTTATTGATAGATTCAACCCATAATGAACTGTCCCTTCTTTGTCCTCCTTAGGCTCTGATTATTTATAAAAACTCATTTTTGAACTTAGAAACTGTCCAATATGATGTATTAGTTATTTCATCAGCATCTGTAATATCCTCAACACAGTTATAAGCTTTTGTGGGACTGGGATCATACATTCTGTAATTTTTCTCAGTACTTACACTTACTTTGATAAAAAGCGCATTTATTCATCTAAACATCATTTATTGAGTGTTAATTAAATGTCTCAACTCAGTCAATATTGTTTGAATGAATGCATGCATGAATGAGGGAGTATGCAATAGGTAGCCTAATGTACCGCCCGATGTGAAAAAACCAAAAACATAAACACAAAAGCAAGCCAAAAAGTGGCCCAGGACTTTCTGTAAAATATCCTGCTTTTGTTGGATGAGGCCATGAAAATCAAGATGCTCCTGAAAGGTCTTAAGAGCTGACCAAGAATAGTAAACAATTGAAATTCTCTCAGGCTTATTCAACCCTATCACTGGACACATTTATACCTCTCAGGAATGTTATTAAAAGAAGAGATTAATATAGCTTTTATAGATGAGTTGATAAATCTCTAAATATTTAAACCTTCATTTCCTCCAAGGTTTCTCTATTTTGGGTTTCCAAAAGATTTCAAGAAACCACAGGATAATTAAAAAATTAGACATTATCTTTCTTACCTTCATGTTTTTTGATGGTAAACACCTTTTTATTTTCTCCATAGTGCTGCCCAATTTCCACCAGTACAGTTCTTAAGTGAATTTGGCTCTGGATGGTGGGATATATAAGATGTAAATGAATTGTTTGTATATGTTTTAGAATTCTTCAAAAGGGCCTGGCATTGGAAATGCATTGAATATTACTTAAATAAGTAAAGTAACTTCCTCAGCATTATTATTCTATTCTGGTTAGGATACTCTCTTCCCTGGTTTGTTAAAATTTCCCTCTAGAGTGGTTTTAATTTTGTTTCTGATAGGGTCCTAGGATTTATTGCCACACCCATCCTGCATCTGTTTTTCTTTGAATTACTCTCCTTGCAGTTTCTGATTCCTACAGGGCATTAGAGGTTAGTGACAACCTGGCCATCACAACTCTGGGAAGGACAGGCCTACTTTTCAGAGGTGTTGATGTTTTCTGTACCTGAAGGTTTTCAAGAGATATCAATCTTCCTCACCACCTCCCTTGGCCCTCTTAATGGACTAAGCAGTTCCTCATGAAATTTCTGTAGGATATCTGTACTAACTTCTCAATATTGTTCCATTCTGAGTCTAAATTCCTGGCCTCAAGGTAATGTTAGATTTCTAGCTGCAGCCCCTATTTACATAAGGCCTATACTAAGGAACGGAACCCATAGACATCAGTCTGCTCTTATTTCTCTGGATTTCATTTCTCTGTTACTTTCGGAAACATGCAGGTGTTCCTTTCTTTCTTTTAATCTCAGCTATGTGCTTTTAACATTTTCAAAATTGACCCAGAATTTACATGTGTCTCCAGTAAGAGTACATTAAATTGAGCTTAGTCTGCTCTTCTACTGGCATATTTGAGATCCAAAGAATTTGCTACTTAACTGGATTCAGTTAACTGTATATTTCAGGCACTTAAAACTCACCATGTTCCAAATTTCCCCCTTTATTGTTAGTAATTTTCTTGGGAATCTGGATAACATTAGATGGAATAAAGTTAGTGAGTGGCCCAAGATTGCCTGAAATTTTGTTTGTCAGAGTGGCCAGGAAAAGTTAAGCAAAGAAGAATACCAAATGAAAAACAGAATCACATTATTATGGCTGAGACAAGATTCCATGCAGAGCTCTCTGTAGAGCTGGGTTGGGTCATAACTTATGCCAAAGCTCTAGGTGGGGTTGGCATCTCATGCCAAGCTCTCAGTTCTGGGCTAACGTCATCTCTGGTCCACTCTATGGAGTGGAAACTTTGGAGGAATGGCCAATGTGTTCCGCGGTGTAGGAAGAGGGAAATTGTGAACGTTACTTTCTAAATTGTGGAGGAAGAAACCACTGTAAATGTGCCTTCAACTATGGTGTTTAATTTGACCAGTCAGATCAATGACTTTCCCCTTGAATGAAATGCTGCTACGTATATGAGCAGAAAAACAAAACTTGTATAAGGAATAGATAGCTAGTGGGAAGCAGCCGCATAGCACAGGAAGGTCAGCTCTGTGCTTTGTGACCACCTAGAGGGGTGAGATAGGGAGGGTGGGAGGGAGGGAGATGCAAGAGGGAAGAGATATGGGGACATATGTATATGTATAACTGATTTACTTTGTTATAAAGCAGAAACTAACACACCATTGTGAAGCAATTATACGCCAATAAAGATGTTAAAAAAAAAACTAGTATAAGGAGATGGAGAGACTGGGAGTCTTATTTTCCCAGCAATTAACTTTTCCTCGACCATGACCTTCCCTTGGAGTCTCCTAGACCTTGGGGATGATCGCAACCCCTTGGGTTGGGTGATGGCAACCCCATCTTCACTAGAACCTCTATAGTTAACTTTGATTTTTCCCACTCCACCTATCCATCCCATGTATGCAGTCAGACATTTGATCTTGGACTTTTACTGACAAAATATCCTTGCATATAACCATTTCTTTTCACTCCCACTGCTACTGCTTTTGTCACTGCCTTAACTAGGGCTTTATCTTTAAGTTCTTTATATAAATATCTATATATAAATAAAATATACAAATAAATAAAATATAATATTAATTCTGATGATTTTAAAGTCTTTTCTTGATAAAGACTTTTCCTGATAAATATACACAATATCTTATATAAATATTTTTGTATTATCTGTTCTTTTCTTAGAATTTTAGTCATATGATTCTATCTCTTGTTATGTCTAGAAATTTTTGATTGAATGCTGACTATTTTATTTGGCTTTTTTTTATTTTTCTCAGTGGAAATGGTGTTTTGCTTCAAAATATTTTACTCTACCTGGAAGTAGCAAATCTTCAAATTACAATTTTTTAAATGCTTTCAAATATCAATACTATAGGTGTCACAAAATCTAGAAAAATGACATTTGGAAATTAACTCCTGCCAGATGTGTCTCTATAAAACTTTTTCCCCACTCTTGTAGCTATATATTCTTTAACTGCCTCCTCATATGACAGTTTATGTGTTTTAGAAATAAAATTTTAAGAAATAAACTTTGTAGTTTATAGACATAGATTTCTTTTAACATGGTTGATTAGAGTTTGCTTTTAGTTATTAATAGTTTAGAAAAGTTTATTTCAGCGTCACAATTTATTATTGATAATGTCACATTAATTTTCATTGTTATCTTTGAGAAAAACTCTATGGATTACTTCCTCATAAATATTTACTATTATAAATGCATTACTGATTTCAGTACTGCTATAGGTTTGTGCATTACAGGAATTCTGATAAAATACTCATTCACACCATTCCATTACACACATTATTGATGGGGTATATTCTTTTATTTTTTTATTTATTTATTTTTGACTGTGTTGTGTCTTCGTTGCTGTGCACAGGCTTTCTCTAGTTGCAGCGACTGGGGGATACTCTTTGTTGCGGTGTGCAGGCTTCTTATTGCGGTGGCTTCTCTTGTTGCAGAGCACGGGCTCTAGGCACGCAAGCTTCAGTAGTTGTGGCTCACAGGCTCAGTAGTTGTGGCTCACGGGCTCTAGAGCGCAGGCTCCATAGTTGTGGCACACGGTCTTAGTTGCTCTGCGGCATGTGGGATCTTCCCGGACCAGGGCTCGAACCCGTGTCCCCTGCCTTGGCAGGTGGCTTCCTAACCACTGTGCCATCAGGGAAGCCCCTGGAGTATATTGTTTTTGTTGTTGTTGTTGTTGTTGTTGTTTTGCGGTATGCTGGCCTCTCACTGTTGTGGCCTCTCCCCGTTATGGGGCACAGGCTCCGGACATGCAGGCTCAGTGGCCATGGCTCACGGGCCTAGCCGCTATGCGGCATTTGGGATCTGCCCGGACCGGGGCACGAACCCGTGTCCCCCTGCATCGGCAGGCAGACTCTCAACCACTGCACCACCAGGGAAGCCCTGGAGTATATTCTTGACAGAAGGAAATTTCCATTTTGACTAAGCGTTGAAAAAAACTGAATCTTTGACTTATCTTTCACATGCCTGATGATTGAAAGAATTTTCCACAGAATAACTTCTGGTTTTATACTTTTCAGTTCTTTTTTTCTTCTTCAAACGCACATGCTTTGAGAGCTGTGAAATGCAAGACATGGCTATATTGTAAGGTGGTTTTTGTCCTTACGCTTCTGTGTCTTGTGATAGTTAAGTCAGTAGAGTAGTCAGTAAGAGTACTGGAAGTTATTCCTGTAATGGGATAGTATATAGTCAATTACATATGGTGGTGTCTGAAAATCACATAATAGCCTCACTGAAAACATCTCCTTAGCCAGATTTCCAAAAAGCCTGTGACCAATCCAATATGATCCAACACAGCAGAATATGATAGAAGGAAAATTGACAAAGAAAGAGACGCTGGTCTTTCCCTGATGGAAATTAAAATATCTCACTTTTGACAATTTTGCAAAAATCTATAATTACATGAACTAATTTCTAGGGTTCTTCGTAGGACCTAAAAAGGAACCCATAGAGTTGTGGAACAACAATAGAAGCTACTGTGATGAGAAGCCCGGGCACTGCAACAAAGAGTAGCCCCTGCTCGCTGCAACTAGAGAAAGCCTGCACGCAGCACTGAAGACCCAATGCAGCCAAAATAAAAATAAATAAATAAAAATAAATAAATTTATCTTTTAAAAAGTAATACTCAGGTTTGAGGCATAAGAAATTTGATGAGGAGAAATTAGCTAATGTTTTCAGAACTTTTAAAATATCAAACTCAGTCTCTAAGATTTTAGCATTATATACAACATCGGTTACTTATTAGTGGTTTGGGAAGGCCAATTTAAAATTTTCTCATCTTACTGTATTGAAATTCACGGCCCTAATGTTTTCCACGTTGACTATATGGATGATGAAGAAAAGTCAATCATGAATTTCATTTCCAAATGGACAGAAAACCATATTTTAAAAAGTGTTTGGCCTACTGACTTTTGATTTCTTCTAAGGCAAATGGATAGGTAATTTTTATTCCCTGATTAGGAGAAAAATGGTGGAAGAGGGCAGGGTTAAGAATTAAGATTTCAAGAGCATGAGAGGTAGATGGCCAACCAGAGTTCCTAAGGTTCGGTGCCTGTAACTGTTGCCGCCGCTTAAGCCTGTCAAAGCAGTGGTACGGCTGCTGCGCTCGTGCTTGCTACCACTAGAAACATTCTTGCCAGTAGTGGCGGCAGCGGGACTCAATTACCCCCTTTTTTCACTCTCTCCAGAAGCTCCAGATGGCGTCTTCCGTGGGCAACATGGCCGACAGCACAGAAGCAACGAAACGTATGCTTTCCTTCCAAGGGTTAGCTGAGTTGGCACATCGAGAATATCAGGCAGGAGATTTTGAGGCAGCTGAGAGACACTGCATGCAGCTCTGGAGACAAGAGCCAGGCAACACTGGTGTACTTTTATTACTTTCATCTATACACTTCCAGTGTCGAAGGCTGGACAGATCTGCCCACTTTAGTACTCTGGCAATTAAACAGAACCCTCTTCTGGCAGAAGCCTATTCGAATTTGGGGAATGTGTACAAGGAAAGAGGGCAGTTGCAGGAAGCAACTGAGCATTACCGGCATGCGTTGCGTCTCAAACCAGATTTCATCGATGGTTCTATTAACCTGGCAGCCGCTTTGGTAGCAGCAGGCGACATGGAAGGGGCAGCACAAGCTTACGTCTCTGCTCTTCAGTACAATCCTGATTTGTACTGTGTTCGCAGTGACCTGGGGAACCTGCTCAAAGCCCTGGGTGGCTTAGAAGAAGCCAAGGCATGTTATTTGAAAGCAATTGAGACGCAACCGAACTTTGCAGTAGCTTGGAGTAATCTTGGCTGTGTTTTCAATGCACAAGGGGAGATTTGGCTTGCAATTCATCACTTTGAAAAGGCTGTCACCCTTGACCCCAATTTCCTGGATGCTCATATCAATTTAGGAAATGTCTTCAATGAGGCACGGATTTTTGACAGAGCTGTGGCAGCTTACCTTCGTGCCCTTAGCTTGAGTCCGAATCATGCAGTGGTACATGGCAACCTGGCTTGTGTATACTATGAGCAAGGCCTGATGGATCTGGCAATAGACGCCTACAGGCGAGCTATTGAACTGCAACCACATTTCCCTGATGCTTACTGCAACCTAGGCAACGCTCTCAAAGAGAAGGGCAGTGTTGCCGAAGCAGAAGATTGTTATACAGCTCTCCGGCTGTGTCCCACCCATGCAGACTCTCTGAATAACCTAGCCAACATCAAAGGAGAACAGGGAAACAGTGAAGAGGCAGTTCGCTTGTATCGTAAAGCATTAGAGCTCTGCCCAGACTGTGCTGATGCCCATTCAAATTTAGCAAGTGTATTGAAGCAGCAGGGAAAACTGCACGAAGCTCTGATGCACTACAAGGAGGCTATTCGAATCAGTCCTACCTTTGCTGAGGCCTACTGTAATATGGGAAACACTCTATGGGAGATGCAGGATGTTCAGGGAGCCTTGCAGTGTTATACTCGTGCCGTTCAGATCAACCCTGCATTTGCGGATGCCCACAGCAATCTGGCTTCCATTCACCAGGATTCAGGGAATATTCCAGAAGCAATTGCTTCTTATCGCACTGTTCTGAAGCTTCAACCTGATTTTCCTGACGCTTACTGTAATTTGGCTCATTGCCTGCAGGTTGTCTGTGATTGGACAGACTATGAGGAGCGAATGAAGAAGTTGGCCAGCATTGTGGCTGACCAGTTGGAGAAGAATAGGTTGCCTTCTGTGCAGCCTCATCATAGTATGCTCTATCCTCTTTCTCATGGCTTCAGGAAGGCTATTGCTGAGAGGCATGGGAACCTCTGCTTGGCTAATATAAGTGTCCTTCATAAACCACCGTATGAACATCCAAAAGACTTGAAGCTCAGTGATGGTCGACTGCGTGTAGGATACGTGAGTTCTGACTTTGGGAATCATCCTACTTCTCATCTTATGCAGTCTATTCCAGGCATGCACAATCCTGATAAATTTGAGATATTCTGTTATGCCCTGAGCCCACATGATGGCACAAACTTCCGAGCGAAGGTGATGGCAGAAGCCAATCATTTCATTGATCTTTCTCAGATTCCATGCAATGGGAAAGCAGCTGATCGCATCCATCAAGATGGTATACACATCCTTGTAAACATGAATGGTTATACCAGGGGTGCTCGAAATGAACTCTTTGCTCTCAGGCCAGCTCCTATTCAGGCAATGTGGCTGGGGTACCCTGGGACTAGTGGCGTGCTTTTCATGGATTATATCATCACTGATCAGGAAACTTCACCTGCTGAAGTTGCTGAGCAGTATTCTGAGAAACTGGCTTATATGCCCCATACTTTCTTTATTGGTGATCATGCTAATATGTTCCCTCACCTGAAGAGAAAAGCCGTCATTGATTTTAAGTCCAATGGGCACATTTATGACAATCGGATTGTGCTGAATGGCATCGACCTCCAAGCATTTCTTGATAGTCTATCAGATGTGCAAATAGTCAAGATGAAATGTCCTGATGGAGAAGACAACGCAGACAGCAGTAATACAGCTCTTAATATGCCTGTCATTCCTATGAATACTGTTGCAGAAGCAGTTATTGAAATGATTAACAGAGGACAAATTCAGATTACAATTAATGGATTCAGTATTAGCAATGGACTGGCAACTACCCTGATCAACAATAAGGCTGCCACTGGAGAGGAGGTTCCCCGTACCATTATTGTAACCACACGTTCTCAGTATGGGTTACCGGAAGATGCCATTGTGTACTGTAACTTTAATCAGTTATACAAAATTGACCCATCTACTTTGCAGATGTGGGCAAATATTCTGAAGCGTGTTCCCAATAGTGTACTGTGGCTGTTGTGTTTTCCAGCAGCAGGAGAAGCTAATATTCAACAGTACGCACAAAATATGGGCCTTCCCCCGAACCGTATCATTTTTTCCCCTGTTGCTCCTAAAGAGGAACATGTTCGGAGAGGCCAGCTGGCTGATGTCTGCTTGGACACTCCACTCTGTAATGGACACACCACAGGGATGGACGTCCTTTGGGCAGGGACCCCCATGGTGACTATGCCAGGAGAGACTCTTGCTTCCCGAGTTGCAGCTTCCCAGCTCACTTGTTTAGGCTGTCTTGAGCTGATTGCTCAAAATAGACAAGAATATGAAGAGATAGCTGTGAAACTGGGAACTGATCTCGAATACCTGAAGAAAATTCGTGGCAAAGTCTGGAAGCAGAGAACATCTAGCCCTCTGTTCAACACCAAACAGTACACGATGGAACTAGAGCAGCTCTATCTACAGATGTGGGAGCATTATGCAGCTGGAAACCAACCCGATCATATGATTAAGCCTGTTGAAGTCACTGAGTCGGCCTAAATCATGACTGTGTGCCCAGGAGAATTACCCCTGTAGCTGAGCCTCAACCTTCTGGAGGAAAGGGAACTACTTTTTCAATATCATGTTGCAGATGGGTGACACACAATGATAAGAAATAGCACAGCCAGACTTGCTTCCTGCATGATCATGACAGGGAGAGACACAAGAGATGGGAAACTGCTGTTCCACAAGGAGATTCCATCGAATTTTGGCACAGCCAGGTGTCTGGAAGGTCTGGAAGGTAAGTCTGGAAGGTCTGATCTCCCTTGGTCTTCCAGGGAATGGATGGTTAGTGTGGGAGGGAGATAGAGATTGCCCAGCCGTTTTGTGATTATCATGGATTGATTGAGTCTTCTGAATTAATATTTTTCTTTATATTTTGGGTATTGGAGCTTTTTAAAATGTTTGGTTTCAGGTATTTTTATACATGTGAAGTGTGTATGATTCTCTTGAGATAAGATGTTAAGCTGAAATATTCCTTGTTTTAGTTTCTGAACTCTACAGATAAATGGGGACTTTGCTGCTGTAGTCTTTTTATAGGTTTTATCAACCACTTGAGCCTGTATCAGTCACTTTAGTGTCTGACATAACGTTTGGAACTCTCGGTGCTTTCTTGGTTTGTAGATGATGGCTTCAGTTCTTTTTCTGCTCCGTTTCCTTCTTCCCTTCCCCCCACTGTAAAAATCCTCCTGTAACTTGGCTAACACAAAACCAAGTCTGATTCAAAACCTCCCAGAGTGTTTCTCTTAAACACATCATCTGGTGCCAAATGAAGATTCTTAGGAGTGCTTATTAATTATGAAGGGCACAGTTGTGGTACTGTCACCGATGATAATAATAATGGATTTTTGGACTAGAGTTTTGACCTATTTCACCAGTGTTTTACCATTGACTGCCCCTCTATGCTGCTTCCAAAAGTGATAGTGTGTGATAAGATTTTTACTTTCATTTCTAAAGTTTGTTTTTTTTTAGGTGAGTCCTGTTCTTCCTTTTTCTTTCAGCAGAAATGAAATCCCAGGTAAGTATAAGTATTCAAATATTTGATCAGTAAGTCACAATTATCTCCAGTACATTAAATAACTTTCATCAAAAAACATGTTATAGGGCTTCCCTGGTGGCGCAGCGGTTGAGAGTCCGCCTGCCGATGCGGGGTACACGGGATCGTGCCCCGGTCCGGGAAGATCCCACATGCCGCGGAGCGGCTGGCCCCGTGAGCCATGGCCGCTGAGCCTGCGCGTCTGGAGCCTGTGCTCCTCAACGGGAGAGGCCACAACAGTGTGAGGCCTGCGTACCGCAAACAAAACAAAACAAAACAAAAAAAACATGTTAAAGGTAAAAAGCTCTGAAGGACCAGCTATGTATATGATAATTATGTTTCAGGCCTTCTAGGGTATTATATATAATAACTTGTCTTCTGGTCGTGGTCTTGAAGTCTTTATGGATTCAGCCTCAGTAGTAGCGAACTGCACTGCTACTTGGTTTGGAGTACAAATTAGACTTTAGCCCTCCTGGAGGTTGAGTTTTTGGTATTGAAAACCATAGGAATGAAATTATTGTATTTCAACAAAGGATCGAGGGCTTGAGGCTTAAACAAGCCAACATATGTGTGGGAAGCAGTCAGCCTTGAGAGCAGGCTACGGACATGCCAGGCATGCCGCCGCTGCTCGAAGGGACTGTCCCTACTTGTTCCCCTCCTTGTTCCATTCCACGGGAGATAAATCACCAGGGCCCAGAAATCAGAAAGTATGTAAAATGAGACAAGCAAAGCTGTCTCCCCCCTGCACGTGCAGGTTATTTTGGATGATTCTGGGTTTATGGGTTTTCTCCCAGGGAAGTTAACCTTGAGTGGAGACAGTCATTAGATAATGTAAACCACCGTCTGGCAACCTTCCCTTTTCTAGTCTATATAATCTGCAACTGTAGCCTTGCAACCATCAGTTGTCTTGGTCCTTCTGACCCCATTCGTCGGTGCTACTTCAGTTCCTTACCCCGTCCCTTCTGACCCTGGGAGGTGAAATCCTCTTTCTGAGGCTGGTCCGCGGCAAGTGGCGCCCGAACAGGGACCTGAAGTGTGAAGGCAATTAAAAGAAAAAGAAAGTGCAGGTAAGAGAACCCTTATGCAAAATATGTGTGGACACGAGTAAAAGTGAGACTAATAGAGGCATAAGGCAACAGTCAGAAGTAAAATAAGATGGGGCAAAAGGGCTCAAAGGAGCGTGAATTATTTGCTCCGGTTTTACTTTCGATGCTTAAAGCTCGGGGTAATAAAGTTTCTACCTCACAGTTGACTGAATTTTTGCAGCATATCCATGATGTATCTCCCTGGTTTCCTGATGGCGGCTCTGTGACATAGAAATCTGGCAGAAAGTTGGAGAAGATTTAAAAAATTATTATGAGTCTCGAGGGCCTGCCTACTCATACTGCCGTTGTTACATTTAGTTTGTGGAATCTGATAAAAATATGTTTAGGTTCTTCTCATGATAGTGTTGATTTGAATGTAAAGTCAGAAAAACATAAGCCTCTGACAGAAGAAAAGTCTGTATTATCAGCTACTGTGTCGCCACTTCCTAAACCGAAAGAGCTAATTAATTTAAATATTTCAGATGAAGAGGAACATTTTGACTTAACCGATGAGGCTTTTAAACATAAAAGAGAGAGAAAAAAAAACATAAAAGAGAGAATCATCCTGAGGATGATTTTCTAATGGCTATGATAGATAAGTCAGTGAAAAAGCTGCACATTAGTAAGGACTGTCTTCCTCAAAAGTCTACATCTGTAAAAATGCTCAGTCTCTTGCAACGTGCTGTACAAGCAGCAATAAAACGAGGAGAAGATCCTATTTTCTGTTGTCCTGTCCTAGAAAGACCTGATCCTAATAATCCTCAACAGGCTATTAGGGAGCATCAGGCTCTTCCTTTTAAAGTTTTGAAAGATTTAAAATCTGCTTGTGCTCAATATGGGCCCACTGCTCCTTTTACTACTGCTATGGTTGACACTATTGCAGGAGAAGCTCTTTCCCCCGCTGATTGGAAGTCTATTGCACGAGCTTGTTTAAATGGTGGAGATTATTTAATATGGAAGTTTGATTTTTATGAATGGGCTGCTGAACAAGCAGAAAAGAATGCTACCCATGATATTCCAGTTGATTATCATATGCTGATTGGGGAAGGACCATATATTTCTTTACAAGATCAATTAACTTATACCTTTGTTGCTTATCCTCAAATAAATCATTTGGCATTACAAGCCTGGAGGAAATTACCTTCTACACACAAAACTGAGGATCTTTCAAAATGAGACAGGGACCTGATGAACCATATGCTGATTTTGTAGACAGATTGTTACAGGCGGTGGGGAGACTCATTGTGGATGGACTCACTGGTACAATTGTAGTTAAGCAACTTGCTTTTGAAAATGCTAATAATGCATGTCAGGCTGCGATTCGACCTTGGAGAAAACGGGGAACACTGGAGGATTATATTCGCCTTTGTGCAGACATTGGGCCTGCTTATATACAGGGTGCTGCTATGGCTGCAGCATTAACTAAAGTGGGGTTTAAAACAATCAAAAGAGAACAAAGACTAGTTTTGAATGCGGAAAGGCAGGTCATTTTGCTGGAGAATGTGGATCTTTTCATTGTAACCCTGCTCCTTCCTTCCCTACTCAAAAACCTCCACATGGTCAGAAAATCCCTGGTTTTTGCCCTAAATGCAATAGGGGAAAACGTTGGGCACGAGATTGTCGCTCAGTGGCCCACAGGGATGGGTCACCACTGTGGGGAAACTCCTCCCGGGGCCTTCCCCGGCCCTAACGAATAATAGGGGCAACGTCTGTGTATCATCCTCAAACTAACAATCAGACATTGACCAAAAACAAAAACATACAATATCTTCGCTCTCCAGAGCAACAGCAGGAAGCACAGGACTGGACCTCAGTACCTCCGCCCGATATGTATTAACTCCTGAAATGGGTCCTCAGGCCCTCTCTATGGGCATCTATGAACCTTTACCCAAGGGTTTGATTGGACTATTATTGGAAAGAAGTAGTGTTGCCATGAAGGGTTTAACTATTATGCCAGGACTCATAGATTCTGACTACGAAGGAGAAATAAAAATCATGGCACAAACTATTAAAAATATAATAACGATTTCTCCTGGTGATAAAATTGCACAATTGCTACTTTTGCCCTTTGTGCCTCATGGGCAAATTTTACAACATCAAAAGAGAGAAACAAAGGCTTTTGGATCATCTAGTGCTGCCTACTGGATTCAGAAGATAGGGGAAGAACGTCCAGAAATGAAATGAACCATTCATGGAAAGGTTTTTTCAGGTTTGTTAGACACTGGAGCTGATGTCTCTGCTATGACGCAGATGCACTGGCCTAAACATTGGCCCGTTAGTCCTATTATTACAGAACTTCAAGGAATAGGACAGAGTTCTTCTCCTATGCAAAGTAGTCAGTTATTATTATGGCAAGATAGTGAGGGCCATTGAGGATACTTCCAGCCTTATGTTTTGCCTGGGCTGCCTTTAAACCTCTTGGGCCAAGATATATTAAAAGAAATGGGAGTATTACTTTATAGTCCAAATTCTCAAGTCTCTAATATGGTGTTGGATCAAGGATTTCTTCCCACAGAAGGGCTGGGAACAAATCAAAAAGGAACTGTTTATCCTATTGATGTGAAAATAAAAAGTGATAGACAAGGTTTGGGTTTTTCTTAGGGGCCTTGGATTCTCCTCCACTCACTGCGGATCCAATTACTTGGCTGAGTGATGACCCTGTATGGGTGGACCAATGGCCCCTCACAAAGGAGAAATTAGAAGCTGCAGAACAACTAGTACTGGAACAATTAGGGCATTTAGAAATTTCCAATAGTCCTTGGAATACTCCTATTTTTATTATCAAGAAAAAACTCTGGAAAATAGAGGTTATTAGAGGGTCTAAGAGCTGTTAATAAAACTATGCTAATAATGGGAGCTCTTCAACTAGGCCTACCCTCTCCAACAGCCATACCACACAATTATCATCTTTTAGTTATAGATTTAAAGATTGTTTTTTCACTATTCCTTTGTTTCCTGAAGATAGAAAACATTTTGCTTTTAGCTTGCCTTCCTTAAATTTTAAGGAACCCATGAGGAGATTTCAATGGAAAGTATTGCCTCAGGGCATGGCAAATAGTCCTACATTATGCCAAATATATGTGGCTCAGGCCTTAACTCCTGTGAGGAAAAGGTTTCCAACGTTATATCTCATACATTATATGGATGATATACTTTTAGCCACTGATAATATTTCTTGATTAGAGACTGCGTCTCAATTTTTACAACAATCCTTACAATCATTTGGCTTGGTCATTGCCTCAGAAAAAATTCAAAGACAATCTCCATTTTTCTATTTGGGAAAATATATTGATAACTCTACCATTAGGCCTCAAAAACTGCAAATTCGAGTTGATAATTTAAAAACATTAAATGATTTTCAAAAATTACTTGGTGATATTAATTGGCTAAGGCCTCCCTTAGAACTTCCTACTGCTCAGTTAGAGCCTTTATTTGATATTCTTAAAGGTGACTCAGATCCTTCTACTTCACGATCTATGACTCCAGAGGATTTCAAGCTTTACAAATAGTTACTAGAGCTAACAGCTCTGCACAATTAACTTGAATACCTACTCACCTGCCAATTTCTTTAGTTGTTTGTCCAACACCTCATGTGCCTACTGCCATCTTATGGCAAGCTGTTGGAATTATTGAATGGATTCATATGAAAACTACATCCTCTAAAGTTATTAACCCTTATTATGAACTTATTAGTAAGTTAATAATGCAAGGTAGAACTAGATGCTTTCAACTTATAGGTATAGAACCTTCTCAAATTATTATCCCTTATTCAGTTAGTCAACAAAATTGGCTTTTTCAACATAGTAATGAATGGGGTCTTGTTCTTGCAGGATTTTCAGGTACCTTGGAATGCCATTAGCCTGCTGATAAATCGATCCAATTCAGCAAACTTAACTCTTATATCTTTCCTTCTATAATTAGGCAACAGCCTATTCCTCATGTACCTTTGGTTTTTACAGACGGTTCTTCTTCAGGAGTGGCTACTGTAATCACTGACGACGGAACAAAACTCATTAAACAAACTTCCTTGACTTCAGCTCAACGTGTTGAACTGTATGCTGTCATTATGGCTTTTATACATTTGCCTTCTATATCTTTTAATTTGCTTTCTGATAGTAAATATCTTATTCGCTTATTATTTCTTCTGGAGACTGCGACCAGAGGATATACTAATGACCCTGAATTATCATCCTCTTTTCGTTTGCTTCAACAGCTTATTTGTTCCCACGATGGTCCTGTTGCAGCTCTGCATATCCGTGCTCATTCTAACTTGTCTGGTCCATTGTGTAAAATGAATGCGACTGCAGATGCTTTAACTCGATCTAAACGTGATCTTTATCCTGTGCATTTTCCTCCCAAAAATAAAGTTCAAGTTACTCTTCCTCCTCAATCTCTTTTCCCTAAAGCAGGACATATCCCAATTTACCGTCCTCCTCCTTTCCGTTCGTCATGCTGTCAAGAATGGCTAAGGTATGGCATTCATTATCTTCATACTGTTGATACTCATGGTCCATGTCCTGGACACCCTCATATTATGGTAAGTTATGATCAAACTGCTTCACAAGCAGCACAACAATCGCATGCTTTACACCATCAGTCGGCGGCTACATTACACAAACAATTTTCCCTTACTCGTGAAGCCGCCCGACAAATTGTTAAGCAATGCCCACAATGCTTACCTCACCTTCCTGTTCCACATTATGGTGTTAATCCTCGTGGATTATTACCTAGTCATTTATGGCAAATGGATGTTACTCATATCCCGTCTTTTGGGAAATTACTGTTTGTTCATGTCACTATTGATACTTATTGTGGTTTCCTCTGTGCTACAGCACAGACCCGAGAAGCTACTAAACATGTTATCACTCATTTATTACACTGTTTTGCTTTCATGAACCTTCCCAAAATTATTAAAACAGATAATGGGCCCACTTAACTAGTGTTGCTTTTGCAACATTTTGTGATTCATTACAAATTACCCATATTACAGGCATTCCATATAACCCTCAAGGACAAGGTATTATAGAATGTGCAAATAGATCTTTAAAGCTAACTATTAAAAATAAAAAAAGGGGGAATTATATAGAACAACACTACATAACCTTATAAATCATGCTCTGTTTATTTTAAATTTTCTCACTGTTGACAGGGGAAAGGTTGGTGGCTGAGCCAAGATTGGCCTCTCAATCTCTGGAGGTCCTCTGGAAAGATCCGCTAACCAGCACTTGGTGTGGTCCTGATCCTGTGTTGATTTGGGGACGTAGTCACGTGTGTATATTTCCCAGATCAGCTCCTGGACCTCTCTGGCTTTCTGAGCACTTAGTCAGGCAAATAGATGGCTCGCCACAGCTCACACCTAGTTCAGAAGATGAAGAAGCTCTGTATCTCTCCCGAAAATTTGACAGTATTTATTGAGAAAAAGAAGAAGAAGAGGAGACCACTTGCCAGGACGACTCAAAGGAGTGATGTTCCAACTTGGGGACAAATTAAACAATTGGTTTCACGAGCTCAAGAGTTAGTGAAACAACAGAATAATCCTGTTACACCTGTGACTTTATTTTTGGCTATGTTGGCAACCATTTCATGTGTTCCCTCTGTTAATGCAGCAACTTACTGGGCCTATGTACCTGATCCTCCACTGTTACAACCCATATCTTGGTCTGAAGCAGAGTTTCCTGTATTTTACAATGATACTGTTTATGGGCCTCTTATTGGGAATATAAAACAAATCAATATGTGTGTAAATTATACTAACTGGTTTAGTACATATCCTGTCTGTCTTAGCCCATTGAATCTGGAAACTGGATGTGAAAAGGCTATTAGTTATGAGCATACAGATGTTGATGAGGGAACGGATCAATCAATTAGTTTGTCAGGCTCTCCAGGCATCCTTCGTTTTACAGGAACCAACATTACTCTTACATGCCCGGCTACCAGCCGACGAGAGGATCTTAAGGATACCATCATTTGCTATAAAAATGGGCAACCTATTAATATTAGAGGTCGAATCTCATACGCCTCACCACTTAGGGATTCCGCTATTACTATAGCCAAGGTTACAGGTGAAGATTCAGGAAATTATTTGTGTATGAAGCATTTACTTGGAGGACAAGGGATACTTATGCCTGGACATATGGTTACTATTCTTAAGAGAAAATCAAAAACTCAATTTCCTCCTTTTATGACCATTAACTTTCCTGGATCCAATTTTGAATGTTGCAATGCATCTTGGAATAATAACCAAATATGGTGTACTATAGATTATACCAAGGGGTAAATTCTTATCTCTTCTATTCCCGTCATAGATAGGTTTATTGCATTTCAAAAGAACTGGGATATATGGAAACTAGCTCTAACTTATTCCAATACACCTGTTATAACTTGCGTTGCTCCTCCATATACACTTTTGATTGGTTCTATTAACATTGGTAATTCTTCCAAAGGAGGATAGAATATTAGCTCTGTTCATTGTATTTTTACAGTTGTATGTTCCCTCCTGCAGGAACACAATCTGTGCTTATACTAAGGCAACCTATATATGTTATGGTGCCTGTACATCTGAGAGAACCTTGGTATGAAGATACTGGAGTACAGGCATGGGTGGAACTCTCTAAAGCCTTGCAGAGAAGGAGACGCTTTACTGGGTGGCTAACAGTAAGTTTACTTGCCTTGGCTGCTCTGTCTGCTATCGCGGCTACTGCCGGTCTTGCTCTTTCACAGAGTATTAATCATGCTCACTTTGCTAATCAGTTATCTCAAAATACCAGTCTTGCTTTATCTTTACAAAGTCACATAGATTTACAGATGAATAACAAGTTAGATGAATTTAAAAACGCAATTTGGGGGATTGGAGATCAGATGGCAGCATTAAAATTGAGGATGCGTTTAGCTTGTCATGAAAAGTATACATGGATTTGTGTTACTCCTTACAAGTACAATGACTGTATTTGGGAATGGGAAAAAGTAAAAATGCATCTGCTGAGTGTTTGGTCAGATAATAATATTAGTCTTGATCTTAAAAAATTAAATGCTGAAATTCAGGGTATACAAAATGCACATCTTGATGATATTTCGCAAGAAGATGTAATTAAAACTTTACTGGACCATTTAAAGTGGTTAAACCCTCAGTCGTGGATTACTGGAGGGTTGTCAGGATTTATTACCCTGGCCATAATTTGCCTATTATTGATAATAATCTTCTCATGTCTGTTTCGTATCCTCATGCAACAATATACTACTCTCGGCACTACGCTTCATGGAATTATTTTGCAGCAAAAATTAAAAAATAAAAAAGGGGGAACTGAGGGAAACAGTCAGCCTTGAGGTCAGGCTACGGACATGCCAGGCATGCCGCCGCTGCTCGAAGGGACTGTCCCTACTTGTTCCCCTCCTTGTTCCATTCCATGGGAGATAAATCACCAGGGCCCAGAAATCAGAAAGAATGTAAAATGAGACAAGCAAAGCTGTCTCGCCCCTCCCTGCACATGCAGGTTATTTTGGATGATTCTGGGCTTACGGGTTTTCTCTCAGGGAAGTTAACCTTGAGCCGAGACAGTCTATAGATAATGTAAACCACCGTCTGGCAACCTTCCATTTCTAGTCTATATAATCTGCAACCGTAGCATAGTAAAACTTGCCTTGCAACCATCAGTTGTCTTGGTCCTTCTGACCCCATTCGTCGGTGCTACTTCTGTTCCTTACCCCGTCCCTTCTGACCCTGGGCGGTGAAATCCTCTTTCTCCGGCTGGTCCGCAGCACATATGAATATATGTTTTTGTCTTGCTGTACTGCACATATGCTGTCTAGTAACAGAAGTTGTGTCTGCTAGTAGTGTTGTAGATTATGTCTTTCCAAAGCGCTGAGGCAGTGCACCTACTCTGTAGTTGCAGCTGATGCCTGAACGTATCCTAGCTGACAAATTATTGATTAATAAGAACTTGAATTTCTAAAGATTAGTACTGTTAACCAAAATCTGAGCAAGGAGTCTCAAATGTAATTCTTAGCCAGAATTACATGTTAATGAAACATTTAACAGTGTAAATCAAGGAACATCAATGTAGGGATTTCTTTTAATTTATTTCTTACCTGCTTGAAATATCAGTTAAAGGTTGCCAGCTTGGTTGCAGATGAACGGACGTTTGAAGTTCACCAAACTACTTAATGTGGAATAGGAAAATAGACTTCCAACGCCCTCAAGGCTGTGACCTTGCAGCCATTTTACATAACACATCATCCTCCTTTAGGGATGAACCTTTCCCTGGCCCGAAAAGTAGCCACTCCGTTGAAGCTTTGCTTATTGTAACAGGCTTTTGTTTCCAGGTTACATGTCTGTGGAAGACTTAATTCTGAATAGAGATATAGATATTACTGGAAACTAATTGTTTTTGCTATTATACTCTGCTTTATCAAAAAAGTAAAACATTTAAATTATGCTAAAAAATATAGATGTTGTCTTGCAATCTTTAAACAATAAATGAAAGAATTGCCCTTAAAAAAAAAGAATTAAGCAATTAAGCTGTTGGTCCCACATCAGACAAATTATCCTTATACCTCCTGTCAATATTGTTAACAGAGACTGTTATTTTATTAATCCTTATGATCCCGTGATTCTTTCTTTCATGTTTCGGGGCACAGCAGGTGAGAGAGTGGGTTTAAGCTGGTGGGTTTATCCTTCTTTTATGCGTTCATTCAATTTTATGTTCATTTACTTATTGTACACATATGGCAATAGAAGCTGCTAAGGCAATCATTGCTATTCTGCAAAACAACAAGGCACAGAAGCAGATGTCTTATTTCCGATATTTGTCCCCCCAGGATTTTTATGATTAAAGATCCTTTCGCCCCACTCCCTGGAGAGGACAAGGGGCTGTTCGCTGGAGGATTTATAATGACTTGGGGAAAGGCTCAAATATCCCCCCATTATGGTAATCCACCCCAAGGGCAAACCACACAAGAATATTATGACTTTATTTTATTTTTCTATCCTTGCAAAGGTAATACGCAGCTCATTAGAATATGAAAACTATACTGTCAAATTTCAGAATTACATGGATGAAGAAAATCACCAAAGTGGCATCATATCATGTGTGTTCTAGTTGTGTTGACTATGTTGACTATATTAACTATGTTGTGTTAACAATGTATTGTATAACTGTATATTGAAAAGGCAAAATGCTGTACCTTATTTCAGAGAAAATAATTATGTTGGCAAACCCCAAATTGTACATTGTAGACGGGTCCTAGGAAAAGAAGATTTCATTCATAGTGGACAAGAGGTTAGCTTCTGTTTTCATCCATGTGCTATTTCAAGAATTAAACATCATTAATAATACAGGATATAAGAGGAATAGTCTAAAGATGGAAAAGCACATTTTGATTAGGAAAGAGAATTTAAGGCTTAAGTCTTTTTTTTTATGGAAAACTGCCTTATTACTATGAGATAAGAAAATTGTTTCATTCTTTTCTTCCTTGCTTTCTTCTTCTTCTTTTTAACATTTTTAATATTGGATATTTGACCTCTAAGCTGAGATGACTGGAAATGCCTCCTCTGGGCATCAACCATTTTGAAAGACTTTTTCCCCCTCCGTAAGGGCTATTTGTCTCTTGGAGGCATTGTCTACATTACTCACCAAGAGGCAAGCATTTGTCCTTGCACTAAATGCTGACATCTCCTGATAAGAGGGAAGCTGCAAAGTAGAAGAATTGAAGGTCAGTATGTTGATATTGGTCTCAAGTGCATTGATGTACATTTGTGTATTGGGGAAGGGGCGTGAAGCTTGAGAGTGGGCCAGTGGGGAGGGGTAAATATTTTGTGATGCTGTCTACCTATGGGCTTATAAAGTTTACAGCTGCATTAGGAGGACAAGCATTACCATTAGCATGAAAAGTAGGGCAGACGTCAGTTGCAAAAGCTTCTAGCCATACACATAGGGCCATACGTAAATGATACACCTTATTGCATTCACCCATTCACCCTCCCCTGTTCACGGTAATTGGAAATTTCTATCCACTTCAGAGAAGTAACACAACTATCAATCATTTTCCCTGGCACGAATCTTCCAGGAGGAAGAAAATGGAATACACCTAGCAACAGAGCTCACGCACTAGCCCATGTGTCTTAGATTTAATATCTGATCACTAGCTGGATTGAAGCCAAGAGGTGGTTCACAAATTTGCTGCACATTAGAATCACCTGGGGAACTCTGAGACCTCCACGTGCCCAGGCTCCTCCCTAGACCTACTGAATCAAAATCTCTGGGGCTGGGACCCAGACACCAATGTTCTTCTTCAAAGCTCTTTAGGTAATTCATACGAGCAGCAAAGCTTGAGAACCAGCCCAATAACGGGAACAAACGTATTTCACACAGATAAAGTGGGGCAATTCATATGTTAAAAGAACATGAATATATATATATATATATATATATATATATTTCTTTTTTTCTCTTTATTCTGTTTGTGTTTCAAATAGGCTTTTATTTTTCCTTCTGCAAAAAGCGTTATTGTTTCCATTTGGTCCAAGGCTTGGGAGAGGGCTCCAGGGCGGTTACAAAGCTGCCTAGTGGCTGCAGAGCTGGGCTTCAGGCAGAAGCTCTGACGCCAGAGGGGCTCCTCAGAGGCCGCTGCACTTCAGAGACTCCTGTTTGTGCTCGAGCGTGAGCCTTTCGAAAAGATACTCGCCCAGCACAGCCTGCGGACCAGCCAGCCTGCGGAGGTTGGTCAGGTGGTCGCCCATCTTCTTGATGAGTTTCAGCTGCTCCTCCAGGAAGCGGCTCTCCAGGAAGTCACAGAGGTGGGAGTCTGCGCGGGCAGGACCCAGGGTGTGCAGATCCGATAGTGCCTGGTTCAGGTTCTTCTCCCTAAGAACGGCGGCTTCCACAGTGTCCTGGGTTCTACCCCACTCATCTTGAGAAGGCTTCCGCGCATCCTGGAAGAGGGCGCGGCCGCAGCACTGGTTTTGCATTTTCAAGAGATGTTGGGCGCCCTCACACTTCTCCTCAGCCAGGTGGCGAAAAATGTGGCCCCCACTGTCCAGAGTCCCATTGTTGCTGTCGAAATAGAAGCTCAGAGAGAGGTAAGTGTCCACAGATGCATGTTAACAGGCGGTGGACGGCGGCCTCCACCTCGATGGAATAATTCTGACGAACCTGGGAACTCGTGGTTGATCAGTGATAAGGAGCTAAACTCAAAAAACGGTGTTGGCCTGTCCTGGAGGCTGAGGATAGCTGATTCCAAAGGTTGCACAGGAAGAAAGGCTGGACGGTTGTCGGGGGCTGGAGCAAGGAGCGTCCCTGGGTCTGTTCATTCCAAACACTGTTGAAGCAAAAGGCAGATCTGCAGGACTGCCGAGCGCACGGCCTCAAATAGGCTTTGATATAAGTGAACAAGAAGTCCAAGCAAGGACAAAACGTACCCTTCCCCCCACCAAAATAGCTGGCGATTCTAGAATCTAGATCTGGGTAGGGATTCTTCCATTACTTTCTTAACATTCCAAGCCACTAGAGCAGTGGTTCTCAAAGTATGGTCACCTTGTAACCAAGCAGTACCCTATGGGGCCTTCCTAGGACAGACCCATCCCCCATAGCCTCTGCTGTAGTTCCTCTCTGAAGTACTCAGATAATAGTATCTCAGGCATATTTCTTGAGTTTTCAGATGCTGAAAACCACCACCCAATGGAAGAAATGAACTCCTTGATGATCATGAGCACGTAGCCCCCAGACCTTCTGGCACCTAAGGATGGATAATGTTACCTGTCCTGTGGCCTCAACATCAACCAATCAGAGGATTGTGCACGAGATGATCACATTCCCTGGGACGTCCCTCCCTCACGTGGCCTTTAAAAATGCTTTGCTGAAATCCTTTGGAGATTTCAGGGTGTTTTGGAACACGGGCCACCCCTCTCCTTGCTCGATCCTGCAATAAACCTTTCTCTGCTCCAGACTCCAACCTTTAGGTTTGTTTGACCTCACTGTGCTTTAGACACACGAACCTGCATTCGGTAACAACCTGACCAGCTTTACCAGCTTCCCCTGATAATATGTCATATATTCAAGTTTTAGGGCCCTGTCCCAGCCCTATGGAATCAGCAACTCTGGTGGGGCTCAGTGATCTCTGTTATAACAGGCCCTCCAGATGATTTTTATTCACCTTAAAGTTTGAAAATATCTGCATTGTCAGCTGGCCAAAGCGTCCACCAGCAGGTTAAGGGGAGTGGCACCTGGAAAAGTTAGGGAGTAGCCAAGTCAAGGACAGCAGCATTTGCCGTGGTAGTGATGGAGAATGCCTTTTCTCCACTTGTTGGCACAGACTAGTATCTGGGAGTAGTGGCAGGGTTATTTAGGATGCTTTACATTTCAGTGTAGAGTGACCTCTGTCCTGGTTTGCCAGGGACTTCCCCTGTGTGAGCACTTAAAATCTCATCCTGGCAAACCCCTTAGCCCTGGATTTGAAAAACTTAGGGAATAACATGAAATTTAGGAGAAACATGATCTAGGTTTTGGGCAAGTCACAAGTGCTAATTAAAGCTAGGCAAGTATGGACAACATCTAGCCTTCTTTACACAGTTGCGGCGGCGGGGGGGGTGTGTGTAAATCTGATTGGGTGAAAGGACTTATTGTTAAGAAATCTTTGTAGAAACATCCCCTTCTGCTTAGTCCGCTGGTTCTCAGTTCTGGCTAGACATTGGCATCGTCTGAGGAGATTTAAAATGATTTTATTGGTTTAGGATGCCCAAATGTTGGTGTGAGGGGTTTTAAAAAGTGCTTCAGATTATTCTAATGTGCAGGCAAATTTAGGTGCCACTGCTTAAGCTTTTGAACCACTGCTACATATTTTCACCTCATCTTCCTATGAGAATATCTGTAGTTGGTTTTTTTTTTCTTTTTCTTTTTTTAACTGTCTTATTATAAGATTTACTGTCTTAAATAAGATTGAATGTACAGAAAATCCTGCTAGTCCATCTGGTATAGCTGGATCCTTAGACTAGTATCGTTAAGATATATACCATTTAAGTATTGTGACTGGTCTTTTAAAAATTGACATATGCATTGAATTAGTACCATCTGTTTTGAAGTTGTCATGTTGGGGAGCTATACCTCTAATCTGCTGCCATTGCTAAATATCTGGACACCTCTTATTAGGAATTACTTTCAAACATCTTTAGGGATTAAAACCAAGATTGCTGTATTATTTGTACTGGGACCACACAAACCTCACAACGTTCCCCCGCTGTACCATCTACCCCCATCTCTAACCCTTGGCAACTTCTAATCTCTTCTCCATCTCCACAGTTTTGTTATTTTAAGAATAATGTGTAAACATCATCATGAATTACTTAATCTTCGGAGATTGGTTTTAAAAAATTTTTCCCTCGGCATCATTCCCTTGAAGTTCATTTCAATTTTTGCATATATTAATAATTTGTTCCTTTTGTTGCTCGGTAGTATTCAGTCATAAGATTTTATCACAATTTGTTTCAACATTCATCCATTGAAAGACATTTGGGTAGTTGCCAGTTTTTGGCGTTATAAATAAAACTGCTATGAACATTGACGTGTAAGTTTCTGTGGGAACTTAATTAAGTTTTTGTTTCTTTTGGATAAATGCTCAAGAGCACAATTACTGCGTTGTAGGGTGAATCTAATTTTAAGATTAAAAGAGACTGTCAAGCTGTTTCTCAGAGTGGCTAAACAATTTTATTTTCCCACCAGTGATGGGATATAATTTTTCTATGGACTCACCAGCATTTGATGTTGTCACGATACTTTAATTTTAGTTATTCTCTGATATCTCATTATGGTTGTAATTTGCATTTCCCCAATGGCTAATCATGTTGAGCATCTTTTCATGTGCTTCTTTGCCATGAGTATATTCTCCTCCATGAAGTGTCTGTTCCTGTCTTCTGCCTATTTTCTAGTTGGATTTTTTAAAGTTTTTGGGAGAGTTCTTTGTATATTATAGATACAAGTCATTTGTCTCATATGGGATTTTCAAATATGTTTTCCCACTGTGTAATTTGAGTTTTCATCCACTTAAAATGATCTTCTATGAAGCATTTTTAACTCATTTTGATGAGATCCAATTTATCAGTTTTTGCTTTTATTGATCATACTTTCGGCTCAAGTCTAAGAATTATTCACCTAGTTCTAGATGCCAAAGATTTTCTCCTATTATTTTTTCTAAAAATATCCTGCTTTTACATTTAAGATTATGATCCACTTTGATTTAATTTTTGTGTAAGGTGTGGAGGTTTAGGTTAAAGTTCATTTTTTGTTTGTTTGTTTTTGTCGAGGGATGTCCAACTGTTTCAGTACCATTTTTTGAAAAGTCTATTCTTCCTTGATAGCTTTCGCACTGCTGTCAAAAACAAGTTAAATGTATTTATGTCAGTCTATTTCTGGGTTCTCTATTCCTTTCCATTGATCTGTGTATCTACCCTCCATCATGACTGCAAAATCTTGAAATTGGGTAGATTAATTCCTCCCGTTTTAATCTTCCTTTACAAATTGTTTTAGCTATTCTTCAGCCTCTTCTTACCATATAAATCTTAGAATAAGCTTGTCTATATCCACAAAAACCTTGAGGGCATTTTAAGAGTAATATGTTAAGCCTCTTAACTTGGGGAGAATTGACATCTTTATTATGTTGTGTTTTCTAATCCATGAACAAGGTATGTCTCCCTATTTTTTGGGGACTTATAAATTTTTCTTCATCAGCATTTTGTAATTTTCAGTATAGAGGTCCTATAAATGTCTTATTGGGCTTATATTTAAGTATTTATTTAGGTCCGTTGTAAATGGCATATTTTTATTTAAGCTTCTAAACATTTGTTATTAATATATAATTTGATAAAATTGTGTTGATCTTGTACTCTAAAACATTTACAAACTAATATGATTTCTCAAGCTTTTTGTGGATTCCTTGGTATTTTCTCCATTTAGATTATCATCTCATCTTCAGATACAGACAGTTTTACTTTTCCTTAGGCAATATAATAGGATATATTACTATTCAACATTCAGTAGGCTATATTCCTTCCTGTTCAATGTAGTAGGAATAGTCCTTTTATCTTTTAAATAAACGTTTTAAAAATTTAACTTTTAAATTTATGTATTTATTTATTTTTGCTTTATTTTCTTAGTAGAACCTCCTTTAATATATTTAATAAAAGTGGTGAGAGCAGATATCGGTGCCTTGTTTCTGATGTTACAGAGAAAGAATTCAGTCTTTCACAGTGAAATATAATGTCGGTATAGGTTGTTTGTAGATCCTCTTTATGAGTTTCAGTATGTTCCTTTTCTATTCCTAGTTTGCTTGGAGTTTTTTTTTTCTTCTTTTTTAAAATTTTTTATTATTATTTTTTTACAACTTTATTGGAGTATAATTGCTTCACAATGCTGTGTTAGTTTCTGCTTTATAACAAAGTGAATCATTTATACATATACATCTGTTCCCATATCCCTTCCCTCTTGAGTCTCCCTCCCTCCCACCCTCCCTCTCCTATCCCTCCAGCGGTCACAAAGCACCGATCTGATCTCCCTGTGCTATGTGGCTGCTTCCCACTAGCTATCTACCTTATGTTTGGTAGTGTATATATGTCCATGCTTCTCTCTCGCTTTGTCACAGCTTACCCTTTCCCCTCCCCATATCCTCAAGTCCATTCACAAGTAGGTCTGTGTCTTTATTCCTGTTTTACCCCTAGGTTCTTCATGACATTTGTTTTTTCTTAAATTCCATATATATGTGTTAGCATACGGTATTTGTCTTTCTCTTTCTGACTTACTTCACTCTGTGTGACAGACTCTAGGTCTATCCACCTCATTACAAATAGCTCAATTTCGTTTCTTTTTATGGCTGAGTAATATTTCATTGTATATATGTGTCAAATCATGAATGGGATTGGATTTTGTCAAATGCTTTCTCTGCATTAATGGATAGGATCACATGACTTTTCCCCCTTAATCTATTGGATATGGTAGATTACACTGTTTGATTTTCAAATATTTAATCAACTTTGCATAACTGGAATAAATACCACCTATCATGGTATATTATTCTTTTTCTATATTTCTGGATTTAATTTGCTAATATCTGGCTGAGGATTTTTACAGGCAATTTCATAAAACATATTGGTCTGTAGTTTTCTTCTCTCTATACTATTCCTGTGTGGTTTTGGTATCAAGGTAATACTGGCTTCATAAAATTAATTAGGAACTGTTCCCTCTACTTCTATTTCTTATCAAATCATGTAAAATTGGTTTTAATTCTTTAAGTCTTGGGTAAAAGTGAAACATCTAAGCCTGAATATTTCTTTGGGGAGTTTTTAAATGAAAAATCAGTGTTTCTAATGGTTACAGGAAAATTGAGATTATCTATTTCATCTTGGCTGAGTTTTGGTAGTTTTGGGTGTAGAAGCATTGGCCCATTTCATCTACATTTTTGAATTTATAGTGTAGACTTGTTCATAATAACTTGTCCCTTATTAACCTGCAGGATATGTCATGGTATCCCTGGTTGCATTTCTGATAGCTGTGATTTGTGCCATCTCTCTTTTTACCTTTATCAGTCTTGCTAGATCTTTATTGATTAAATTGTTTATTTCCAAGAACCAGCCTTTCGTTTCATTGATTCCCCACCCCATTTTCCTGTTTTCAGTTTCATGGACTTCTGTTTCATCTTTATTATTTCCTTCTTTCTGCTTGTTTAGTGTTTTTTCCTCTTCCTTTTTTACTATTGTAATATAGAACATTAGATTATTGCTTTGAAATATTTTCTTTCCCAATTTAGTTCTATAAACTTCCCTTTTAGCATAACTTTCACTTCATTCCACAAACTTTGATCTGTTATATCTCCATTTTCTTTTATTCTGTGCATTAAAAAATTTTTCCTTGATGCCGACTTTTTTACCCATGAGTTATTTGGAATTGTGATGTTTAGTTTTCATGTGATTGAAGATTCTCCTGTTCTCTTTCTCTTATTGATTTCTAGTCTGATTCCTTCATGGCTAGAGAACATACTCTGTATGATTTTAATTCTTTTTAATCTGCTAATGTTTTTTTATCGCCCAGTATATGGTATATGAGTGAATGTTCCACAGACACTTGAATATGTATTCCGCTCTTATTGAGTGTGTTCTTTAAATGTCAGTTATGTCCTGTTGATTGATGATGTTTTCAGTTCTTCCATATCCTTGCTGATTTTTCTGTCTGGTAGTTCTATAAATTGCTGTGTTGAAGTCTCAAATAATAATTGTGGATTTAAAATTTTCTCCTTTTACTACCTTTTTCAGTGTTTGCTTCATGTATTTTGAAGTTCTGTTGTTTGGTGCACACACATTTAGTATCACTAGGTCATCTAGGTGGATTATTCCTGTTATCTTTACGTAATGACCCTCTTTGCCCCTAATAATTTCCTTTGCTCTGAAATCTACTTCATCTGATATTAATTTAGCCATTCCTGCTTTTTCTGATTAACGTTCACATGATATATCATTTTCATCCTTTTACTCTGAACTACCTATATCATGATGTTTAAAGTAAGCTTCTTATAGACAGTATATAGTTGGATCATGCTTGTGATATTTTAATCTACTCTTCCAATCTCAGTCTTTGACTTGGTTATTTAGATCATTTACAGTTAATGTAATTATTGCTATGTTAAAGATTAGGTCAACCGTTTTATTTTTTGTTTTGTCTTTTACCTTAGTTTCTCAATCTTGTGTTTCTCTTATTTTGCCTTCTTGTGGGTTACTTAAACATTTTTTAATAAGCCCATTTTAATTTAATTTATTTATAATCATTTGTGTATACTATTTATATAGTTTTCTTAGTGGTTGCTTTTGGCATTACAGTATACATATGTAACTTATCATAGCCTACTGCAATCAGTGTTTTATTACTTCAAGTGAAGTTTCAAAATTTTACTTCCGGGCTTCCCTGGTGGCGCAGTGTTTAAGAGTCCGCCTGCCGATGCAGGGGACACGGGTTCGTGCCCTAGTCCGGGAAGATCCCACATGCCGCGGAGCGGCTGGGCCCGTGAGCCATGGCCGCTGAGCCTGCGCGTCCAGAGCCTGTGCTCCGCAACGGGAGAGGCCACAACAGTGAGAGGCCCGCGTACCGCAAAAAAAAAAAAAAAAAAAAAAAATTTTACTTCCATTTAGGTCTCTTAATATTCCCCAGTTTTAAAGTATGATTTTCTGTAGTATTTCCTTTCTCTACATTGAGAACCACATCACATGATGTCATAATTTTTGCTTTGACCATCATATAGTATTTAAGAAACTCATGAGACTAATGATAGTCTCTTATATTTACCCCATTTGTTTTCACCCATTCCATTGTTCCCCTTTTCTTTCTGAAGTTCCCAGTGTTCTGTTTTTGCTTTTTTTATGTTTTCATAACTGTAGGTGATATCTGGTCTTTGCAGTGCCATTGGATATGAGTTTCAGGAAACCCTGAGCCTGGCTCACTTAATGCTGCTGAGTTGGAGGGTTTGTATATGTGGGGCCTGTTGGCTCAGCAGATGCTAGCAGACTAGACTAATGTTGATGGGACTAGGGCCACAGGAGGATGGGTTCCCATTCAGGCTATGCTGCTGCTACAGTAGGTCAAGTCCCCCTCTACTCCAAGTGTGGGGCAGTGACCTGCTGCCGTCATTGCTTTGTATTAGGCTGCTTTTGCCTCAGGTGTGTGGTGGGATCCCTTGGAAGCTGCTGCTGTTGCTGTCAATCACAATGTTAAATTCATTTCAGAAATACTTAAGTATAAATATATAGCCTGGCTCTTGTAGAACCTCTGTATTTGTTTTTTATTGCTTTCACACAAATTACCCAAAATTTAGTGACTCAAAACAAGGTAAATTTATTACCTTACAAGTCTGACATTGGTCTCAATTGAATAAAGTAAAAGTGTTGGCAGGATCGACAGACGAATGGATAAAGATGTGGCACAGGGATTCCCTGGTGGCACAGTGGTTGGGAGTCTGACTGCTAATGCAGGGGACACGGGTCCTGCCCCGCTCCAGGAAGATCCCACATGCTGCGGAGTGGCTGGGCCCATAATCCATGGCTGCTGAGCCGGCACGTCCGGAGCCTGTGCTCCACAACGGGAGAGGCCGCAACAGTGAGAAGCCCACGTACTGAAAAAAAAAAGTGTGGCCCATATATACAATGGAATATTACTCAGCCATAAAAAGAAATGAAATTGAGTTATTTGTAGTGAGGTGGGTTGACCTAGAGAGTGTCACACAGAGTGAAGTAAGTCAGAAAGGGAAAAACAAATACCATATGCTAACACATATATATGGAATATAAAAAAAATGGTTATGAAGAACCTAGGGGCAGGGCAGGAATAAAGATGCAGCCATAGAGAGTGGACTTGAGGACACAGGGAAGGGGAAGGGTAATCTGTGATGAAGTGAGAGAGTGGCATGGACATATATACACTACCAAATGTAAAATAGATAGCTAGTGGGAAGTAGCCACAAAGCACAGGGAGATCAGCTCTGTGCTTTGTGTCCACCTAGAGGGTTGGGATAGGGAAGGGAGGGTGGGAGGGAGACGCAAGAGGGAGAGGATGTGGGGATATATGTATAGGTATAGCTGATTCATTTTGTTATGAAGCAGAAACTAACACACCATTGTAAACCAATTATACTCCAATATAGATGTTTAAAAAAGGAAAAAAAAGTGTTGGCAGAGCTACATTCTTTTCTGGAGGCTCTTAGGGGTGTTTCTGTTCCCTGGACTTTATCTGCTTCCAGCGGTCACTTGTAGTCCTGAACTCAGAGTCCCCTTTCTCCACCTACAAAACCCAAAATGTTGCATCACTCTGATTCTGGTTCTATTAGGACATCTCTCTCTTTCGCTTTCTAAAGTTGGGAATGGTTTTCTGCTTTTAAGGACTCATGCAATTAGATTTGTTCCATGAATTAATTCAGGATAATCTTTCTATCTCAAGGTCTATAACTTCAGTCATATCTGCAAAGTCCTCTTCACCATGTAAGGTAACATATTAATAGGTTCCAGGGATGAGGGTGAGGGCATTTTTAGGAGCCATTATGCTGCCTACCACACACTTAACAAGTGACCTTGAGAAAATGACTGAGATTTTTAAAGCCTTACTTTCCTCAAACATAAAATGGAAAGAAAGATAACTAGTTAATATCATGACAGTGAAACAGTGTATATGAAATCAACTAACTCAGAAAATAAGATTTCTTCTTTTTCTTTATGATTTACATGATTCTCAGAGTTCAGTTACTTGAAGAGTTACATTTTTTTAAAGAGAACTAAGGAATTTCAGGGTTCAGGTGCTGTAAGATTGTCTGAATTACCTGAGTAACAATTAGCTAAGCACAGGTGTAAAGCATTTGATGTACACCCTAGTGTTTTTTATCTTCTCATCCCACTAAATGCATATCCCTTGTCTAGCTCCAGCCAATAGAGTCAGAGCTTGTTTTACTGTTTAACTAAAGTTCAATTTAAATTCTCTCTACATCTCCAGCTTCTCAGCCCTGGTTGCACATTATAATCACCTGGGGAGATTTCAAGAACTACTGATGTCAAATTTCTACCTATCATGGATATTTGAGGAGGGACCTGGAATGAAATGCTCTAGCTTATGGTTTTTGGAGCCAAATCATGTTTCTACAGATACTGTAGAAAGTATCTTCTAGGTATGAAAATAGTTCAGATAAGTCAAATTTCTCAGTAAAAGATGACAAAACTATGGCTTAGGTGGTAAATTTTCCATGTCAATTTGTCTGGACCACCATGCCCAGTTATTTGGTCAAATATTATTCTGGATATTTCTGTGATGACGTTTTTGTGTTTTTTAAATTTTTTATTATTTATTTATTTATATTTTTGGCTGTGTTGGGTCTTCGTTGCTGCACGTGGGTTTTCTGTATTTGTAGCAAGCGAGGGCCACTCTTCGTTGTGGTACACGGGCTTCTCATCGCAATGTCTTCTCTTGTTGCAGAGCATAGGCTCTAGGTGCATGGGCTCAGTAGCTGTGGTGCATGGGCTTATTTGCTCCACGGCATGTGGGATCTTCCCAGACCAGGGCTCAAACCCGTGTCCCCTGCTTTGGCAGGTGGATCCTTAACCACTGTTCCACCAGGGTAGTCCCTGTGATGGTGTTTTTGGATGAAATTCATATTTAAATTGGTGGTGGACTTTGAGTAAAGCAGATTATCCTCCATAATATGGGTGGGCCTCATCCAATCAGTTAAAGCTCTTAATAAAACAAAGACTGACTTCCCTGTTGCAAAAAGGAATTCTGCCAGAAGACTTACAGAAATTGAACTGCAACTCTTCCTAGAGTCTCTAGACAGCCCAACCTGCAGATTTTGAATTTACCAAGCCTCTATTATTGTGTGAACCAGTTGTTTAAAATCTCTCTCTCTTTCTCTATCTTTATATAGATATGGATATAGATATAGGTATCAATATCGATATCTAGATCTACATCTATCAATATATATGGGCACATTGTATACACCTGCTGTTGGTTCTGTTTTTCTGGAGAAGCTTGATGAATATAGTTTCCCATATAAATAAAAGGATGAACCCAAGTTCACCCAGGTAGAAAGTAGTACAATGAGAACTGGAACTTAAGGCCTCATGACTCATTCAGCTGTGAACACTGACCCAGAACTGGGGTCCACAAACTCTGGCCCACTGATCAGATCTCGCTTGACTCCTGGTTTTGTACATAATGTTTTGCTTGAACACAGCCGCACCCATTCATTAACGTATTGTGCATGGCGGTTTCTGTGCTACAGCAGCAGATGGGCAGTTGCAACGGAGATGTATGGTACACAAAATCCAAAATATTTCCTATCTGACCCTTTACAGAAAAGATCTGCTGACCCTTGCTCTAGGATGCCATCTGTTTTCTGATAGCACTGAGGAGAATAATTCATGCACATTGTGATCGATTGTTAATCTCATGTCCTCCTTAGGTCAAAGATCTCTCAAGTGCTCACCCTTGCAATAGCCAGCTTGGGGAGCACTGTCTGAGGATGCAGAAATATTTCTTGCCAGGTCTTTCCAATCCACACTGCTCCCTGACTATGGTTCTTAAAACCTATTTTTTAGAAAATTTTTATTGGAGTATAGTTGATTTACAGTGTTGTTAGTTTCAGGTGTACAGCAAAGTGAATCAGTTATACATGTACATATACCCACTTTTTTTTTTTTTTTTTTTTTTTGCATCACGTGGGCCTCTCACTGTTGTGGCCTCTCCCGTTGTGGAGCACACTCTTCGGACGCAGAGGCTCAGTGGCCTTGGCTCACGGGCCCAGCCGCTCCGAGGGATGTGGAATCTTCCCGGACTGTGGCACAAACCCGTGTCCCCTGCCTCGGCAGGCGGACTCTCAACCACTGCGTCACCAGGGAAGCCCCACTTTTATTTTTTTTTAGAGTCGTTTCCAAATAGCCCATTACAGAGTACTGAGTGGAGTTTCCTGTGCTAATAAGAAGAGCAGGTTCTTATTAGTTATCCATTTTATGTAGAGTAGTGTGTATATTTCAGTCCCAATCTTCCAGTTTAGCCTCCCCTCCACAATCCCCTGGTAACCCTAAGTTTGTTTTCTACATCCGTGCCTCTACTTCTAAAACCTGTCTATTTTAACCAACTACCACTCATTGCTTACTGTCTCTGGCTTCATGTACTTGATAATAAATCTACTTCTTATTCTATCCTGGATGACATGTTCCAAGGACTGAGATAATACCTTATTCTACATAACTTGTCCTTGATATTGTCTATCTTGGGGTCTTCATCTATGTCCCACAGAAGACAGTCACACTCTGTCTTCTATTACTATTAATAATACCACATTTTAGGGCATGAATTTGACCCAATGCACTGAACTATCCTTTTAGAAGCTGTATGCAACCTGTCACTGGATTTTAGCACAGGGTTAGAACTCAGATTAGTGTTCATATTTAAACAAATCTACTTGACCAGAAACTTTTTGTCTCACCATTTATTACACAAATAACTTCTGTCTTTGCATCTATGATGTAAATATTTTTAATTTCCTAAATTATCTGAAAAATTACTTAGAGCTTCTGTTTCAATAGGCATTGGAATTGCTGTGTTACGACTATTTCATTATTTTATTTCCAAATGTTAAGATAGCCTTCAAGCTTTGGCCAAGAGTAGACAGGAAAGGGTTTAAAAAGAAATGAAGAGGGCTTCCCTGGTGGTGCAGTGGTTGAGAGTCTGCCTGCCGATGCAGGGGACACGGGTTCGTGCCCCGGTCCGGGAAGATCCCACATGCCGCGGAGCGGCTGGGCCCGTGAGCCAAGGCGACTGAGCCTGCATGTCCGGAGCCTGTGCTCCGCAACAGGAGAGGCCACAGCAGTGAGAGGCCTGCGTACCAAAAAAAAAAAAAAAAGAAATGAAGAGTGGGAAAGATTTCTGATGCAAGGGAGACTTAATAAAGGTTTGATTTTGACTCAATAATTTATAATAAAAGTTTGATTTTGAATCAATAATTTATGTCATTGCAAAATAGCTCCCTGGTAAACTTCCACTCTTTGGTCATCATTAAGTACAGAAATTAATAATCAAAATATGCAGTGATCTTCTTCATTTTCTAAAAACAAACCTGTATCTAGATGAGAGGAGAATTCATTTCATCACTCAGGCTCTGGACTTACGACTCCAAGTCCTGTCTTCTTTCAACCATACCTGCTAAGTTTCTGTCTAACTACTTGAGCATGAGGTGATGGCTTCAGCATTCATCCCCTTCCTCAGTATATAGCTTGGTGACCATGAGTAAGCGATCTAAAACTTGAGAACTCGGGTTCAAATCTTGACTCTAAAATTTACTTGTTGAGTTCTCTTGAACATGTTATCTGTTTTTGCCTCAGTTTTCTCATCTATAAAATAGAGATAGCATTACTTCTCTCAGCGAGTTGTTATGAGGGTTAAAAGAGAAAATTCATACAATGCAAGAATTTATCAGTTCTTGGAACACAATAAATACCAAAAAGAAATGTTAGCCATTATCAAGGGCCCCTCATTTTATGGATAATATAGATTAGTTTATATAGGTCTAATATTTACATATACATAAACATTTTGTACCTATGTGTGTGTGTACGTTCTTCTTAGAAATTGAGCAGTCAACATTCACATCTAAAAGTATGTGCTCTGTGAAATGTAGATCTCCTGTGTACACAGTGCTCTAGTTGTCTATTGCTACATAATAAAGAAGTCCAAACTTAGTGGTGAAACAAACAAACATTTTAACATGTGCTCAGATTCTGTGGGTCAGCAGTTCAAAGAGTACACAGAGGAGATGGCTTGTCTCTACTCCATGACTGATATCTGAAACCTCAGCTCATGAGGATTGAAATGGCTGGGGCTGGAATCATCTAGATAATTTTAATTCCCATGTCTGACTCTTGAGATGGGATGACTTGAAGACTGGGCCCAACAAGGACTGTTGCCTGGAGTGCCTATAGATGGCTGCCCATGTGGCTTGGACTTCTCATAACGTGGTAGTTAGGATTCCAGATAGAGTAGCCCAAGAATGAGTGTCCAGAGTCAAAGCATTCCACGAGAATCATGCCAAAGCTGCATGACCTTTTATGATCTAGTCCTAGATGCTACAAAGCATCACTATCATTATATACTATTGCAGGCATTGGGGACCTTTTTCCATAAAGTGTCAGACCCTCAATATTTTAGGCTTTACAAGCCATACTGTCTCTTTTGCAACGACTTAGCTCCGCTGCTGTGATGTGAAAACAGAGAGAAACAATACATATACTGAGGAACATGGCTGTGTTCCAATAAGGCTTCATTTGTAAAAGCGGGTAGAGGGCTAGAGTTGGCCCGCCAGCCATAATTTACTGACCCCTGCTCTATTGTTTGAAGCCATGGAAAGCCTGCCTAAATTCAAGGGAAAATGGCCCCATCTGGATGCGAAGAATGGCAACGAATCTGAGACCCTGTATTAAAACCACTACATAAGGGGATCTGTCTGCATACCTTGTTTCTCCCATGTATGGTGGATATGAGGTATTGGGACATGTTACGTCTCTGTAAGCCTGGGTCAAGGTCAAAGTTGGAATCTGAACTCAATGACCTTGATTTCTGGAATAATTGGTAACTCTAATTATGATTTCCTTACACTCCTTACCCCAATAAATTATACCACAAAAGATAGATTTCAAGTAAACAGTTGCTTTATGGCAGATTTTTATTAAGTCTCCATTGACTGAATTATTCCATGTTGGTTGGAAAGCGTGAGTTTTGTTTCTTTCCTAAAGAGATCTGCAACTTTTCAGATGTGGCGTTTCACTCTACTGAGAGGGTGATGTAGGCTTTTATAAAAGGAAAAAGCAGGGCAGGCTGAGTTCACTCAGATCCTACTAATGCTTACAGGAGTAACCGAAACTGGAATACAGGCTTCCAGGTTTTCCTGTCCTGTGCTCTTTCCGGTAGGTGCCATGGTCTGCTGGGCCTGGCAGTAATGTTTTGACCTTTACCTCTCTACGCTATTGTGACGTGGTTTTGGGTTTTGTTAGCTTTCTAATGAGTTTGTACGAAATTGTGTCCATAAAGTAGGCTGAATTCCTGAGGGAAGGATGATAGCTGTTAGTGTGTTATTACTGCAAATGTTGTTGGTTACCTTTTTTTCTTTTCTTTTGTCCAGTTGTTTCCTGAGCTTAAAAGTTATATTATCCGAAATGAAAGATGTGCATCTGGTGGAAAACACTAATTTAAGGGATGAAAATTCCTGATGATTGCTTCAGTCAACCCTTAATACACACTGAGCTTCATTAGTAAATAGACAAGTCTCAGATCTTTCCCTTGGAAGAGGTCGCATAATCAGGCTTTGTGTTGATTTTGCATTCTGTTCGTTAGAGATTGAAGAAATTAGAGTAATTGGCTGGTACAGGAAAAGCACAAAGAACTTTCTTCTATTTTTGTGATGCATCCCGTAATAAGGGTTGAAAATGAGACTGGAGGTAAGAACGTGAAACTCAGAAAAGCAAAGAAGGATATTGTTTCTTTGAAAATATTCTTTCAGTGTTGGCCCAGAAGATATATGAAGCTGAGGAAATTTTTCTTTTAAATGATGATTTTTGTGTTAACGATGTGAATGTGGAATTGGTAAGAATCAGGAAGCAAGCATCCTTTTCCACCAAGGACTTGGGAGCAAATGAAGCCATAAATACTCCCCGCTCTTGGAAACCCTTTTGGAGCAGTAATCAGAGGAGGGTAAAGGCAAAGCCTCAGGGCAGAGGTGTTCAGAGCAAAGGGATAGGAGGAGAACAAAAGGAGAGTGGATATTTTTAGAGCTGTCATTTTGAAATTTACCTGCTTCTGATTCAGTGCTGCTTTGCTACTGTGTTGGTCCAGTGGAAATCCTCAAAGCAGGAGCAGCCCTATTTTAAATTAATAAGGTTAGAGCAAGTGACTTGAATCCGGGTCTGTTTAGCTCAAGAGCAGAGGGGAGTGTGAGGAAAGAGTGAGGCCGCAAGGAATGTTCACTGGGTACATTTTCCCCAAACCTCACTAACTGGGAGAAACTGACCACTGGATTGTGTGCCTTGAAGGAAAGCAAAAATGTTGAAAGCAAAGAGTGCGGAGCTTGTTTAGAAAGCAAGCTCTATCATCTGGTCACCTGCTGATGATAATAGCATTGGCTGAGACCTGACCATTTACAATGAAGGCACTTCTGTAGGTCATAAGTTCCAGGAGGGCCAGAACTGAGTATGTCTGTTTCAGCATTTAGCATGGTTTAGCACCTTCGAGCCCGGTACATTATTGGCATATAGTAGACTTAAAAATGAATATTTGTGGATTGTCTGAATGAGTGGATGGATGTGTGTGATTCATATCCTATTTGCAGGTCCTATGCCCTACAGTGGATTTTCAGTGTCAGATTGTGAAAGTATTTATGACGGGGATTGGCATTGTTCCCTATCTAATGGATAAAGATTACACATCAAAGGACTTTACACTGACATCCCAAAAGCCTCATAGGAACTACTTAACAAAAAAATAAAATTGCATTCTGTATAATTTCTAATTTATAAGCCGGCCAGAACACTGGTATTTCAGCCAGTCCTCTGGTAGTTCCAGTGATGTCCCCATGATCATCCAGGCATAATCAGAATGGCTTTAGGATTTGGGAGCCAAAATGTTCCTCAGTATTTACTGCTTTGCTAGTTCATTTAAGAAAATGGACTATTGAAAAAATAGCTTCAGACACAATATGGCACATTTTATGATTTAGCATGAAATCTGAGAAATATAGAGGTTACCTGAAGCCTGCAATGGTAAAGTTCCCTCTGCTATTGAAGTTATTGTCTTTAAACAAAGATTCTACATCAGTAATGAGATATATATATATATATATATATATACACACACATATATATATACATATATATATGGCATTTTATCTTGATGTCACTTAAGTATTTCTATATATTATTCCCACATTTGGGAACAGAAATGTTGAAGTTTTATCAAGATAAGAAGTTATTTATTAACAGCAATGCTTTTTCAAGAATCTATCAGGCAGCATTTGGCGGAAGAATAACTTTACACTGTTACAGTCTCCACAAATATTGCACACAATGATTTAAATGTTAAAGCTCTCATATAAGAAGAGTGGTATTCATATTTCCATTTACAGCTTGCAAAGAATCTAAAAGTTGCTTTTTCTGAAAAAAATCTGTGGGCCATCAAAATTCTATTTTCCCAGAAGTACTCAGGGATGATCATAGTGAAAATAAAAGCACATGGAAAGAATATTAATAAACAGTGGTTAGCAAGATTTCAATGAGAGGTAGAAAAAGGTTAAGTTAATAAAAGAACCTAGGGGGCTTCCCTGGTGGCGCAGTGGTTGAGAGTCCGCCTGCCGGTGCAGGGGACGCGTGTTCGTGCCCGGGTACAAGAAGATCCCACATGCGGCGGAGCGGCTGCGCCCGTGAGCCATGGCCGCTGAGCCTGTGCGCCTGGAGCCTGTGCTCCGCAACGCGAGAGGCCACAACAATGAGAGGCCCTCATACCGCAAAAAACAAACAAACAAAAACTAGGTCAATGGGGAGATATTAGTAGACACTGTGAAGTTATTGAAGAAAATACCAACACTCTAGAAATCAGTTTATGGGAACTCTCATTTATGATGTTAACTTTTTTTAAACATAAAAAGTAGACACATCTCGCTTTTCCATTGAAACAAAGAATAAACCTAACAAAGATCTGGGAAGGGAATAAAGAAGAGAAAATTCAAGAGTTGACTATTAGAGGGCTTCCCTGGTGGCGCAGTGGTTGAGAGTCCACCTGCCGATGCAGGGGACACAAGTTCGTGCCCCGGTCCGGGAAGATCCCACATGCCGCGGAGCGGCTGGGCCCGTGAGCCATGGCCGCTCAGCCTGCGCGTCCGGAGCCGGTGCTCCGCAACGGGAGAGGCCACAGCAGTGAGAGGCCCGTGTACTGCAAAAAAAAATAGTTGACTATTAGAGAGATGATGAATATGGCAAGGATGCAGCTCTAGTTCTTCTACATGAATTATTAGTAATTATTATCAAATGCTACATATATTGTATATACCTGTCACACAGAAAAAGCTGTTATGATAATATAGAATATAGTGTTACTTTTTTTTTTTTTTTTTTGCATTATGCGGGCCTCTCACTGTTGTGGCCTCTCCCGTTACGGAGCACAGGCTCCAGATGCTCAGGCTCAGCGGCCATGGCTCATGGGCCCAGCTGCTCCGCGGCATGTGGGATCTTCCCGGACCAGGGCACGAACCCGTGTCCCCTGCATCGGCAGGCGGACTCTCAACCACTGCGCCACCAGGGAAGCCCTATAGTGTTACTTTTTTTTTTTTTTTTTTGTGGTATGCGGGCCTCTCACTGTTGTGGCCTCTCCCGTTGTGGAGCACAGGCTCCGGACGCACAGGCTCAGCGGCCATGGCTCACGGGCCCAGCTGCTCCGTGGCATGTGGGATCTTCCCGGACCAGGGCACGAACCCGTGTCCCCTGCATTGGCAGGCGGACTCGTAACCACTGCGCCACCAGGGAAGCCCCCTAGTGTTACTTTTTATATTAAGTTATTCTTCATGGATATTTTTATATTTTCCATCAAGTCCTGTGTTTTAAAAATTCCTTTCAAATATAAAGATTTCCGACTGATTCACTTTGTTATAAAGCAGAAACTAATTTTTTTAAAAAAGAAAAAAATAAATAGGATTTCCAACTTACAATTCTAGTCAAGATTCTGGTTTTCATAATGAGCAAGACTGAGTAAGAAGCATATACAAAATATTTTCCTTCTTTACAGTTACTATTTAAATGCAACTATACGAAGGTGTATAAGCTGCTCTACTGGAAGAATCATTGTAATTACTGATTCCTAAAAATTATTAATAAAATTTTTTACATTTTTACATTTCTTTTTTATACCAAATCTTTGAAATAAAGAGAAAACAAAGTCTAACAGTAAACTGAGATTCACTTACTTATGGGATAATATCAAGAGGTAAATCATGCAGGTATTTGAAAAATAAAAGTCAAACTTTTAAAATAATGAACTTTTTTTTAGAGAAGTTTTATATTCATGGCAAAATTGAGTGAAAAGAATGAGAGTTCCCATATACTCCCAGTTTCCACAACCTCCTCCACTATTAATATCCCAGACTAGATGGTACATTTGTTACAATCCATGAACCTACACTGATACATCATCATCCCCCAAAGTTCATAGTTTCCATTCATGCTTGCTGTTGTACATTCTATGGATTTTGACAAATGTATAATGATATGTGTCCTCCATTGTAGTGTCTTACAGAGCAGTTTTACTGTCCTCAAATCCTCTGTGCTCTGCCTGCTCATCTATTTCTTTCTCCTCCTTGGCAACCACTAATCTTTTTACTATCTCCACAGTTCTGCTTTTTCCAGAATGTCATTTAGTTGGAATCATACAGTTGGTAGCCTTTTAGATTGGTTTCTTTCTCTTAGTAAGATGCACTTAAAGTTCATCCATGGGTCTTCATGGCTTGATAGTTCATTTCTTAATAGCATTGAATAATATTCCACAGTCTGGATGTACCACACTTTATTTACCCACTCACCTACCAAAGGGCATCTTGATTGTTTCCAAGTTTTGCTAATTATCAAAAAAGCTGTTGTAAACAGTGTGCAGGTTTTTGTGTGGACATATGTTCTCAATTCATTTGGGTAAACACCAAAGACATGATTGCTGGATCATTTGGAAATAGCATGTTTAGTTTTGTAAGAAAATGTCAAACTGTCTTCCAAAGTGACTGTACCTTTCGGTATTGCCACTAGCAAGGAATAAGAATTCCCTTATATGTGGAATCTAAAAAATACAACACATTAGAGAATATAACAAAAAGAAGCAGACTCACAGATATAGAGAATAAACTAGTGATTGTCAGTGGGGAGAGGGAAAAGTGGAGGCAGTATAATAGGGGATTAAGAGATACAAAGTATTATGTATAAAATAAGCTACAGTGATATATTGTACTGCACAGGGAATAGAGACAATATTTTATAACTATCAATGCAGTATAACCTTTAAAAATCGTGAATCACTATATTGTACATCAATTATACTTAAGTAAAAAAAAAAAGAGTTCCTGTTGCTTCACATTCTCATCAGCATCTGGTGTTGTAAGTGTTCTAGATTCTGGTCATTCTGATAGATGTGTAGTGGTATCTCATTGTTATTTTAAGTTGCAGTTCCTTAATGACATATAATGTTGAATATCTTTTCATATGCTAACTTGTCACCTGTAGATCTTCTATGGTGAGAAAAAAGGTCAAATTTGATGAAAACTATTTAACAATAGATAAATGCCAATGAATCTCATGAAACACCACTACCATCATAATTAAATTGTTGAAAACAGCCATAAAGAGTATATCTTAGGAGCAACCAGAGAAAAAATGACACGTTATGTATGTGAAAATACAGGTATGAGTCATGCAGACCTGTCAGAAGATTTGTAAGCCAAAATAATATAAAATGGCATTTTTAAAGTACCAGAAAGAAACTCCCAACCTTGGATGCCACAATCCGATCCTGTCCATTAAGGATAAGAGACTTCTGCCCTTCTTTAGCAACTAGAAAACTGCAAAATACATTAATCATATGTTTGTAGAAATTTACAACAGGCATCTAAGGACTGTGATCCCTAAGAGAAGGGAAGCAGAATTTGCACACATCTTTGCAACGTATCAAGCCCGACAGCAAAGACATCATTCTACATGCTGTGTAATCCTGTGTAGGTTGCCACCTCCCTTGTTCTGGTCGATATGCTCCTATTCATAAAGTTTATCACTGTATTTTATACTATTTTCTTTTTCTTTTTCTAAAATCATTGTTATCCTCCAGTGGTTTAGATCCCACATCTTATATGTAACTTTGCCTTTTTGCTTCTCTCTTAGTTGCTCACTCTCAGATTTAACAGACAATTTACACTTTTACTTTGTGGTATACCTTTTATAGACACTGTAGTTTGTTTTTCATTGAACTTTATTCTTCATTTCACTAATATTTTTATATTGATTATGTATTGAAATAATACTATTTTGTATATATGAGGTAATATAAATTATATGGTAACATTATTTTTATGTCTTTATTCTTACAGTTTCAATGTGGCTACTATGAGATAAAAAATTATATGTTCCTCATATTATATTTCTGTTGGATAGCACTGCTTTTGAGGAATAACAGAACAATTGGATATCTATACAGACAAAAGTAACCATGACCTTTATATGAAATAATCATAAAAATAACTCTAATTAACTCATAGATCTAAGCATAATACCCAAATTATAACATATCTAGAAGAAAACAAAGGGAAACACATGGTCTAAAGACAAGAAAACAATTTTTAGATAATACAAAAATTATGAAATATAAAATAAAATATTGACAATTTAGTATGTATCAAAATTTTAAAAAATTTCTATTGTATAAAAATCAAAATTAAGAAAATCAACAGAAAAGATCAAACTTGGAAAAGGTTTGCAATATCGATATCTGGCAAAGAACTTATATACAGATTAAAGAACTTTTACACTTCAAAAATAAAAAGACAATCCAATGGGAGAAAATGGAAAAAATATATCTATGGATATGTTATATATATAAATGTAAAGTATATGTATCTATGAATATATGCCTATTGGCTATTTGCATATCTTCCTTTTATTTTTAAGTGCCTAATTATATTTTTTATATAAATACACACTATTATATATAAAATAGATAACTAATAAGAACCTACTGTATAGCACAGGGAACTCTATTCAGTACTCTGTAATGACCTATATGGGAATAGAATGTAAAAAAGAGTGGATGTATGTATATGTATAACAGACTCAATTTGCTGTACAGCAGAAACTAACACATTGTAAATCAACTATACTCCAATAAAAAATTAATTAAAATATTGACATATATTGTATATAACATATATATTAAGTATATATAATTTGTATAGATTTAGAGATTGCTCCATCAAAGACGTACAGATTACAATTATAATGAGATACCACTACATACCACTATAATGTCTAAAATTTAGAAAACTGTTAATATCAACTTTTGGTGTGGACCTAGAGAAACATGAATACATTGTTAATGGGCTTGTAGCAAGAAAGCTTTAAAGTTAAATATACATTTACACATGACCAAGCAATTACCTAATAGTTCATACTTATCCAAGAGATATGAAGTCTCATGTCACACAAATTTGTTCAAAAAATGTGTAACACCATTATTCATAATAGGTAAAACTGGATATGACCAAAATATCCAACAAGATTTTTTTTAACGTCTTTATTGGAGTATAATTGCTACAGTGGTGTGTTAGTTTCTGCTTTATAACAAAGTGAATCAGTTATACATATACATATGCTCCCATATCTCTTCCTTCTTGCGTCGCCCTCCCTCCCACCCTCCCTATCCCACCCCTCTAGGTGGTCACAAAGCACGGAGCTGATTTCCCTGTGCTATGCGGCTGCTTCCCACTAGCTATCTATTTTACGTTTGCTAGTGTATATATGTCCATGCCACTCTCTCACTTTGTCACAGCTAACCCTTCCCCCTCCCAATATCCTCTAGTCCATTCTCTAGTAGGTCTGTGTCTTTATTCCCATCTTACCCCTGGGTTATTCATGACATTTTTTTTCTTAGATTCCATATATATGTGTTAGCATACGGTATTTGTCTTTCTCTTTCAGACTTACTTCATTCTGTATGACAGACTCTTAGTCGATCCACCTCACTACAAATATCTCAGTTTCGTTTTTTTATGGCTGAGTAATATTCCATTGTATATATGTGCCACATCTTTATCCATTCATCCGATGATGGACACTTAGGTTGCTTCCATGTCCTGGCTATTGTAAATAGAGCTGCAATGAACATTTTGGTACATGACTCCTTTTGAATTATGGTTTTCTCAGGCTATAGGCCCAGTAGTGGGATTGCTGGGTCATATGGTAGTTCTATTTTTAGTTTTTCAAGGAACCTCCATACTGTTCTCCACAGTGGCTGTATCAATTTACATTCCCACCAACAGTGCAATAGGGTTCCCTTTTCTCCACACCCTCTCCAGCATTTATTGTATGGTACTGGCACAGAAACAGAAATATAGATCAATGGAACAGGAGAGAAAGCCCAGAGATAAACCCACGCACATATGGTCAACTTATCTTTGATAAAGGAGGCAAGAATATACAGTGGAGAAAAGACAGCCTCTTCAATAAGTGGTGCAGTGAAAACTGCACAGGTACATGTAAAAGTATGAAATTAGAACACTCCCTAACACCATACACAAAAATAAACTCAAAATGGATTAAAGACCTAAATGTAAAGCCAGACACTATCAAACTCCTAGAGGAAAACATAGGCAGAACACTCTATGACATAAATCACAGCAAGATCCTTTTTGACCCACTTCCTAGAGAAAAGGAAATAAAACCAAAAATAAACAAATGGGACCTAATGAAACTTCAAAGCTTTTGCACAGCAAAGGAAACCATAAACAAGACCAAAAGACAACCCTCAGAATGGGAGAAAATCTTTGCAAATGAAGCAACTGACAAAGGATTCATCTCCCAAATTTAGAAGCAGCTCATGCAGCTCAATATCAAAGAAACAAACAACCCAATCCAAAAATGGGCAGAAGACCTAAATAGACATTTCTCCAAAGAAGAGAAACAGATTGCCAACAAACACATGAAAGGATGCTCAACATCACCAATCATTAGAGAAATGCAAATCAAAACTACATTGAGGGCTTCCCTGGTGGCGCAGTGGTTGGGAGTCCGCCTGCCGATGCGGGGAGCACGGGTTCGTGTCCCGGTCCGGGAGGATCCCACATGCCGCGGAGCGGCTGGGCCCGTGGGCCATGGCCACTGAGCCTGCGCGCCCGGAGCCTGTGCTCCGCAACGGGGGAGGCCACAGCGCTGGGAGGCCCACATACCGCAAAAAGAAAAAAAAAAAAAAAAAAACTACATTGAGGTATCACCTCACACCGGTCAGAATGGCCATCATCAGAAAATCTCCAACAAGATTTATATGGGTGAACCAGTTGTGGTATATCCATACAATGTCATATCATACAGCAGAAGGATAGAATTATGAGGAATGCAACAAGGATGAATGTCAGAAACATTATGGTGAGAAAAAAGCTAGACACACAAGAGTATATACTTTATGTTTCTGTTTATATGACTTTCTAGAAAAGGAAAAATGAATCTCTGGCGACAGAAAACATATCAGCAGTTGCCTGTATCATATATGGAGTAGAGAGTGACTGCAAAGAGGAAAGGGAAAACTGCAAAGGGGGTAATAGGAAAATTGTCTACCTTGATGGAAACAGAAGTTACAAAATATTTACATTTGTCAAAATTCATTAAAGTGTACATTCAAGTTAGTATATTTTTAGATTATACCACAATATATTTCTTTTAATAAAAAAAATTATGAAGAGTAGGTAAGGGGGCAAAGGACCTGAAAGCCAGCTTTAGCTATGTTAGAGCTGTAAAATCAAAAAAAGATCAAGTTGCCCCTAATTTAAAAACCAAAAAAATGCATACAAGTTGAGGAATAGAGAATTTAACTCATTTTAAGAGTGAGTTTTCTAACAATTAGAGCTTCCTAAAAATGAAATAAACTTATTTTGAGTTGGCAATTTCTTTCTCAGTGAGGACATTCAAGTACAAGATGACGATCATTTTTCAGGTGTGTTGTAGAAGTGCCTTAGAGATTGAAATTTGCATTAACCAATATTTAAGATGATTCAATAACATCAGAAAATATGCTATATTTATATATGCTCTTTTATGGTAGAGTTCTGTCTATAATGTTTTCTAAAATATCCTTTGAATTAATATTTCAATAGTAGTCTCCAGTGCTGCAAATGTAGGCCAGAAAGTTAGATCTGTGCACAGTCTATTTTTTAAGAAGCTTGTAATCTGGAAGAGAAGATAGACAAAAATGTTGTAGCAAAATGCAGTAAGTTTCATAATAGAGATATCCTCATGCTCTTATATGACATGGAAGCAGTGTCACATTCTTAATATGTCATTTTTCTGAAATACTTCAGTATTAATTTCTCATAATTATAATAAGTAATTAAGGCATGAATTATTTACAGAGAGATTCTAGTTATTCCTAAAATATTTGGAAATTGTTTTAACATGAAGGTATTTCTTAGAATACCTCCAATAAAGTTCCAAAACATGTCTTTCAAAGCCTAAATGTGTTTGTACAATCCTGGCAAACCTCAAGGAAAAATGTGAATGTTGCTGATTATCCACCATTTAAAGTTTTCTATGCTTTGGCATTTTTCTGTAAGTATAAATAATTGACTATGAACTATGCAAAGAGTTGTTTTACCTGAATTTCTTTGAGATCCATCAGATGTGGCCATTAAAATGAGCCAATCTCCTCCATTACAACTACTCACTGTGCAGGCTTCTAGTCAAGCATTGGTGGAGATAGCGCAGCTCAATTTAAATTAAAATTCAGGGTAATGTAACTAAACAAGTGAGTCCTATCCTTTTCCCCTTACTTTCCCTTAGAGAGTTTTTGAAGTTAGGGATTTGTAAAATGAAAATATTAAACCAAATTTAATAGCAAAATGTCATTTTTATCATTAGTGAAACCAAGCCCAGTTTCCATTTACCCCAAAGTATAAATTGCCTATCTGAGAAGCAGTTCAAATTTAAGTCATGTCAGATTGGTGGTCTTTCTGAGTTTCAGTTTGGAACTCTTATTTGAAGTCATTGTTTCATTCAAGAGCATCTCAATATCAATAGCAGGTTTTCTACTTCAGCAAAAGCCTTGATGTACAGCAGTGCCATTGGGTCCAGAGGATAACCTCTTTGTACGTTTTTTCTCCCAGTCTCACAGCAATCTCACTGATATCACAGAGCACATTTTTAATCCTAAGTATATGTCCTAATTTTGGCAGAAATCCACTCCTCCACTTTTATGCAATGTATTAACAGCCAGCAATTTAATTGTATTTGTTGAGACTGTAATATCAACGTGAAGCATTCCTTTTTTGAAGCTCAAATTCTTAATATTTGCTTTCCCCTTTGCAAGAAATACTTACTCCTTTACTCCCTTGTCCCCTTAGGCTACCTACCACATACATCAATTAAGAAGACATTTCACAAGGGATGCCTTTCCTCATCCTTCCAGGTGAGAAAGGCTCCCTGTTCCATGGCTCATAGTATCTTGTCTATATTTACTACAATTAGTAATTATTCTTTAGACTGCAGGCTCTAAGAAGTATGGACAATGCTTGCTTTTCCCCACCTTGTATTACCAGTACCTAATGCAGTGCCTGGGACATAGTAGAAGTTCTATAAATATGTAATGATTGATGAATGAATGAATGAATGAATGTGTTAGTAACAAGATAAATGCATAAGTCGTATTTGTAAAGCACAATACAAAGTAATTTCATTACTATTCACCCACTTATTTGTACCTTTATACCCTTCTCTTCATTTATATATCTTAGAATTACTTTTAATTTTATCAGCAGGGATACAGGATTTAATGCCTAATTTTTTTTTTTTTTTTTTTTTTTTGCTGTGTGCGGGCCTCTCACTGTTGTGGCCTCTCCGGTTGCGGAGCACAGACTCCGGACGCACAGGCCCAGCGGCCATGGCTAACGGGCCCGGCCGCTCCGCGGCATGTGGGATCTTCCCAGACCGGGGCACGAACCCGCATCCCCTGCATCGGCAGGTGGACTCTCAACCACTGCGCCACCAGGGAAGCCCCATTAATGACTAAATTTTGATGAAATGTATTAGAAATATTCGTGAGTGAGTAAGCACTATGCCATGGTAAGAGAGAGAAAAAAATGAAAGCTATTGCTATATTCTTGACTCAAGTCATACTCAATATTATTTGTTACATATTATATTACACACACAAATGCATTCTCACTGGCATGGTATCACCTACATTATTATAATTTCCATTTCCTTTCCAATCCCTTTAAAGCCCATATCTGACCCTTAGACTTATTAAATTGCATTGTTTTAAACCACTTCTCCAATTTGTCAAGGTCATATTATGGTCATGTTGAATTTTGATCTTGAGAAAATATTAATCAGTCTTATCAACTAAAGAGAACTGTAAATTACTAAATCCACATGCTTTTCTATCATCCTAGTCTTGATGAAAATATTAAATAGCCTCTGGCCCAGGATTGACCTCTACATATAAAACTTCTGTCCACTTTGGTTGAGGAGGAACTATAAATGAGTTTGATTGTTCTACCTACTTTGTTTCCAATAAATAGGTCTCTGGTGCTGATCTCTTTTTATAAATTTGTGAATGAATTCAATTTGTAATATTTTTATAATATTAATATTTAATGTCTGATTTCAAGTCGTGGATGAAAAAATGCTCACATCAATGAAAACTACTACTTGCCCAAATAGATTAATAATAGTAACAACAATTAAAGTCGATTTTAAATCTACTGTCATGTTTATTTACTTTCCTGAATTGTTCCCACTGTGCCACTTCCTTACTTTCTGAATGTGACAGGTTCGTGCATGACGTCCTCCTCTAGATGCTGTGCCATTAAGAAATCTCTCTGATTATAATAGGTGATCATCTATGATGGATAATAAGAGAAATATGCTTGTGCATTTTCAATCACAAATCCATGTCTTGCACAATGAAATGATTTTACTTGTTGCTTGATCACGGGGACTTCTTCCTCTGAATAAATAAGACTTGACTTTGCCTCTTTATGCAGTCATCTGTTCACAGTTCTGCCTCTCTCCGGTAGACTGTGTCTCCTTAAAGACAAATGAATATTCATTCATCTTTGATCCCCATTGCTTAGCATGCATAGTAATTGTTCAACAAATATTTGTTTAATAAGTTAAACACCAATATGCCATGAAGTAGGAAAATCTGGAGATGTGAGTGGTCAAGATGGGGGGTGTGATTAAAGGACCCCTCTGAATTCTAAGAACAGCATACTGAGGATGGAATGCATGAGTAATCAAACGGGCTGACTACTTGACAACTAGTATGTATTCAATTTTCAAATTCTATATTATAAGCATCCCTGAGTGTAATTTGAAATGGATAGACAGGAATTTTTATTTTATTTTTTCTAAAGAAGAAGCAGTGTAGGTCTCTATTGTCATGGCCTCTGTTGCTTCCTACGAATATTTCTCCAATTTCTTGACATAATCATTTTCAGGAAGCCAAGAGAGTCCAAAAGAAAATGACAAACAACAGAAATTGCTTTCATTTTCTAGTGTTTGGAAAAACATAAAAATAGGTTTAAGTTTTTCAAACATACTTAGATTTCATGAGATTTTACTTGGTTTATAATCAATATGATAAGATGCATATATATGTATATAGAATCATCATTCATTTTAAATTGGAAATAATGTGTATTCCCATGGCTGATTTGCAAACTGTCAATAATAAGAACCAAGCTTATGTCCTCCTAAGTCTTTTGTAGCCCCATTTTAACACATTTTCTGGAAGTTATTTCACTTCAACCACTCTACTTTCTAAAAAAACAATAGATGACTTTTTAAATTTTTCATTTCAAAATGAAAATATTAAAATATGCTAAAAATTGGTGCAATAATGGAAGCTACAACTTACCACGTAAGTTTGTTTGTAGTTGAGCAAAATATGTTCCAATAATTTTTGCATTGTATTTGCCTTTCTCTATATAATTACTAACCCTTTTTCTTTCACTATGGAATGTGAATTTTGATTTCTCATCTTCAAATTTGCCTTTAAATACATTTCTACCCTTATTTTTCTTCCGTCTGGAAGCTAAGTTTTCAAGAGAAAATTTGTTTCCACAAATATTGAACGTCTTCATATTAGGAATAATTCTAATGCAACTACTTTGTATTTGGAAATGTGCCACTGTGTTTAGGAAGGCTAAATACATACTTTTGGGTAAGTTCAAAAAAGATTACTCCAATGATTCAACCAAATATATTTCAAGCATATTGATAAGAATATTCAAACTAATTGTGTGTGATAGCCATCAATTAAAGACGTAAAATGAATGCCTGCTATTTTAAAACATAATTAAGCCAAGGAAAGGCTGTGCATAACTAGCATGTTCTGTAAAGATAATTGGCTCATTAACTAAATTCTAACAGCCCATTCACATTTCTAGATTTTAATTGAAGAATGGATGGAAATAGTAAGGTGAGCTCATTGCCCAATACACATAAGCAGGTGACAATTTTAATTTCTGCAGAGATGCCCATATTGTATGAAATCTTATTAATATTGTGATGGAATACAGTGAATCATGCTGTGAAAGAAGCACATATTTGACTGTTGTACATGTGTTCACACACACACACACACACACACACAGATACACACACATTTCTTTTCTCTCCTCTCTATTCTCATTTCAGTCCCATTTTTCCTTTTCTTAGATAACTGGTATCATGAATTGAATATAAATACTTTGAATCCATGCTTGAATTTTTTACTATATGCAAATGAATCCATGAAAAATACATGATTGCTTTGAGTTTTAAAAATTTGTATACATGTCATCATGCCAAATATGTAATCTTGAAAATCATTTATCATGTATATAATTAATTATTTTCAGTGAAGTATGGTACTGCATCTTAAAAATAGTTTATATATGTCTTTTGTAAGCAGCATAAACTGCAATTTTTAAATTTATTTTTATTGTCTCTGTGATCAAATGTATTGTGATTATTGATCTATTTCTCCTTTATTTTTCCATGTTTTATCCCTCCCGGTACTAACTTCATTTAAACACATTTTTCATTCTCTTTTTATGGTCTACCTTTTTATGAATCATATATGAAGTATTCATTTTTAGTGTTTTCTGAAAAATTCGACATATATTTCTAACTTTAAAAAGTCGAAAACTAATTATCTCATCTTCCTCCTAAGCGGTTCATGGACCCCTCAAATTTTAAATCTTATCTCCAGTATTTCAGTATATTATCTAGTGTTTTAGTTTTACTTTGTACATACCCCCAGTGGCTATTATTTTTTACACTCAACCGTTATTCAGGTTCATTCCAACATTACAAATTTCTTTGCTGGTCACTGCTCAGTGCACCCTCCTACTTCTTTTTATGCTTATTTTCTTTCTTACTGAAGAGCATTCTTTGTACAATGGTCTCCAATCTTGCCTAAAACACATGAGAATTATGTGAGAAGTTTTTAAAGCTCCCATTATTGAAACACCGCCTAGATCACTTTGGTTAAAAAAAAAGAATCTCCAAATATTGGCTTCAGGCATCAGAATATTTTTTAATGCCTTCAGACAATTCTAATAGCTGCTGCTACTGCTTTAGTCATTTTTTGTTGTTGTTACAGTTTGTGGGTGGTAATTCCTCTTTGTCTATGAATGAAAATTTCTTTACTTCTTGTTCTTGAGTAGTTTTTTAAAATGAGGTATAGAATTTTAATTTGGATAGCTATACGTCCTCAGTACTTTGAAGATATTATTCTATTGTTTTCCAGCATCTACCTGTTTTCTGATAAGGCAACAGCATCTACCTGTTTTCTGATAAGACAACGGATATTTAAAGCCAGCCCTCAAAAACAAGGCTTATTATTTCCAGGCCCTCCTTGAATTTCTTGGTTTCAACTCCTCCTCACTACTCTAATGTTGAATTTGTTTTTTCCCCTTAAATCCTGAGACTGTGGATCCCCCCTTTTTGTAAGCTTGTTCATTTATTGCTTGTTGATTTGCTTTTTATGTGTTGCTACATGTAAAAGCAACATATAAAAGAAAACACAAGTATAACAAACTGTGTGTTCAGATTGGAAGAAAGGATTCTCAATATCAGTTCAGCCTATCCTATTGACTGAAAGCATTTACCTTGTTTCTTTTACAACTAACTTCAATATTATGAGTCTTACATCTAATATACAGTACTCTTCACCCTTCTTGGAATGTCTATGCTCAATAAGGACATCAGTTGATTTGTCACTAATATTGCTTTTCCTACATGTGACCTCATTCAGAGTTCTATCCATATACATAGCATAATCTTATATTTTGTATCTAACTGGCATCAGTTTTCCTTTTTCTTTTGATTTACTTTTAAGCTTTACTTTTAGCAGGACTGTACTGAAATACTCTTACACCTTAATAGATCTAATTTTCTGGACTTAAAATAATAGATATTTGTATCACAGGGGCATTTGTCTTTACAGATACTGATTTCTGTTCTCTGCACATGTTTTCATGTTATATGCCCAGTGTAATACGAAGCGAGTTAATTTATTGTGTTACATATAGTAAAGAATCCAGCAGAATAATGTTATTTAGGGTTTTTAAAATTATTTCTATGAATAACAACAACATCAACAATAATAGTAATAGAAAAGATAATTGCTACCTATAGCAAGTCTCAGTTTTTTCTTAAACCCAGTAGAAGGCCCTTCACACTCTATTTGTCAGTTGGCTTCAGGTTTTCATTTTGTTGGCTAGAAGACAGATAAAGGGGATTATGGACAGAACTGAGCCTGGTTTCTGCTAATCTCGAACTTGAATTCTTTCAAGGGTTGCAAAATATGATTCAAGTATCTCACAGGCCTGTATAACCTTTGTCATCTCTCTGGTATATGTGCCATCATGGGTGGATTTGGAACTGACATTTTATACCTCTGATCTCAACTGTATAAATATTTGTTTAGACTGACTATCAACATAGAACACAGACATTCTCTTCTGATGTATGGATGATAGAATAGTTCTTAACGGGGCCCCTATGGATGGGGCAGGCACAAACTAACAGAGGGCAATGAGGCAAATTTTCAATGAACTCAGATTTTATATTTTCCTTTAGGTAAAAGAGGGGTTGCTTCTATACCAAAAGACTATTTCTTATAATTTGGGTTACATTAAAAATATCTCATATATACAGCCATTTATCTGAATCTATAAGAGTGACTTGGTTTTCTCAAATACATTATATATGGTGTCCTTTAGACTGGAATTAAATTAATCATGGTTGTATTTTTTTTCTATTGACTTCCCAGCTATTTACCCCTAGGAAAACTCTCTTAAATAATCAAGAGAAATATTTTAGGCAACATTATGTAAATCATCACCCTTATTAGATGAATTAACATTTTTGAAGTTATAGCTCATTTCATGGAAATCAGATTAACCTGATGTTATGGGCATTGTCATTTATCAGTAAGTTATTTGTTAATATGCTCAGTATGTGACATAAAGTATGTAACTTTAATAAGAGAATGGATCACCTCAAATAATTTAGCAAATCTTGAAAATGATAAGGATTAAAACTGTGGATGTATAAAGGACACAGAAGCTTGGAGAACTTTAAAACCATCTATTTCTATCCTGTTTCCCTCAGACAAGGAAATGAAGGCTGACACTTTAGCATGGTTTGGAAATCCTTCTAAAAATTATCTGACTTTCTCTTAGAATTAATAAGTAATTTAAAGTTTTAAGAACTGCAGAACTGATCACATGAATTACCATAATTTAGTCAAGAATTTTTTTGAATATCCACCTTTTGACAAACATTGTACATATATGTACCAGGCTGTAGAGATGAATAAAATCATCCTTAGTCTTAAATAACTGAAAGAAAAATCCCCCCAAATTAGTGAATACTGAGGAATTAAGGATGATGCTATGAGAAAATTTATATAATGTGAAATTTATTAAGTTAAATAAAATATTTTGCTTTTGAGATTAGAATGCCTTGTTTTTGTTCTAATAATACTGATGATAGATAGTGGTTGTATTTTGCAGAAGTTTTATGGGAGCAAAATAAAAACTTGGTAATGTGATAATTAATTTGGTCCCCCAAGGTGATTTTTATTGTTATTTCTATTGGTGTTGTTAATGAGAGAAATTTCTGTGAGCTATTAGAAAAGAAAATGTGGATATCAATATCTAATCAAAAAGAAGGACAAAATAATGGATAATTAGAGAATATATATAGCCAGTAAATTAAAAATATACTCACATGCTAAGGAAGCACAGTGGTGGAAGTTTTGCTCATCATAAAGCTTTAACAGTGAGTAGAAGTTATCTTGGTGTCTTGGGTGTGGGAAGATATGCTAACAACCAGTGATAGATCCGTTGTAAAATTTGGAACTGTTTCTCCGGTATTAAATTTCACTTAAGACCTGTGCTTCTGGACAGGATGGAGTAATAGGAACTGGATTTACTCTCCTGGCTTAAACTGCTAAAAGTAAAAAATATATATATATTAAACAATAATTTTACACATTGAACAACAAACAGCACAAGAGAACGGTTGTATAAAGCTGTTAATTATAATGATAACCCATAAAAACCAGTGGCATAATGTTTTGTGTAGTACAGTTAAATGTTGGTGATTGAACAAGTCCCTGGTCACCTGTAAAAAATAAAGGTGGATTCTCTTTTCATATTTATTAACGAAATGAATTTCATAGGGATGCAGTATTTAAATATGTTAAAATACTAAAATTACTAGAAGAAAACATTTTTGTTTTATTTAATAAAAGTTAATTTTTAAAATTTTTTAATATTTTTATGTGTTGCATTTATTGCTTTAAGATTATACAAATATGTTTTGATATAATTTAATACATGCAGCATCAACTAGAGTATTAAATACACAGACTATTCAATGGGTATAGCCTTAGTAGTGGGACCAAATTAGCTCTAGACTAAATTGTTTCAGTTGCAGCCTAATAAGGCTTACAAGGAAGCCTCAAAATGATCAAACTATTTCTTAACTACCTCTTTGAGCAAAGTTACAAATATTAAAAAAAATACAAAAATGCCCTGCAACCAGCAAAGTAAAATTCACAATATCTGACATGCAATCTAGAATTACCAGGGATGCAAAGACAAAGGAAAATATAACCCATAACAAGGAGAAAAATTAATTAATAAAAACAGACTGAAAAATGGTACAATCAGGTAACAAAGACATTCAAACAGTTATTATAACTAATTTTCATAGGTTCAAAAAGGAAAGCATCAACATCTTAAATAGACATACAGAGGATATAAAAATAACCCAAATTGAGTTCCTAGAGATGAAAACTATAGTTTCTGAGATGAAAAATAAACTGGATGGGATTAAAAGAGATGAGGCAATGCAGAAGCAAAGATTGACCTCCCTGCAAAAGCAAAAATTCTGTTATTATAATATTATCTATCCCACTGAGTAGTCCAAATATAAAGTCTGAAATGAAAAATGCCAGCTTGATCATCTTTTTCCATTTCAAATTTGCTTTACTCTTTCTGGTTTGTACTTCCAAAAATAATTAAAGTATAAAATTATGAAAATTGTATTCAATGGTATTAAAATTCAGCATCTATCCATTTTATGGATTGCCCTGCATAATGCAAATATCTAAAATCTAAATATTATGTGTATATATACATATATGTATATATATCTCACTAGCAGAATGAAAAGAAAATATGAAAGTACAACACAAGTTGTGGAGGAATATAGTAAAGGAAACTAAAATTATAGTATTTTTGTTTTTAGATATAGTTGCTCTACGCAGTGGAAAAAATGATATGCGGATTAGCATATTTTATTTTCTGAGAAGCATGAATCAATTTAAAAGGCGAAAGGGCAGATGAATTTGAAGAATGATTAATTTAAATACATTATCAGTCTTCAATTTTTTTGTTACTGACAACATCCCCTTTAGGATTTTCAAAACGCTGTAAGGAGGGATTCCAAGATTTTTAGTTGCTATAGAAGCAATTATTAGCAAATGCTTTCTTCTAATCTCATTACAGAAAATAATGCCCTTTGTGCCCAGAGAACTCCCATTAGAACAGATACCTAGTGGGAAGCAGCCACATAGCACAGGGAGATCAGCTGGGTGCTTTGTGACCACCTAGAGGGGTGGGATAGGGAGGGTGGGAGGGAGGGAGACGCAAGAGGGAAGTGATATGGGAACATGTGTATATGTATAACTGATTCACTTTGTTATAAAGCAGAAACTAACACACCATTGTAAAGCAATTATACTCCAATAAAGATGTTAAATAAAAAAAAGGAACTGCCTTTCGGAGCAGCTCAGAACATAGGGTGTAGCAGTCTGGAGCTATCCCACATTTCCTGTGTCTTCTTAAATATTGTGTATATATGCTATGTATTTATATCTCCCTCTAAATATACATCTATATCTCCTAAAATACTGTCTCACATATAATGAAGTCACAATTTCCAGATAGTTGTTCTGGTAGTCATTAGACCAAATATACTCTCATTTATTTAAAAAATGTGAAATGAGAGAAATGTACGAAAAACTTGATCCATCTTCTGACTGAATTTGTGGTATTAGTACCTTCAGAAGAAGAAATAATTAATTTATTGTAAATTATTTTATTCCTCATTTATTAGAGAGGAAATTTATAAACTGAATCTGTTAGGGCTTAAAGGGTTTTTTTCCCAGAAGATAATATCTGTGGTTCTCACCTTACACTGAGCAGTATATCACTAGTGAACAATCTGACAAATATGTACATTATTAAGTTATTTTATTTTCACCTGGCTTTTTAATACTATCATCTGATATACATCATATTAATTGACACTGCAATTTCTTCCTTGATTTGTAATTTTTTCCTACAAACACTTTGCATTCCAACTTCCACGTATCTGATTTACTCATCCATGTGATGGTCTTCATCGTCAGACATCTTGTTGTCTGGGCTGTTCAACCCTGTGACAGTAAAAGCACACTCACTAGGGACTAGGAGTTTGCGAAAGACTTAGAAAATTGTTTGACACCTGAAAAAAATGGCTCCAGAGTATGAAAAAAAATCTGCAAAATTGAGATCAAAACTTGTGTAATTAATATTTCCAACTAATATTACTACAACAGCAATGTTACTCAACTTTCATATATAGTTATCTATAAATTATATTGGATATGTGACTTGGGCACATTTTAATGCATTTGATAACATTTAGGGTAAAGCTTCTAAAAGGGCAATTGCCTAGGACTGAGGAAGGTTTAAAAATGGCACAGAATGAACTAGAAGTGACTTCAATGGGAGGCTGAGGCAGAGATGCTGGACCCGGAGAGTGACAGAGCAGGCGTACACTGGAGAGAGCTTTCCTCTACAGGAGAGCCAAGAATTTGTTACTTATTGAGTGGGGAGCATGAAGGTAGGGGACCCTACAATGAGAATCCTAGGATAGCTTCTAGATTTCTAACTTGGATAAATGACAGGACGGTACTCTTTGGTGAATACTGAAGGAACAGCAACAGCAGCAGAAGTCTAAGAATGGAACTTTAACGTATCACAATGCCACCTTTAAAGTAAATTTGGCGTTCTTCTCCTTTTTGAATGAATGAAAATGCATTAATTAAAGACATACACATTCACACACCTGCTAATATCTGCTCTTCTGCAATCATGTGTTTTCTGTATAGTGTCTAAATATCTATTCCAGTTGAAGTAGTGCTTAAACACTTCAATATGCCTGTTTTCAGCCAAAAAGAAAAACTGTCTATGACTGTTTCAACATATTTTAAATATACGTATAATCATTGCCAACTTATCTGCTTTGCAGATACTAGTTTCCTATACAATATTTAATATCTCCCTTTAGTGAAAATGTCATTGCTCAGTATTATGATTGTTTTTCATTTTTATTATATGTCTGAATGTTAGAATTATTGATTAATCTCTTTATTAATGGAATGATCTCAGCACAATGTTAAATACTCTTCTTCTCTACCATTATTATATGTTATTTTAAAGATTTTCCATACAGTGAAAATTCAGGCTTTTTGAAGTCAGTAGGATAGGCTCCAGTGAGTAACAAAAATGCTTAAGAACAACAATATGAATTAAACAAATTTAAGTAGTTAAGAAAGCACTAATCTAGCCGTTGAGAAATATATACTAATATTTACATAGTATGAATATCTAAATCAATAGTTTCAAAATGAGATAATCTACTGAACAAAATATCTTAAAATGTGAATTAAAAGATGTTGTAAAATCTCTATATGATTAAAATAAAAAATTTTTATAAGCTTGGAATATAAATAATAAGTGCATTTTTGTCTGGGAGACAAGTTGTTATCTGGGAAACCTCAAGACATTTTGTAGATTATCGAAATCACTTTACTATCACTCTTGAGCATTTCTCCTATCAACTCTATAATTAGTATTGGAAATTAGCATTATGACTCTATTTCACTATCAGGAACATTGAAGAAACTATTTCAAGTGCTAAACATTGGTTTTAACAAATAAAAAACAATTCATCTGAGGAAGATGTTACAATGAACTGAGGAATTAAAAGATCTCAAAGTAGAGAAATTTCACTGACTGCAGTATAAACAACTTGAGAGTAGAGAGTGTCTGTTTTTCCTGTTTGCCCTCCAAATTTGGGAACAGTGTTATATGCACGGTGCAGGGTAATAAGCAAATATTTAACAAATGAAAAGTACTGAATTCATTACCTTGTGGTACAAATTAGGATTTCTTTTGTACTAACTAGAAGATTTTAATTTCAGCATTATGAATTATTAATGTCTTTATCTGATTCCCAGTTCTGTGTCAACCAAACTTATTTGAGTGATAATTAGAGGACTTCATGTTTATCCTATCTTCTAGGATTTCACTTTTGCATATCTATTAATTCATAATTTTGATGTTTTTATAGCACAACCAAAGACTATAAAAACATATAGAGCAAGCACTTGCCAAAGAACTCTAAATAAAACAGGTCTCAGGGGCTTCCCTGGTGGCGCAGTGGTTGAGAGTCCGCCTGCCGATGAAGGGGAAACGGGTTCGTGCCCCGGTCTGGGAAGATCCCACATGCCGCGGAGCGGCTGGGCCCGTGAGCCATGGCCGCTGAGCCTGCGTGTCCGGAGCCTGTGCTCCGCAACGGGAGAGGCCACAACAGTGAGAGGCCCGCGTACCGCAAAAAAAAAAACAGGTCTCAGATATGAAATTAGAGCCATGCTTGGTTATACTTCTAAGCGCTTCATCTAAAGAGAGACCTGCAGCACTGCTGCATGAATTAATCACCTACGGTGACTTTTAAACCTACCAACAGCTGGCCCCTCTATCATATCTGATTTTATTCAATAGTCTAAATGATAATAATTTTTTGATCAAGAACTTTATTTTACTGGTTGTAAAGGTGCGTGCATGCACGCGCACACAATCCCCAGTGCTTTTAAAAAATGTGGGACAGAATTAATCATAACTATTGAGTTTAAATGTCATTTATCAACTTACTAAAGTGCAAGCATGCAGGGAAAATAAGCTAAAGACAAGACTTTCGTTTTTCAATTTAGTTTTAAAAAGTCTTGTAGAGATCTTTACGAAATTAACACAAAATGGTGTTACCAAAAATCTTTTTGCTTTGTTTATTCCCTAGTCTGTGGCAATGTAAACAATGGAAGTTAACCCAGAATTTAAGTTAAGGAAAGCTATATTGTATTAAGTTTAGCCAAAATTCTCTAACTTGCCATCATATTTTTTTCAAATAAATAAAATTTCTATTCTCTTCCCTCTCTACTCATCTCCCTTAAGGCATGTCAACTCTAACCCCGCCCCCCCATACACACACCTTGTTGCCTCTGACATTATCTCCTCTACTAGATGTGCTTTTGTACTTATTGCTACACAATAGTTCAACAATAAAATGTGATAAATGCAGGCAAAGTTGTTTCAAGAAAGAAGGTAAATGTCCTTACACGTTTTCAACATAGAAACAGAATTTTTCAAAAATGAGTTATAAAACAGCAAAATTAAAAAAAAAATAGTTATAGATAAAGTTTGCAGATAATGTTGTCATCCGTCTTAAAAGAAGAGGGATAAGGCACAGAAGAAATGTAGTGTTGAGGACAATGAAAATAAGCAGTTATTGCAATCTATTTATGCTGCATTCAATGGATTCAGAAGACAGAGGCTTGAGTGCTGTCGTTATTACTTGTTTGCCATTTGATGGTGGGCAAAATATCTAATTTCATTGGGTTTCTCTTTCTATGCCTCTAAAATGTGGATTCCCAGGCTAAGAAAATATTTCAAATCTTTTCTAGGTCTAAAAGTCACAGACCTTAGTGTACCCTTTATAAAGGCCACATTTTCACAAAAGATAGCATTCTTGTAAAGCACCTTTATAGAAAGAAAAAGATATATTTAGAAAGTCCACTCAGCGTCAAGGGTTTTCTGAAGTCGTACTGCTGTTTATAACCAGGTGTAGGCCAGTAGGACAACACATTTGCTTTAATAACTGTCCAGATTTCTTGGAGTTAAAGATAAGTTTTTCATTATTCTAAGTGTTGACCTAAGAAATTATTGAAAATAAGGATTGTTCTAATTTACTTCTTGAATTGCCCAGTTCTTACACGGCCTGACATGAAAGGTGATTTAAAAGATTGCATTTAAGTTTGGACATATAGCCTTCATCCTGCTGTTTCATCACAGACCTCTTACAGGAGAAACACGTGCAACCATTTTGAGTTTCTGAATGGGAGTGCTCCTTATAGTATTTTCCCCTTATACATTTCTTGCCAACTTACTCCAATTTGTATGTAGGTAGAAATTTATAAATTTCTCCAAGAACTTATTTTTATTTTTATGAATCTTACTGATTTTGTTTTAATACCGAGGACTTTATCAAATTCATAGACATTTGATAGAATAAAAAGCAAAAGCATAATTAGGAAAAATCCAAAAACCTCAAATAGAAAATAAGATGCTATGTTGTTAGTAACAGAAATTAGCACAAATAGACTGAAAAACTGACCACCATTGTTAACTGAGCTTTTAACTATGGCAGTCGCCAGGAAAAGGAGGGTTACCTGACTCAGGGGTCTTCTCCTCTTTCTTTGCCTTCTTTTAACAATCTCGAAAATTAAAGAAAGATTGAAAGACAATACAAATAATTTATTTCCCAAACCATTTGAGAGTAGTTGCCAACACAATGCAATGTCTCCCCCAAATCCTCTAGTATTTCCTACAAACATATCCAAATATAATCATGAAAATCAGGAAATTAACACTGACACATGACCACAGAGCTCCTAATCCTCAGACCCCTTTCAAGTTTTGTCAATTATCCCCATCATGTCCTTCATAATAAAAGGATCAGCCCAGTGTCACATGTTGCATTTAGCTGTCCTGTCTCTTTAGTTTTTTAATCTGGAAAATTTTCTCAGGCTTCCCTTGAATTTCATGAACTAGAAAATTTTAAAGAATATGGATCAGTTATTTTGTAGGATTTAGCTGTTTGTATTTGTCTCATGATTATTCAGGATATGTGTAGTTGGCAGGAATAACACAGTGGTGAAGCTTTGTTCTTCTCACTGCTTCCTATCAAACAATTTCGGCAAACTTTTAACTTGTAGCCTTACTGGAATATCATGTTACTCATTTCATTAAGGTGTATCACCCAGTCTTCTCCATTGTAACGTTATTTTTTTCTCCTTCATTATTAATAATTTTTGTGGTAAGGCACTTTGTAATTATGTAAATATCCTGTTCCTCATCAAACATAATTTACTCAATTTAATTATTAAAATCAGTATGAACTCATAGACTCCTATTTTATTCAATTGACTATAATACGTTTCTACCATTATTTATTTTGAGGCTTAGATTGTTCAAGATTTGTCCAGTGGAAACCCCTTCAGTTTGGCTTCTATATCCTTTGATGTTTCCCAACTATTCTTTGATATCTCCCTTCTTTTTTTTTAACATCTTTATTGGAGTATAATTGCTTTACAATGGTGTGTTAGTTTCTGCTTTATAAAAAAGTGAATCAGTTATACATGTATCCTCATATCTCTTCCCTCTTGCATCGCTCTCCTTCCCACCCTCCCAATCCCACCTCTCTAGGTCACAAAGCACCGGACTGATCTCCCTGTGCTATGCGGCTGCTTCCCACTAGCTATCTATTTTACGTTTGCTAGTGTATATATGTCCATGCCACTCTCTCACTTTGTCACAGCTTATCCTTCCCCCTCCCCATATCCTTAAGTCCATTCTCTAGTAGGTCTGTGTCTTTATTCCTGTCTTAACCCTAGGTTCTTCATGACATTTTTTTTTTTTAGATTCCATATATATGTGTTAGCATACGGTATTTGTCTTTCTCTTTCTGACTTACTTCACTCTGTATGACAGACTCTAGGTCCATCCACCTCACTACAAATAACTCAATTTCATTTCTTTTTATGGCTGATCCCTTAGTTCTTGAAACTATAATATGTTCTAGGGTCATCTTATATTTTCCATGTAGTGGTTCTAGAATTAGCCATTTCTCCAAAGAGCTTTAGTTCCTTCAGTTGGAGAGCTGTATTTAGAAACCAAGATCTGGACACTAGGTGTATTCATTGCTCTTGGGAAGTAGTGGTCCCAGGTACTCTCAATAGGCAGAGCTAGGGGATTTAGGTACATATATACATATACACATATGAAAACATATTCATAACCATTTACACATATTCACAAATACATTCATAAACACATGCAAACATATTGTCTATGTTTATTTCTATAATGTCTCTATATTAAAAATCATGTGTTCACATTAACATCCTCCATTCCCTTTCAACGCCCTTTCATTTTAGTTTTTGCCCTTTTCATATTTTAACTCCCTCCACAGATATTAAAATAACACTGATTACCATATCCTTAATATCCTTATTTATTTGATCAGTCTTCCTGTATTTAAGTAAATTCTTGTAGCTGCCACTTTCCCATCCCACCCATTTTCTCCACCTGGCACGGGTTATGACTATCTGTACAGAGTGGTTGCCAAGGCCACTTCCTCATGTGGATGCCCTTTCACACGAATCAGACTTCAGCAATCAACTCCAGGCTCCCTTATGCAGACATCCTCTCCCCTTTCTCAGACTCTGAGACCCAATGCCAAGTCATGTGGTTCCTCGAATGCCCACCTCCCCCATGCTGACAAAGGGTTATTTTACCTCACTTAATGGACTAATTTGTTCAAGAAGGGAAGGGATCACAACACTATAAAGCAGTTATACTCCAATAAAGATATTTAAAAAAAGAAGGGAAGGGACAAGGAAGGGGATGAAAACAAGGAGGTGGACAGGGATGAACAGGTTCTTGTTTTTCTAAACAATATTTGAAGAGGTCCTTCATTTAGAAGTTACAAAGACATTATGAAGTATCAGCTGAAGAACTGAAACAACGACATATATTTACACATCTGTATCCCTACATCTATGACACACAATGTACATCTAATTTTATAGCAACCAAAATATAATTTAACAAAACTTATGATGCTTAGCCATACACTTTAATACTCAGCAACTTACAAAAATATGCAGTGCCATTTGGCTGTTAACTATCAGTCCATGTATATGAATGGATTTGTAAAACTCCTAGCCAAGAGTGCTTGGGATAGCGTCTCTACTGGTCCTGACTGGATCCTCTTCTTCTTTTGTCACTCTTTTCAGTCATTTGTTGATTCTCGATTGTATCTCATTGGTGTCTTGTATGACCACTGGCAATTATATCTGGGCAAATACCCCAGCTTGGTGTCTCTCAAAGGGCTGACTGAAAACCATTTGCAACAGAATCAACTGAGGTACTGGATAAAATTCAGGTCCACAGGCCCTGTCCTGATTTCCTGCTCAGAAGCTCTTTAGAGAGTAATGAGTATTTGAAAAATACCTTAGCTAACTCTCACACATTAACACTGAAACCATGGTGTAGTTTGCATGTCTACAATTCCTCAAAGTTCACGGTTTAAAACACATAGGTCTCACCAACTACAGTTCTTTTATTTTAGCTTCATCAATTCACATTTGTTATTTAACCAACTTGGAAATTGCTAGATGTGTGAATAGCCGCCAAAGTAAAATGTATCTATCTTTTGCAAAAATGTCTTCTACCAAATGTCTCTACAAAATGAAATGTAAATGCCTTCTAAGATCTTCTTGGAGAAATCTTACAGATTTTTAAACTCTTCCAGGTTTTAGGGAATAGCAAGTGCAAAGGCCCTGATGTTGGGAAGGCCACTGCAGAAAGAAAATCTGGATGTGTGTGTGAGAGAATAGTAGTAGTAAACGAGCTTGGAGAGTAGGGCAGAAGAAATACTGAATAAAGCATGTAGGACAGGTAAAAAGTTTAATTTTTATTCTAAAGTGATGGGAACGGGTTTTGCGAAATCATGTGATATGATTTATGGGGTTTTTTTATTATTCTGGCTATTGTATTGGTTATAGACTATAAGGATTGGGGCAAGAGGGGAGGAAGCAAGGAGGTTGTGGAAGAGGCTGCCTATTGCATTAGATGAGGCAAGCAATGATGGCTTGGAGTAAGTAAAGACGGCAAGAGTAAGGTGAGAGGTAGGTGGATTCAGGATGTATTTTCAAGTTAGACTGGCAAGAATTTCTGATGGACTGGACATAGGAATTGTGGGAAAGTGAGAGTTTAAGGATGAATCTAACATTTTTGGCCTGAGCAACTGGATGAGTTATGGAGCCAGGAAAAACTGGAGTGCAGTGGATGGATCAAAGCAAAATATTTAGTTTTATTTGCTAAGTTTGAGATGTCTATTATGCATAGATTGGAGATATTTAGTGGGAAATTGGAATTAGGAGTCTGGAGGTTAGGTGAGTGCTTGGCTAGAAGTATGAATTGGGGAGTCATAAGTCATCTTCCCATTAAAGTAATGGGACTAGATTAAAACTCATGAGTAGTTAAGGTAGATGGAGAGTGAAGGGGGCCAGGAATGAGCCTTAGGGCCTTCTAACAGATGTTGAGGGATGGGAGGCATCACCAAGGGAGAATGCCAAGGAATGGTGAGTGAGAGGGGAGAAATCTAGGAGAGGATGGTGTCCTGGTAGCCAGTGAAACAAAATATTCATTCTGGAAATTATGAGGTTCATTTCCCAAAGTTTCTTGAATTGATGATAATTTGAAACTTGGTATTTTAAAAAGAGCTTTAGCAAACAGAAAAGAGAATAATTTTCTATCATGAGTGATTGATTGCAGTAGCATGGGGAATGGAAAAGTTGTGAAAAGGGAATCAAGAATCTATGTAAAAGACAATTTTAAACAAAAGTATTCATTTAAAAAACAAGTACACAATATTTAGACATTATATTTTGTCTTTGTGTCAACAGCAGCTACAGCATGCTGTAAGTGAAAGATGAAGGATTACAGTTTAATATCAAATCAGGGAAAAAGGTGAAATAGTTGAATTCTTTGTAGATTTTTAATAGATTTCAAACCTCTATTGGTTTTGAATAATGTCATATTTCAAACATAATTTTCTAAATAATCATAACAATTTTAGAATCAGAATAAACCTTATATAACCTTATATAAAACTTATTTAAATGCACATATAGTTCATTTTTATGGGTAAAACTAGGACTCTGGTCTTCTGATTACCAGTACTATTTCTTATTGCAACACACTGTTTAAATGTGTAGATGATTGAAAAAAAGAGCATACCAGTGATCTCTTAAATGTTTTACAAAATATTAAGTAATTAAAATTACAGGAAATAAAGCTCATGAGGATTAAATTACAGGAAGAGTTTATAAGAGGGCAAACAAGTAGGAGATGTATTTCCACACAGATAAATATGAGGTTTTAGTAGAAAATGACCAAAACTGCATTTATAAGGTCATGATACTAGCTAAATGAAATAAAGACAACCATCATGTGAATAACATATAATTTTGAAGGTGAATTTTGAATATGGAGACTGATACAGGTTAACATCTGATTATAACAAAAATCAGATAGGCAGGGTAACAAGGTCTTCTTCATCCAATCACAGCTTATCAGGAATAAGGGAACCTCTTGATACTTTGGTATGTGCCATTTTAGGACAGTGAACTTGCTACAAAGTGAACACTTGACACAAGAAATAGTTTAGAAACATAAATATGATTCAAGAAATTCATGGATGGTGAAAGCTATGTTGGATTATTTCAAAAAGTTAGGGATGACTAGGTTAAGTAACTTCTCTTTTTAATAACAGAATAACTGTCACATGAAAGATCTCACTATGCCATTGACAAAGATAAAATCCCGGGACGCCATGGCTTCACAGTCTAATAGTCTAGAGATACAATGTCCAGTATAGTGTCCATTAGTCACAAGTGGCTATTAAATACTTGAAATGTGGGCAAGTTTGACTTAGGAACTGAAATTTTAATTTTATTGAACTTACATTTAAAAATTTAAAAACACATGTGACTAATGGCTGTAGTTTTTGACAGCACTAAGAACATTTCCATTATCATGGAAAGTTCTATTGACCAGAGCTGACCCATAACCTTTTTATTTAATTTTACATTTATTCCTCTTTGCTAAGAAAATCCTCTCTTACTAAAAAACAATATTAGCAAGATGGCTAGATATAAGCTCAAGATGCAAATATCTATTGGATTTCTATAATCCAGGAACAAAGAGAGAGCTTAAAAATTATCTAAAATGGAAAAAAAAAAGACTACCTAGGAATAAATCTAAATAAAAATGTGCAAGACATTTATGGAGAAAATAAAACCTTACTGAAAGATATTAAAGAAGTCTTAAATAAATGGAGAGGTACATCTTGTTTATGGATAGAAAAGACTCATCATAATGGTGTAAGTTTCCCCCAACTTAATTTATATAGTCAATACAATTACAATAAAAATACTTAATAGAGGTTTTACAGGATTGCCAATTCTGAAATTTATGTGAATGGTCAAGAACAGCTCAGACACACCTAAAAAATCCATTCATTCCAAAATGGTCCTGGAAAACTTAATTATTCATAAGAAAACAAAGAAATTGGATAATACAGACAAGTCGATTGTAAGTGCATTAATGGCTTGAATATAAAACAAAGATACACTAGAACTTTCAGAAGAAAATATACTATATCTGGGTAGCATTAAACTAGGGAAGGACATTTTAAGTAGAACAAAAAGACACTAAGCTAAAAGATACATTTGATTTCATTAAAATTGAGAGCCCCTATTTATCAAAAGACAACATTAAGAAAGTGAGAAGGAATGAAATAACTTATTTGTGTCATATATAGCTGATGAAGGATTATTTGCTTGTATTTAAAGAACCATAGAAATAAGTAAGAAAAAGATAAACAGTAGAAAAATGGACAAAAGATATTCTCTGGACTTCACAGAATAGGAAACAGAGGCAACTATTAAACAAGTGAAAGGATTCTCAGCCTGTCAGTAATTAGGGAAATACAAATTAAAACTGTTATGGACTGAATTGTGTTCCCTAAAATTCGTATGTTGATGCCCCATCTCCCAATGTGGCTGTTTGGAGACAGGGACTTTAAAAACATAATTATGGTTAAATGAGGTCATAATGGTGGGGCCCTTACTGATATGATTGGTGTCCTTGTAAGAAGAGGAAGAGATACGAGGGATGTATACACACAGAGAAAAGGCCATGTGCGGACATAGCTAGAAAGCAGTGGTCATCTGCAAGTCAAGGAAAGAGGCCTCAGGAGGACCCAAAACTGCCAACATCTTGATACTGGACTTCCAGCCTCCAGAACTGTGAGAAGATAAATCTCTTGTTTTTTAAGCCACTGAATCTGAGGTATTTTGCTAGGACAACCTGAGCAGACTAATACAAGGAACAAAAGACTAGAATGGCCATTCTAACTGGTGAAGCTATAGAGCAAAAGGGCTGAAAATTGATTCCATAACTTGGAAAACATTTTGGCATTATTTTTTAAAGTTGAATATTTGAATTCCCTACAAGTCAGCAATTCTACTCTTAGTATGTCTACTCTTTTACTTATGTTAAATCTTGCACATGTGTACCAGGAAACATTAAAATAAATGTTCATGGAAGTACTGTCCGTAATAGGCCCAAAACAACCCAAATATCATTAATAGAATAATAAACACATTTTCTTGTATTTATACAATAAAATATTACACAGTAGTACAAATGAATGAACACTAGTTAAAGCAAAGTGGATGAACCTTAGAAACATAATGTTGAGTAAAAAAGCAAGCACAGAAGACTAAAGTATGATATCAATTTTATAAATCTCAATAATAAGCAAAATTATGTGGATGTTGAACATAAAGCCAAGATCAGAGTGATTTCTTTGGTGAAAGCAGGAAGGTGGGATCAGGGTAGAGAACAGAGAGAAGACGCAGAAGTTTTGATTCTAGTTCTTAGTTTTGGTGGTGTGTTTGCAGGAGTTTTTATTATTTCTCATAACTTACATACAATTAAATATATTCTTCTGTATATTATCTAATAATATAAAAAAAATCAAAATCCATTATATACCAAAGATAACCCCTAGACATTAATTATAGAGAGTCCACTTTGAAACAACATACATAGTTACTCATAAATCTTCTGTAGTTGAAAGCTTTTAGCTATGAAATTCTTCCTCCTTCATATGAGGACTTTATGTTCCATAATGAAGGAAAATTGTTCCTACTTTGGGACAATTTGCCTTCTTTATTTAAGTGATACTAGTCCTTTGGCTGCCTAGAAATTTTAAAAACAACTGACAACTACATCTACTGCCTGCAAGAGAATAAAGGAAAAGGAGCATAGGAGGCAATCTCATACATTATTGATAAACACATACAAAGACAATATTCGTACAAAGCTATTTCTCCATATAGCAACTCTGAATTTTATTAATAAATACATATATATGTATCAAACATTAATAAAAGAATAAAATCCAATATGAGTACATTTGCTCTTTTTTTGCAATTAGTTCCAGGATTCTATTTTAGATTATTACTTCATATCTGCGAGAGTTGGGTGTGTGTCTGTGTGTTTGGTTTTGTGGAAGTTGCATTGTGCTAAAGTTTACATTTCTTTCTTGAATTAAATGGCTTTTGTTATCCCTTGGGAATACTGAAGATAGCAACAGCAGATTACTACCTACCGGTGGAAAAGTATAAATAGCAATTTTAGCTGCTAGTGATTCTGAAATTGCCCTTAACTTTGTCCTTCTAAAAATGCTCCAAGAATTACCTTTTGCAAATCCACAGATTTACTATCCATATTCAAGTCATTTACGTGGACAAAGAATGTAGCCTGTGGTATTAGTAACAAAGGATGTTATAGCCATCAAGCCATCAGCCACTGAAGCCACCCCCAATGCTGCACCCTGAGGGGATTCAGGATGGAGAAAACAGGATACTGGCCCTAGATAATTAAAGTGTATATCAAGGGAATGATTTCCATGAGACCAGATTCTTGCATCTCACCATATATAGAAAAGTACTAAATTTATTAACTTAAGATGTCTAGTTTCTTTAATTAACAGTAATCTTTTGATGTTCCAACTACCTGGGGTTTTTTTGCAAGAACCCCTAAATATCCTGTGCCCTCCCTTACCTCTTCAGAACAGTCCCTCAGAGCTATCTGAGAGGCTGTCTCCTGATTTAAGTCCTCAGTATGTCCTCCAAATAAAACATAATTCTCAACTTTTAGGTTGTGCATTTTTTTTCAGTCAACATTTAACAGTATGGCTCACGAAGGTACTATGCCTAGATGTAATGGGATGAGCTGTAAATTATTAAAACTAGATAAATTCTGTCAGCTCTACCACTAGCTGAGATCAGGCTTTCTTCTCTGGATACTTCTGTCATAGACCTTGGCACATATGGGGTCTGTGTTGGTCTTAAAATTATTCTTAGAATTGTGGGGACTCATTCATTCTTTCAGCAAATTTTACTGCTTATATTCTATGTGTCAGTTACAGTGCTGGGTCTTGAAATACAGAAGTCAACACACGAAAATACAAGGATAAAACACATTTTCTACCATATTAACTTTTTTCATTCATTAATTCATCCCTAAGTCATTCAACACGCATCTTCTTATTGAATACTGATGGGGGGTCAAATGCTATGCTAAACACTGAGTACATAACTGCAAATGAGATGGATAGGCCCTGATTTTGATGTCACTACTATGTTTTGTCCTGCCATATAATGGGACAGCTTCATTATTCCCTTTACCCTAAGTTTTTATCACAAATTGCTAATGGAAATAAAACTGTTAGTGGAGTTTCAACATGCATAGGTAAATGAGAACAGAGAACTCCCCTTTCGCATGCCCCATTCTCCTCCTTCTAACTCCCTATGTGAACTCACTTTGTGCCAAGACCAAGAATTTGTGCCCCAATAAGAACCAAGCTGATTTCCTCACACTGACTGGGGTATTGCTCACTTAGAAGACTTGATGCTTAATTTTGATAAGCAACTAGAAGACCATGGAGACAACCTATAAAGATGATTTGTCTTGGGAGAAAATACTAAAAAGGGTTAATGTGCTGTTCCACATGTCTAACCTCCTGGGATTAAACCACAGGCACCAAGATCACCAAGTGTACGTGGCAACAATGAGCTAAAAATGAAAAGAAAAGCATCATACTGCTATTGTATTCATCTTCCCCCAAGGCACTCTCTGATAAACACCACAACCACTAAGGGAATTGAGAACAGCTTCCTTGTGGGGTAGGTTATGTATGCATCTTTTTCCAAGAAATTAAATCATATCCAGCTATCAGCACACCTTACTTAAGGTGATTGTAATGTATGAGGTTAAATGTTCCTCACTGGAAACCTTCTTGTCCTCAATTCATTGGCTATACTGGATTTTTTTTCTTGGGTCAGACCTTCAGACTTCTACCAGAAATCGTTCCTTTGGGGAGACCAGGCCTTCCCAGAAACTCAGGAAACTGAAATGGAGACAGCAAGAGAGAAGGAAATTATTTGGACATATAGACCTCAACTGTTTGGTTTTAAGTAAACGTCCAAGCAAACATCTTCTAAATGGTATAATAACTTTAGGGAAATTCACGGTTTATAAGTTTGTGTGCTGATAAACTGAACACACTATAAGAGTACAGGTTGCATTTTGTGTCTTCAACTCAAGCAAAGACTTCAAAAAAGGCCCAGTTATCCTTTGTTCATTAAGACACTAAGAGAGGGCCCCCCGCCCCCGCCGCCGCTGTCGCCGCCTCGGCGTCCCCCGGCTCCAGTACCTCTCCTAGGACAGCGCCGCCACCACCGCTCGGCCCTGCCTGCCGCCTGCGCCGCGCAGCCCTTACGCGCTCCCGGATGGCGCCTTCCTCCCCGGACCGGTTTATAATGTAATAATTCAAGAATTTTATCATACAGTGGAGTAGCTTAACAACTCTCTATGTGCTTCCCATGATATGTTCTCTACATTGTGAAAAGCTCTTGGTGCTGCAGCCAGGAGTCAGTGCTGTGCCTCTGAGGTGGGAGAGCCAACTTCAGGACACTGGGCCACAAGAGACCTCCCAGCTCCACATAATATCAAACGGCGAAAATCTCCCAGAGATCTCCATCTCAACACCAGCACCCAGCTTCAGTCAACGACCAGCAAGCTAAAGTGCTGGTCACCCTATGCCAAGCAACTAGCAAGGCAGGAACACAACCCCACCCATTAGCAGAGAGGCTGCCTAAAAACATAATAAGGCCACAGGCACCCCAAAACACACCACCAGACGTGGACCTGTCCACCAGAAAGACAAGATCGAGCCTCAACCACCAGAACACAGGCACTAGTCCCCCCCACCAGGAAGCCTACACAACCTACTGAAACAACCTTAGCCACTGGGGACAGCCACCAAAAACAACGGGAACTACGAATCTGCAGCCTGAAAAAGGAGACCCCAAACACAGTAAGATAAGCAAAATGAGAAGACAGAAAAACACACAGCAGGTGAAGGCGCAAGATGAAAACCCACCACACCTAACAAATGAAGAGGTAATAGGCAGTCTACCTGAAAAAGAATTCAGAATAATGATAGTAAAATTGATCCAAAATCTTGGAAATAGAATAGAGAAAATGCAAGAAACAGTTAACAAGGACTTAGAAGAACTAAAGATGAATCAAGCATCGATTAAAAACACAATAAATGAAATTAAAAATACTCTAGATGGGATCAATAGCAGAATAACAGAGGCAGAAGAACGGATAAGTGACCTGGAAGATAAAATAGTGGAAATAACTGATGCAGAGCAGAATAGAGAAAAAAGAATGAAAAGAACTGAGGACAGTCTCAGAGACCTCTGGGACAACATTAAATGCACAAAAATTCAAATTATAGGGGTTCCAGAAGAAGAAGAGAAAAAGAAAGGGACTGAGAAAATATTTGAAGAGATTATAGTTGAAAACTTCCCTAATATGGGAAAGGAAATAGTTAATCAAGTCCAGGAGGCACAGAGAGTCCCATACAGAATAAATCCAAGGAGAAATACACCAAGACACATATTAATCAAACTGTCAAAAATTAAACACAAAGAAATCATATTAAAAGCAGCAAGGGAAAAACAACAAATAACACACAAGGGAATCCCCATCAGGTTAACAGCTGATGTCTCAGCAGAAACTCTACAAGCCAGAAGGGAGCGGCAGGACATAATTAAAGTGATGAAGGAGAGAAACCTGCAACCAAGATTACTCTACCCAGCAAGGGTCTCATTCAGATTTGATGGAGAAATTAAAACGTTTACAGACAAGCAAAAGCTGAGAGAGTTCAGCACCACCAAACCAGCTTTACAACAAATGCTAAAGGAACTTCTCTAGGCAAGAAACACAACAGAAGGAATATACCTACAATAACGAACCCAAAGCAATTAAGGAAATGGGAATAGGAACATACATATCGATAATTACCTTAAATGTAAATGGACTAAATACTCCCACCAAAAGACACAGATTGGCTGAATGGATACAAAAACAAGACCCATATATATGCTGTCTACAAGAGACCCACTTCAGACCTAGAGACACATACAAATTTAAAGTAAGGGGATGGAAAAAGATATTCCATGCAAATGGAAATCAAAAGAAAGCTGGAGTAGCAATTCTCATATCAGACAAAATAGACTTTAAAATAAAGACTATTAGAAGAGACAAAGAAGGACACTACATAATGATCAAGGGATCGATCCAAGAAGAAGATTTAACAATTGTAAATATTTATGCACCCAACATAGGAGCACCTCAATACATAAGGCAAATACTAACAGCCATAAAAGGGGAAATCGACAGTAACACAATCATAGTAGGGGACTTTAACACCCCACTTTCACCAATGGACAGATCATCCAAAATGAAAATAAATAAGGAAACACAAGCTTTAAATGATACATTAAACAAGATGGACTTAACTGATATTTATAAGACATTCCATCCAAAAACAAAAGAATACACATTTTTCTCAAGTGCTCATGGAACATTCTCCAGGATAGATCATATCTTGGGTCACAAATCAAGCCTTGGTAAATTTAAGAAAATTGAAATTGTATCAAGTATCTTTTCCGACTACAATGCTATGAGACTAGACATCAATTACAGGAAAAGATCTGTAAAAAATACAAACACATGGAGGCTAAACAATACACTACTCAATAACGAAGTGATCACGGAAGAAATCAAAGAGGAAATAAAAAAATACCTAGAAACAAATGACAATGGAGACACGACGACCCAAAACCTATGGGACGCAGCAAAAGCAGTTCTAAGGGGGAAGTTTATAGCAATACAATCCCACCTTAAGAAACAGGAAACATCTAGAGTAAACAACCTGACCCTGCACCTAAAGCAATTAGAGAAAGAAGAACAAAAAACCCCCAAAGCTAGCAGAAGGAAAGAAATCATAAAGATCAGATCAGAAATAAATGAAAAAGAAATGAAGGAAACAATAGCAAAGATCAATAAAACTAAAAGCTGGTTCTTTGAGAAGATAAACAAAATTGACAAACCATTAGCCAGACTCATCAAGAAAAAAAGGGAGAAGACTCAAATCAATAGAATTAGAAATGAAAAAGGAGAAGTAACAACTGACACTGGAGAAATACAAAAGATGAGAGATTACTACAAGCAACTCTATGCCAATAAAATGGACAACCTGGAAGAAATGGACAAATTCTTAGAAATGCACAACCTGCCAAGACTGAATCAGGAAGAAACAGAAAATATGAACAGACCAATCACAAGCACTGAAATTGAAACTGTGATTAAAAATCTTCCAACAAACAAAAGCCCAGGACCAGATGGCTTCATAGGCGAATTCTATCAAACATTTAGAGAAGAGCTAACACCCATCCTTCTCAAACTCTTCCAAACAATTTCAGAGGAACACTCCCAAATTCATTCTACGAGGCCACCATCACCTTGATACCAAAACCAGGCAAGGATGTCACAAAGAAAGAAAACTACAGGCCAATATCACTGATGAACATAGATGCAAAAATCCTCAACAAAATACTAGCAAACAGAATCCAACAGCACATTAAAAGGATCATACACCATGATCAAGTGGGGTTTATTCCAGGAATGCAAGGATTCTTCAATATACGCAAATCAATCAATGTGATACACCATATTAACAAGTTGAAGGAGAAAAACCATATGATCATCTCAATAGATGCAGAGAAAGCTTTCGACAAAATTCAACACCCATTTATGATAAAAACCCTGCAGAAAGTAGGCATAGAGGGAACTTTCCTCAACATAATAAAGGCCATATATGACAAACCCACAGCCAACATTGTCCTCAATGGTGAAAAACTGAAACCATTTCCACTAAGATCAGGAACAAGACAAGGCTGCCCACTCTCACCACTCTTATTCAACCTAGTTTTGGAAGTTTTAGCCACAGCAATCAGAGAAGAAAAGGAAATAAAAGGAATCCAAATTGGAAAAGAAGAAGTAAAGCTGTCACTGTTTGCAGATGACATGATGCTATACATAGAGAACCCTAAAGATGCTACCAGAAAACTACTAGAGCTAATCAATGAATTTGGTAAAGTAGCAGGATACAAAATTAATGCACAGAAATCTCTGGCATTCCTGTACACTAATGATGAAAAATCTGAAAGTGAAATCAAGAAAACACTCCCATTTACCATTGCAACAAAAAGAATAAAATATCTAGGAATAAACCTACCTAAGGAGACAAAAGACCTGTATGCAGAAAATTATAAGACACTGATGAAAGAAATTAAAGATGATACAAATAGATGGAGAGATATACCATGCTCCTGGATTGGAAGAATCAATATTGTGAAAATGACTCTACTACCCAAAGCAATCTACAGATTCAATGCAATCCCTATCAAACTACCACTGGCATTTTTCACAGAACTAGAACAAAAAATTTCAAAATTTCTTTGGAAAAACAAAAGACCCCGAATAGCCAAAGCAATCTTGAGAATGAAAAACGGAGCTGGAGGAATCAGGCTCCCTGACTTCAGACTATACTACAAAGCTACAGTAATCAAGACAGTGTGGTACTGGCACAAAAACAGAAAGATAGATCAATGGAACAGGATAGAAAGCCCAGAGATAAACCCACGCACATATGGTCAACTTATCTTTGATAAGTAAGGAGAGGTAACTTTGAATCCTAAATCGGTACTCAAGTCTTAAATTACTGAGAACACTGACCACCCACCAGACTAAATGTTTTTTTTTTACGTGATTGGAAAGCAACAGATTGATTTCAATTCTATCTTGTCAAATCTACAAAAAAGTTCCTACAGTTCATTTAGAAACTAATAGTGTAAATCCTTCTATTTGGTATTACTCCTCCTCCTTAACACCGGGCAATTAATTTTGCCTGTCTCTGGGAAACGTTTTTAACAAAGGAAATAGAGTCATAAATCAGTTTCGGTTAGGAAATCATACAACTATTTCTACCTAGGGCTTTGAATTTAGAAACTTTCCTCAGAAATTGTTGAAATATAACGAAGTCCAAATTCAGAAATACCTTAAATTTAATTATCTTAGTTGCACTAAAATAACAAATTCTATTTTCTATCTTGTTTTCTTTCTTCCCCAGAAGGTTTCTCCAGCCCTAATCCATAACTTAATGCATTCATCTCACCTATAAAATCACTGGCAGGTATGATGCCGGCTTTGGCGTCTCCAGTCCCCTAATCCTGTCCCATTTCTTGCCAAAGAATTCAGTTTCTTCAGAAACCAAGTAACAGACATTTCAATTTCTAACCATCATTAGCATATTTTCATGTACTAATAGTCAACATAAAAACACCTTTTAAAATTACAGAAATTTTTACTGTACTTAAGCTCAATTGCACTAACCTGTATTTCATAAACCTTGGGCTACTTTCTTAAAAATGAATTATTATTTTAATATGTTTTCACTTATTATTCAGAATAATTATTCATATAATTAAATATTTTACAATTAGGTAAGAAAGGTGGAAAACAGTTTTGCTATTCTTGTTCTCTGTTCTCTCTTCTACTTGGTGTGCCTGAGTCAAAATTTTAGAATATTGAAAATTTAATATTTCAAACCCAAACCACATTTAAAGATGATAATAACAACAAGCCAAAAAAATTTTGGTCCAGAGGTTTGCATGGTCTGGGGAACAGTTCTCTGAGTGGGCCATTTGGAGTGGGATTTGCCCACCCCTCTCCACTCCTTCTGCCTCATATACTGAAGATAGAGACAAAGAAACCAACTCAAATCTCTTCAAAGTGTATTTACAAAGAGAATTTGTAATCAGAAAAACAATAATGATATATAATAGAAGTAACATGATTTTTCAGAACCAGTATCTTGTTCTAAAAGCAATATTTAAAAAGAAGGTAAGAAGGTTAGCTATAAACCCTGGCCCTCTTTTTCATTGATCTCCTATTTTAATTTGTTAAAATAAAATCCATGGTCTTTTGAGTCAAACTGTCTCTTTAATTTCAGATTTAAAGATAACAAATCTCTTTTTAAATGGAATATTGGCACACAGACACCACACAGTCTGGCTTACTGCAGCTGTTCTCTGTTGGTGAAGTGGCACATTTGCAATCCCCACCATAGCAATCTTCACCATTTCACAGAATATCATTCAATTGTACATCCCTAGGTGGGCAACAAGAATGGGCACTTGAGCTCAGCAGAAAGGCGTCTGTGGGGAAATCCTAGGTCAGAACCCATAAAAGGGGAGACTAACTTGAAGATGCCCAAATAACCTGAGGTTTACCTTGGCCACCTCCCCTGGCTTTCTGACTACCTGTGGGAAAAGCCTCTCTGGAAACTCTTTTTAGGTTACTGGGGGAATCCTAGGACAAATACACTGCTTGCTTTTGCAGGAGGACTTGCCCCATACCCTACCCAGCTAGGTGTCTCACAACCTAGCTGGACTAAAAAAGCTTCAAGAAAAACGGGATAGACTGACAGTTGCATTTCTACTTCCACCTATTCTTATGCACATGGAGTAAAATATGTAGGTAGAGCCCTCTTTCTCACACCCCAACAGATTCTGCTGTCCTTGAAACCCATCTGGTAGCTGCAGTGACTACAATGAAGGGAGTTATCGGAAACCATGTTGGTACTGGGCTTAAAGGATTTTTCATGCCATGCATTTTGGGGAAGGACACAGGTAATAGTCCAAACGTGGTATAAGGCAATGCCCGTTCTGGGTCCTTGAAAAATCAGTCACGGAACAGAGGTGGTGGACAGGAGCTGACAAGAGCTGGCTTATTAATGGGCACAGCATCCCCGGGGTGGGGGTGGGAGGAATCAATGAAATGATTGACAAGAGAAGATGGTAAATGAAGGGAAAAGTGGGGACAAGTGCTGCTCAACCCAAGCTGAACTCCAGGAGGTAAGTTTCTCCTCTAATTTGAGATTCCTTCTAAAGGTTCAATATTGAAGTGGGTGTTTGACGTTGAAATGTGCAGACCCATTCTGATAACTGGAAAGGGAGAAGACTGAGGAAGGCAAAAGGAGAGGGAAGATTTCCGATTACTTCTCCAGGCTGCTGACAAGAACCTGCTGCTCGCAAACCACAAATTAACCAAGCGAAGGTTGAAGGTAGCAACGTAAAAGTGCAACTCAAATTATTTTACATTCTGAATCCTCTTCAATATCTAAGCGAGTGTGGCACGGCAATGGTTGATTATCTTAAGATTACAGAGGCTGACCGCCTTCTTTGTTTGCCCAGTAACACCGCTCCTCCAATAATCTCAAGCACTTGGCTGATTAACATTTCAATTCCAGCTGTTGCTCCTTTGCCCATTGCAGAAGGCGGCAGGGATATTCCCCTTCTTCCCTCTGTATTACAAACCCCGTTACTAACCAAGCAGAAAGCACCGCGCAGTGGGGCCAAGGCTAATAATAGCCGGGGTGCTTACAGTCTCCGGAGGGATCGAATCAGCGCATGTCCCCGGCGCGGGCTGTCCCGGGGCCACAGTGCCGCCGCGCCGGGTCTGTGCGTGGTCAGCTCGGCCGGCCCCCACCCCACCTGCCGGCTGTAGCAGCTGCTCCCGCCGCCGAGCGCCGGCCGCCGGAAGTCATCCCCCGCGCCAGGCCGGATCGCCACATTCCGCGCCAGCCGCGGGGGGAGAGGGACCTCTCCCGGCTCCGGGGACCGGCTCCTGGAAACTGCGCTCCACGATCGCTACCCTTCCCGGTTGTAGGGTTATTTTCTAGGAATGCTTTTACAGAAGAAGCGTCGCCGGCTGGTGGACCGAGAGAGAAGAGCCAGAGTGACTTTCCCTGCAGAGCGCCTTTCCTCGGAGCGCTCCCCCGTCACTCCCGCGGCATGGACGGCTCCATTCCGCTGTGTGGGTTTTCCACCCTGTTCATCGTCCTTATCTGTATTGTTCATTTCGCTGAATTTGAGAGTGGGATTCGCTCTTAAGATATCATTCAAACACTCCGAAAATATTTTAAATTGGCGACTAGTTTTTCTAAGCCCCTTGTAGCGAGCTCCACTTCCCCCACACACACACACAGTTACTCGCACGTACACACCCAGCCAAACCACTCACAATTAGGAAAGCTGGGACCTCTCGCCCTCTTGCCTACGTAATGGAACAAGAAACTCCCAAAGGAGTGGGGAAGTAGGACCGGCTAGCGAAAGCACTCGAGGAAAGAGAGAGGGGTCGCCCCAAGATTTTGTTGCTGTTTAGTGGTGTCCTTAGTGGACAGATGTTCCCCCTCTAACCCCCTGGCCTCGCCCCAAGTGGAATGGCTGGTCTGGTGACAGCTGTAACATTTGGAAACAAAGAGGCTGAAGCCACATTAACAGATGGCTGCATCTCTTTCTTTCCCGAAGGATTGATCAGAATTGGCTTTAAGAATAATATTAGCATATACGTATATAATAAGCCCTTTCCTTCTCTCTTTAAATTGGCACCAGCTATTAACAGGTTTCTCTCTCTCTCTCATCTTCCTCCCTCCCTCCTTCCCTCCCTCCCTCTCCTAAGCTGACCAGATCATCAGTTTCCGGACTTAAGGGTGGAAAAAAGGCCAAGGATGTGCTCTCTTTACAGCTGAACCAGGGTTTATTTTCCCAGTGTTGAGCCATTCCCAAGTAGAGAGGCTCTTTGACACTAGGGTTCTCTGTGAGTGAACTTCTCACATTCAGCTTGCTTTTGGAATTGCCCATCACTAGGTCCTGGCCAGTTTTATCCTTGGATTTGTCCAGCAACCTAAACAGTATAATTGCACAAGGCCAAGGCAGTACTTTTAATCTAGGAAGAGTTCCCAACTCCCTGTTTGGCAGTTCCAAAATTAGGAGGTAGTGTAGCAAACAGTTTCAACAAGGCTCAGTAAGAATTCTTGACCCTAGAATGTGGGCTTTTTAAAAGCTGGAACAACCTAATTCATCTCTCTGAGTTTCACTTTCATAAAATTAGACCTCACCAAAGAGCAGGGGATTCTTAATATGTATCAAAGTGTATGTGGAATCTGGATGGGAATATTACATCTTTAATTTCACTAACCTCTAACTGCAATTTAGTATTTAGCATGTCCTTTAAATCTAAATGCAGACAACAAACCACAATAATATTAGGAGTACCTGTGACTATATCCCCAGCAGATGTCACAGACAATTTCCTAAGGCACTTTTTATAGATATCTCAAAGTATCCCTACTCTGATGTTACAATCAAATCATCATTACCTTTTTTGTTTTATCTAATAGACTATATCTATTTTAGAATGGTTTTAGATATACAGAAAAATTAAGAGTTCTTATATATCTCATTCCCAATTTCCTCTATTATTGACACCGTACACTAATGTGGTACCTTTTTTACAATTAATGAGCCAATATTAATACAATAATATTAACCAGAGTCTGTACTTTATTCAGATTTCCTTGGCTTTTGCCTAGTGTCCTTAATTCCATTTCAGGCTTCCATCCAGGACACCACATTACATTTAGTTATCAAGCCCCCTTAGGCTCCTCTTGGCTGTGGTAGTTTCTCGGGCTTTTCTTGTTTTTGATAACCTTGACAGTTTTTTATTTATTTATTTATTTATTTATTTATTTTTGGCTATGTTGGGTGTTCGTTGCTGCGCGCGGGCTTTCTCTAGTTGCGGAGAGCGGGGGTTACTCTTCGTTGCAGTGCGCCGGCCTCTCATTGAAGTGGCCTCTCTCGTTGTGGAGCACGGGCTGTAGGCGCGTGGGCCTCCGTAGTTGCAGCACATGGGCTCAGTAGTTGTGGCTCACGGGCTTAGTTGCTCCCTGGCATGTGGGATCTTCCCAGGCCAGGGCTCGAACCCGTGTCCCCTGCATTGGCAGGTGGACTCTCAACCACTGCGCCACCAGGGAAGCCCCAACGTTGACGGTTTTGAGGAGCAGTGATCAAGTGTTTTGTAGCATACCTCACTAATGTAAACTGTCCAATACTTTTCTCATGGTAAGACTGGGATTATGGTTTATTGGGAGGACAACCAGATAGAGTGCCTTTTTTATAACATCTTCTCAAGGGTACATGCTGTCAACGTGATTTGGCTGTTGACGTTGACCTTGATAACCTGGCTGGGGTCATGTCTCAGATTTCTCCACTGTAAAGTTACTCCCCCACCCCTTCCACACTACACTTGTTGGAAGGAAGTCACTGTGTGAAGCACAAACCCAAGGAGTGGAGAGTTATGATCCACCTCCTTGAGGACAGATATGTACATAAAGTATTTGGAATTCTTCCACACAGAGTTGTCTATTTCCCCCAAATATTAATTTATTCAATTATTGATATTTATTTATATCAGTATAGACTTGTGGATATCTATTTTATCCTTTGGGTTATAATCCAATACTACTTTATTTTGTTGTTTGAATTGTTCCAGCTTTGGCCATTGGGAGCTTTTGCTTTTGGCGCCTGTGCTCCTTTGACATACTCCCTTTGGGGTGTGTGAGTTTGTGTGTGTGTGTGTGTATCTGTGTGTATATGTGTTTAGCATGCATGTTTGTGTGTGTGTTTAACATTTCCTGACTTTCTGGTACCACAAGGTGCTCCAGGCTCATTTTGTGTATTTCCTGCCCCAGTCCTAGAATTAGTCATTTCTCTGAGGAGCCCTGATTCCTTTTATTGGAGAGTAGTAATAGAAACCAAGATCTGGGCTCTAGATGTGCTGTTGCTAATAGGGTATTATTTGATTAGGCTCTCTTCACTGAGAGAACAAAGAAATATATATGTATAGTAACCCATGTATATACACATATCAATAAATATTTCTATATATAACTATCTATATCTATATTGAGCTGAGTGTATACTGATGTCTGCAACTATAATCCATTAATGCTGAGATTAGTTTAGCTTTCTCCTCTTGTTTATCTGTAAATTCATACTTCAATATTGAGAAATGTGGCTACAACCATCCACCATCTATTTATTTAATTGTTCAATTTCAGTACACATGTATCAGAATTGTTAATCCATCACCCCAACATCACTATTTTTAAGTATAGTAGTTAATAGAGTCTCTGTTGTATCTTGTTATTTAATGAGTTTAAATACCCATTCGTTTCTATATCACAAATTTGGTTTTTAAAATATTCTAATGACTGCATTTAAAACATAGTAACTGGGCTTCCCTGGTGGCGCAGTGGTTGAGAGCCCGCCTGCCGGTGCAGGGGACACGGGTTCATGCCCCAGTCCGGGAAGATCCCACATGCCACGGAGCGGCTGGGCCCGTGAGCCATGGCCGCTGGGCCTGCGCGTCCGGAGCCTGTGCTCCGCAACGGGAGAGGCCACAACAGTGAGAGGCCCGCGTACCGCAAAAAAAAAAAAAAAAACCATAGTAACTAGTTTCTTTTGAGATTCTATTATATTTTATGAACTTAAAAGTGTTATTTTAAGACTATTTAAATGGGCGCCTCCATATTGTCAAAGGGATCCACAGTAAAAAGAAGGTTAGGATCTCAACCTCACAAAGATTATTGTCAGTTTCTAAGGAGATGATGTGAAATTGTCTGGTGCAAATGTTGGGAGCTCATGCTTGATAAGTGTTCGCTTTGTCCACTTGGGCAGGCTTTTTTCTCCTTTAAAGTTCTAAATACCTTGGAAGAGAGAACATGCTAAACCTTATGGTTAATAATTTATAACGTAGTGGAAGGATTTGCTAGGTATCAGTGTTGGAGGTAAAGGTCCATATAAGGTTGACAGAGGATGAGAAGAAGACAAGGATGACCCTGAAGGTCAGGGGTTTTGTAGTTGAACAGACTGGGGATTGGATCCTTCCATTCACAGCCTGACTTTGTCTCATTTTTGAAATAAGGAGAACAATGGCTATTACATAGGCTTGTCCTTAAGAGTGAAAGTAGATGTTTAATCTTTTCTTTCAATTTGTTTGAGACAGTGGGGATTAAGTGTGGCGATTTGGGACAGTTACATAACATAGTGGATTGTCCTTCCTTGTATAGTTTTCACTCTGTGAAGCCAGACTCACTGGAGGTATAGATAGTTTCTCATGATAATTCAGGCTCCTTCATCCATGAAAGTACCCTTGCCAGGTGCTTTTTACTCATAGAAGACAATCAATCAGTGTTGATGATGCTTAGGAAAAAACAAAAATTAAAGATATTAAATGGCAGGAATTAACTGCTTCAGATACTATACCATGGCGAGAGACATAGGGAAAAGAGAAAGAAAAAAAATGAGATGAGAAATGTCTTACGTCAACATGTACGGTTTGAATCTATCTGCTTGGAACTTGACATACACCAGTCTGCCAGATAATTTAATTTAATGAATAGTGGCTAGGGTGAGGTGAAATAGATCAGTTTTTTAATCTATGACTTTTCATTGAACAACCCTTTTTTAAAAAACAATCTTCGGATCATGACTTTGAGGTCTGCAGTAATTCCTTTCTGATATTCTGGAATTAGAGATCAAATGGCCTCATGATATCATGGGTATCCGCAAAGGACAATATGAAAACCTGAGCCAGAGGCCCTGGGTGCCTGAAGCTGTCAGCATTAGAACCACTCCTTTGGGTTAAGGAGTCCTTCCAGAAAGGACTCATTTAAATGCAAATATACTATCAAGAGGGGTAACCATGTATCCAGTATCTGATTAGCAGCCATTAACAATTTAGCAGAGATTAGCTTCTCAGATTTATTATGGAGAGGAGTTGTCAGGGTGATTTGGCCCAGGCATCTATCATCCACTGACTGCCAAGTCTCCTGCCCTCTTCACTACATAGGGGTCTGCCTAAAGCTGGGAACTTAGTTTACTAGTAAAGAACTGGGCACTCACTGCATGGCAATCAATATTGTTTTACATAATTTTGACTTATGAGAAAGGGTAGGAGGAGAATTTCTATACTAATAGTACCTTTGTGTGTGTGTGTGTGTGTGTGTGTGTGTGTGTGGTAGCTGCTCAGCTTAGGTTGATTAATCATACTCTACAGAAATCTTAAAATTTTATGATAAACATCTACCCTTTCAATGAGGCCAGAAAGTGTATCATGTAAAATATGCACAAATGTAGTCCAGGGATGGCAAAGCTATAGTAATAGAAATAGAATTGCGTTCAAGTAATTATAGCTGGACTAAAAATTTCCTGCATTAATATGAAAGCACAGATACAAGAATACAAGAAAATGATCATTCATATGAAGATTGATATTTCATATTGAATATCTGTAACAGAAATAGGAAAATGGAAGAAGGGAAATGACTACAAACAGAACAGTAACTGTTTCTTTAGACATCGCTAAGAATTCACCTTGTTTTTACTGGTAAGGAGTTCACATATAATACCAGACCTATATAATACAGGTAGTATTCTATAATTGGAAGCCTAGATTTAATTGAGAAATGTATGTGTACTTAAGTGAGATGCTTGGTAAATGGCATATGATACATTCAATAGTGTGGTGTAAGTAATTCTCAAATAAACCCTTTTAAAAATAAATCATCATGTAAAAGTCATGAAATAAAACAATGTACTTAGGCATTGCTCTTTAAATTTTTTAACCTTAAGTTTTTAAAGAATCTAAGAAAACCAAAAAATCCCTTCTGGAGAAAGGTATACTTTGAATAAAACTTTTGTTTTGTAATGAATAGATTATTAAATAGTATTTATAAAGAATTATGTCTCTATAATTATTCATTTTTTATAAAAATGAACATTCAGCTTTTCAAATCAAATTTAAGCTAATAAGAAGAGGAAATTGAAATTTGATTAAAAAGTAAGTTTCAATGAACTGTGTTTGGTCATCAGGCAAGTTGATGTTCATCCATTCAGCAGATATTGATGGAGTGTCTAATATGTGCTGCTGTTCTAGGCACTAGAGCACTAGGCTCTAGGAGTGAACAAATAAATCTCTTCTTTATGGATCTTACGTTCCAGTGGAAGGAGACCACCATAAATACATAAATATAGCATGTTAGTTAGTGGAAGGACCATGAAGGAGCAGCGTAACGATGCAAGGTTTAGGGCAAGTATATAGGGTGGTCAGGGAACATTTGAGCAGAGATTTGAAAGAAGTATGGGAGCAAACTGTATGAATACACTGAAAAAGAGGCTTGGTGTATGCAGGTGGGTGGGCTTATACTTTATGTGTTCCAGAGACTAGGAGGTTAGTTTGTTTGTAGTGAAATGATCAAAGGGGAAATTGTTAGAAGATAAGGTTAGAAAGCTAGGTTAGCGAAAAATCACTTAGGGTCTTTTAGGCGATGGTCAAGAGAGAACTTTAGAGGATTAAGAATTTGTTTTTGGACATACTAAATTTGTGATGGCATGTGTGGACGTGTGAAGTCGACAACTGGATATACTAGTCTGAATTTCAGCAGCAAGAGATTATCATGGCTGTAGAAGAAAATCGGTAAATCATGGTATTTAAAGTCTCTAGATTTAAAGATGAAATCACTTTATAAGTAGGTGTAGGCAGAGAATACATGACGTTGAAGGACTGAGCCAGGAGACACTCCATCCTCTAGAGGATTCGGCAAAGGATATAAGAAGTGAGCAGGGAGATAAGACGAATTGTCTCATGAGCCAAGTGGCAGGTGTTAGAAGGAAGAGGGCATTATTATTAATCCTACTGGTAGATTAAGATGAGAACTGATCCTTTAATATAGGACTTGGCAACATATAATAGATGTCACTAATAACCTTAAGAAGAACAGTTTCTGTGTAGTGGAGAGGACAAGAATAGGTAAGTGGGAGATAAGGCAATGAAACATCAATTAGAGCTGTATTGCTTGAGTCATTTTGCTCTAAAGAGGAGCAGCGCAATGGGGCCATGATTCGAAGTGGATGTGGGAAGAGAGAAGGAATTTTTCCCTTTAAGATGAGCGGGATTAGATCTCTGCATGCTAGTGAAAGCATCTGGGAGAGAGCAAACAATGGAAGATACAGGGAAGAGGAGACATAGTGGAAGAGAAATCCCTGATTCGGCCAGAAGGGAGGGATCCAGTGCAGAGTAGACGGTTCGGCCTTAGAACAGAGGACAAACATTTCTTCTGCCCAAGGACGAAGGAAGGCAGAACACGTGGTTTCAGATAGATCCCGGCAGGATGGTAGACTTGGTGTTTGGAGTTCACGGATATTCGATTTTGATCCCTCCTGTATTCTCAGAGAATTAGGAAGCAGCTGAGAATTTAGAGGAAGACATGTTATAGACGTAAAGAAAGAGGAGTTATGAAATTGTTCTCTAGGACAGAAGAAAAGAGAATTGATTCAGCAATCAGTTTTCTAGTAAGTACTAAGAGTTCACATGGGGTAAAATGATTATGAATTTCAATGAGGCAAATTAGAAAGGTTGCTCGTTTTTTTCTCCAGCCATGTTTAATTGTTTGGCCCAGATGCTGAATTGGCATAAGTTCTATTTCACTAGGGCTGGCATTTTGCACTGCCAATATGACTAAGAGTGAGGGCCAAGGGACTTCACAGTGTCTCTGCAAAAGAGTGATTCTAATGACAGACCATGGGCTCTAATCAGGGTAAGCAGAGAACTGAGGAATTACGCCTTGAGCGCTACACTTGATTTTAACTGCAGGTTGGAACACAAAACTGAAAATCTTGACTGATAATGGTATGGTAAGGGCAAACACAGTTAGAACCTCCACATTTCACTCTGTTACACAGGAATTCTCCATGTTTCTTTCAGCTGAATTCCTGTCTCTAATTTCTTGAGCCTTAATTCAGTGACATTATCTGAGGTGAGGTATGCATTTTTGATAAAGTCTTTCAGAAATGCATTTTACAAGACTACTTTTAATGTTAAAGTTGTTAGACTAGAAATAAGTTTAACAGAGCTTGCAATGTTTTCAAGCGCTTTTCTTTTCTCTAAAGAGACATTTGTTTGACTATTACACCGAGCACCATCCTTCAGGTGTTCTTCCTCTGGCATTGAAAATAGGAGTAAAATGTAAAAATTAAACAAACATATTATCTTCAAACAGATATGGATCACTGTTTTCTTTCTAATATGGGCCAAATCTTGCTATTGACACCATGTCCATTTTTTTCCCAGTGTAACTAATTTATTACTAGTTTTCCCTTCATTGTGTGTATGAGACATGTTTGCCCCCTCATGGATGAATCTGGAACTGTCACCATGAATTTTTTCTTGTTTTTATAGGGAAAAATAGACAGGAAGTATAGATATTGTGGTCAGTGGGAATTATTTTTGAAGGAAATGTTGAGGCTGACCAAAAGAGGTTGAAATCACTAGATGTTTAACCTTCAATTAGTTTCAGAACTTGGGATTATGTTAAGAACCACACTTTAAGTGAATCTGGAAGAAGATGATAGACAAAAAAGTTTAAATTTTGACATCCTTTTAAAATATGAGAACACAGAATTGTGAAGAAAGCTAGTCTCACTCTTATTTAAATATTAAAATGCTTAATGTTTGTAACTTAACTCAGAAGGATGAGATGGCTTTTCTTAAATTAGCTTAAGATTATATAAATATAAATGAAGGAAAACCTGCCATTGATTAATCTTCACTTGTTACATATAGAATTATACAAGTTATGAGAAAGTCCATTCTTAGGACTGTGTGAACAACAATGAATCTGACTTTCCCTTAAGTGTTTTCCCTAACATTCTAGAAAAAATAACTTCAATGTGCTGATTTAGACATTTATGACTTATTTGCTTGTCACTGTTTTCGTTTCTAGGAATAAGACCCAGTTTCTTTCCTCAAAAGAGTTGCAAGTTGATATAGAGCCAAAAATTGCAATAAAGTGTAATCAATTCCACTGCAGAAGTTTGTACTGGATATAAATTAATATGAGTGCAAGCAATGTACTTTAAGTTCATTCTAGAGGAGTCGTTCAGAATAGCCTCATAGAGGAGAAGACCTGAGCTATCTTGGGAGATGTTTAAACAGATGAGGAGTGGAGCCGGAGTTGGGAAGGCAAAGGCCGTGTAGCCTTAGAATGCAAATGTTCACAGACATGATCTTGTGGCTTATTCACCCTTCTTACCGACCTAATAAGGACACCTGCTGGTAGCTTCATCATCATCATCATCACCATCATGTTAATAAAGAATGGATATTTTTGTCAGGTAGTCAAACAAGCTCTTTACATGTAGCACCTAGATGTTTTCTACGATCCACCTTATGAGTTCAATCATTGTAATTATTTTCATTTTTCACATACAAAAATGAAGACTTAGAGAGATTAAGTAATTTGTTCAAATCTTGGTGTGTGCCCTTTCAACTCCATGCTCTGTACCTCTGTGCTTAACAGGCTAGGATGATTTGCCCATATTAAGGGCTCAGATATTGGTTGATAAGTATAATAATCTCATAAAAGGTAAAGTGAAGTAATCTGCTGTGATGTTTATGATGCAGTTTGGTGAATGCACTTAAGTGCCAATAGATGAATAATAAAAGTTAGAAACACACAAAACATAGAGAATAAAAATTCATATATGTATGTCTGTTGGGAACAAAAAATCCTCTTGAATGTCTAACTTCTTAGTAAATATCAGGATATCACATACACATCATTAGGCAGCATCAATGGAGTATCCTCTGTACCCTGCAAGAGGGCACTGTTACAGATGCACAGAAAGAAAATTCATATTTCCTGCACATTATAAATAAGGACATACTATGATCACTCTTTAAGAATGAAGTAATTTGAATTTTTAACTTTTCCTTATCAATTGGTGTATATGAATCATGTTAGGTGAAGAATTATTGGTTGATTGGACATTTTATGTTTTAATTCTTTTCAGAAAACAGTAAACAAATCCCTTTAGGATCAAAATATCCCATTCAGCAAATGAGTTATTATACTGAAGAAAGTGATGAATTCAGTAAAGTGTCTGGAATCTAAAATATTGTTATATAAGAAGTAATTGAAGGAACTGGGAATAGATGACATGAAGCAAGACCAGGAGAGAAGTAGGTGGTCGCTCTAAACTATTTTAGGAGTTGTCCTATGAAAAAGGGTTTAGACTGTCCCACACTGAAGATTTTAGACCAAGTAGACAGGTTTAGGTTGATAAAAGGATGAATATTTTGACAAGTAGAACCTTTCAACTACAAAATGGACCGACTGAATTTTAAACTCAAGAACTCCCTGTTACTGAAGTGCTTTAACAGAGGTTGAAGTTAAGCAGTTGGAAAAGTAAGAGCCTTTACAGTGAGAAAATTCTATGATTCTATGGTTTTCAACTCATAAATTTGTGTAGTTCATCCATTTTATTCATTGTATACACTTAAGTATATTGTTCCTTGAAATGGCCATTCAAAGTTGTTTCCTGTGCCACACACTATGAATGCTAGGGTTGGTCCTGTGTAAATCTTGCCCCCATTGAATTAGTATTAACCCTTAACAAGCAGCTTTCTTCCATAAAGAAACAAGAAAAGAGGTTCAGAAATGTCCAACTAAGTTTTTATAAAATGGTGTTATCGAATCTTATTTATCAAAAAACTTCAAACAGGGGGGGCTTCCCTGGTGGTGCAGTGGTTGAAAGTCCACCTGCCGATGCAGGGGACACGGGTTCATGCCCTGGTCCGGGAAGATCCCACATGCCACGGAGCAGCTGGGCCCGTGAGCCATGGCCGCTGAGCCTGCACGTCCGGAGCTTGTGCTCCACAGTGGAAGAGGCCACAACAGTGAGAGGCCCGCGTACCGCAAAAAAAAAAAAAAAAAAAAAGGGAAGATGCAGACCTGTATGCTTCAGGATTTTCTCACCAAAACCCCACACAATTTCTTTACTATTCCAGCCAAGTATGGCCTAGCCCTACCCTCATCCCTGTTTTTCTTGGTTTAGTAATAAAGAAAGAGATGGAAATGAAGAAGAGATATTAGGTAGAAAGATATAAAATAGTGGGGAAAATAATGTAAGTGAAGTCATGTACCACCACCATTTACTAGAAGTGAACTTTCAGCACCAACATTAATATTTTTTCCTGTTATATCTGTAAATGATAATAACAAATATGTGCATAACAAGTTTCAATTTAATCAAATCTCATTTTTATAACTAACTACTTCGCAACAAGTAACACGCTAAGGCAACATCAATAGATGAAAAAAGGTAGTCCCTGGCCCCAAGGAATGTTGCCCAGGAGAACACAGATATATGTAAAAAATACAATCACAATACAGTGTAGCGAGTGCAACAACCAGGAATGCAGAAGTGCAAGGGTAGCAAAAAGGAGCGTGTGATCACAACACTAAAAAGAAGACTGCACAAAAGACATAATGTGTAAACTGAGGTTTGAAAAATGAAGTGGGTTGCCCAGGTACCCCATAGGGAGAAAGGAATTCTTGGAGGAGGGAAAAGCATAAATGAAGACAGTGAATTGTTCATATAATCCAGAAGTGAAGTAGGCAATGGCAGGAGAAATGATTGGACACAGGTGTCATGAATACTTGCAGGTCTGCATTTTAGCAAGTCCATTCTAAAGGAAACTTTGAGGATCAACTCGGGGGTGGGGGGCCACGGTGGGGACAGAACTAGTCATTCCTGTAAGAAACATTGGAACCAGTTTCTACCAACCCACCAAAATAACGACTTCAAAGGCAACATGGTATCACAGAAAGGGCTTGTTTTTTTGTTTGTTTGTTTTCAGTTCATTAGGCCTCACTTAAAATTCTGATTCCACTATGCGCTTGCTTTGGGATCTTGAACAACACTCATAACCTCTGCAAGTCTCAGTGTAGTAAGTTTATGTGATTACCTTCATCTGTAATATCTCTGCGATGCAATTTTAATGGAAACTCAAGTTCAGGTCAAAGACAAGTTTCTCTGTAACTTCTCCTCCGAATTGATTCAAAAGCCGTCTCTCCCGTCTTCATTTGGCTTCTCTTATGGAATCTCATAAAAACTTCTATGACCTCTTTCGGTATTTTTTTGTTGTTGTTGTCTGTTTGTTTTTTAATTGAAGTATAGTTGATTTACAATGTTGTGTTACTTTCAGGTGTACAGCACAGTGATTCCTTTTTCACATTCTTTTCCCTTATAAGTTATTACAAAATATTGAGTAGAGTTCCCTGTGCCATAGAGGAGATCCTTGTTCTATCTATTCTATGCCTTACTTGAATGACCACAGCACTTGTTGTCTGTATCAGTTTTATGTCTCTGGTTGCTTTGTGACTGAAAATGAAAAATTTCTATTTGTTCATGTCCTGGCCCTTCCTTAAAAATGTGTTCATTTATGTATTTCATATTTATTGACTACATCTTAGACACCGTGTTAACTGCTGGTTCTAGATGTTAGTAAAATATAGACCTTCCTGCTCAAAAGGTCACAGTATTTGTGGGAAAACAAAAAAATGAACAACCTATGTCTCAAAGAGCTTTGTACTTCCCAAAGAGAACACACCTAGTAGGTACAATAAATACATGTATCATACATAAATGTATAAATAGTTAATGGGATTAAAAACTAGAGATAACTGCTTTTCGATTCTGAGGAAATGATGATTATATTTCACCAGGAGCTCAACACCACTCTGAGAATGAGGGCTTAACCCCGTCCTGACTCACTGCATCGCTTTTCTGTATAAAAACACACAAGTCTGTACCTACGCTCTAGAAAAAGACTTATCTGGCATGAATTTCAGATAGCAAGAAGAAAACTTCAAGAGGTTCAGAGAAGCATCCGGAAGCTCACACGATTATCTGGCACTAATACAACTTGCTTGACAGGAAAATAGAACTGTAAATCTCACAAAATTAGATGATCTTTGAAGAATTTCAAAACCTCCTGCTATTAATTGGAAATCCTAGAAGAACTGCTTCTTTTAAAGCATACTGATAATATGCTTTACAGCTTAATATTCAGAAGCCTATGTTTTGGCTAAGTGAGCTTCAGGAAAGAAGGAAACTTGAGGTTCAGTTCCATCTACTCTGGAACCTCTGGTCAAGACATCTATTTCTGTGCTCAGCCATCTTATCATCTGTAAAATGGAGGCAACTCTAAGAAAACATAGTTACAGAGATGTTGCACAGTTTCATGTGTCATTGTCTTCATTTGTTTCAGAAAACCAATAACATCTAAGCTACTACTGCAAAGAGTGCAATGTTACTTGGGGTCATCTAGTGCATCTCTGTCAAAGTAAAGAAAAGGAAAGGGGCCTAGAATAACTATACTTTTCCCAAGAGGACACTATTATTTTATGGTAAATCTGAGTCAAGAACCCTGATCTCTTTGATGCCATTCCATTGTTCTTTCATTGGGTTGTGAAAAACCCAGAGAAAGAAAGAGAAATAAAACTCCTATGTGCTGTGTCACTGGTACAGGACGTGACAAGATTGGAATTGGAGAACTATATATTAACAGGTATTTGGGAAATTCTTCAAACTAATTAAGATATATACCAGGTCCATAAAAAACAGTATGTTTTCTCAAGATGATTCTGTAGAATGAACAGAACTGGTAATTGAAGGTGTCTGTGTGCTGCAGTTCCAAACAGGATGGGTGAATGCTTGTTTTCTGGCACCTTGAAGACTCCACCCCAACATACACATTAAAATAAAATTAACATTTCAACTGGGTCATATTTAATTCTGCATGTTCTTGTAAGTCAGCAAAATATTTCATATATCATTTAAGTTGTCACTCAGTTTTGTTTTTGTTTTTGTTTTTGTTTTTTGTGGTACGTGGGCCTCTCAGTGTTGTGGCCTCTCCCGCTGCGGAGCACAGGCTCCGGACGCACAGGCTTAGCGGCTATGGCTCACTGGCCTAGCCGCTCCATGGCATGTGGGATCTTCCCGGACCGGGGCACGAACCCGTGTCCCCTGCATCGGCAGGCAGACTCTCAGCCACTGTGCCACCAGGGAAGCCCCATATCTGATTTTTGTATTAGGACTCGTCTAATTTTTTATATACATTGGAAAATAACTCATGTCTTTCTAAGGTGTATATCTTTGATTATATTTTCTATTTTCATAAAGCTTCTTGTATTCTCTACTCAAAACAGGTATAAATAATGGCTGCATATAACTAATCAATAATCAGCCATTTTGTCCAGATTTTCAAATGTGTTGGTATAAAGCTACCATAGTATTCTTTTATAATTAAAAAAAAATCTCTGTTTTATAGCTAGTCCCATCTCTATCATATTTGCCAAATATTGCTTATTTTATTGATCTTTGTAAAGAACAAGCTTTTGGTTTTATTTGTCAAGTTTACTGCTTTTCTTCTCTATTTTTGACTTTCCTCTTGATTAATTTTGTCCTTCCACTCTTTGGGATTTACCTTGTTCTTTTTCTATGTCTACTGTCCATTTCCTGTAGCTTCAAGAGCCATTTTCAACAACTCAACGAGCTCTGCCGGCTGTGTCATGGCCACTTCATCATACGCCATTAAAACTTAATCTCATACACTGGGTGAAGACTCAGCAGTCTTATTTTGCTTTCAAAATTGTTCTATGGCCTTGGATCCTTCTTCTTCTCCTAAATTAGCACTATCATCAGGGAAAATTCTAGTGGGCCTAGAATTCTAGGCTTGCCTTTCCTGCAGTTTCATAATCAAAGAAAAAACATTTCCACCCTTCTTTTGATGTTGATCGAAAATTTAGCAACACTTCTTTGCACTGTATTCAAATCCCAAAATATAAGCAAGCCTTCATGCACACAGGCTCACTGAAATGTCATAATTTTAAACTATGTATGACCTTGAACAATGACCTTTCCAGATACTCCACACTCTTCCTAGGTGTTCAGACTTTTTCATTCCTACAATATCTTGTACACATGGTCGATTTGTGTCATAAGTTCCTCCTCACTCCCACTTCTGAGTATATATCCAAAGGAAACATCATCATGATTTGAAGAGATATCTGTACTCCCATGTTCATTGTAGCATTATGCACAAGATCCAAGGTATGGAAACAACCTAAGTGTCCATAGTAGATTAATGGATAAAGGAAATATGGTATATATATACAATAGAATATTATTCAACCTTAAAAAAGAAGAAAATCCTATCATTTAAGTCAAAATGGATAAAACTGGAGGACACTATGCTAAGTGAAATAAGACAAAGACAAATAGTGCATGATGTCACTTATATGTGGACTCTAAAAAAATAATGAAATAAATCAACTCTTCCCTCCCTGGACATTTTCCTCAGCAGAATCTAGCAGCCTCTACTATGAGTCTTATCTTTTTTTTTTTATTGTTTGTACCAGATCACAACCCCAGGGAACCTATGTATTTACCGATGTGTATCTACATTATAGTTTACCATTGTTCTTTTTCTTTGTAATTCATTCCTTCCACTTCTGGCATCAGAACCTCATTTTTACTTTGGAGAAGTCCTCGTGATTCAGGTAAGCTGTGTGTCTCCTCCCTAGGCTGTGTGACTTGCGGCTGGCTAGACACGGTGTTTCGCATATACTCTATATGTCTTAAGTACTTACTTCTCTGTTTTCCATCATTTTCCCTCCAAATTTTTGTGTAGTTATTTTTTAATTGACATTTGTATTCCTTTCTTTTGTTTGACTAAGGTACTCTTCAACCAATCTTCTGAGTGCTTAATTTCAACTTTTTTAATTCTAGAAGTTTCTTTTGGTTGCATTTCAGATAAGTTTTGCTTAAATTGTACATGTTGTCCTTTTTTAATACATTAATCATAATTTTAAATAATAGTTTCATTGAGATATAATTTACTTTCCATATTATTTAAAGTGTACAATTTAATGTGTTATGAATCTACCACCACAATCAATTTTAGAACTTTCACCCACCCCCAAAAAGAAAAAGAATCTATTATAGGTCACTCACTCCCCCATTTCTCCAAACCCTAGGCAGCCACTAATATACTTTGTCTCTACAGATTTGTCTAGACTGGACATTGCATACAAATGGAATGATACAATTACTTAGCATGTTTTCAAGGTTCATCCATGTTGTAGCATGCATCAGTACTTGATTTCTTTTTATGGCTGAATAATATTCCATGGTGTGGATATTACTGTGTTTCATTTATCCATTCATAGTAAATGGCCATTTGGTTATTTCTACTTTGGGGCTCTTGTGAATAATAATGCTGCTGTGGTTGGATTTATGTGCAAGTTTTGTATGCAGGTCTAGATTTGTTTTTTAAATTAACAGACTATTTAGGAGAAGTTTCTGGTTTACAGAAAAATTAAGCAGAAAGGACAGAGTTCTCATACCTCCTTACCTCTCTAGCCAGTTTCCCCTATTATTAACATCTTACATTAGCGTAAGACATTTGTTATAGTTAATGAACCAATATTCATACATTATTACTAACTAATGTCCATGGTTTACTTTAGACTTCACTCTTTGTTTTGTACATTATATGATTTTTGACAAATGTGCAATAACCTGTATCCACCATTACAAAACCATACACAGGAATTTCTTTGCCTTTAAAATTCCACGCTTCACCCATCCTTTTCTCCCTCTCCACAACCTCTGGCAACCACTGATCTTTTGACTGTCTCCACACTTTTGCCTTTTCCTAAATTTCATATAGCTGCAATCATATAATATGCATATAGCCTTTGCAGATTGGCTTTTTTTCACTTAGCAATATGCATTCAAGCTTCTTCCATGTCTTTTCATGGCTTCATAGCCTTTTCCCTTTATTGCCCAATGCTATTCCTTTGTACCGATATACCATAGTTTGTTTATCCATTCACCTATTGAAAAACATCTTGGTTGATTTCAAGTTTTGGCAATTATGAAAAAAACTCTTATAAACATCCATGTGCAGGTTTTTATGCAGACATAACTTTTCAGTTCCTATGGGTAAATACCAAAGAGCATGATTACTAGATCACTGTATGGTAAAAGTATGTTTCGTTTTGTAAACCACTTTGGTATTTCATTATTTGAATTTTAGCCATTTGAATAGGTGTGTAGTGGTATCTCGTTATTGTTCTAATTTAAAATTCCCTGATGACATGGAATGTGTAGCATCTTTTCATATGCTTATTTGCCATGTGTCTGTTTTGTTTTGTTTTTTAACCAACGCCTACTAACTCTTGTCCTCCTGTGTCTATTTATATTGTCTTTTTTCTTTCTTTCTTTCTTTTTTTTGAGCTTTTGATCATTTAGTCTTTTTCCTGGTATGTCCAATTATTTTTATATTAAAATTGGGCTTAACTTATTTTAGGAAACTGTAAAGATACCTCCATATTCTGGATGTTGTTATCATTCTCTTGAAAAGATTTCCGTTTGCCCATGGCAGACAGTTACCATAGGGACTGGAAACCTTAGTCCAGTCTCAGTTTGAGCTCATTCAAAGCTGTTTTTCAGTCTGTGTGAAGGGTGCTCTATTTCTGTCTTGTCCTTCCTCTACGGGTGTTGCCCTTTGGGATTACCATGTGAAAGTCTGGATTCTCCCTATTCCCAACTACCCTTGTATTTGTTAGGCTTTAAATGTAATGGTTCCCCCAGCCCTCTGAGACTAAGGATACGTGTAGCTTGTCATTCCATTCGTTGTTGCTTTTAGCTTGAGCTCTTGCTGTTTGGCTTCTGTGGTTACAGTCTTTTGAACTCCTTGGCTTTTCAGCTCCTAGGCTGTATGAGTTGAATCAGCAAATGCCCCAAGGAGAAAAGCTGCACCAAATGTCAAGCTTGCGTCTGTGTTTCCCTTCTCTCCAGAACTTGGCCCACATGTCTTGGTGTCTCTCTAACATTCAGATGCTGGCGAACAGATGTTTTCTTACTGTATCCAGGTTTTCTAAAATTTCTTTAGATTTCACCTGATCTTATGTTATTATTGAAGTATCATCTCAATTATCCCTAGGAAGAAAATGTACAATTTTATGTTTTTTTAATTTTCTATATTACCTCAGTTTCTGTAGAGACCTTTTACCTGATTGTTCAGTCTAGTTCCTGTGTTACCAGTGAGATGGAGATAGGTGGAGTCTAAGAATATTGGGGGGAAATCACTGATGAATGATATGGCTCGTTCTTTTTGTTTATCCTCTCCTTATTTACCCTGGCAGCCTACATTTGCCCTTCTTGATTTGACCCAGTTGCCCAAATAAGCAACCCACTCTGGCAAAGACCTGACTTTACTCTCATAAATGTCTGCATGTTAGGATAAGTTAGATGATGAACACCATGCCAAAGTTCTTTCTGTGACCAGTCAGAATGGCCATCATCAAAAAATCTACAAACAATAAATGCTGGAGAGGGTGTGGAGAAAAGGGAACCCTCTTGCACTGTTGGTGGGAATGTACATTGATACAGCCACTATTGAGTACAGTATGGAGGTTCCCTAAAAAACTAAAAATAGAACTACCATATGACCCAGCAATCCCACTACTGGGCATATACCCTAATAAAACCATAATTCAAAAAGAGACATGGGGCTTCCCTGGTGGCGCAGTGGTTGAGAATCTGCCTGCCGATGCAGGGGACACGGGTTCGTGCCCCGGTCCGGGAAGATCCCACATGCCGTGGAGCGGCTGGGCCCGTGAGCCATGGCCGCTGAGCCTGCGCGTCCGGAGCCTGTGCTCCACAACGGGAGAGGCCACAGCAGTGAGAGGCCCACGTACCGCAAAAAAAAAAAAGAGACATGTACCACCATGTTCATTGTGGCAGTATTTACAACTGCCAGGACATGGAAACAACCTAAGTGTCCATCGACAGATGAATGATAAAGAAGATGTGGCACATATATACAGTAGAATATTACTCAGCCATAAAAAGAAATGCAATTGAGTTATTTGCAGTGAGGTGGATGGACCTGGAGACTGTCATACAGAATGAAGTAAGACAGAAAGAGAAAAACAAATACCGTATGCTGACACAGATATATGGAATCTGAAAAAAAAAATTCTTCTGAAGAACCTAGGGGCAGGACAGGAATAAAGATGCAGACGTAGAGAATGGACTTGAGGACACGGGGAGGGGGAAGGGTAAGCTGGGATGAAGTGACAGAGTGGCCTGGACATATACACACATATATCCACTCCCAAGTGTAAAATACAAACTAGTGGGAAGCAGCCGCATAGCACAGGGAGATCAGCTCGGTGCTTTGTGACCACCTAGAGGGGTGGGATAGGGAGGGTGGGAGGGAGACACAAGAGGGAGGAGATATGGGGATATATGTATATGTATAGCTGATTCACTTTGTTATAAAGCAGAAACTAACACAGCATTGTAAAGCAATTATACTCCAATAAAGATGTTAAAAAAACAAAAAGTTAGAGAGTGAAAAAATTCAAAAGAATTAGCCACACTCCTCCAACAGATTCTCTAACATTTAGCAGAACAGAATTCACACTGAATCTGGTTTATGAGGAAAAGACAAGTCAACTTGAAAGTGGATCAGAGATGACAACATTTCTTTTCCACGTGCCTGCTTTGGAGCCATATTTCTGCAGACCACTCAAAACCTTCCTCCTGAGTATTCTGTGATATATTAGAACCAGGAATAAGGGGTGTTAGTGCTGGAAGGGTCAGCCAGTGGTCTGCGATTTAATTCACATAGCCTTTCTGCACCAGACTCTTTAAGATCATTGGGCTAGCCTAAGAATTTTGAAGCTGTAGAATTCAAGACAGTACATTACAATAGGCCAACATTACTATTCTCCTGCTCTGACATTCTCCACTGATGGACAGATGAAGGAGAAGGAAGGGCAGTCACCAGTAAGTGAGAGTAAATGAAACTGGAATATTATAATTCAGTATCATTTGAGTGACTGAATTGGCTGGCAGAGTGTTCTCCAGTTAAGGGTGAGGGAAGATTAATTCTGCACATGACACCACTACTGTATTTATACAAGTCTACTGGGACAGTTGTTTGCCTTGAATTGTTTTCTTCATTCATTTCAGTCAGAGAGTTGTGTTGACTGATTTTCCTTTTTGATGTATGAAATACCTGTTTGACTGAATTTACCATGTAATTTACACTAATGCACTGGAAAAATGATACATTAGTCAAATTGGATTGGCAGATATGAAAATGTTGACCCCAGAACTAGACAGAAATATAATATTGCCTTCTACAGAAATTAAGTCATATGCCCTGGATTTTGGGGAAATGTTCCAATTTTAACTATTTTGCCACGTTTCAAAAATGTAGGGCCACTGATCCCATAGTAAAAATAAGAAGATCTGTGAAGTCCAGAAAAACATAGTTTTGTGTGACTCTGACAATCACATAACACAAGAGAAAAAACTATTATGATAAATTTTACTGAGTTTCATACTTATCAAGAGGTGTTTCTAGGTTAAACTTTTGAGTCTTATTCTAAAAGTTCTTTAGGAACAAACACTTCAAATATATTCATAGAAAACCCTCTTTATTTATAATTCCATTCTTCCAACATTTATAGTTACTATGACAGACCATTTCTCCATGACCCATCCTGTGATTCTCTGCTCCTATCAAACATTTGGAAATTGGTGGCATGAGCAGGAAAGTGAAGCAGTTTTTGAGATTATTGAATAATGCTGATTTTATAAAGACTGCTTTCTTCCATAGTTGACAAACTTATGATGGTACCGACGGTTGGATACTACTCTTAGTGATGAAAAAGTTCTTAAGGAATCTTCCATTCACCAATCTGTGTTCTTGTTGAAAGCAAAGTTAATTCCTTTCAAAATTAACATATTAGCTTAATAATAATTTTTAATCTTAAAATAATCTATCTGTGAGAATGGGAAGTTTGGGTAGGAAAAAGTGACAGAAGATGGGACAAAAAGAATTCATAGAAAGACAAAACAGAATTGTTAAAATGGTGGGTATGAACTTCTGTTTCCAACTATATCAGTTTACCTTAGGCCAGATAAATCATAAGCAACATTGGACTGTGAGCGTTAGAAAGCTACTGAGGTAGCCATTACCTAGAAAGGTAAAATAGAGAAAGAAACTCACTGAAGTGAGAACAATATTCTGCACATGCTTTTTCTAGCCCAGTCATTTAGAAACTACTGATGAAGAGCAAAAGTCTGAGAAACCAAATGTGGCTCCTAAGAGATAGAAAAGCCAGTAGATCTTAGGACAACGTCATAGGACTAAGGAAACCAGAGTTGGAATTGAGAAATAACAAGGCAGCTAGAATTTTAAGGACCAAAATCACAAAGAGAGTAAAGATTCAGAGAACGGAGCTGGATTCAGCAACAGTGTTCCCTTGCAGTATTTTCCATGCATAATAGGTAGAGAAGGCAAGATGCTAAGAAGTCAAACAAAAGCTAACTGAAGTCAAAGCAAAGACTTAGTTGGCTCATAACGCTGAAGAGACAAAATTGGGGTTCAGAACCTATGAAAGATTTGTGGCCCAATGGAAAGCTAATGAATTAGGACATTGAAAGTCTCTACATATGTGTGTGTGTGTATGTGTGTCTGTGTTTGTGTGTGTGTGTGTGTCTGTGTGTTAGGAAGGTTGGTGCAACATCTACACTGAACCTTATAAAGAAGGAAAATGAGTATGAATTTGGTCCAGTGACTGAGGTGATCTTTCCTTCTGCTCCCTACCTAAGAATAGGAAATTCTCTACTCAGGAAAATACAGTTGACCCTTGAACAAGGTAGGGGTTAGAGACGCTGACTCCCTGTACAGTCAAAAATCCACATATAACTTTACGGTCGGCCTTTCTTATCTGTGGTTCCGAATGTGAGGATTCAGCCAACCACAGATCATGTAGTACTGTATTACTTATTGAAAAAAAATCCATGTATAAGTGGACCTGTGCAGTTCAAATCCAGGTTGTTCAAAGGGCAACTGTAATGTCATTCAGATTCTCTACAACTTGTCATATCCCAAGTCTGGTATTCACTGAAGAACCACCAAGACTACCAAGAAAAGGAGAATTAGAATAAAAAACAAAACAGAATCAGAATCATAGATGACCTAAACATTAAAGTTCATACATATTTTGGTAAATATTATCAAGTTCAAGAAAATAGATGACAAGGTGGAGAACTTAACTTGACAACTAGAAACTATAAACTGATTGAAGCTGAACTGATGGAATTAAAAATTATATGAAATTTAAAACTCGGTAGTGGATTGGACACAGGTAAAGAGAGGTAAGTGAACTGAAGATAGAATAGTAACAATATTAAGACTAAAGCATGGGAAACGAAAAGAATAAAAAGTACACAAAAGCGCATTTGAGACACATGGGCCACAGTAAACATTTTTATCATATGTGTAAACTGGAGTCCAAAGAAAAAAGGAGAGAGAGATTGGGATGAAAACAATATTTCAGAAATATTAACAGCTGAGAGTTCTCTAAAACTAAAAAGAATATATGGAGCCATAAATTCAGTAAGCACTAAAAAATGCAACAAGAACAAATACAAAGAAAACCACACCTAAGATCACCACAGTACAATTCATGAATAGTAAAGAAAATCATGACATCTTAAAAGAAGCCTGAGGAAAAAGAGAGAGATTACTTTCAAAGGAATAATAGGATTAAGATTACAGCTTTCTTCTCAATGAAACTGACTGCATACTAGAAAATAATGGAATAACATTTTTAAGTGCTAAAGAAAAGAACTGCCCATTGGGAATTCTAGAGGCAGAGAAAATGTTGTTTGGAAGGAAAGATGAAATAAGGCAGACAAACAAAATTTAGAAAATATGTTCTCATCAGAACTGACTGAATTAAATTATAAAGGGATACCTGCAGGCAGAAGGAAGATTATCACAGACGAAAATAAGGACTTTATAAAGAATTATGTATAACAGCAAGGATAAATAAGTGGATAAACCTAAATAAAATCTAACTGCACAAAAGAGTAATAAAAGTATATCAAAAATTAGAATGCATTCAAACAAATGGAAGAGGAAAAAGTAGTAAAAGAAATTTAAGATCTCAGCATTGCTTGAGAAGCAGTAAAAGAGCTAATAAGTCATGGTACATGTGTAACTGCTACTTATGTAAAAATAACAAGCTAATACAAGGGAAAATGGAATTTGAAGAAATCTAAAAGGAAGAAGGAAGAGCAGAAGGAACATAACAAGGTGAGACAAATAGTAAACGAGGAGTAAACGGTCTATAAGAAAATACATTAACTGTAAATACTCAAATTAAAGGACAAGGATTATTGAAATAAAAAACCTAATTCTATGCCACCTACAAGAGACAAGAGTCAGATTGAAAATTAAAGGATTCAAAAATGATGTCGTAACAACAATAAGTAAAATTGAAGAAGATTTTTTAATGTTCACATAGATTTGAAAGCAAAAAGTATCACTGGTGATAAGGCAGGATAATAAAACCCACTGTTACTTTACAAGCAATATATTATAAATCTACACTTTAATGCAATAGATGAAAGGAAATTCCAAAAAACTAAGTAGAAATAGAAAAATCTAAATTACCTAGATCAGTAACATAGAACCACAGCAACAAATCAGCAGATTAGAGAAGATCTGAATAACATCATTAATAACTTTGGCCTAAGTTTACATAAAACACTGCACCAACAATGATGGAATATATACATTACGAAGAAATTTTTAGGTGCACATGGCACATTTATAAATTGACTATATTCCAGTTATAAAACAAGACTCCGAATAAGCAAGAAATTTAAAAATATATAACCAATATTTTACCAAATAGTTGGATATTAAAAACATACTTCTGATCATTATGTAGGTCAAAGATAAAGTCACAATGGGAATTAGAATTTTATTAATTGAATGATAATGAAAATATGCCATAACAAAACCTGTGGGTTGCAAATAAAGCTGTGGTCACAGAGAAGTTTATGTCTTCAAATTATATTCTCTAAATGTAAAAGGGAAAGGAATAAAGCAACTAACTAGAAGATCACCTATCACCCTGAGGTAGGCAGCTCCTGGACTGTACCTGGTGGGGAAGGCAGGGCAGAACTTCAGGAGGCCAGCTGAGAGCACGGTGAACGCCACGTCAGGAGCAGTCTCCAAGAAAGGGCACTTAATGTACAAAGGGATGACTAAAATATATTTAAGAGCTAGCACCTGACTCCTCTTAAGGATGACTTAACGTTGCTGGGGAAAAAATAAGTGCTCAGTGTAGAAGGTGAATAGCTTTATAATTCCCAGGAGAATCCTGGTACCAGGACCACACAATGAAGAACTTGGAGTCCCCGTGGCTAATCCAGCAGAGAGAAAAGGAGAAACAGAGACGCGAGAGAAACTGAAGGGAACTCTTGGTGCAATTTGGTGCTGCTGCAGGCCCAAGTCCAGGTGTGTGCTCTCTAGCTCCCCATCTTAAATAAAAGCCACCATGTTCCTCAGTCCTTCAGGTACTTAGAATTTCTCTTTAGAACCTGAAAATGGGGTCAGGTTTCCTGTCTGCATTGCTACAGTACAAAATAGAGGCAGGATGTTTGAACTAGTTCTCCATCTGGCAGAGGAGGCCTTGAAGCTGTGAGCCACTCACTGCAAACCAGCAGGACATGAAGGATTCTTGAGCAGATCTGAAGCTACTGGGAGGCCTTTCAGGAGTTAAATCCCATAGTAAATACTGTACCTTCAATTCTCCCTCTCTTTCCAGTCTTCCTCCACTCCCATGGGGGCCCAAAGGGGCTAAATGAGCACTCTTTGACTTGTACTTGGTGGTCCCAGAACTTGACTTGGGCTTGAAGACTTCCATGAAAAGTCTGCCTTCCACCTACTGGCTTGGGTTTCTTGGTCTCTCTGCTCCAGGCTAATCCCTTCAACCTGATTTTTCCATTTCTGCCAATAATCCCCCTCTCCAGACCTTCCTAATGCTCTTCTGGGGTGGGAGGAGACTTACTGAGGGCAATGGTTATTTCTAGAGGGAGAGGTGACCACATGACTTCACAGTGGTCATGCCCTTGATTCCTCAGTTTCTGTCTAGATTAGTCGTGGGTGTCTGTGCACCCCAGCCTCACCCCCAGGGGGCTGTAGACCACTGTCCTTATCTCAGCCCTGAGCCGCTCTCTATCCTCCTTCCCTCTCTCTCCTTACCCTTCTTTACCCACAGACTCGCAGGCTGTCTGGACCTCTGAGGAAGATAAGCACGTCACAGAACCTCTGCTACAGAACAAAACATACTGAAACAAAGCTACTGAAACAATAGAAAAAGAATACATGAGGATTGTTTCTCCTGAGCGTTCAATTACCTAGGGGGCCTTTAGCAAACTTTGATTGATAAATCTAACCTTTCTTTCCTTGGCAATAGTTGATCACACTGTGAGGAAAACAAGTTAGAGAATGGAAAAATAATATTTGGATTTCAAGGAAATAATAAAGATGCAGGGACTATCTTTGACTTTTGCAAGGTGAGAAGAGAGTTTACATTTTGATTATTGATGGCAGGAATCCCTTTTAAAACAGGGCCAGTCTGCATGATGCATTTAAAAATTAACCTTTTCAAATATAGCCATAGCCCCCACAAGATTTCTTGATTTCTCTGGGGTCAGATAAACCATCACATTTCACAGTGGTGCCCTGTATATGAAAGTGATAAACATAATCTGGAAGCATGGCAGGGGCTAAAAATATGGAGCTGGCAGCCACACGTTGAAAGGATTTTTTGCTTTTAATTCACTGCATAAAATGCTAATGTCCAAATTCAGGCAGGTAGATCTTACCAACCATCAAGAGCTTCAACCCTGCTAACAGCTAAGTATGCACTTTTAAACCCTACTTTGACTGCTCCAGAAATTTACTGGGTTTCTTTAATGCCTCTGTTACTATTTCCTTTGTGTCATTTTGTTTTTCTTTAAAAACATAGCTGTGTGACCTTGGCGAAGTTATATTATTTCCTTGAGACTTGGTTGCCTTCTCTGTGAATATCTGGGTATAATTTTAGTATTGCTCAATAGAATTTTTGGTGATAATGAAAATATTCTATATCTGTACTATGCAAAGCAGTATTCAATAGCTACATGGAGCTAATAAACATCTTTGAAATATGGCAAATGCAACTGAGGAACTGAATTTTGAATCTTATTTTTAAATCTGTTTACATATAAATAATGCCACATAGCTAGCATCTGTTGACAGTACAGATCTACATAATATTTTAAGGACACTCTCCACTCAAAAACTCTACCATTCATTAACTCAATCTAAATATTTTTGCCCTCTGACAAACAGAAAATAATTTATGCTTCCCTTGAAATTATCTGTCAAGACCTTTATCAGTTTGGGGACATTATATTCTTAAAATTGACTTTGCTTTATGAAACTTTAATAATGTTGGAGTTCCCTGCCCTTGGTATCACCTTTGTGATGATGGGAAATACTGTGGATGATCAAGGACCATTTCAAGAGATCATGGAGAGAAACCTCCTTCTGGATTTCATTTCATTATGACGATGTCAAAATGCTTAATTACTTAAAATAAAACCCATACCGTTTTTATGCTGTTATATTCTACATGTAGCTGGAAAAATGTTAAAAATATTTTTAAAGAACTGCACATCTATTTTTGAAGCTGATTTGGCTGTTCAAGGCTTGCTAGCACTCTATCCATCTCAGTACTATTTCACTTAGTAAACAAATGCAGTTGCCATAATTGCTGCATATGTGTCTGTGTTCCCTGCTAGGTTATATGTCTTTGAAGTAAGAAACTATATTTCTATCACAGCCCCTATGTATAGCACAATATCCATTGCTAATTCAGATTGTGTTTTAAGATATGAGACAAAATTTAAGACTTTTATTATAGTCATAAACATGTAGCAAACCAACCAGAAAATAAAAGCTAATTTTCAATTGGTTGGCCAAGAACAAAAAAGAGAGGAATACCTAGTGCAAAACCATATCTCTAATAACTACTGTTGGATTTGGAGCATGCAGATGCTAAACTTATTTTAAAATATCTTCTTATCAAAGATTTGAGGTTGGACCTGAAAAAATTATATCAAAAGTGAAAATAATCATGTGGTCTGACCAGCCTGGATCACACAAAGTAAGTGTATACTATATATAAAGTAGATAAACTACAAGGTCCTACTGTATAGCACAGGCAACTATATTCAATGCCTTGTAATAACCTATAATGGAAAAGGATCTGAAAAAGAAATATATATATCTGAATCACTTGGCTGTACACCTGAAACACAACATTGTCAATCAACTATACTTCAAGTAAAAAAAACAAAACAAAACAAAACAAAGTAAGTGGAAAGGGAAGTATAGTTTTATAAATTCACCTCTGATATCCAATGGACCAACTTAAAGACAACAGAAGCTACAGCTTTCTAGGAGTCAGGACATAGAATATAGCATGCAAAGAGTTTTGTTCCGTATTCCCAGCCTACTGCCTAGAATAAACAGTGTATGTGGAATTGAGCTCTTTCAGGAGGTAGAGAGGGGGAGAGATGATGGATGTTTGGAAAGAAAAGGATGTTTTCCTCTTTCTCTGTAATAGGAGAAGGAAGAATCAGACTGGCCCCCAAAGTCTTCTGTGTACCTTGAGGTTTTGTATCAAATGGCTCAGGGTATCATAGCAGGGGCCCATTTGAAGGAAAGCTTCTAAGCTCTCCTTTTCTTCGTCTTCTTTTTTTTTTTGTTTTTGCGGTACGCAGGCCTCTCACTGTTGTGGCCTCTCCCGTTGCGCAGCCCAGGCTCCGGACGCACAGGCTCAGCGGCCATGGCTCACGGGCTTAGTCACTCCGCGGCATGTGGGATCTTCCCAGACCTGGGGCACGAACCCGTGTCCCCTGCATCGGCAGGCAGACTCTCAACCACTGCGCCACCAGGGAAGCCCTATCCTGTGGTTTTTAAGTATCCCTGCACACTCTGCCTGTCTCTAGAGTATTAAGTCCAGTTGCGCTGTTTTTACCTCTTTGTTTATTGAGATTATTATTTACTTGCATTAAAATGTACCAATTTTAAAGGTACAGTTTGATTAATTTTGGTAATTGTATACCAGGTGTAACCACCACCACGACCCAGATACAGAAAAGTTACTTACCCTTTAAAAGTTTTCCATCCCAATTTGCCCCAATTCAGTTTTGAGACACTTTATTGAGTTTTACTGCTTTCTCTAACATCGACTCTCCGGGTGATTTAGGAAAGTCACTTTACCTCTCTGGATGTGTTTTTGCTTTTATAACATGAAAAATGCCAGGACAGATGTGTTACCAAGGGCCCTTGCGATACTTTCAGGCAATGAGGGGGTTAGGGTAAGGGCGGGAATCTCAGCCTTGCGTCCTCATTCTTCACGTAGCACACGCATGTGGCAGATCCTAGTGGAAAGAGCCTGTGGTCGCATCAGAGAGAATTAGGTTTCCATCTCCTCTCTTGCTAGTGTGTATGTAACCTTTTGTAAGCATCAGCTTTCTCATCTCCAATATCAGGCTTATTAACAAGGCCTATTTGTTTACTGTTGCGAGGATGAATGGAGATGCACCGGCAGCCTTAAATGTTAGTTGGTATTTGTATTATGGCATAATATAAAGGCACTGCATTCAACCATCTCAGTTACTACACGTTTATGCAGGCTGATTCTCACAGCCAAAACAGACGCACGAAGTACACCCACCCATTTACCCACCTGGGGAAGCCCGAAGCCTCCCTGCCTGCCTGCCTGACGGGGCTCAGAGAAAAGCTGCGCATGCGTGCACGTGCTTCCAAAGAGCCTCGCTAGGGGGCGGAATGGGAAGCAGGAAGTTCTAACGCCTGTCGTACAAGCGCGACGTAAAGCGGGTCTGCTTTATGGCACCCTGCTTCCGCCGTAAAGCGCCGTTGGCAATCCCGCGTGAGTGGGTTGACGAGACTACTTCCAGGTGAAAAACGCGATTCTTGGAGGTTGGCTGACTTGACGTCTTCCCCATGGGCAAACGCGGGAGCCGGAGCCGGAGCCGGAGCCGGAGCCGGAGCCAGAGCCAGCTGCTCAACTCCCTAACTAAAAAGCAGAAGAAGCATCTAAGGGATTTCGGCGAGGAGCATCCTTTCTATGACAGGTATGGAGAGGCAAGGCTGGGCCCGGCGCTGCCGGCGTCCTTTCCCGGTGGGAGCCCGCGTGTCCCCGCGTTTGGTCCGCCGGTGCCCCGGGGGTAGTGACAGGGCAGCTCCCGCCGCGTCCCACGCTGCCCCGGCGCCGGCCTAGCTCGCCCGGGGATCCTGGCGGCTTCCCGCCTGAGATGGGGTTCTTCACCGGTCTTCCTACCCTTTGTTGAGCCTGTGGTTTTATGCTAGACGGCACGCCTCCTGTGTGGCGACTGGGCAGAGATTTTATAAGCTTGTTTTCGTTTGATATGTTTTTAAAGAATTGCTTGGGGGCTTCCCTGGTGGCGCAGTGGTTAAGAATCCGCCTGGCAACGGAGGGGACAGGGGTTCGAGCCCTGGTCCGGGAAGATCCCACATGCCGCGGTGCAAGTAAGCCCGTGCGCCACAACTATTGAGCCTGCACTCTAGAGCCCGCGAGCCACAACTACTGAGCCAGGGTGGTGCAACTACTGATGCCCGCGAGCCTAGAGCCCCTGCTCCGCAACAAGAGAAGCTACCTCTCGCCGCAACTAGAGAAAGCCCGGGCGCAGCAACGAAGACCCATAGCAGGCAAAAATAAATAAATTAAATAAGTTTAAAAAAAAAAAAAAAAGAATTGCTTAGGACCCTCGACATCACCTGTCTATTCAATGAGCATGAGGAAACTAATGTTTGGGTAGTTGTGGGTTCCTCTAGAAGTGTCCAGACTCTCAGTTATGATCTTAGTGCTCATCTCACCCCTTTGGGGTGCTTTAGCAACAGTTAGAGGGATAGTCTACTTAAGAAATTTGCTAGAAAAGGTGGACCCCGAGGGCTTTTATTTGCCCAAATTTCCCATCTTTTGGATGCGAGCCTGTTACTGTGTGACTGTAGTATTTGTCATGTGGTCTTGTTAGACTTTTTCATTCGTCTCTTATTATCTATTTGGCATATCCTTCCAAAACCTGTCCAAATGCATATGGAGTTTTTACTTGACAATAGATATAATGTATTTATAACGGTATAGTCTGCCATGTTCATTTAAAGTTGTATCATTAGACTTTTCCTAATTGCTACATACTAGTAGTTAAAGTTTAACATTGCCTGTTTCTTCTCAGGGTTTCCAGAAAGGAAGCAAAAGCACAGACTTGTCAACTGGTAATGCTTTATACCTTCTTTATGATAGTAGATTCTGGACTGTTACTTTTAAGATTATATATGGTAATAAAATTTGGCTACGTTTCCACTCTTTTTGATTTTAGATGTAAGCTATATTTTAGTAATATTGCTTAGTTTTAAGTGCAGATGTCTGTTAAAATGCCATTGTGATAAGTAATATAGTATAGAGTATGAAACTGTCCTGAGAGATTAGCCTGTTAGAACCTGGTAAGGAGGCTTACCAGAGGGCTCTTGGTGAATCCTAAGAGGGAATGTCATGTTTGCTTAACATAAAATAGAGTGCAAAATCATCAAAGGTCTTATTTCATTACCACAGACTCAGAAATAAAGTACACTTTTTTGTTGTAAGTTTTCCTGTTGCTCCTTTAAAGGTGCCAGATGTCTGACACATAGGTTAGATCGCCTTATAACCTAAAGCTCCATGTGTTTAGTTTGCTGTCTTCCCATGTGGAACATTAGCAGTTCAAAGAAGAGGAAGCGCTTCTAGAATCATAGCTAGATTCGCTGTTTTAAACAAATTTGGTGCTAGGTTTGGTTGAATAGATAGGGTTGCATATTTGCAGAAAAGCTAGTTTTTATTTAGAAAAGTCTGAACTTGGTTCCACTGTGGGCCTGATGATAGTCGTGGGGTAGCAACAAGAACAATATAATTTTTGTTTTCAAAATCCCCATTTTCCTTTTAGTCAGAGAGTTTATAGATACTTCAAGTTCTGAAAGTGAAGCACAGAGTGAACCAGAACAAGTTTCTGGTTACAACAGACTACTTGCCACATTAAAGGATGTTTCCAAGGAAGATGAGGAGGAGGAAGAGGAAGAAAACAGTGTTCTAGATGAGACAGAAATGAATCTTGAAGATGGCGACAGTGACATCGTTGTGGAGGAAGAGATGGCGGTAGAGTCTACTGACATGCAGAAGAGTAAGTGTCTTTGATGTGGGTTTATCATCTTTGCAGGGACCACAGACAGATTGCCCCAGGGGCAGGGTGCCTTGTACCATAGAGCTGGGTGAAAGCACATGGATTCAAAGCAGAGAGCCTTAACATGGTTGGGCCCTGTGATATCTTCAAGAATCTGATGAAAACACAGGACCCTCTGGCCATAAAAATGCAGAAATGACATTTTTGCTTATGATTTCCAGGATTTCATCAATCCTACTTCAAATTCCCCTGATTGAGAGGAAAGGGAACATAATTCTGTTTTTGTAATGGTCTCAATTTATGAAAGAGATGATTGTTCCTGCCTTAGAGGAACCAAGTTTAATGGAAGATAGACATAAAATATACAAAACTTTTCAAGCATCAAATCTGAATGGAACCGATAAATACAAGGTGTTAAAGAGATGCAGTGTGGTCCCATGCTGCCAGGGTGCATGAGGGGAGGCTTCAGAGAAGAGCTGGGACTGAAAGCTTAAAGGAACTCCGTCTCACTCAGACATCTAGGGGACTATTTTTTTTAAAATTATTATTAATTTATTTATTTTTGGCTGCATTGTGTCTTTGTTGCAGTGCGCCGGCTTCTCACTGTGGTGGCTTCTCTTGTTGTGGAGCATGGGCTCTAGGCACGTGGGCTTCCATAGTTGTGGCACACGGGCTCAGTAGTTGTGGCTCACGGGCTCTAGAGCACAGGCTCTGTAGTTGTGGCGCACGGGCTTAGCGGCTCGGTGGCACGTGGGATCTTCCCAGACTAGGGCTTGAAGCCATGTCCCCTGCATTCGCAGGCGAATTCTTAACCACTGTGCCACCAGGGAAGTCCCCATCGGTGACTTTTTAATGTAACTTTAAAATCAACTTTATTGAAGTATGAATTACATTCAACAAGGTGTACCCATTTTAAGCATGTAATCTGATAAGTTTTGACAAATGTGTATATCTATATTGTCATCGCCAAAGTCAAGATACAGAACACTTCCAATACCTGCAAAAAGTTCCTTCTTGTCCTTTTACAGTCCGTTTCCCAGGCCTGGCATCAGGCAACCACTGACATGCTTGCTTTCACTATGTATTAGTGTTTCCTAGTCTAGAAATTCATATGAATGGAAGCATACAATAAGTACCCTTTTGCACGTGGCTTCTTTGGCTCCTCATGTTGTTGTGACTCATCCGTGTAGTTCATATTAGTCATTCATTTCTTTTTATTACTGGAATAGTAGTCCATTGTCTGAATATATCTGGGTAACTTTTTATATTCTATTATCTTAATGCCTATTTGCCTTACTGTATTTTTTTCTGTACTTTAAGGTGTCACACACCATTCTTAGTATTTTCATTCATCACTTGTACTCGGATAAAAAAAATCGTTGCCTCAGACTTAGGGATTTTTAAAATTTTGTTGGTTTTCCAGTTTTCTTTCATGTTTTAGGTTTTTAAAAATGAAAAGTTTGGTTTTTTAAATTATAAAAGTAATATATATTTACTGTAAAAATTTAAGAGGGTAATATAGTTAACGTATATCTCCTCCACCCTGGGATGAACACCTTTAACATTTTATAGAACCTTCCAGACTACTTTTTTATGGATGTATGAGTGAATATGTATTTGTGTATATGTGCATAATGGCCTCATACATTTCTGTAAGTTACTTTTTCTTTAATAATATAACGTGTGTAACTGTGGGTTACTGCAGCTAGAACCCTGGTGTCCAAACTCCCAGGCCAAATCTCCTTCTACTACATTACACTACCATGGGGAGGTTTAAAAAAGAAAGGGAAAGTATGAAGGGTGATTTTTCCATGAATTAAATCAACTTTAAAAGGCGCATTTGGAGAGTCAGAGAGTACTAATATTGTTAGAAAGAAGAAAGGTTTAAAAGCTGGTTAAATCTCATTTTTAAAAAATCCATATGTAGCACATTGTGAAAAAGAGAAGGAAGACGGCATTCATGATTACTGGGCTGGCAGGGTAGGGGACAGTTGCCTGCTGGGGGTGGCTCTCATACTGGCTCTTCCACTCTTCACACTTGTGCTCGGCCAGAGCCAGGGACCGCTGAGGGAGATCAGAGGAGGGGGTGGTGCCTTGGGGGTTCCAGGGGGTGGTGCAGCTGGCTCCCTTGCCACCCAGACTGCCCCAGGGGTCCCAGCCCCAAGGATTATGGAGCATCCCCACACCTGTTTGCTCTGCAGTTGCTGTTCTGCACGCATTTTCTCCTCCGGCACTTTCTGCAGTGTCTCCTTGGCCTTCTGCTCATAGCTGTTTTTCTGGTCTTCCATCTGTAATAGCAACTTATTCATTCCCCAAGAAGTGTATTTCTGTAAATTTGAGGCAATTCAACAAATACACATTGACCTACTGTGTGCTAAAGCCTGAGCAGGGATACAGAAATGAAAAGAAATGGTCCTTGCCCACAGGGCAGAGATGTCAGTAATCTGGTGGACCTTCTTCCAGGCTGGAGGCAGGCAGGGAGAGCCCCTCAGGTGATGTGAGAGGTGAGTGGGGATAAACAACTGCCCTGGGCATGCTGGGCCTTCTCCCCTAGGCCTTCCACAGGCACTTGAAATCCGACATTTCCAAAGGGAAATCATCTTTCCAAACCTGCTCCTATCTCAGTGGCCAGCATCACCACCCACCCAGTCTCCCAAACCCTACACCAGGGAATCCTCCTTGATTTCTCTCTCGCCTTCTTCAAGGACTCAGTTCGTCCTCAAGCTTTGTCAAGTCAGCGTCTCTAACGGCTCATCACCTGTGTCCTCTATCCCTACTGCCTCCTCCTTAGTCCAGACCCTAGTGACACTATTCTAGGGGTTATGTAGAGACTATGAAGTATCTTCATGCCTTGCCTCCCTTCAAACCCTCTTCAGTCCTGCAGCTAGAGGGTTCTTTCTAAAACTTAAATCTGATTCCATCACAACCTGCTTAAATCTCTCAGTGGTTCTCAGTGTTCTAAGAATCAGGTCCAAACTCCTTGGCATGGTTCCTGCTTACAAGCCCAGACTTTCATCTCATGCTGCCTCCACGCAAGCTGAACTGCTTGTAGGTCCCCTAAGCACTGTGCTTTTCAGCCTCTGCCTTTGCCCATAAAGCTTCTTCTGCTTAGAGTATCGTGACCCACGCTTCTCACCTGGTTAACTTCTACCCATGTTCAAGATTCAGCCCTAGAATCATAAATTCTGATCAACTTGGCCAACCCTACCTCCCCCCCGACTCTTTATGGATTAGGCAGTTTTACTGGTGTTCACATAGTATCTATACTTCTAATCTATTGACTCATCCGTCTCCTTTAAGGGATTGTAAACTCCTTTGGGGCAGGGAGCATTTTTTAAAAAATAAAATTATTTTTGTAGGCTTGGGGATCTGAACACTATTCAGTAAAGTCAAGTTTTAAAAATGAATACATTTGTATTTTTAGAATTTCTCCTGGCTTCAGGGTCAAAAAGAAAAAGACACAAGAGCAGCTTTGCAAATTCACTGGGGGTCTTGCCTTTCCAGTGCTTTTCATTTTTATGCCCTGTGATTTTTGGGAAAGCAGGAGCCTTTTAGTGTCGATTCTGGGTTACCCACCTGGGTAAGAGATAGTCTAGGTAATGCAAATTTAGAGTTCAATATCAAATCATTTCCATTTAGCTTTGGAGTCATCTGAAAATTTGGATTTAAATGTTGAGTGGGTGTTACGTTCTTGGAATTGTCATTAGAAACCAGATACAGGAGTTACTGGTTGAGATCATACATGGTTATGTCCAGGTTATTGGACTTAACCATGCTGGTCACTGACCAGCTTTATCCCCCATTGAAAACGAGTAGACTGGCATTCTGGATGATATGTCAGTCTCTTATGAGCTTGGTTGGCATTACTGAAAAAATAAAAGTTGTGGATCCGCAAACCCATAGACTATATAGACTGTGTTCCCCTGCAGAATTCTAACTACGTGGCCACCTTATCTTCCTAACGTCAAGTGGGAGCAGTCTGGCCGGTCCATCTCGTTCTCTTGATCTTGAGTCCTCTGCGAAAGACATCCCCCTTTTCTGCACCAGCACATACGTCACAGCCCTGAAGAACGTGTAGACATCTGAGATATGTTAACAGTGGGGGAGGGCTGATATCCCGTGAACAGACACATAAATGCCTGTTAGACCTGGAAATTGAAAACCAGAGAGGCAGGGCCACACTGGTTTTGGCCCAGACCACCAGCCACTGGTGTTCCCAGCAAAATGTTCCCAATGTGGGAGTTTGAGGAAGCAGGGAAAGGCAGGTGGTGTGAGTTTATTAGGACTTGAGGCCCTCAGCCTCGCACTGAGGCCAGCTGAACCCCCAGAGCGTGCTTCCTGCCCTCCTATGGGCTGCTCCTCCTAAGGGTACTTGGTTTCAACAGTTATTTGTGCATCAGATTAAAGACTGAAGGGAGAGGGAACAGCAAGCCTAAATTCTTCATATCACACGCCACCTCCCTTTCTCTTATTATATAAGCAATTCATGTGAAAAACAAATAAGGCCAACAAAACAAAACAAAATTACCTGAAATCTTGCTATCCAAAAGTTACCATGAGTATTTTGGTGTATACTTGTTCCAGACTTTTCTTTATTTCCAACCCTTCATGAAGGCCATTGTAGTCTTGACAGATGACGCTGGCACAAGCACTTGAGATGAGGCTCCTCTTTTTAAAAGACTGTATTTGCATTTGGCTTAATTTCTCCCAGGCCCTGCCTTGCCTGGTCCCCAGCGTGGTGTTTTCTGCTGCAGTCTCTGTAAATTGGAGTTGGGGTGATGGGGCGGTCAGGCAGGGCTGTGTGTATCTGTGTCTGTATGAGGGAGGGCGGGCACACTTTCCAGTGTTTCTGGGCAACAAGCAGGCACTCACTGCAGTTTCCTGTCCCTCAGGCCTGGGCTGTGCAGACAGGGGAAGTACCAGGAAGGGGTGGACGACCCCGACCCAGCTAAATGGAAGGCCCAGCTCCGCTGTGCGCTCAACAAGAGCAGGGAATTCAACCTGATGTACGACGGCACCAAGGAGGTGCCCATGAACCCAGTGAAGATATATCAAGTGTGTGACATCCCCCAGCCTCAGGTGAGGCCCCAGCTGCTGGGGAGAAGGTGGACAGTGTGCCAGGTTCCGGGCTGGACCCTGAAAGCGATAGTCGACTTGAAAGTCGCCTCGCTTACGAAGTTGAAGACTGGTAAATAAAGCAAGAAATCCTGTCCCTAGAAAGAACCCAGAGAACAAAAGATATAAACTCAGCACAGTCTTCCTGCCCACCCAGTGGAACAGTAAAGCATTAGAAAGAAAAGGGGGTATTGAGTCCTATAAAAAATAACTTCTCTTGGGACTCAACACTGAGAAGAGAGGCCAGGTAGTTTAGAAGGAGGGATTAAAACTTAGAAGGTCTGAGTTGCAAACCTCGGTCTTTCCATTCCGCTACTTGTGGGACATTGAATCAAGTCATTCAACCTTTTGAGCCTCAGCTTCTTCCACTATAAAATCTGGGTTCTCATCTTTCCTGCGTATTTCAAAGGCTGTTCTAAGAATCAATTGACATGACATTATGAAGGCTATTAAGTTCTCTTTATAAATGATGGGTAAGTGATCATTTAATTTGTATGGTATTTTTCCTAGGAGAATACCACCTGATCCCTATATTTACTCAATGTTTAGCAAGTTCCGACTAAGAGCCAGATAATTTAGACTTGACCTCCAGTGAATCTAGTGAGGCTCTGCCATGAGGGAAGGGTCTGTCTTCCCAGTAAGCTTATAAAGGAGAGAAGCTGTGCTCCTTGGGTCCTTAGAAGGGATGCTAATGTGTAGAAAGCGGTTTAGAGTAGGAATTAAAAGATTTCTAGGAGAAGGGAGTAGGGTCTGCAGCTCCTGGATAGGGGAGGGGATGAGAGCTTGCACTGGGGCTCCGTAGGAGGAGCTGGGAGTGGGGTGAACACGCTTGGTTCCCACTCTTTGGCATTGAGGGTGCACACTGAACCCGAGGAACCTCTGTGCTGGCAGTGCCTAGCTTGAACAGTGGGTCAGCTGCAGGGATGACAGTGCAACGTGAGCGCCTCACTTCTGACCTTCGTGTGTGTGTGTGTGTTTCTCGGGTAGGATCCACTGGATCTGCTCCTTGGGATGAGAAAGATAATGATGTGGATGAAGAAGATGAGGAAGATGAGCTGGACCAGTCCCAGCACCACGTTCCCATCCAGGACACCTTCCGCTTCCTGAACCTTCCATGGTGAGTGGGGTGGGGGGCGGGACAGAGGCATGGAGAGGATGTAAGGGGCTTTGATTTTGCAACCGTTGACACCATATCCACCATTGCACTGGGAGTAGCGACCAGGCCCTGGGGCCAGGCTGCCAGTCTGTTAGCAAGTCGGAGTCCTAGGCAAAGGAACTCCGTAGGCATAGTTATCCCAGTGGGGTGGCTTCTAGGCAGAGAGAGCATCTTCTGAATCTTATGTGATAATTCAGAGAAATTAAAAAATTAAATTCATTCTCAATCCCGCATACAAATACACAAGCTGTTATAAAGTTTGCTGATTTCCTTCAGGCCAAGTGCAGGGATCATTTTTGTGAATTGTAGGCAAACTCTTGTGCTATTTCCCTCGGTACAAGTTTTCTGTCACTGCCTTAACAGCCTCTGCTAAGGCTGTATCGTGGGAAACTTGTGGCTCTACAGCTCTTAATACGAGGCTCTGATAAAATTTCTCTACTAGAGACTTTTATCTTTTTAAAAATTTATTTATTTATTTATTTATTTTTTGTGGTACGCGGGCCTCTCACTGTTGTGGCCTCTCCCATTGCGGAGCACAGGCTCCGGACGCGCAGGCTCGGCGGCCGTGGCTCACGGGCCCAGCCGCTCCGCGGCATGTGGGATCTTCCCGGACCGGGGCACGCACCCGTGTCCCCTGCATCGGCAGGCGGACTCTCCACCTCTGCGCCACCAGGGAAGCCCTATCTTTTTTTTAAATTTACTTTTTGAATTCAGCTTCCCAGGAGAGATGAGTTTAGAGGCTGGAGGGTCACTGTGAGACACAGCAGGTACTGCACCTCCCACTGCACATTCTGAGGAGGCTCGAGCACAAGGGGAACTGCTCCTCCACAGCATCTGCACTTGAACTTGTCACTGACCTGCTCCTAGTCTTATATCTTGCATTCAGTTGAGTAGCTTTTCGCTACTTCTCTAAGTTCCATCTGGCTGCTAGGGTCCCATGAGATCCTTTGGCCACCTAGAAGATTTAGTGTATCAAGAGGATTCCTGTAGGATTCTGGAGTCCCTTCCCGAGGTGATGCCCCTTCTGTTGAGAATCAGGACGTGACTCTTACCTGTCTACTTGCCCTCCTTCACTTACCCTGTCATGTATAACCTTGCAACCAAGTGATGAGTAAAGACAACGATCATAGAGCTCTCTCAGGTTAATATTGCCACGGCTACATTCCCACTTGGTGCAATGTTAAGATTTGGACATTTGGAAATGTGAGATCCTTTCCCAAATCTTTGGCTCACTCATTCTGTTATTCTCACCCCTTAAAAGGATGCAACCCATTTCCAGGATCATGATTTCCCTTTTTTTTTTTTTTTCATGTTTTTTTAAAGCTAATATTGTGTGTCCTTACATTATGGGCCACCTTGGATCCTTTATGGAAACATGTGAACATATATTAAAAATAAAAAAGTAAAATGTGGCCACACCGGGATTTCATTGCCCTGAGAGAGGAGTTGGGGCGCATCAGTGACTTCCACAAAGCCTATACTTTCAAACAGGCTCCGGGCCAGCCAGTTTCCGGCTTAAGCAAGGAGAATGTTCCAGTGGTAACCAACAAGGAGAACCTGGCGACGCCGGTCTCGACTCCATTCCTGGAGCCAACCCTGGGGAGCGACGGCTCTGCGGTCACTTTCGGGAAAACCCAAGAGGATCCCCAATCATTTTGCCTGGGCAGTGCCCCACCGAGTGTGGACGTCACCCCCACCTACACCAAAGACGGAGCTGACGAGGCAGGATCAACCGATGGCAAAGTTCTGAAACCGAAGCCATCTAAGCTGGCAAAGAGAATCGCAAACTCCGCTGGTTACGTGGGCGACCAGTTCAAGTGTGTCGCTACCGGACTGTACGCAGACTCCAGTCAGCTCAGCCAGGAGCAGCGGGCATTGCAGGTGAGCCCCCCCGCCACCCGAATTTCAGGAGCCTGACCAGTTGTCAGGTTTTTTTAATGTGTGAAGAGGAGGGGGCCGGGGGTATGATAGGGCAGGACACTGGGCTGATTTGGTTAATGAAGCTTAGGATAATTTAAATGTTTGAAATGTGTCCAGTAAGGGGACGTAAGTGGATACTTTAAGTTATTTTGTAGATTTTAAGCGAACTCCACTCGAATGCCGATAACGGAAGTTTTAATTATTGCGAAGGATGTCTAAAAGACTGCATGACATTGACCTATCAATCACTTTGATTTCTCTGCCGTTACTGTACGTTAACAAATATACCTAAAAGCGCTGCTTAGAATGCCTTACGTGATACTTGGTGGAGGTGTGTAGCGGCCGCATGTCTCTGAGATTCGTGCAATTTTTTTTTTCCACCAAAAAAACAAACAAAAAAACCCCAAAAAAAACCTTGCTTAAAGGGATAGAGTATGTATTTAACTTGCTAGTGAATGATAGATGTTGTATAGGAATTTCCTTAAGATGTTTTACTTTTAATTAAAAGACAAATAAAGCCAAATTGTTTTGCAATGTTAAGAAAAAAATTGGTTTATGCTTATAAAAATGGATGAAGTTATCTAAATGATCCATTGAGTGCCCATTTTAATTACATAGATGGAAGGATTACAAGAGGACAGTATTTTATGTCTACCTGCTGCTTACTGTGAGGTCAGTTCTTCAAATTTTTATTACTAGAATCTTACATAAACCTTTTGAGTTAAATTTCATTTCCAAATATACAAAGGGAAGTTTGTGGGCCATGGTCGTCTTTATTCATTGTGCATTTGTTTTCTTTTGTGCTTTTGTTTTGCTTTCTTTGCGTTGTGTTTTTGTTTTGTTTTATTTACCTTCGAAAGAGAATGTCTGTCTCTATGCCACAGTGTATGTATGGCTATACATACACACCACATATATCTCTACATACATACGGCTTTACGAATAAAGAGTGTGTGACTAGTTACACATAGACACTCTTACATTTTTATCGTTCAATTTTAAAATATCTCAGTTGTATCATAAATTGTGGTTGGTTTTGGGCAAACTTTTGTTTGAAGATACTTTCCTTTAAGGTAAGGGCAGTGAAATAGCTTTGGTGGTAAGGTGTGTCTTTTTTCCATCTCCGTTCTCTTTGTAGCGTGCAGTGATGCGCTTCTCAGAGTTGGAGATGAAAGAGCGAGAAGGTGGCCACCCCACGACCAAAGACTCCGAGGTGCGCAAATTCAGCCCCGCTGACTGGGAAAGGCTGAAAGGAAGTCAGGACAAAAAGCCAAAGTCGGTCGCCCTGGAGGAGGCCATTGCCAACCAGAACGACAGTGAGAGATGTAAGTGAACCCAGGCGGCTCGCGTGTGGTACCACGTCGGTGGGAACGGGGCGGTTCCGCTCCCAGTGCCGAGGGAGGTGAGAGGAAACAATACGCTTCCGACGGCCCAGCGTCGGGGTGCTGGCTGTTCGAGAACGGGCTGCTCTGGCCACCCTTCCCAGCTGTGGATTGCAAGGCTGGGTGTCCTTCTGAGCGTTGCGGCATCCAGGAGTGAAGCACCTATGAAGTGTTGTTTCCTGGCACGCATCTCCTTTGTCCGGAGAAATGCTCGTCCTGTAGTTAGTAATAGTCTGATAGAGCAGAGCAGAGGAATGGCAGTGCAAGACCTCCAGCGTCGCAGGTACGCGTTCTGTTTTGTAGCAGGTACGGATCCGGGTTTTGGGTAGCAGTGGAATGACACTTGCAGCCAGAGCCAGACCCTCCAGGGTGACAGTCTCCTGTGGGAGGGAGTGGAGACTACTCGGATTCTCCCTCCAAAGGCAGAGGTTTCGTTAAAATGCGATGAGGGCTGACGAAGGCACCAGAAGGATGAGCATAATTGTTTTCTGAGGCAGGCTCTGCAGTCATTAGGCGTTGACAACGCGCTCCAAGGGCGTGGGGTAGACGAGGGCGTTCTTCCTACCCGACGGGGTGTATTCTGTTTTGGAGGCAAAATGGAGAGAAAGCTCGTGTTGGCCTCGAGTCGCACTCTGCGGTCCCATCAGCTGCTCCCCCACTGGGGTTGACTTCGGGCTTTGCCCTCGAGACTCCCTGGGCTAATGAGATGTGTTGGCAGCCAGTGGAGGTCTTTCTCCCGCTTTCTTCAGTGTGCGTGCTTGTGGCCTGCAGCCTGCTCCGGACCCCGGAAACCTCACCGGTGATGCTGAGTGAGGGCACCTAGGTGAACGTCGAGGACAGGGTGGGCGTGACATCCTCCTGAGACGGGACAGTCGGGGGTGGTGGGCACGTTTGGGAGGTCCAGGCCCTTGGACCCAGTCGTAGGGTCGGCGTTCACCTGCACGCTTAGGTCGTGGGTGCCTGATGCAGTTCGGGAAAATTGTGGTCAGCAACAGCGTGTGCTTCTCTCTGCTGCTTGGAGCACTGCCCTCCCCCAGCTCCTCTTTGGGGTCAGACAAAGGCCTGTGGCCAGGGGTCTGGGTAAGCCACACCGGGACCGGTTTGTCCTACGTGGCTCCCGTAGACGGGGATTTCTGTGGCTAGTCAGTGGCGGCCTTACCCGAGGGATGGGGCTCTTGATGTGCCTGGAGTAGACGGTTCCGAGCTCCTCCCCCTCGGGACTGGAATGAAACACGGAGGGTCCAGGCCACCCCGGAGTAAAGCAGCAAGAAGGCCTCCCTCCTTGCCTGTGCTCACAGCTGACACGCAGCCCTTACCCTCCTGAGTGGCCTCATGACTCAGCCCCTGGGGAAGTTTCTCAGAGAGAGGTGATAAAAGTGGGCAAGGCCAAGTTCACGGGGATGCGCTTTTCTGAGGAGGGGATCTGCCTGTTCTGGGTGGACGGTGAGGGAGGCTGGAGGAAGGGAGCGGGCAGTTAACCGGCCTCGCGTCTTCTCGCCCTTCTCTCCAGCAACGTGGCCAAACCCAGGGTGGCCGCTGCCCTTCACGTCTCAGTGGCCTCACCCGCCCTTCTTCCCAGAGACGTTTGTGTGCGTCCTTCCCAGTCGTTCCTGCTGAGCGTGGAGACGAGAACTCGGTGTGGCTGATGGGGAGCAGGGCCTGAGCCCCAGATGATTCTGAAAGCCCCCTCCCCCCACCGCCTGCCTCCAATCTCAGACCGACCGACGGGTCTCTTCCTGGAGCACCCGGGACATGGCCCAGTGAGCCATGAATCGCCACCATGGGAGGGCAGGAGAAGGGTTGGGGAAGGTGAGGGGCTCCGTTTGAAAGGTTGGGGCAACGGAGGTGGGTTCCCCATCCACCCTCTGTCTTGTAGAGACGTGGGGTTTGTAAATAGCTGGTCAGGAAAGGTCACCTGAAGGGGCCACTGTTCTTATTGCGGCCTCCACATCCAAGGCACAGCAGGTGTTCATTCCATTCAGCTGGAAATGAATGGGCCTTCTTGTTCTTGGGCCATCATGTCTTGAACTGATATGGGCTCAGGTCCTGCTCATGGGTGTCGGTGTGGCCGAGAGCCGAGCTGTGAGCACATGGGAGCTGGGGCGGGGATTTGGGGCGGGCAGGGGTCACAAAGAGGGTCCAGGACGCCTTCAAGATGCCTTCCCCCTTCTGAGGCAGCCCCTACCCATGGAGGGACCAGGAGCTTCCAAGGTGGTGGGTGCTGTTTGCGTGGACCTGGTTGTCCTGGTGTGGGTGCATCTTGTTGCTAGGGGCTTGTTTAAAAAAGGAATTGGGCTTCCCTGGTGGCGCAGTGGTTGAGAGTCCGCCTGCCGATGCAGGGGACACGGGTTCGTGCCCCTATCCCGGAAGATCCCACATGCCGCGCAGCGGCTGGGCCCGCGAGCCATGCCGCGGAGCCTGTGTGTCCGGAGCCTGTGCTCCGCAACGGGAGAGGCCACAGCAATGAGAGGCCCGCGTACAGAAAAAAAAAAAAAAAAAAAAAAAAAAAAAAAAAAAAAAATAAAAAAGGAATTAACTTGAAAACACAGTGGCCGAGATACTCATTTATTCTTTATGATCACATGGGTGGCTGAGTGACATTTTTATTTTGGAAGTTCACCAAATGAGTTTGGAGGTTCCTCAGACTTGGAAGTTCATCACTAGGAACCCTCAGTGGCATTTGAAGATGGGGCGGGGCCAGGAGGCATTGGTCCCTTCCTTCTCAAACTTGGAGTAACCATCTCCCTTGCCAACCACTTGGCTGGGACAGGCCTAGGACCTGCTCAGTGGCAGTGCCTGGCCAGGAGCTGGAGGAAGCCTCAGTCAAGGGGCTTCATGAAACTTCTTTGTTCAGGGAACTTCTCTTCCAGCTGAGCACCTGCACGTTTGTCAACTACTTTGGAACAGAGATCCCCTGCACTCCTTCTGTAGCGGGTGTAACTTTTAACAAGGTTAGCCCTGACTGGAGGTGCTATTATAGTTAAGCTACAGAGAAGGGGATTTTAATCCTGGGGAGCCTTCCAGCAACTCAGAACCCTCTCACCTTGTTTAGGCCTCACTGGGCATGGCTCAACCGTGGTGAGGGTGCTTTGCTGCCACAGTGACTTGTAAATGTTGCTGTGGTGATTGCTTCTGTGAGGTGATGCTATGGTACAACCATAATGAATTTGGGATATATGTGCTGTGAGTCATAGGACCATGCTGCAGGGACCACGTTCACATCTTGCTTAGACTGGGTGACCAAGGGCACATGGCTTCCCACTTTTAGAAGGGCCAAAAGTAGCAATGATGGCAAAGCCTGATGGTTAGGATCCCCGTGTGTCTATTTATCTCCCCATCTCCTTTGCCCTCGAGGGTAGTCCTCCTGTGGGTCGTGGTTAGAACAGTCTTTGAGAAGCTCCAAGTGACACGGAGCCTCTATCCTATAGCTGGTGGCCATGGGTCTCTTGGGCAGTCGGGGTGGGTGTCCTTCAGGGTTATTACTGGCCTGGGTAAGGTCACACGAGCGTAAGGTCTTGGGGGGCCTTATCTGAGGGGAATTGAGATCTTTGCCCTAAAAGGCTCCGGGGTTGGGGGAAGGGTGGATGGACCTAGTTTGGAAGAAGAAACTTTCAAATTGGACATGGGGGTTCTTAAGGTAGCCCTTCCATTCCTCCGTGGATCCCCTCCCACGGAGCTTTTAGGGAAGGCTGATTGGACCAGAGAAGTCCGGTGGTGTGACCAGCAGGGCTCACCTCTTAAAATTTCCTACATTTCAGGCCTGAGGTTCAGGCTGGTCTGAAAGTCTTGGCATCTTTTGGTTAAAGGGATTTTCCAGCCTTTCTCTGTGCTGAGCCCGGCCCGTGATGATGAAGCCCACCCTGGAGGGAGGCTAGCGGTAACATTCCCACTTTACAAGTGAAGGGGGCCGAGTTGAAAAGCGGCGCCATTCCTGCCCGAGTGTTTAAGAGGGTCACAGAGCAGCTGGAGTGAGAGTTGCAGCACGCCGTCTTCACCAGGCCTGCGGTAGTCTGGGCTGCATCACCCGTAAGCACAGGCCAGGAGTTTGGGGTTTCTCCTGCTGCCATGACAGGAGACCCTCGCGTTTGGGGTGATTCCACCATTCCGGCAAGAGTAGATGGGGACCTGTCCCACCTTGGGATACCCTCGGAGAAAAGCTAAGTGTGTTCCACCATTGAGAACACAGGTCAGGCTAGCCCAGGCCAGGGTGAGGTTCATCCCCACAACTGACTGCCATTAAATGCTGGGAATGCCCCCCAAGAGAGGCTGATCAGGGGACCAGCCGGCTGGGCAGAAGTGGGAGTGATACTTGAAGTGGTCTAGGGAGAGGAGGAGGAATGCAAGCAGCATGTGAGGGTTGTGTCCATGATTTCATCTAGAAAAACGGGCTGTGGGAGCTTAGCTCAGGTGTTAACGAAATACCAAACTCATACACCCACCCCCACCCCCGGCCGGTGATGGACACAGGGTCATCTTCGGGGAACTCTTTAACAGCACAGTGATCATTATGGAATTATTTGTGTGTTAGAAACAATGTGACTGGCAAAGCAGTTGAACTGTTTCTTTGGCTAGAGCAAAAGTGAGGAGTGATGTTAGGCTGGAGTGATTGGAGGAAAAGCCCCAAGTGGATGCTAGATTGAGCAGAGGGGGCAGGAGCAGCACAGGCGGAGCTGGGGTGTGAGCCGTTCAGCCCTGCCCGCCGCCCCCCACCCCCCATGAAGGGGGTTGGAGTCTTGTCTTTGAAATGTCCTTAGATGCTTGTTGCCTGGGAAGGAAGGCCTGGAGACCTGCCAGGTGGGTGACTGGTGTCACTGAGGGCCTTCTTCCTAGACAGGAAATAGGAGCAGCCCCTCGATGGCAGTGAAATGCTTTTCCCCCCACGGGTGTGGAAAGAGGACAGACGGACTTGTAGCAATCTGGTTGAGTTCTTTGAAATTGCCCTTGACCCTTGTGTGTGCACCGGGAAGCCTTTCCTTTCCCTTGGCCAGGCTCCTCTTCCCTTGGTCTCCCCAGCTGCCCAGCCTCCCACCATTCTTTCCCTATCCTTTTTCTTCCCCCTCGCCCCTGCTGACCCAAGTGAACATTGGTGCTATGTCTGTGTAGATGGCAGTTGGGGGCTATTTGGTCTCTTGATGACATCAGCCTTTTTTGTTTACTAGCAGCTGTTTCCATAGTAATTTGTAGCTCCGCCCTGATGGGTTGGATCTTACTGTGAGGTCACTCACCCCCCTTGAAGAGTAAGCCACCTTGGAGAGTTAAGCAGTCAGGGAGTTATCTCACATGCCTACAGAGGGCTGGTGTAGATGCCTCACCTTGACCCTTGAAGGATGGATTGTGAGTGGGCTACGCGCCTCATTTTCTGCTTTCTTTGCTGGTTGTGTTCAGCTGTCCTTCCTTTGGGACGTCTTTCTGAGGGTTTTGTGCTTCCAGCGTGTGAGGCCCCTGGTCTCCAAAGGTGGGGGGGGTGGTCTGTTGGTAGCAGATTGCCTTGGGCATGGGGGTCCTGCCTGCTCCTGGTGACCTTTGTTCCCTCCTTTCCGGGTTGTCTCCCCTCCCCTAGGGGAGTGTTATGATGGAAGCAAACCTGACCCCTTCAAAGCCCCAGAAGACAGTGATCTTCCTGAGGACATGGACACGGAGCCCCCCAGAGAGTCCCCGGACGCGTCACGCAGCCCCACCCTCCGGCTGAACAGAAAGCGCAAGGTGTCTGGCGATAGGAACCACACTGAGACCACTGTGCTCCCAGAGGACTCTCTGCTGAAAGCCAAGCGGAGACGGGTCTCCAAAGGTGAGCTCGGTTTCGCTTCGGGCCCGCAGGGCACCCTACGGAAGTCCTGGGGCGGAGCAGTGGAAAGTTCCAGTCCCACCCTGGAGCCCTGGGGGGAGCCACTCACACCTCCCCACCCCCCACCCCCCACCCCCCCAAAGCCAGGTGCCGGGGCTGGAGCCCAAAGGTGGCCAAAGGCAAATAGGCCCCCTCCCGAGACTTGGTGACAAGTTCCAGCCAACACAGTGACCACACCCCTCCCCTCCCCCACCCGTTAGTGATGTGTAAGACAGTTTGTTTCCCCCCCGGCCCGCCCCGGGGGGCTTCTTCATTAATTTGTAGTTGTTTCTCCATTAGCGGACTGGTCTGAGAGGGAAATGACAAACAGTTCCTCTAACCACTTAGAAGAGCCACATTATAGTGAGCTGAGCAACCTGAGGTGTGCATTGAATTAACAGGGCTCCATCCCAGAAAGCAGCGCCGCTTGCTGCACCTTAGAGAACGGCGGGAGCAGAGAGCAAACCTGGCCGGTAGGGCAGGAAGGAAGTGACCCAGGCGGTTCAGCCTGCGGTCACCCCCCAGGGCAATAGCATCTCCGAAGAGAAACCTGGCAGGAAAAGGGCAGAGGCCAAAAGCAACAGAAGCTGGTTGGAGGAGTCCCTTAAATGCAGTGACAATGAACAGGGTACGCACGGGGCGGGGGGCGCTCCTGGAGGGTGGATCACCCGCCCTCTGTGGGAAACGGCCCTGGAGGGGACCTGAGCGCCATCCAAGTTGACAAGAGTAGCGTGTGGCGAGCGGGAGTTTTCTTCATGAGGTCCTTTCAGCCTGCACACTTCCTTATGGAATGGACAGTGAGACGGGAGCGCGACTTCCTGGGCTGCTCCTCATCACCCAGCCCGCGGCTGGGCAGGAAGGGAAGTCTTGGGTGAGCCCGGGCGCTTGTCAGTGCCCTCATTCCAGCCTCAGGCTGTCCCCAGTCGCCCTGTCCCGAGCCCCCAGGCCCCCCACGGGTGGGGACGGGAGCGCACGAAGGGCTGGCTTCTGCCCTCTCTTGCGGCCCTTTGAAGCGACTTGCCATTTGGCGTGTCGTGGGTTAGCCTAATTGCCGGTTGAATGTGGGATAATTAAAATATTAGTGCTTTGAAAACATAATCGGTATATCTTTAAAAACTGAAGCTGCTCCAACGATCCGTGCTCACAATGGGCTTTTGTTTCCTCACCGGCTACAACTGTGTGACGCCCGCTTCTTCTCCCCCTGACAGATGTGCTGTGCGTGGACGAAGAAATGGATTGGCAGCCTTCGCCCCCGCCGCAGAAATACACCGACAACAGCGAGAAACCATCCGGGAAGCGACCGTGCAAAACCAAGCATTTGATCCCTCAGGAGCCCAGGCGGGGCTTGCCGCTGCCAGGGGACTCCTACGTGGACAACGCGGACGGCAAGGTACCTCTTGCCCCTGGCTCTCCCCCGCCCCCGGGCCTGCGCAGGCACGTCCCGCCTGCCTACTTCTCTGCTTCTGGGGACAAAGCTTTCCTTTCCCTGAACCCCTCCCCCCAGAACGTCACTGCCCCTTCCTAGGGGACCTGTCTCCTGGGTGGTGGTGAGGTTTCCAGCCAGTAAAAATGCACCCCCTGCCCCCCGCCCCGCCTCCCCCAGACAGAGAGGAGGAAAAGTGCTTTCCTCCACTCAGGTTTGTACCTCAGGGAGGAGGCGAACCAGGCGGGCGGTGGAAGGACAGCCTGAAATGTGTGCGCTGCCTGGTTTCGTGATAGGTGACCGTCCGGAGATTTTGAAAGCAGCCTGAGCCCAGTTCCGACTATGATCTTTCGCCGGCCAAGCAGGACCAGAAGCCCTTGGACCGTTTGCAGCAATTGTTACCAACTTCCCAGGCCTCGCAGCTGACGTGCTCAAGCTCCCCTCCAGAGACCACCCAGTCCCGCCCGATGCCCCCGGAAGCGCGGAGACTTATTGTCAATAAGAACGTGGGCGAAACCCTCCTACAGCAGGCCTCCCGGCTTGGCTACGAGGTGAGCATGCTTGTGGGTGCCCCGGATCAGGATCCGCCGGCTGCTGCTCCTTGGGTGGGGGACACACTGGCTGGGGATGGGGGGCGGGTCTCAGAGCCCAGGCCCCTCCACGTGGCGGGCTGGGCTGGGTGTTCCAGCAGGGTGTTTGTGTTGGCCCCGCTCACACTGCGGGCTCTTTGGTGGCTTGTTCAGTCGTGGTGTGAAAAGAAAGGCAGGCCTCTCTGATGTTCCGTTCCCGTTCAGGCAGGTAGGCTGCTTCGGCCAGTCCGGCTCACTTATCTCTGATATAAAATCTGACCTAACCCAGGGCTTGGCGACCAGGGGAATTTTAATGAGCCCTTTTGGATTTTGAATAGCAAGAAGGAGAGTAGTTATTAGCTCTAATAACTTGTGCTGTCTGGGGCAGAGTGATGCCCCTGTGGGGTAGCGGGTGGGAAGTGTCTGTGCAGAGTAGGGGTGGGAGTGGGGCAGACCTGAGCCGTCTCTTTCTGAGAGGGCACGGGAGCCGAGGGCTGCTGGGCGGGGAGCAGGGGTTGAGCCTTGCACAAAACTCCCTGTCCACACTGCTGTATCCCAACCCAGCACGGCTGTTGACAGTGATAGCCTCTATTGCTAGAGCAACATAGAAAGATAGCTGATGTCTGCCTAAGCCCGTGTGATCTGTAGTAACTCCTTTCACCCTTTTAACATCTTCACTTGGGAGTAACGAGTACTAGCCCACTCTCGGATGAGGAAACGGAGCCTCAGAGGGGTTGGCTGATACCTGTACAGGTAGCAATCCAGCAGTGCTCCACAGCCCACCACGTTCCTCAGCAAGACGGGCTCACACTGGAATTGCCCTTTTTACAGTTCAAAACCTCTGTGAGACACATGACTGTCTCTGCCCTGTGCAGTTCCCCCACCATACTTGTCAGGAGCAATCGGGATGTAATAGCCCACAGGGCAAAGGCATTTTTCTGTGCTGGCATCAGCCCTCTGGGAGTTGAACGGTGACAGTAAAAGGCGGTTCAGCAGGCTGAGCGTGGAGGTGTGGCTGAGCACTGGGGTGGCAGGACCCAGGCTGGCCCGCAGCCCTGGCGCCCACACCCTCAGCCAGCTCTGTGCCCCCGTCCCCCGTCGTGTCCCCCCACCCCGGTCCATAGCGCCGTGAGCCCTTCGAAGTGTGCCTGCCTTGGCCCTAAGGCATGACTGGGGGTGGGAAGTTGGAAGCACTAGGGCTCTGCTTAGTTTGGGGGTGTTTTTTGTTGTTGTTGTGGGTTGAATGTGCTGTTGTTTATATCTCCGCGTCTCTTGGAGACCTCTCCATTAGCTAGAGAGCACTTTCTGGTAGTTGGTGCAGTTACTTGCAGGTGAAGTCCAAGGAGCACCCAGTTGGTTTCCCAGGAGCTGAGAGCGGGCGCCTAGGAGGACAGAGCAGATGTTGCACAAAGTGCTGAGCTAGACCCCCCGTGGTTGAGAAGATCGTCTCCTTGCTTCCAGCAAACGCTGGAGGTGGGGGGGAGACCCCTCACCCCAACTTTTGGGTTAGGGTTGAGAAAGTAGACTCCCGCTTCCAGCAAGTGCTGGAGATGGGGGGCGGGGTGCTGCTGCACCGGCCCTGGAGGGCGGGGCTCCGAGCCCCACCTGTGAACTCGGCATCATTTCCAGCAGCCTCCCTTTGGGACCAGAGACGTCAAAAGACCCTCGTTGGTCCTCTAAGACAGTTTCCATTTTGGTTTGGTGGCTCTGAGGCCTGGACCAAGGGGCACTTGATCCATACTGTTTTAGGCTACCTGGCCTTTGATTGCACAGGAAGCCTTGGGAATGTTTACACTCGGATTTGTTTTTTTCTTCAAATGTAAATTTCAATATGTAGATTACACAGATCACCAGTGTTGATGCTGAACATTGTGACAAGTAGATGAACGCTTTCAACGTTGAACCCAACTTTCTGGGACTTCTCTGGGCAGAATTTTAAATGTTGGGATGATGGCCCAGTTGGGAGATGTGTCAGCTTAAACCTTTTAAAATGGAAGGAGAGTTTGCTTAACCAGAGAAGGGTGTGGTTTGGGAGGGTTTTCCTGAAGTTTTGTCTTCAGCATTCTTGGTTATTTTCTTCTGCTTAGCCAAAGATACCATGTGCAGTATAAAGGCTGTCTGAGCTTTATGTCATGATAATCTGGTTCTGGAAGTTTAGAAACAACACACTCTGGCTTCAGATCCGCGTTAAACAGATCACTTGCGTGGCCAAAGACCTCAAACCTTTCCCTCCTGGGAAAAAGGCTTCTATTTCTTAGGCTAAAACGCCAGTGTGCAACCACATGCTTGTGCCTTTAGCGGTGATGGTTAAATTTTCTATGAATTGAATAAGTCATGCTTTTTAAAAAGTTAATGAGGCATTTAATTAACTAGCAACGTTGGGCTTATGGCCTTTATGGTTACATTTTGCGGGTAATGGCATTCGGCTTATAGCCGCTGGACAGAGAGCTGTCCGACAAAAGCAGTTTGACTTTGCTTGGGAATGGCTGGGCTGCCCTTCAGACACTCCCGTTTATTTCTAGCGGAGAAAATAAACCAAGGAATGTGTTGCGTCGACAGACTCGCCCCGCCTCTTCACCTTTCAGTTAGAGAAAGTGTTGGTGGCGACGGTTGCCATCCATTTAGAGGCCATCACCCTCGTAGCTAGGAGAGTGTAGTTAGCCCACTTGACCCCCAACGGAGAAGGCCTGTGGGATGCTCGTCACAGCTGGATTGCATCCCTCTAACTGGGGCCCTCTTGGGCCTTTTGAATCTTCCCAGCTGACCAGGTACCAAAGACCTGAGTTATAGGTCTAGTACTTCATGTTAATTGAACTTGGGGTTTAATATCTCTGGGCCTCAGTTTCCAAGTGTTGAATGAGGATAGTACTACCTTCCTTTCCTGCTATCTCCTGGGTTCCTGTGGGTGACAGAAGACGTCCTCATCTGGGGAAATGAGACGCACCGTGTAAATAGTGGGATCAACGTGGTTGAGTTAGGACAGTCCGTGGCAAAAAGTCTGACCTGGCCCTGGGGCTACTGCTGCCTTTGCTGCCATCTTCCAGGAGAAGAGAGTTGACTTACCCATCGGCTTGGACGGCCTTTCATTTCTAGGTACCCTTGAATCCGCCCTAGTAATGACGAAGGTTTCCAGGTGAAGGCCATGATTGTCACAGCAAATAAACCCTGGGTTGAGTAAATTGATCTGTGCACAGCAGTTGGTGGCGTTCAGAACTGATCCCAGAGCCACGTGACAGGGCCTCTCCCTGGCTGGGGCACACAACTCATTAGCTTGCAGCCGTCCACTCAAGTCTGGCTAGTGAGGGCCTGCTAAAAGAGCAGCAGCTTCATGCGGTGTCCTGGATACTAGGGCTCGGGGCAGGTGGCCTGGGAGCCCAGAGGATTGTGGGCTTTCTGGCAGGTTGGGATGTAAACGGAGAAACGCATTCGTGGGCGTGCCTTTTCTCTTCCTCCTCTTGTTTTGGAAGGGAGCTGCTGCAGTGACCTGAAGTAACGGGGCACCGATGGCCAGGTTTACCAGCATGCCCCATTAGGTTCACGTGGTAAGCAAATGGAACATTCTAGTTCGCTCCCAAGTGAGCGGTCACCTTTGATTGGCGTGTCCTCCAAAGGGCATAAAAGGTTTTACAGAACCCATCTCGCACTTATGGGCGGCTAGAATGACCCCCGTTTTAGGTTTAACAGATGAGTTACCTGAGAGATGTCACAAGGAGGCCTGTTCTGACCCCATCCCATCCCCCCTTACCCAGCAGACCATGTGCTGGGCCACATGCACGTTCTGCCTACTCCCAGCTCTCAGAACCTGACAGCTCTCTGCTGGGCACGACTTACCCAGTATAAACAGTATAACGTGTTTTCTGGTGGCAAATGCTTTCGATGTGTCTGAAAACTTTCTTAAGGTAATAAAACATGGAATAAATTCCTGCTCTGCTTACTGGGAGTGGTTCATATTAATATTTTAACAAGCCAAAGAAATAAGGTTAATAACAGTGATTCTAATGCACAGTGTTGACACAGAACATCTCCGGGCGGGTGGGGGGCGGTGAACGTTTTATTTGATTCTTGAAATGTGGAGGTTGAAGCCTGTGGTGTATCAGGTCCCTGTCATTAACTTGAGTAAATATGAAAATATTAGACTGATTCTGCCCCGAGAGGGTGGAGTGAGGCAAAATAGAGGGTGGGGTTATTGGAGGCATTTTGTGTCATTCCTCGAGGATGGAGGGAGAGAGCTTCTCTTTAACTCTACTTACCATACAGACAAGAGCATCTGAGGCCCAGGTTCTGATTTGGGGTCTTAACAGGGGGCGCGAGGATGTAGCTGACCTGGGTGTCCCTGCTTCTCTAAGCTGGGGAATGTTCTCCGGCTGATTTAAGCTCTCTTTAAGTGTTGGTCATCCATACTTTTATCTAAACTTGTGTTATCGTTCACTGCCACCGACTGAACAGACCCATCAAGTGAGAATGGTCTGTGCTTGGCAATGTGTCATCTAAGATGTTAGCAGCCGTGACACCTCTGTACTGGTCACGTCGGCCCCTGGGCTGAGGGCTTTCATCGCTATCCGAATGCATCCTCTCAGCAGCCCTGTGGAAGCTTGGAAGTTCAAGGGTAACTTGCCCATGGCCAGGCCACTGGTGCAGCAGAGCCTTAGACAACACTGTCTGTATCTCCAAGCCCTTCTCACGCACTCTCGCCCCCCACCAGGCTGCCTGCCGCCTGCCCGCGCCATGGTGGGCTTTTGGTCCCAAGGATGTATGCCTTTGAAAGTGGGCACCGCCAAGCTATGGGGAGGTCACCCTTACAAGGTTCACTGTATGGTGGTCTGATGGTATTTCCTCTCCTCTCCTCTCCTCTCTCTGTAGGAAGGGGTCTTGTACTGCCTGGAGAACAAGATTTGTGATGTGAACCACCGCGACAACACGGGTTACTGTGCCCTGCACGAGGCTTGTGCAAGAGGTTGGCTCAACATCGTACGACACCTCCTTGAATATGGCGCCGATGTCAACTGCAGTGCCCAGGATGGAACCGGGTCAGTGGCGGTCTTGCTCTTGGCCTGGCCCTGCTGGGGCATAGGCAGTGGTTCTCAGGGTGTGCGGGGAACCCCAGAAGGAAAGGTGGAGAGTGAGTGTCATGTAAGCACACTGATGGCGGAGTCCTCTAGAATGGAATCGGACAGATCTTTCTGGCAAATTTACATAGAACTTTAAAACTCTGTGACGCTCTTATGGACAGAAGTCCCTGAAAACATTGAGCCTGCATGAATAATCAGGGGTGTTCTCTTTTAAGACCCTGGACTCTTCACCAGCGTCTGTTGAATCACAATCTTGAACGTATATGTGAGTTGAAAGTTCCAGGAGTTCAGACAGGTCCGGTGGCACCTGGCTTGATAGGACCTGCCGTGTCCACCCACATCCCCGGGCCTGGCCCCCACCCTGTCCTTGACCTCGGTTTACTGGCCAGAGGCCCAGGTCTGCGTCAGCCCAAGCGTCTTCCCGGTTGTACCTGGGACGCCACCACGAGGCAGGGCACCGGGGCTTTCCTGACGGTCATGAAATCAGCAGAACCGTGAGGTGTTTGGTGGTTCATGGCGTCCACAGAGCATCCTTTCTGGATGGGGCTGCGGCCAGTGTTCCCGACCCCAGCGGACACGGGCAGGAGGACTCTGTGCCCTCCTGAGGACTCGCCCTGCCTGTCGACTGCTGCTGGGCGAGAGGGTTGATCACTCATCTCCACGTTGGTTTCAGGAGAGGTTCCACTTTGCCCCTAGTTTCTTCTACAAACTGCACTTTTGGGGTTTTGTTTGTAATGGTGTAACAATGGCTTCTCGTATCTGCTTCTGTGATGCTGGGGTTCTTCCCCCCACCCCGCCGTACGTTACCTTCTTACAGTCTGTCACTATTTAAGTTCATTGGAAACGTTTTCATCGTGGCCTGAGTTCCTCCTTGGGCCATGCATTAAGAGAGATTTGCATTGAAGAATTAGGCCTGAGATGGTCCCTTCACCTGCCCCGTAAAGGGTTATGTGTTGAAATAACAGAGTAATTTGTCGCAGCGACCGTACGCTCACCTCCTCGGTGAAATAGCGCGCCTACGAGGCTTGGCCGCACACGCTCGATGTTGCCCCGTGTCCTTAGAAGCAAGCGTCGCGTGCACAGGTGTAACCCCCCGCACCTCTCCTAGGCCTCTCCACGATGCTGTCAAGAATGATCATCTCGAAATTGTCCGCTTGCTCCTCTCCTACGGTGCTGATCCTACCCTGGCTACGTACTCAGGTAGAACCATCAAGAAAGTGAACCACAGCGAACGTCTGGAGAAGTTCTTAACAGGTACGGCAGAGGTTAAGACACGGTCTTGTTCAAGCATCTAGACGGTGACTTCACAGCCTTTCACCTGGGTTCCCCCTACCCCCACCCCCCGTTTACTCTAAGTGACCCTTTACTGGGAAAAGCGGCCCAACGTTAGTCTGTCAAAGAAGAGATCCATAGTTTGAGTTTTGCAAGGTGGGGGGCTGGAAAACTCTTAGCTAGCCAGGCTAGCTTTTGTTTGGCAGGCTGGGGCGGTGAGGCGGGCAGTCCCTCAGGAGGGCGGGTGGACGCGTGGGGAGGTTTCAGTCAGATACCTGGAGGCGTGTGCAGTGGGACTTGTCAGGAGGTGACACCAGCCCCAGCGTGAGATGTTCCCGAACTCCAGCGGCATTTGCCTCTTACCAGCAGGCGTTACCTTGTTTCTCTCTCTCTCTCTCTGTCCCCCTCTCTCTCCAGACTGTTTAAATAACCTGCAGGCTCCTGACAACGTAACCCCGGTTGCTCTTCGGAGTTCTCTGGCAGCTGTGTGTGGTGAGCAGCCTTGTTCGTTTCAGTTGGGCTTGTGGGGGTGGGGGTGGGGGTGGTGCTGTGAGCAGGGCTTGCTTGGGAAAGAATTTTTCCAGGGTCCTTTTGGAGAACAGCTGGAATCTTGCTCCAGCTTACTGACCTCTCTCTTGTTTGCGCCCCCCACCGGTTAGAACCAGATGATGAAAGTGGTTACGGTGTTTTAGCAAATCCCCCAGGACCGGAGGACCAGGATGACAGCAACGAGGCCTATGGTGACCTATTGGAATTTGAATTTTTCGAAGGCCCCATTTGCCGTGTTATAACGTCCAGGTGTCCGTCGCTCAGGGGTGAGCGTGGCCAGCGTGTGGTCGAGAGCCAGCCCAGCTGCTCTGTGGGGTGGCAGGAGTTAGAAATCCCCTTCAGCAGATGAGGGTGGATGGGTTGGGGGGTGAGTGAATTCCTCACCAAGTGTCCACCGACCTCACATAATGCAGTGGAACTTTTCCAGAAAAGTTTTGGGGGTGGGAGGGCTCCCCAGCCAACTGCCCTCATTGGAACACACCCCTAGAGCCCAAAGGACACGGGAGTCAGTGACTGCAATTGCACAGTTTCAGTCACTAAACTCTTGGGGAAGGGATCCTCCCCAAACGGCTACCATAGGGGCCTTCCAAGGCGCGTGAGGTCCATGGGACGATACTTATGTGTACCCTCTTCTCGTATAAGATTAGAGAAAGCCGTATGTGGCACCTGGGATCTTATGTGTCTTCAGATTTGCTTAGATCGAGTCTTGTCCCCGCGGTCGGGCCACTGTGCCCCACGACCAACCCTTCGGAGTGAACACATCAGGAGACCTTGCTCTGCTGTGTGTTGACCCCGGTGCTTAAGGAGAAGCATCCTCCTTGGACTCTGAGGCTGGGAACGTGTCTGCCTTTGTGGTGACATTCTATTCGGGATAGAGATGATAAAGCGTGGCAGGGTATCAGGAAGGATTGTACCACCTCCCTTCTCGAAAAAGCCTCACTCCCGGCAGCATTGAAGGGCGGGTTGGAGGTGTGGGAAAGGAAAGGAAAGCCAGGTGACCTCGAGTGTTTCTCATGCTCTCTCTGTGAGGGCTGGAGGAGAGGAGAGGTCAAAGAGGTGTTTGCCATCTCCCTTGGGTTGGCATACAGACTGGTTTTCCCCAGTGACTAGAACGGGGTGCACTTACTTGGAGAGGGGTGACCTGAGTTGTGGCCAGAGCCAAGGCAGCACTGGGGTGGCCTGCAACGAGGCTCGTTCAGGGGCGCTGCTCCTGCTTTTGTCTAAGTAGGCTGATCCGCCCTAGGTGGTCTCTTAACACATGCACATGAGTCCAGAGTTCCTGCGCTAGAAGTAGATCTTCCGGGCTTCCCTGGTGGCACAGTGGTTAAGAATGCGCCTGCCAGTTCAGGGGACACAGGTTCGAGCCCTTGTCCGGGAAGATCCCACATGCCACGGAGCAACTAAGCCCGTGCGCCACAGCTACTGAGCCTGCGCTCTAGAGCCCGCGAGCCACAACTAGAGAAAGCCCGTGCGCAGCAACAGGCCCAACGCAGCCAAAAATAAATAAATAAATAAAATTTAAAAAGAAAAAGAAGAAGTAGATCTTCTAAGGACAGTGAGAAGTGGGGTGGGGGTGGGGTAATCAAAGGGGAAGTAGCAGGCCCTGTCACCGCCAGGAGACGGGTAGTTCATAGTTGGGAGCGCCTCTAATTTTGCCGGAAACTCAAACCACTGTCCTTTCTCTGGTGTAGGCCTCGTAACTGGCTGTTGCTCTCAGACCTGCTCAAGAAACTGCAAATGTCCTCCTGCATATTCCGCTGCAATTTCCCAAATGTGGAAATTGTCACCATCGCGGAGGCCGAGTTCTACCGGCAAGTATCAGCAAGTCTCTTATTCTCTTGCCCCAAAGACCTGGAGTCCTTTAATGCGGAAAGTAAGGAGCTCTTAGATCTGGTGGAGTTCACGAACGAGCTTCAGACTCTGCTGGGCTCATCCGTGGAGTGGATCCTCCCCAGAGACCTGGACTCAGACGACGACTGGTGAGCTCGCCGGGGCCCGCCGTGTACAGTGTGTCATGGTGTTAATCCTCGTGCATATGTGTCATCATACGACTATTTCTGTAAAGAAAGGACACTATGAGACACGACTCCAGTCGGAAGGACTTGAAACATGTTTTTTTCTTTTTAAAATTTTAAGTCAGTTTTTATGAAGTTGTTAATAAAGTTTCTTTACTTTTCAATGTACACGTGCTTTGGAATATGTTTGTTTTTACTCGGAACAATTGTTTCTTTTCTTTTTTAAGGAGAAAAAAAAAAGGAAAAGGAGCTCCACACTTTGACTTAATTTCATACAAAGCTCCGACGACAGAGGCCATAACTGTTGAGAGTTGCTTTTGGGGCAAATTAAATCAGTAAAATTTTAAACTCTTCCTCCATATTAAAGGGATTGAGTAAATTGGCCACTTTGGTGCACCTGTGACCTGCAAATTGTCCAATTGGAGATGGAGGTTTAGAAAGTGAGTTTCAGTCTTGTTTAAGTCTCTTCCCATCAGACTGGTCTCGTGATTTCCTACACACCATGACTGTCTACCTTTTCCTGTCTACCTTTTGTTGGTGTTGTTCAGGCCTGGATTGTCTCCTGTACCTGCTCAAACCTTGGTCCATTCTCATTTGTGCCATGGAAGTTTGTCATGCTGGATACTGTCAGAATTAATCTTACTTAAGTTTGTGTTAAGCCACAAACCACATGTTTTGTATATTTTCTGTTTTCTCTGTTTGTTTATATTTTTATGGTTTCTCTTCAAGAAATAGGAAGGGAAATAGCAAGATGAGCAAAGAAGTCATCATTCTCTTTCAATTGTTAGAACATCTATCTGCAATCATAATTATGCTGCACTGTGGTATGTGTTAAAATAGTAAATACATGTAACGTCCCATAGGAGCTGCAAACTCAGTGGTGTTGGTGAGGGTGTGTCATGGAAGTAATCACAAAGCAGGTGACTCTTGATTAGGGTCCTGAAAGATTAGTGTGCCCTCTCTGTGTCCAGTAGTGGTCTGGAGGGGTCAGGAAGCCTGCCTTTCACTTTGAGGGAACAGAGGGTTTGAGGTCCTCTCTCTTCTATTGCTCTAGTACACTGCAGAGCAGCTAATAAAATACCGGGTTTATAGTTGACATTTGAATCGCTGATTGATCATTAAGATTGGGATGTATCTTTGGAAATGAAAATAGGAAGAATCGTATGCTTTTTCTTTTTTTTCTTTTTTTTCCTATATCTGAAAAGGTATGTACTACTTTGCTGAGTGGTTGGGGATGAAGTTTGCAGTATTCAGTGTATTCAGTTTTAGTACCTAAATAGAATTAAACTGTTGCTGTAAACTGGAATAGCACTTTGTTACTGACAAGTTTTAGAATGCATCTGTTCGTCAATTACCTGTTTGGGAAGATTGTAGTTAATGATTTTGAGAATGTGGCTATAAACCTCCAATTGACTCAAGAAAAGCAAATAAGTCAAGATTGACAAATGTATAGGCTCTTCATCTTATTGTGTGTGGGTTTTTTTTTTTTTTTTCCTTTTAGTTACTTGTCAGGGTATAAAGAATTCTATCACACTTAAGACAAGTTAAGTAAACTTCACGGGGTGTATTCTGACATGGCATGGAGCAAATCACATGGCCTAGATCTTAAAGGTGATTTTATGTTTAAACTTTCATGAAAACATATGTGATTGAAATACATTAATATATTGATACAGAGGGCAGTTAATTTTTGTCTTTTTGTGTGTGTGTGTGTGTGGTACTGTTGTGGCCTCTCCCGTTGCGGAGCACAGGCTCTGGACGCACAGGCTCAGCGGCCATGGCTCACGGTCCTAGCCGCTCCGCGGCATGTGGGATCTTCCCGGACCGGGGCACGAACCCATGTCCCCTGCATTGGCAGGCGGACTCTCAAGCACTGCGCCACCAGGGAAGCCCTAATTTTTGTCTTTTGATACATGTGAGCGCAGCTTTCATTTTGCTGAAAGAATATGACCAGTTTTCAGTTTGGGATTCTACCATTTAGTAAAGATAGTCCACTTAATTTTAGAAATAAGAGACTTAATATATAATACCTAATAATACTTTTATGTATGTTTTTTTACTGAAAACATTTATTGTAATACTGTGAAGAAACTATGCCATTCTAGTCTTCAAGACTTAAATGAATCAAGTGTTTATTAGCTGTTGTAGTTTTTAAACTAATAAAAGTCAGTACATCAGCAATTTGTAAATACAGTTTTTAAAATAATGCCTTAACAACTTTACAGTGGTTATAATGACTGTATTTAGGCCTAAAGTTAGTTAATAATTTGACATGAAGGCTTTTTAATAGTTTGATGGTGCAGATCAGGGATAGGTAAACCCTGGCTGGTGGGCCAGATCCAGCCCGTCGCCTGGCTTTGTAAAGGAAGTTTTTCTGGAACATAGTCGCACCCATTGTTTCCATGGTAGTTATGGCTACTTTCACCCTACACCAGTGGGGCAGGGTAGTTGCAACAGAAACTGTATAGCCCACAAATCTGGAAATGTTTAAATTTCGATTTTAAAAATTGAAAAATTCTTTGAGCCTATACAGGGCAAGTCCATTGACCCCTGAAGTAGAAAACAGTCAGGAACTTGGGTGCGGAAGCCAAATGGCCTAGGTTCAAATTCCCTTTCTCCCATTTCATAGCTAGTGACCATGGGCAAATCACTTAACCTCTATGCCTCATTATGAGGTTTAAATGCACTTATTTGTATAAATAGTGCCTGGCACATACTAAGCACTGTGTAAGTGATTGCTGTTGTTTCTGCTTGGAGCTTTAATAAGTTATTGTTAATAGAAAAATGACACTAATGATTTTCCTTTTAGAGTAACAAAGGCACTTTGAGTCTTTTACTTTTTTAGGAATGTAATAAGACTTTTTTCATTTACAGTCAGTGTTCCCTGTTACCAAAGTTTACTTTATGAATATAAAGAATTGAATGTCTTCAAGACAGTACTTTTGCTTAAATGTCAAACCATTATTTTCCCAAGGCACATCAAACTGGCTCTGCATAGTCCAGGCCTCTAAAGCTTGTGTGCATACCTTAGGTAGCATGTGAGATACATTTTGTAAATATAGTTTTTTAAATAATGCTTGAGACTTCCCTGGCGGTCCAGCAGTTAACACTATGTGCTCCCAATGTAGGGGGCTTGGGTTCGATCCCTGCTCAAGGAACTAGATCCCACGTGCCTGCCATAACTAAGAGCCCACATGCCACAACTAAAAGATCAGGCATGCTGCACCTAAAGACCCGGCACAGCCAAACAAACAAACAAATAAATAAATAAATCTTTATAAAAAATAAGTAAACTAAAATAATGCCTTAGGAGTTAGGAAAAGAAAATATTAGAACATTTTTACCTTTGTATTATTTTAAAAAATCTGTGTAGTTTATCATGTACATAAATTATATGTATGGAACTTTGTGTATATAATTTGTTAATAAATAAGATGCATATTAAAAAGTTTTCTTATGGTTTGCCCAGTCAGGTGTTTGGAGGCCATTGGAGGACAGGATGATGAAATATAGGGCCTCAGCAAAGATAGACTTTAGAACCAATTCCCTGACTTAGAAGATAAGGAAAATAATTCATAGACTGTAATTGAGTTGTCCAACTTTACATAAGTGTTCAGCAACAGGAAATCCAGTGGCTAGAATCTAATCACTGACCGAGCAGAGTCTGGGTCACTGGACTCGTAAACCAGAAGTGACTGTTGAATTTCTCAGGTTGATGCTCCTAGCATATATGCTTGATATGTGTGTGTGTAAATCTCTGACATAATAAGCCATACTCAGGCACACCCTGTTTCCTTATTCAAGCATCTTAATTTCATCCCATTAAATCTTTGAAGTATCAGACTACCAGAAGGCATGAAGAAACCTGGGCTGAGAGTCTTCATTCCAGGAGGCCTGATCTTGACTGCATGGCTGGTTTGAGGCGCATCACTCTGAACTGCAACACGCTCATTGGTGACCTGGGTGCAAGTGCTTTGGCAGAATCTCTTAGGATTTATGGCTTAGAGGTAAATTCTAAAATCGAAAATATTGAATTTTTAATATGAAACATGCTTAGCTTTTGGCATGATACTATTGTGATAGGATTTTTTAAAGCCTCATTTTACTGATAGCTTTTATTTTGCTTTTAAACTTTCTCTAAGAGTTGCATATATCCCTTATAGAAAATACAGAGTAACAAGAGAACAATTACCTATAATTTTAATACCCAGATATAATCACTGTTCATTTTGGTGTATATACTTTCAGTCTTTTTTTTGTCTACAAATATATATGTACACTTAGGGATTACAAAAATAGAATTGTAGTATACTTGCTATTTCATATTCCTGCTTTTTTCACTTAATGATGTATCATGTAGTATTGTGTCGTATTGATGTCCCATAGTTTAATCAATTCTTTGCAATTCTATTTAGACAGTTTGCTTTTCCCTGTCAGAAACAATGTGAATATGTTGTATATACATCTCTGTGTCCATCGGGATTACTTCTGTAGAATAAGGTACTACAAGTGGAATGACTAAGTGCGACATATTTTTAAGACATTTGATACACATGGCCAAATTACCACCCAGAAAGGCTATGCCAATTTGTAGTCCACCCCAACAGTAGATGTGAAGCCTGCCTCTCACAAACACTGGCCTGTAGCACTTGTAAAAAAATGTGAAACTACAAAAATGAGTACCTCTCCATTTTCTATGCAAGTGGGATTACTCCAAATTTTATAACTTTTTTCAATTAATTTAGTATGAGCATTTTAGCAAGTCAGTAAATTTGCATCTCCTACATCATTTTTTGTGATTGTTCGGTATTCCATTATATGAATATGCCACAGTGCACATAGCTTATCCATTCTTGTATATAAGCTTTGTCCAGTTTTTCAGTTACAAATAGCACTCTGATATATATCCTTACCTATATCTCTGACTATTTCTTTTGGTTAAATTCTTAGAAAGAGAGTTGTTGGATCCGAAGTGTATAGACATTATTTAAAGGCGTTTCTTACAGAATCTTGGCTTCATCTGATAGGAGAATAACCCCATTTTGTTTGATTTGTATTCATTTGATTGACTGGTGAGGTTTACTGGCTGTTTGTATTAATTTGGCTATTTGGTTAATTATACCCTTTGTCCGTTCTTCCGTAGTGAGAGTTTGTGAGGGTTGTATCATATCCTGCCAGATCCGTATGTCTGACTTGCTATTTCTGTGTGTCATGGGGGTGTTGAAAGACTCCAGTTATTTTAATGTGATGGTCCACACAACACTTAAAAAAAAGGACTCATGATAGTTTCCTTTCATGTAATATTTTTTAATACCTGTGCTTTAGTGATGATCCCTTTGGTTTAAATGAGTAGGTTGTTCAGCCCCAGAAGTACTAGAATTCATGATCAGTTTTTCTGGGTTTTGTCTGACCTTTTACTGCGAGGGTTCTTGACCATCATACTTTCATGATAGGTTTTTAGTATGTATTCTCTATTCACACATTGTTTAAAGTTTTTATTATTTGTATCCTCTTAGACTTGTCTTTTTTTCCTCTAAAACTAACAGTTATTACCTTTCTTCTATTTTGTTTTCCCCTTTGAACTAGTTTCAAGTGTGATTTGGAGCTGAAGATCATGATCAAAAGAATGCAGTGCATTTCTGAGCTCCACCAGGTTTTGCTTGTGAGGTTTACATGCCCCTGCCGCCCTTGCTAATTATGAACTGAGATTCATTTTGTGATGCTTTTTGCTCATAGGTTATATACAGTTATTCTTCAGTTCTGTAATTGTAAAATATGTTGTATGATTTATTGGTACTAAAGCCAGGGTTATCATTGCACATCCAAGAAGAGGTTTTTAAATTGGATTATGCATTATGTGTGTGCGTATATGTTTCTGTTTTTTTCCATACCCAAAATTACAAACCTGCCATGACTTGTCTTGTGCAGGACTCTTCCACACGTGAGAAAATGAGAGTTGTCTATATGTTAAATCTGTAGAGTTAGCAAGTGACCTTTTGTCTTTCATCGAAAGCACTTGACCTGCAGCAGTGCGGCCTCACCAGTGAAGGAGCAAAGGCTTTACTAAAGGCCCTTGAAACCAACAGAACTCTGCTCGTTCTGGATATAAGAAAAAATCTGCTTGTTGGTATGTGGTCACTTTTTTTAAATTGATAAACACATAGCAAAACAAAAAGAATTTGTTCAGGTATTGACAGTTTTTTAAAACTTAATGTGTTTAACTTTCCTCTTCATATACAGTTGGCCCTTGAACAACGTGGGCTTAGGGGTGTCGACCCCTACGCAGTTGAAGATCTGGGTATAAGTTTATAGTCAGTGGTTCCACATCTGTGGATTCAACCAACTTTGGATCATGTAGGACGATAGTACATATGTATTGAAAAATATGCGTGTGTCAGTGGACCTGCGAGGTTCAAACCCATGTTGTTCAATCTTCAACTGTACTTTTCTAGTGTTGCATTTCCCTTATGTTTTTAGCAGATAATGTACTAATTAAAGTGAATTATACTTGTAAATTTTTCTTATCTCTACTCTGAATAGAGGTGAACCTAGATACTAAGTCTGCTTCCACCAAGAGCATTATTTCTTTCCTGTGCAACCTCTGAATTCTTGCCAGGAGTACTTTATTCATTTGTCAGATTCACAAGTAATTTTTTAAATATCTTCTGTGTGCCAGATACGAGTTTAGGGACTAGGGATAAAGCAGTGAACCAGACAGACAAAAGTCTTGCCCTCATGGAGCTTACATTCTAGTGAAGGAGATCAGGTAGAAATGAGTAAACAGATAAGTAATATAATTTTAGAGAGTAGGAAGTGCAAAAATATCTTAATGTAAGGAGAGAGGGAGAGCAGGTAGGACTCCATTGGATAGGTTTGTTAGGGGACAGCTTCACTGGAGAAGTGGCATTTGAACGGAGCCCTGAATGAAGAGAGGAGCAAGCTATGGAAGATCTGGAGTAAGCACATTCCAGGACAAGGAGGCAATGAGTATGTAGGCATGTAGGTGGGTGGAGTATTTAAGGAAAAGCAAGGAGGCCAATCTGGGCAGAGTACTGAGTGAAGAAGAGTGTGGTATGACATGAGGTCAAGGAGCTAGCCAGGGGTCTGCTCTTGTAAAGTCTTGAAGGCCAGAGTAAAGATGTGGATTATTCTAAATGAGTAGAGGGGTTTGAACTGGAAAAAGGCATGATCCAAATCGTATCTGAATAAGGTGACCTGGTATAGAGAAGGCACTTGGGAGGATAAAAAAGAGGAACAGGGGGCTTCCCTGGTGGCGCAGTGGTTGAGAATCCGCCTGCCGATGCAGGGGACGCGGGTTCGTGCCCTGGTCCGGGAAGATCCCACATGCCACGGAGCGGCTGGGCCCGTGAGCCATGGCCGCTGAGCCTGCGCATCCGGAGCCTGTGCTCCGCAACGGGAGAGGCCACAACAGTGAGAGGCCCGTGTACCGCAAAAAAAAAAAAAAAAGAGGAACAGGGAGACCAGTTAGGAGACTATCACAGTGCTCCAAATAAGAGATTATCACAGTGCTCCAAATAAGAGATGTTTATGGCCTAGGTTAGGTTGGAAGTTTGCAGCAAGTGAAAAGTGGTTGAATTCAGGTTGTGTTTTGAGGGTGTAGCTATCAAGACCTGCAGATAGTTGTGAGGTATGAAGGAAATAGTAACAAGGAGACAAGTCGTTGATGATTATGTGTGCAACTGGGTAGTATCACTTAGAAGAAGGGGGCTGATGGGAGGAGCAGCTTTTGAGGGAATATCAGGACTTGGTTTGTTATCTTGGATGCCCTGGTTTGATATCTTAGATGCTCTTTAGGTATCTAAGCGTCTGGACGGTGCTCAGACTGTACTTTGTATCCAAAGGTATCCAAAGCCACTTTAGATGCAAAATGTTTAAAGTTGACCTTTGCTGCTGCCAAAATAGTAGCCACTGTGGGCAGTCTGCAAGATGGCATCTTAGGTTTCTGAGGAAGAAATTAGAATACACAAAGGGGGAAATAAGTGTCTAATTATATAATGTAGATTTCATATTTAAATTTATGGGAAAAGCAATAATTAGTTGGCTTTTGGTTTTAAATGGAAATAGCCACTCATTGGAAAATAATTACTCTAATTTCAATTCGTTTTACTTTAGATCATTCTGTGATGAAAACAGTTACCAAAAAAGTTCTCCAGATGGAAGGAGTGCCAAGTCAGAGGTATATAACATGTTTCAGTTCTCTCGGAAGAATTTCTCTTTAATGGCTTGGTTTTCTTTCTTTCTTAAAAGAAAATTATCAAGGTACTTTCTGCCATCTTAAAACTAAGATTTTAGTCAAATCAAATGGCTTTTCTGTTTTTGAAAATGTTGTGTGATGCTTTAATTTAGGTTCCCAGATATGCAGATTGAAAACCTTTTAACTTTTTACTTTCTGTAACATTATCGTTAGTCACAAATAGTCTTTTTTTTTTTTGGTGATAAGAATGAATAGCAGGAGCAGCATTTGTGAAACCAAATCTAATATATGAAACTGACTCTTTCTTGTGAGTAAATTTGAATTTTGAAACAGCAAAACAATAAGGTTTAATAAAAAGGAAAATAAATTTTTTATGTTTATGATCTGCCAATTTCCCAGAAAGAGTTTTGTGGTGACTTTAGTTATATACCAGATACATTAAAATCACCAGTGGACAACACATCTTTTATTCAGGTGCCCTCTGAAAGTTTTAAAAATTTGTTGACTTCATATCACTGAACGAACGGTCCACTTTAAAATGGTTAAAATTATAAATTTTCTTTTTTGTGTAGTTTACCACAATTTTTAAAAAAATGTGTTGTTTGAAGATTTTTGGGTTTTATAAAGGTATTGTATTAGCATAAAAATGAAAAATTTAAAAGACCACCTCTAATCCCATTATCCTATCAAGCAATATTTACATTTTTATTTTCTCTTCCTGCTGTCTATAAACATAATTCCACATAGCTTCAATATAATTTGCCATTCTTATCTTTTCATACTAAATTTAAATTCTGTGATTCATAGTTAATACTTTTTAACATTGCATTCACAAGGTTTCATTGAGTAGGTCAATTTTTTAAATTGGTGAAAAATTGGAAATAACCTAAAATAAACTATTGTAAACATCTTCATAAATACAGCTTTTTTTTTCTACTTAAAGTTGTATGTTTTTGATTCTCTATTAATCAACTTGCTTGGACAATAGTGTATTAAATAAGTTGTTAAGAGTGTTTATGAAGTCAAAAAAAAGCTTATGATCGTCTGCCAATTGTTATTTCAAGAGAGTGATATTTTAATAATCAAATAGTACATTCAAAGAAGTTAAGATTTGTGATATCACACTAATTAGATATTATTATTAAAAATTTATATCATATGTAAAGCATTCTTAAAATAGCTACATTGACTTTTGCTATGATATTAGAAATGGAAATATATATAAATAAAACATGTATATGTAAAACATATTAGGAATTCTGTAAAATTAGTACAGAATAATAGGGCATCATGGAATGAGAACAGTTAAACATTTTTTTTTAGTTAGCATGATTAAACAAAGTGGAAATGTAACTGAAGTATACAAGCTCATTGAGCTCTTTTAAGAGTAATTTTATTTCTTGGGCTTTTTTTTGTATTTGCCTCCGTTATTTGGAGCAAATAACGGAGGTTATTTAGAGGTAAGCCAAATCAGTATCTGGGTATATACCTAGATCCAGGTGAGTATAGGGGTGAAATAATGGTGTGAATTGTGTCACATTTATATTGTACTTATGTATGCCTAATAAAAGATGGGAACTTTTATTAGAAATTTTTTAATCTTCTAACAAGAAAAGTGTAATTTAAAAAAAGTTTAATACAAATGTATTTGCATTAGTTTCTGAAAGTAAAGGAAGGGTATACACATAAAAACCATATGCATACAAACATTTTTTTTGATGGCAATTAAGTTAAAAAACAATAAAATAGCACAAAATGAACTGAGCTCCTATATATTTTTAAGAGGCATGTAAATCACACAGGATCGTGTGGTGATTATCAATAAGCTACACTCTATGAAATATTTGTCCTATATTACCGCATACACTCCATTTTACCCTGCATCCTAATGCTGCTAAAATATAGTAGAAAGCAGCAGCATAGCACAGGGAGATCAGCTTGGTGCTTTGCGATGACCTAGAGGGGTGGGATAGGGAGGGTGGGAGGGAGGCTCAAGAGGGTGGGATATGGGGACATGTGTATGCATATGGCTGATTCGCTTTGTTGTGTAACAGAAACTAACACAGAATTGTGAAGCAGTTATACTCCAATCAAGATCTATTAAAATAAATAAATAAAATAACATAAAATATAGTAGCTTTGAAGGATAAATATAACCATTTTAACCTATGATGTTTGTTTTCAGTAAATTTAAATTAAATATTTAAATGTGAATTTTAATATATGGCTTGTTCTAAGTAAAATATTAACACGTAGGTCTGGTTTTTGCAACCAAATGTTTCATATGAAGATACTTGCCTCTTTACTACTGAAATATAGGGTAAGTCTCCACATTTCACTCTTTCATCCAGTGGGTTTCATTTGTTTTTGTGTGTGTTTTCTATATGAAATCAAAGGAGCAGTGAAGGTTGACAGGCTTATAGGAGGGTAAAATTGACTCACCTACCCCCCAGCAACTTGCAGCCTTATAACTTGTATTGTTTTTACATAGAAAAATTCATCTTAAATTTAACTTTTGGTCTACTTCTGAAGATTCTGTTTGGCAGAAGTCATGGGTGTATCTGTGTTTCTGTGTCCTTGAGATTCAGAAATGCCAAAGGTGTTCTAAGATTCAGGAAACTTGAGTGTTTCTGCATGATACATAAAATGTATCATACTTTGGGATTTTTTTTAAACTTTATTTTTGTATTTCTGCACATCTCAATACTTTTGTTTTAGTTAAAATAACTTGTTACTGTAGAGAACTTATATTTTTTAAAAATGCTGGCTTATGTAAAACCTTTGTACAAAACCGATCCTCTTTTTAATGGGCTTGGCATCATTGTCAAGTGCCTTTTTGATTCCTTTCGACGTGTGCACGTGTGACAGTTGCTCTGTAGACCTTTGGTGCATCTTGATTCCTTCTTTTCATGCTTTGTCAAACGTAGTCGTGGCCGCAAAGAAGCCTGTAAGTAATGGAAGGAAACACTCTGCTGGTAAAGAATGTTACCCTCCTGAACCGCTACCACCTGGAGTGTCTGGTTTCCGGCCATTGTGTCCTGCAGAAAGTGCAAAAAGCAACAGGTAACCTGTTTGCATTCCCTGTCTTTTTCAGTCATTTAGAGTTCTTTATTTTGGGACTTCTATTATGTGGGTGGTCTCTGGTGCTTTCTGTAGAGGAAAAAAGGTAACTCACACATGGCTTCTGCCTAATGAGCCCTCTAAGGAAGAAAAATTAAAAGTAATGGGGAGTTTCAAGTTGTTTCTCAAGTGTCACAACAAAGGTAACTCCGTGGGAGTCTTGAGGAGACTAAAATTATCACCAATTGTGCATGTGAGAAAAGTTTCATTAAAGGCAGGTGTAGTTGAGCGAAGCCCTACAGCACAGAAGTAGGAATTTGGATACGTACAAATGGGAAAAAAGACATTTTAGGAACGGGAAATAGTTTAATGCAGAATGGATGAAAAATATGCATTAGACCTATTCTAAATCAACTGGCTTATTAACTCAGTAAATCAGATTTAGTGAGTCAAACTAGCATTACCTGATTTCTTATCCAGGGGATAGCTGTTCATAGTAATTTTTGTCACAGAACAGTAAATAAAATGGTTGAATTATAGCTTTAGGCTTGGTAAGTGAAATAGATGGCTCTAGATGATCTTCAGGTGACTTACTTGGTAGTAATCACGAAATTGGGGATTAACAATTGCTTAAGAAAACAAAGAGAATTGATTTTGAATAGTACTTGAAGTAGTTACTGTGTAAAATATCTGTTCAGTTGCTCATGTTAAATGGATGTTTCTAATCCCCACTGGACAACCGACTACTTTTTTGCAAATGGTAATGTGAATTGCTGTTGCATAAACTATAGTGTTGAATCCCCAGTGTTTGCACTTGAGTTTCACAGCTCTGTGGTTTCCTATCTTCTTCCTGAGACACTTAATCGCAGGTCCATCCTCGTCACACAGGGTGGTAAATTAGAGAACGATTAATATCACCATTTAAAAAAGTGAGACTGGGGCTTCCCTGGTGGCGCAGTGGTTGAGAGTCCGCCTGCCGATGCAGGGGACACGGGTTCGTGCCCAGGTCCGGGAAGATCCCACATGCCGTGGAGCGGCTGGGCCCGTGAGCCATGGCCACTGAGCCTGCGTGTCGGGAGTCTGTGCTCCACAATGGGAGAGGCCACAACAGTGAGAGGCCCATGTACCGCAAAAAAAAAAAAAGTGAGACTGAAATCTCAACCATCCTGAGCATAGGCGCTGAAGGGGCCACTCAGCAGTTCAGAGAGTTATTACCAAGCCAGTCGGCTGAATTCTGTTCTGTTTTCTCCGTAGCAGAGGCCTCCAGGTCCTTGTTTTGAGCTTATTTATTTTTATACACAATTCTGTATGGATACTGTTCATACTACTAAATAGTTGTATTAACTGGGTTTAACTGGTGATGTATTTACATGAAGATCTAACTTCGTTTTGTTGATATCTTTTTAGGAGCTTTCCATTCATCAAAGCTTGTGATGTATGTAATCAGTTGCCGGTGTGTAGCTATCATATTTATGATATATAGGGCCTGAATTGGGAAAGGTGGATGGTCATTCTTCTTGCTTTTTAAACTGACAGAGCCTTACAAGAAGCATTTCCCTCTCTGAAATAAATCCATGTAAAACATGTTTGGTCGCTCTCTCAATGCAACTGTGTAGTTGTGTGGATTTGGCACACAGCAGGCAGCCTTGTGGTTATGTCTGTAAACAAGGAAGCCTGTTTTCCAGTCCGCAAATCAGCTGTTACACAGTGAAACGAACTTGACTGCCATTTCTGACCCCTCACACGGAGCTGTTATACTCAAGAATGTTCACACGTTTTCAAGAAACGTTGTTTGCGGGCTATATGTACAAAGTCCTGATCTGAAAGCCAGTATAAAGCAGCATCTCCCAAACCTCTGCTCTCTCACCAAGGCCACACACATTCCCTCGCTTATGGCCTCATGTCAAGCTAATACTGTCAGTATCAGATTCTCCTTCCCAGTGGTCTTGGGAGACTGCGTAGTTGGTCTGTGAAAGGCACCACTGCTGAGGTTGAGAGAAGAGCATCTTGGGTGTCAGTCCTGGCCTTGCATTCCCAGAGAGAGGGGTGTGCACCTCGTTCTCCTGTTAGGGTTTTCCTATGCTGCAGGGTTTGCTGCTTGTTGTCAAAATGATGTCCTAGTGACTTGTCTTCTGCGTGGTTATATAATCCCAGCACAGTTCTTTATGATCTGTAGACTTTTATGGAGTTGTGGCACGGTCAGTTTTTAAATGTTTGGAAATGTCCTATTGAACAACATTGCAGTGGCAGTGAAGCTTGCTGGGAGAATTGTTGCCCTAGTTTTGGCTTAAGGGTGGTGAGAAGATGAAATTTTTGATGGGTCAGTTTTAGTTGTGTATGTGTATGTGATTTATTTTTTTAAATTCTAATGTCTGTTATTCACAGCTTAGATATGTTGACTTTCTGATTATTCATCAGTCCCTTTACTGATGTATTTTCCTCTGAAAACTACATTTTCTTCCAGACTGTTTTTGTCTGATGGTGAAGAATAAATTTTTCATTTGCAGTATAAAGTTGATCTGAGAAAAAATGTTTACCTTGGATCTTCACTTGGCTTCTGTGAAAGAAACTTAATAAAATAATATGGACAATTCCCATTACTAATCCTAAGCACGTACAACAGAGGTCTGTACAGTAACATAGCAAAAGTAAGTTCCTGTAATTTTACTTAGTCATTGCCTGTTTCAGACTAAGGAGCAGTGAGAGACATTTATAAAGAATGATACCTCAGATCACTTTTGTTAAATGTCCTCTAATATTTGGATACTTGGTATCTGGCTTGTGTTGTCTTTTATACAATCTTGTCTTCTTTCTTTGCACTTTAGTTTAACAACTCTGTGATTTCTTATCTTCTTCCTCAGACACTCAGGTCCATCAGAATTTCCTGTGACTGTGACTGTAGAGAGTCCTTCCTCCTCAGAAGTGGAAGAGGCTGATGATTCCTCAGAACGTGTTCAGGAAGAGCCAGAGAAAATCCGTTTGAAACAAGAAGCATTGCAGGTACAAAGTTATCACTTTAAAGCCATAGAGAAGATTATTTTTCAAATGGAAGCCTGATTGCAACACTGCACAGCTTGTGTGAGGGTTCTGTTTTCTCCTCCCATCTGCATTGTATCCCCTTGAATGATTCCTTAAGCTTAGACCAAGGTGAATGGTGGACATTTGAACTCTAAGACACTAAAATCAAAACATGTCGTTAGTAATATATTTTCCTTTCCTTAGAACCTTAGTATATTAGATTTAGGGAGAACCTCAGTGATCATAAGATAAGGAAATTGAGTTCTGAATGAATACAGTCAGCTGATTCAGTGATCTTGTTTTACAGATGAGAAAATTGACAGTTGTAGTTGAACTCTCTTTTTATAAGAGGAAAATATGGCCTCATTTTAAATAAAAGTAAAGTTGAAAAAAGTTTTGATGTTGATATTCTCCGTTCCTAAAATCAAAAATATCAAGAAGCTACATTCTATTACCAAATAAACCTGACCTCTAATGTCATTCCATACTTTTGTTCGTATGGACAGAAAAGAAAAATTGATTTTTATAAGAAATTTTTGCACCTCAAAATGAGTATATTTATTTTATTTCAACTTTAATGCAGAGCTGAACATTTCTAGTAAATAAAGGAACACCATTTGGGGGGGACCTTGTCTTTGTGCTACAAAGTCCATGTTTAATTTTTAAAAATTATTTAATATGACTTTCTCTTCATATGAAACATGACACTTGACAGGTTTCAGAACTAATTATCCCATTATTGTAGGACTACGGGAATTACTCTTTGATTTTCAAAAGAGAAAGTTAGATTTTTATTTTTTAATTAAAATTAATGATAATATAGAGAAATTTTAAGAAAAGAACTTAGAAAATTATGAAATGTTAGAGTAGGAGAAATCTATAGTTCATGTAGATTTACTCCTTTTCGTTTTATAAATGAGCACCTACAATTTGTAGAATGTAAGTGGTTTATTACTAAATGGCAGAGTATGAGAAGACCCTAGAGCATCTAACCCACATTCCTTGTTATTTTAGATGTGGTGTATTCATTTCCTTCACGAATAGACCACGAGATTGTATTTCTAAAAGCAGTAATAGACACTGGGGAAGTCCAAGAAGTTTAAACACTGGGACCACAGAATAGCAGATTCAGAATGCACTGAGAACCCTTTTAGCTCTTCTCTGTTTTGACAAGACACTACAATGATGGTATCAAAGTGTTTCAGTATATAAGCCCACAACAATCAAGAGATTTCAACATAGTTTTCAAAGACAGAAGACAGGTGGAAGAGTGTGAAACCGAAGCAGTAGGACAGAGGAAAAGCATCACCTAGAATATGCACAGGGACCACCTGCAACTGAGGAGGATTCTGACCCCACCTGAAAAAGTAGCCCCATGCTCAGGTGCGCATGTAGGAGAGAGGGTGGAGTTAGTTAAAAGTGTGACTGAGATAGGGGAGCTCATTGAAGGGTTGTGTTTGGAGGAGTGGACTCCCAGCCCTGCCCTCACGCTCCTGAAATAAGATTATTTCATTTTGAAAACAGTGAAACTGGCGAGAACTGGGGCAGCTTGTGTGAGTTTTTATACCCTAGAAAATTGTGTTTGGGGGAGATCCTGTTACAATTACTCCCCACTTCTTCCTGCATAAGAAGCCAATCAATCGTTGACTTCAGGGAGCTTTCTGCACTCATTCTTAAATAGAAAATAACTGTCATTTGCCTGTTAGTTGAGTAAAGCTTACAACATGAGAGAGGGGGAAAGAGTGCAAACATATCCTAGTAGGACCAGGGACAATTTAGGGAACAGAATAATTTAAGAAAAAACCCTAATTAGTATCCTGAGAGAGGTTAAAAAAGAGCTAGCAACTATAAAATAAGACTAGGGTATTAATGAAAAGGAGGATGGTCAGAAAGCAAGAGAGGTCTCCTGGAAATGAAAATATGGTTGCTGAAATAAATTCAGTAGGAATTTAAAAACTTTCTCAGTATATAAAAAAGAAAGACACAATGGAAAATGTGATAGAAATATGTTAGAGAGGCTGCATCTGGGAGATCCCGCATGTTACTATTAGAAAGTCCAGACCCAGAAAAAAAATGGAGGGAAGCTGTCAAAGGGCAACAAAATTCCCCACAGCTGAAAGTAGACATCAGGCCTCAGATTGAAAATAGTTATGCAAGATGAGCAAGAATAGCCTCATACCTAGGCACCCTTCATTGTGAAACTTTAAAATACTGAAAAAATAAATTAAAATAGAATAAAATACTGAGAGGATACATCCATTCCAGAGAGAAAACTACTGGTCACCTAATAAAAAGGTTAAAATCTGACTTTATCATACTTGTCATCAGCACCATGGATCCTGGAAGGCATTAGAAAGATACCTCCAAAGTTTTTCAGGCACATAATTTTCACCCTAGGGGTTTGTATCCAGCCAAACTATGAGTCATAAGTGGAGGCTGAAGAAGATATTTTGTACCCAAAGAAATTTGAACAATTGACCTCCTGTGCTACACCTTAAGCTATTTATAGAAATAATCCAGCAAAATGAGGCAATAAACCAAGAAGGAAGGTAATAGGGGATTCAGTGCAGATTGCAGCTAGTCTAGAGTGGAGAGACTTCTACTGATTGTGTGATTGAGAGCTTAGAAACACCTTGAGGCATATTGTACTTACTAGGTGTTAGGCACTGTTGGAAGGGAGGAGGGAGAGGAAGAGGAGAAGGAACTTGAACTCCAGAGGAGAAAAGGCTATACGGACATAAACCTGAAGCCAACTAAACTATGGTTGATTTTTAACCTACTATTGGTGAGGAAGGGAAGAATCCATTTAAACTGGACACTATAGATGTGCCCCTTCTCAGTGACACACAGGGGTAATGACCACCTAATTTGTTGTCCAAACCGGAACTTGTCCAAACTCCTTCCACTTCAATAGTGTAAGGAGGCACTCTAATTCTGTAACATCAGGACAACAGGTATAAACTGGAACAGCCCAAGGCGGCTTGGGGTATGTGGTCACCCTGCACAAGGGCAGTGACACTGGCACGGTATGGAACGAGGTGTAGTCTATACACAGAGACACAGTACATCTGCAGGGGGCAATATTAATTTCATTGTAAGAATGGCAATGCTGTCTTGGTTTGCAGCTTTTATTGTCAACTTGCATGTAATCACAACTAACGTAAACTATACTTAGTATGTATTAGTATTAACTTGGTATGTACTGAAATGTATTGTGTACTAGTATGTACTTAGTATATATTAGGTTCTAAGTGTTTGCATATATTAACTCATTTAATCCTCTGAATAGCCTTATGAGGTTGGTGCTAATATCATTCCCACTTTTGAGAACAGGAAGCTAAGACAGGGAAGGAACTTGCCCAGGCTGTACCTAATTTAAGGTTGGATCGAGGCTTTGAGTTTAGGCTCTCTGCCTATTGTCTTAAACCTTACTCCGTACTGACTCTCAAATAACAGAAGACTTAACTGCACATAGAACAGAATATAAATTTCAACTTTGACAACGTAAAAGCTAGGTTTGGAAGGTAGACAGGAGGTAGAAAAAAGAGAAGATGGTATGAATGTCCTCATTTTACAAAGCGTGACGTTGAGAGAGTTTCTAGTTGATCAACAATGTAGGTTTTTAAGTATATCACTACAAGTCAAAGAGATCATGAGCAGTGGAATAACTCATGATGACATAACTTTACTGAGCAGTGTGGACATAGGAAAGAGTGTAAAGGAACTAAACCCTTACTTATTAGTAAGTTAGAAAGTGAACAGATAATGCCTCCAATTTAGTGAGAAAATAATCATGGAAGAGTATTACTTGGAAATGGAGAAGAATTCTAAATAACAATAGTTGGACCTCCCTGATGGCGCAGTGGTTAAGAAACTGCTTGCCAAGGCAGGGGACACGGGTTCAAGCCCTGGTCCGGGAAGATCCCACATGCCGCGGAGCAGCGAAGCCCGTGCGCCACAACTACAGAGCCTGTGCTCTAGAGCCTGCGACCACAACTACGGAGTCCACGTGCCACAACTACTGAAGCCTGCACGCCTAGATCCTGTGCTTCATAACAAGAGAAGCCACTGCAATGAAGAGTAGCCCCCACTCGCCGCAACTAGAGAAAGCCTGCACGTAGCAACGAAGACCCAATACAGCCAAAAGTAAATAGTAATAATAAAATAATAAAAAATAACAATATTTGACGTAAACCTCATAAAAAAGGAAATCCATACAGCCAGTAAACACAGAAAAGTGTACGACTTCATTAAGTAATAAGTGAAAAGTGAGTCAAAATCAAGGAAACTACATGTCAATCAGATTGACAAATACATAAATAAAAAGTCTGGTAGTATCAGGTATTGTAGACCTGGAGTACTATGGGAATCTTCTACCCTACTTACACTGGAGTATAAATCGACACAACTACTTTGGAAAGCATTTAGCCTCTCCATCAACTGAAGGTATATAAAGAGCCTGTGAGCCTGCAGCCCTCACCCCTGCCCTGTGTAAATGCACCAGAGTAACCGGTACAGCAGGATTCCTGTCCATGATTTGCATTAGCACAAACTGAAAACAAACCAAATGTCCTTAAGAGTCAAAAATTAAATAAATGATGTGTATTTGTACAGTGGGAAAACTATCCAGCAATACAGTTGAATGAACTAGAGCTACAGGCAGCAATGTGGATGAATTTTTTAAACCAATGTTGAGAGAAAGAAATAAGATAGAAAAGACTTCATATACTATGATCCTGTACATAAAGTTAGATGTTGACACAACTAAACTCTTTTGTTAGGGATGCATGCAGGTTAAAGGAAATGACTGTCAAGAAGTCAGGTTGGTGTTTAACCGGGAAGAGGGAAGGAGCTTGTGATGAGAAAAGGATATGGGGGGTTTTTGCGATGCTGACAAGTATGAATACTTTCAGATTCGAGTAGTGCTTATGTAAGTATTCTCTTTTTATTTGTCACATTGACAGTTTTGTTCTGTGCACTTCTCAGTACACATATCGTATTTTACAATTAAAAACTGCATAAAGAATCGGTCGCTTCTTGAGTGCTGGATGTGGGAGTGGGATGAGACCGTTTCATTTTAAGCCCTTCACTACTGTTTGCATTCGCATGTTCATTCATTCAGCATTAATTGCACATATTCTATGTACCAAGCTCTCTTCTAATTTTATATGTGTTTTAACTCATGTAATTCTCACAAGAGCTCTGTGATATGGGAGCTTATCTCCATTTTATAGATGAGGAAGTTGAGGCCTAGAGTTATAGAAGTTGTCCAAGGTTATATAGCTAATGCGTAGTGCCAGGCCCATTTGCCTCAGAGAATCTGAATATTTACAATATAATCTAAAAGAGAAATTTAATTACTAATTATAAGCAAAAAAGTTGCACATTAAAGAAGATGACAAGTTTTCATCTATCCAGTTAGAGAAAAACACACAGTCTTTCTTTCACACACATACATCTTATATGTACGTGTGTGGCAGGGATTTTCCTTATTAAGCAATTATTTATTGACCGTCTACGTTGTGCTAGGCACAGGTGCTGGGGATAAACACTTAATAAAATACACCCCCTATCTTCAAGTAACTTGCACTCTAAGTGAGGAAGTAAGCCAACAGTTATAGTAGAGGTTCTATACCAAGTGATACATCGCTGATGGCAGTGTAAAATTTCAGAAATCTTTTGGAAAGAAGTCTGGAGATAGGTACCTCAGAGCCTTAAAAATGTTCATTTGCTTTGATCTCAAACTCATTTTTATGGATTTATTGTAATTATGTTATTCTCAATATGGAAAAAAGCCTTCATGCATAAAAACGGTTATTTTGTCTGATAATATTGAAAAGTTGGAAAGAATTTAAATGTGTAAAATGGTTAACCAGTAAACCCACTCAGTGGAATATTTTGTAGCCCACACAAAAAAATCAAGGTTATGAATCCCCTGATTATATGAGAAATGATTGATTTCAATGTTAAATGGAGAAAAGTTGAACATAAAATTTGATATCCAATATGATGGGAGCTTTGTCCCAGAAAAATCACCCTAGCCGGTGTACAGAAGGGAGGAAGGGAGAGCAGACGGCAGGAAGGAAAATTCTTCCAAAGCCTTATCATTAGTCTTACTTAAGTAATAGAATATCAAGCAATTTTACTTTCTAACTTTTTTGGTTCCATATTTCCCACGTAAGGGACACGAATTCTGAATACTTTGTAGGAGGAGGGTACACTTTTTCACAAAAATTTAACACTGTGTTCTAATTCCCTCCATTAGAGGGAGAAACTGTTGCATGTAATTGCACTTTGATGTGCTATTTCGAACCAGTCAGGAATTTTAGTCTACTTTCCTCTGACCGTGCTGAGGGTTTTTTGTTTATTTGTTTAGAATTTCTTTGAAATCAGTTTTAGAAGATTGATTAAACCATTATATTAAAAGTAGAGGAATTTTGCAATTTTTTTCCCTTTTTCCCCATTGAAAACTTGACTGGCTTTAGTAATGAAACATTAAAGAATTTGAAGTTCTTAGACTCTCAATTTTTTAAACATGTTCTGAATATAAAAATATATGTTCATTGAGCAAATGTTTGAAAACAATGAACAACTTCTTGAAGGAAATAAAAGCCACCTCTGCATGTACACACACCTAATCTGCTCTTTTGTCTTAAAAAAGTATCAGAAATATTTTGCCATGTCACTAACTACTCTTCTACATCAGAGAATTTGATTAAGCTTATGCATCATCTCCCAGGAAAAACGCACAGATACATTTTGAATGTAGCACTCCTGAAGCCCATTCATTAACTCTGGTTGAGACCTCTTGTCATTCTTAGTGGCTTCATAGCGCATTCCTTCAGACGATGAGCTGTTTTTATTTAAACCAGTCCCAATTCGGAGGCTCTTAGCTTTCTTCTAGGGTTTGGTTATAAACAATCTTATGACATCATGTTGGTAGATAAATCTTTGCCCACATCTTTGATTTCCTTAGGGTAAACTCCTGATGTAGGATTGTTGTTAGGTACCAAAAGCTACTCTCCAGAAAGTGATACCAGCTCCTCTCCCAATGATGGCAGGTAATAGAGTTCCTCATTCTTTAAGTGATTGTTCAAAGCAGTTAACATGTATAAATATATCTTACTGTTTTCATAAGTATAGGTATTATGATTGTTTATCACTGCATAAGAAACCACCCCAAAACAGTGGCCTAAAACAATGACAATCATTTATTTTGTTCACGAACCTGGAGGTTGAGTAGAATATTAATTCTTTTACTACACTCTTACTGAGTGAAAACAATACCTATTTGACTAGCTCAGAGTTCTGTAGGTCAGAAGTCCAGGCACAGCGTGACTGGGCTTCCTGCTCAGATACACACGGGAACATGTGGGTTCCCTCCTGAGAGTGTTAAATCATGTGAAATTTAAGTGTAAGATATTGAGCCCCAAACGTTGGATGTTCACCATAGTTTGTGTGGGCCACAGAGCTGAAATCAAGATGTCAGTCTGGCTGTGTTACCGTCCAGAGGCTCTGGGAAAGAATGCCTACAGGCTTCTTCGGCTTGTTGGCATAATTCAGATTCTGCAGTTGCAGGACAGAGGTCCCCATTTCCTTGCTGGCTGTCAGTCGGGGGAGAGTTTCAGCTCCTAGAGGCCTCTCGCTTGCCTTCCCTGCCGCAGCATTGGACTTCTTCAGAGCCAGCAATGGAGAGTCTCCCTCTTGTCCCTTTTGTACTTCAATTCAGGAAGAGTTCAGGTCCTTTTCATGGGGTGCCTGAGTAGGCCACATCCACCTAAAATAATCTCCCTATCTTTAAAAATCTACTGATTTTGAACCTTAATTCCATGTGCAAAATCCCTTCACTACAGCACCTACATTTAGAGTTTGATTGGATAAGTGGAAGGTTTGTGTACTTCAGTAAGTGGTAATCTTGGGGGCTCTTGTCAGAATTCTGCCTATTGCAAGCAGTGTCCCCACTTCAAGGACCGAAGTGTCCTAGTTCCTAAAACTCCTAAGAGAGTTTATCAGTGTTCATTTTATTTCAGTGACCTTGGTGAAGGGAAGACTACCACCTCCGTGAGCAGGAATGGCAGCCAGCTTCCTGAGTCCACAGTGTGGCTCTGCTGTTTAGTGGTGTGACCTTGGCTGTGCTGCTCTGCTTACTCGACTTCTCTGCCTCTGTGTCCCTCATCTGTAAAATAACATGGAGTTAGTGATCGTTCTTTCCTCGTAGGGTTTTTTGTTTTATAAATTTATTTTTGGCTGCATTGGGTCTTCATTGCTGCTCGCCAGCTTTCTCCAGTTGCGTCGAGCGGGGGGCTACTCTTCGTTGCGGTGCGGTGGCTTCTCTTATTGCGGAGCACAGGCTCTAGGCGCGCAGGCTTCAGTAGTTGTGGCACGTGGGTTCTAGAGCGTAGGCTCAGTAGTCGTGACGCACAGGCTTAGTTGCTCTGCGGCATGTGGGTTCTTCCTGGACTAGGGCTCGAACCCGTGTCCCTTGCACTGGCAGGCGGATTCTTAACCACTGTGCCAGTAGGGAAACCCCCTCTTAGGGTTTTGATGATTCGATTATTTAATACCCAGGGAACTCCAGGAACAGTGCTTGACTGTAAATTGCTTTAAAAGTGATTACTTTTTTAAAACATGCTTTTGAATCTGCAATTATGCAATACAGGTATGCTAAGCAGGTTCGTTAATAGGACTTCCTGCTATAAAGAGACCCACAAATAAAAATAGAATTTTTCTTTCTTGGTCATAACTTCTTATTTCTGACTTACTATGTTATATGCATATGCCTTTTATGGTGGGCTGCCACAAATTTATGTTGGAAAGAGTGGAATTTAAATAAATCTTTGCCAATTTGATAGATTTTGATCATTCATTTCACTGGCATGGTGTGGTATTACCAGTAGCAGACTAAAACCTGAGTTCGCTTCTGGCTCTGCCCCTAAACCCTGATGAGACCAATAGCTGGAAAGGCTTTTGGATATTATACTATGAATTACTTATAATATTGACTCTGTTTGCTTAGGAAACCCTGGAGGAGTGCCTAAAGCAGTTAAAGGAGGAAAGAGTAATAAGACTGAAGGCTGATAGACGAGTCAGTGAGGTAAACACGTTTCATCTGCTTTTGAGAGTGTTTTGGTTTTATTTTGGTTTGATTTTAAGCCATATACACATATTTTGTAAGCTTTAAAACTGTAATATGTTGCAAATTGGTTGTATCATATGGACTTTTGCATTTACTGGTATTTAGTGATCATATGATCTATATTCCAGAAAGCATGTTTTTAAAGATGTGAAAATCTGGTTTTGTGTATGTGTGTGTGTGTGTGTGTGTGCTTTTATATGACATTAGCTTATTTCCTGTTCATGATTCTTTGATTCAAGAAGGCACTTTCTGTACATATATTGTATATACAGTAACATAAAAGACATGATGAGACTCTCCTGGCAATGAATTAGGAAAGAGAATCATTTAAATAAATGTAAGATATTGGAAAAGTTCTAAGAATGCAATGAAAGATAAAAATATATACTATGAGAATTACATTAGGTAATGTGCATGAAAGCAGGGCATAATCTAAAAAGTTCTATCTAAATATAATTTATCACAGGGTGAGTGTAGGGAGGAATTTTTGAAAGTGCATCCATTGGATTGGCAGACACTCACTCAATAAATGTTGAGCACCTGCTCATGTAAGGCGAAAGGGGCATCATGAACATTAACGGCCTTTCTGAGAAATACGAGAGCTGAGCTTACGGCGGTTTTAAGTGCATAGATGATGAGCGGAAGGGGAGGAGTGCACGGGGTGAATATTTTCAAGAAGCCAAAGAAAACAGTGGTGATTGGACATTTAATAAATCGGGTTGGGTAGGATTTAGGACTTTTAAACGTAAGCATGAGATATTTTGCTCACTAAAGTTAATTCTTAACATTCAGCAGAGTTGTAATATGTTTTGTTCAAATCAGATTCTATAATTCACTTTCTAATTTAAGGAAAACTTAAAGCAGGTAATTTTCTAATGTGGAATGAGGCTCCATTATGAATTGAACCAGTTAGAAATGTGATCTTTTGTGAAAGATCATTAATAAAACGGTAACTTTGGTTTATTTATATACCACCTAAGTGTTATATAGGAAACTTTGTTGGGTGCCTGTGGGTTTTGGTTATTATGTGATATGGTCTCTGTGTCTTTACTGGCGGAGGGTTACATTAATTATAAATTAATTACATTTTGAGTGTTTTAGTTTTGTTCCTTGAAACTAGGCAAGACTACTTTTTGTTTGTTTGTTTTTTGTTTTTTGGGTTTTTTTTTGCAGTATGTGAGCCTCTCACTGTTGTGGCCTCTCCCGTTGCGGAGCACAGGCTCCGGACGCACAGGCTCAGCGGCCATGGCTCACGGGCCCAGCCGCTACGCAGCATGTGGGATCTTCCTGGACTGGGGCACGAACCCGTGTCCCCTGCATCGGCAGGCAGACTCGCAACCACTGTGCCACCAGGGAAGCCCAAGGCAAGACTACTTTTGATGACAATGAGAAAAAATCATGTCAGACGTTTTCAGTCTTCTTGTATAGCTGGAACATGAAAATGCCCAGTTAAGAAACACAACTTTCTCTTTGTCTGAAGCCCTTCATGCCCACTCATTGACAAGCATGATCCTGGATGATGAAGGTGTTTTGGGCAGCACTGAGAATTCTTTTCAGAAGTTCCATGCTTTCCTGGTTCTCCTTAAAGATGCTGGGTTAGTTCATTTCTCTTCATGGCATTCTTTGCGACTATAATGGTAGTTTGCTGAGGAACTGGAGCAATTTTCATCACTTATGTGGCTATATTTAGCCAAATTTAGTGTAATTATAGGTAATATAGTTGACGTTTTAAAATGAGGAATTAAATTTTTTAAGAAATGCAAATAGGGAAGCCTGCTTTGGTAGAGTGTGGAGCCCATTATAAAAGAGTAACCTGTAGACAGAGTAATTAGTAGGTATAGTTGTTTTGTAAAGACTAAATTAAAGGCAGTTTTCATTGAAAATATTCGGGAATGCATAAGAATTTTCCTATCTTTCACTTATTTTGCTTGTTTGATAAGTTTGAATTAAAGTTATCTTTGCCTTAGACATAAAAATGATTATTAATCTGCAGGGGAGATATAGGTCAGTGGTTCTCAACCGGGAGCAATTTTGCTGAAAGAGGGAAGTGGAGATTGATAGTTGATGGAGTGGTGTTTTGTCAGCGAATGAATTGGTGTTGGTGTTGGGAAGGAAGGAACAAACACATTCTTGGAAACTGGAGGAAAGGTGGTAAAGAAGTGTGGGAATGGAGGTGTGACAGGCAGTGGACAGGGTGCATGGTACATATTGAAGCTGCTAGTGAGACAGTGGGATGTCTCCTAGAGGATGAATCTGGAAAGGGCTGAGGATTTGGGGGAGAGAGAGGCTTGTAGTCTGGAGTAGGATGTTGGCTTTTAAGATTTTAGAAGTAGGGCTTCCCTGGTGGCGGAGTGGTTGAGAGTCCGCCTGCCGATGCAGGGGACACGGGTTCGTGCCCCGGTCTGGGAGGATCCCGCATGGCGCGGAGCGGCTGGGCCCGAGAGCCATGGCCGCTGAGCCTGCGCGTCCGGAGCCTGTGCTCCGCAACGGGAGAGGCCACAGGAGTGAGAGGCCCGTGTACCGCAGAAAAAAAAAAAAAGAAAGAAAAAAAAAGATTTTAGAAGTATTTCATGATTGTAGGTCTGGGGAAATCTAAACTGCTGTTCTGTGATTATAATAACCTTTGTCTTTTCTCCTTTCCTCCTCTCGTCTAGGCTTGGGCAGTTGGCCACAATGGCTGGTATAGATCAGTCAGATTTTCATTTACTAGGTCGTCCCCAGATGAATTCTACTGTTAGTAGTCCACCTAAAGAAGAAAAGAAGGCACTTGAAGAAGGAAAATCAGAATCAAAACAGGGTGCCCCATAACAAATGCAAAATATCTAAGTAAATGGACAGAACAGCACTTAATGATTCTAAGAGTGATTAGCAAAAAGGAAATGACCGAGTCAGGGAGAAAACAATAATGATCAGTCTCTAATAGTTCACATGCTCGGGAGCTAGAAGACTCTGGAATCCTTTCCAAATCTGAGATTAGTAAATGTGTGCCCATTTCATGATATTGTACTTTTGTAAATAAGGAGACTGGAAGTTCTTTAGAAAATTTATGAGTTAAAGCAAACTATCCTTAATGAAGAAAGAAGACATTAGAGAAAATATTGCAGATTTTAAATTGTATAAACGTCTATTCTGTTTATATTTTATCTAGGTTTCTATTTGTATGCAGTCGGCTTACAATGAAGGAACACTGATGAAGGTACACATACTGATATAATTTTTAAAATAAGTAATCCAGAGGTAGCTAATAGGTAACATATTAGAGTGAATCACCTGGTTATGGGAATGGGGGGGGAGCCCGTCAGCTTTTCCTCTGGCCTCACTTGGAGCCCCCATCAGCCAGTCTCAGGGCGGTCTTGGGACCTGACAGCCTGAGAACACAGCCTGGTCACAAACTGTTACGGTTTGCGTGTGCCTGGAGGGTAGAAGAGGAATGAGGGATCTTACGGAACAGGGTGTCATTTTTAGTGACGGAAAGGAAATGGGTAATAACCACCCCCGCCACCAAAGTCCGAAGACGTAGCGGACATAGCCTTGGATATAGCTATAGGTTAAGCTGAGAATCACTTGGCAAGATATAATTACAAAAAAAACTGGCTCTGAAATCTTCTGATTCATCAATTGACTGTGTTAATGATAAGATTACAGAGTAACATTGAAGTTTTGAGCTCTACTTTTTAATGGTTGGCTTTGTTCATCACTGAATTTTTGTCTTGTCTTTTGTCTTCCCCTCCACTTTCAGAAAATTACAGGTGATGCTAGGATTCCTTTGCCTCTCGACTCCTTCCGTGTCCCAGCGTCTGCTCAGGAGGCCTTAGAAACTTCCAAAGACAACCTGGGGGTCCCAGTCACAGAGCAGCGGCAGGAGTCTTTTGAAGATTTCATTGCTAGAACATGTTCTCCTTCAGCAGACGTCATTCCTGGAACTGGAAGTCAAAGAAAAGAAAAGGAATTATCTAGAAATAGCAGGTCTTCTTCAGAGAAAATGAGCAAAGCAGGTGAATATACCAAAAAATACTCTGCTAAGAAACAACCTGGGAAGGACCTGCATTCCTGCTCTGACTCACCTGTAAAGCAGAAAAGAAAGGGAATTGGGCAAAATAATTCTTTGGTTAATAAACCAATTAAAAGTGAGTCTTCGAAAAAACACATTTCTGTTAAGAAAGAGAGTAGAATAGTGACTGTTTCATCAGAGACAACTAAAAGTAAACTCAGTCTACTAGAACAGTCTGAAAGTGATACTCTTGGATCTGATTGTGAATTTCAAGAAAGCCTCCATACTCTATCACGCCTAACATAGGTCTAAATCTTTTAAAATTATGTTTTTGCCTTCAACTTTTAATAAATTACTTATGTTTTTATTATAGCATATGGTGTTTTCAGTTACTTGACTGGAAGCCATTAGAGAAAGATTTTTTATCTATACTTTTTTATTATAATGAAAGTTGTGGTGTACTTTTCCTTGTAACACTTTGCACCATTCATTCAGCTAGTGTTTACTGAGGGCTTCATATGTACAGTACTTTTCTGGGTGCTGTTGCTTTCAGCAGTGAACAAAATAAAGCCTTTACTCTCCTGGAACTAGCACTCTGTGGTGGGAGAAAACATAAACAACAAAGCAGGCTAAGGGTTAAAAAGAGATCGGAACAATAAATGGAATAGTTTTACCATTTGGTTAAACATCAAACTATTATAAATCACACAGCCAGAAGCCATTGACATATTTTAATTCATAATAACCAGAGAGCCTCAAACACTTACCAAGGCACTTAACCGTGTTTATGGATTACAGCAACGCTCTGAGGTAGGGAACTGTTACCATCCCCATTTTATAGATGAACAGTCTGAGGAGACATTATGTGAGTTGCCCAGAATTACACAGCTATAAGTAAGTGGGAAGTTGCAATGTGACCCGAACCCATGCTCTTTTTTTTTTTTTTTAATGTATGGACTTTATTATCTTTCATTTGTTTCTGATTTATGTGAATTTTTTCTTTAAAGATTTTTTCTGATGTCAACCATTTTTAAAGTGTTTATTGCATTTGTTACAGTATTGCTTCTGTTTTATATTATGGTTTTTTGGCCTCAAGGCATGTGGGATCTTAGCTCCCCAACCAGGGGTTGAACCCTCACCCCCTCCATTGGAAGGCGAAGTCTTAACCACTGGACCACCAGGGAAGTTCCCCTTATGTGACTATTTTTCTGGCAATTTTTTAAATTTTATTTTTTATTGACATACACTTGAATTACAATGTTGTGTTAATTACTGCTGTACAGGAAAGTGACTCAGTTACACATTTATGTACATTCTTTTTCATATTCTTTTCCATTACGGTTTATCACAGGATATAGAATATAGTTCCCTGTGCTCTACAGTAGGACCTTTTTGGGGTTTTTTTAAATACATGCACTTTTTAAAAATAAATGTATGTATGTATGTATGTATGTATTTTTGGCTGTGTTTGGCCTTTGTTGCCGCACGCGGGCTTCCTCTAGTTGAGGTGCACATGCTTCTCATTGTGGTGGCTTCCCTTGTTGCAGAGCACGGGCTCTAGGTGCCTGGACTTCAGTAGTTGTGACATCCGGCTTAATTGCTCTCTGGCATGTGGGATCTTCCCGGACCAGGGCTTGAACCCATGTCCCCTGCATTGGCAGGCATATTCTTAACCACTGCGCCACCAGGGAAGTCCCATGTAGGACCTTTTTGTTTATCCATCCTGTATATACACCAGTTTGCATCTGCTAATCCCAAACTCCCAATCCAACCCTCTCCCACCCCCTCCTCCTTGGCAACCGCCAGTCTATTCTCTATGTCCTTGGTTATGTTTCTGTTCACACATAGGCTGTAACCAGGCTCTTAATTACTTTGTTATCCTGTTTCCTTGTTAAGAAGGGTTTAAGGCAGGCACTGAGAGAGAAGCCAGTGAGCACTAGAAGTGCAAAAACAGTGGGGCTGTCAGAAAGCACACCTGTCTCCTTCCCCCATCGTGAGCAGAATTTTTAAATGGCAGAGTATGTAAGAGTATGTGATGACACATCTCTGGATTAAATTATGTCTCCCTGGTAAAACATGTACAGATAAGTCTTTAGTTCAATCAGAGTGAAAGGTGAGATCAGAGGAAAGCCGGAGTGTCAGATTTCTTGTAGAAGGTCCTGCCTGATTGTTACTAAGAGGGCTACTATAGTACTAGTTAGTTCATTAGTCATGGGTTGAGTGTTAGAGGAGTGAAACAATGAGCAAGATGTAGTGTTGGCCCTTTAGCAGTGGAGTGAGAGGGGAAGACGCACAGCAGATGTCTCATCCTGCACGTGACCTGCTGTGACGGGCATATTCAGGGCGTTTAGTCAGTGTTTGTGGAAGAAGAGGGGGAGCCGTGAGGCAAAGAAAAGTCATCGGAAGAGGCAGTCCCTAAGCTAAGTCTTAAAGGGCTCGTGAGAAACTGGTGAGTCAGCCGGTGAAAGGCAAGGATACTCAAGGCAGAGAGGACAGCGGAAGTCCAGAGCCGTGAGTGTGCGAGGGGTGTGTTACAGAGCCACAGGCACAGGCTCTGGAGGATCAGTGCAGTGTCCCCAGGCGGCGGCAAGTGCCCCTAAAGGAGGCAGCGAGGAGGAGGAGAGCAGGTCTTAACCATCCATGTGCGTGGAGCTGGTTTCCTCAGAAAATAGCTAAGAATGGAAAGGACAAGTTCAGGTGGCATTTTAGACCACTGACGTCAGTATGGATGAGGAATCTGAAGAAGCCTGGAGATAATTATGCCCCACTCTTCTGAGGAGCAGTGCTTTATATTTTCAAGTGGGATTTTCACGCTGCCACCTCCTCTGCTGTCCCTACTGAAAGGTTTATAGGCCGGCAGAAGGGAGAACCTGGCTTAAGTAAAGTTAACCAGGTTTCTTTACTGTACAGATTCTCGGGGCTGCTGTAGGCTAATGTTCATTCTGGATCGTCACAGCCATCCTCAAAGCTATTTGACCCTAGAGTCCTTTTTTAATGGAATGTGTAACAACTGGTTCCACCAAACAGCAATTTCGTAACTTCTAGACCAGGTAATCGCAAGAAGAAAGGGGTCTGAAATAAGGTATAGATGAAGGGAGGAAATAAGTTCTAATTGTATTTAGGAAATTACCAGCAAGACTTGACCTTGGGAAGCAAGGAAGAAGTAGGAGGCGGAGGCTGAACCCCCATCTGTGTGACTAAGGTTGGGTGGTGGTATCACTGAGTTTGGAAATAGGGGATAAAGAACTGAAGTGGGGAAAAGACTTTAGTTCTGCACATGTAGAATTTTAAAGCACCTGTAGAATTCAGAAGACAAACTGGTAGATAACTGGACATGCACGTGAAGACATGGAAAGATAAAAATTTGAATGTCCTCAGCACATATCAGCAGTCACTGAAATCACGAAAATGGATGAGACTTCGGAGGATTGTGAGTCCTGACAACGTTTAAGTGATAAGCAGAGAGAGAACTCTGGGAAGGACATAGGTGATAGAGTTACAAGCAGGAGGAAGGAGATGCCAGCGTCGTCCTTCCGAGAGAGTGAGTGTCCATTGGATTTGGGCAGTTAGGTCCCCAGTGACCTTCGAGCCCTGCAGGGAAGTGGACAAAAAGCCAGAGGGCAATAAACAGGGTGTAGGGCTGCCTGTCGGGGCCAGGCGGGGCTAGTGAGGACAGTGGGAATAGGCTGCTCTCAAGGAGTTTGCATGAAAAGAGAAAATAATTAGCAAAAAAGAATTGTTTAGAATGAGAAGGACTTCTATTTTATATGTTGAAATGAAGGAACCAATAACGGAGATCCTGAAGATGTAGACAATAATTTAGAGAATTGGGGAAACATGGACATATGAATAAGAAAAAAAAAACTTGCACAGTATATAAAAATCACTTGTATCCTTCGAGCTGGATGGATACTGGTAAGTTTGGGAGGAAATAAAGGTAAGAAGAAATAGAAGTTAAATAAGTTTATACCGATAGCCTCAGTTTTCTTTGACACAGATTTTTCAGAGACACATATAGACACATAATTACCGTTTGAAAATTCTTTCATAGTTACATGTTTTATTAATCACGTCTGAGAAAAGTCACTGATTTTCATTTTGTACAGCATTATCTTGTAAGGACAAGATACAGTGACAACTTCCATGCTTTTTGCATATCAGAGCTGACACCGAAAGTATCTGCATAATTGAATTTTCACTTCTTATTTGTAATAAGTTTATCCTTAGGAGGATACTTTCATAGTGTTTGATCACAGATGAGTTTGGGCATTGCTATCACTCAATAATGTTAAGCATCTGTCAGGTTCTCTCCTATACTGTATATTAATTTTTTGTCCGTTAAGCAAATATTTATTGGCGGCCTGTAGGAATAAGATACACCTAGGTCCTCTTTCCTTGGTATGTTCACAAAAGTCTCTGAAACTAAATTTCCAAGTCAGGCCATACTAAGGCCTGGCATAATGAGTTTTCATTGTTAACAGTTTTTTTGTGTTGGTGGGGGTTTTTTGTTTTTATTTTTTTGAAGCAAGGATAAGACACTGTCTTAACTCAGTAGTTGTCCATTCATTAATAAGTCAAAGAAGACATTGATGAAGCATGGTATTTTGAATATCCTTTCCACAGAATAGGTAATGGGCCATCCTGAAACTCTGGAGAGATGCTTATCATTTTCAGATTTTGGAGTGGCTGAGAAAACCCTATTACACCTTGAATTATCACTAGAAACATGAATTCGGCCAAATAAAAACAGTGCCTCTGCCTACTGAGGTTGTCAATTTCCATCTCAACAAAAGTGACCATTTTCTCCTTTAGATTAAAATCAAGAAAATCCCCTCTGTCCAGGATGCAATAATGGGGTAAATGAAAGAGGAAAACTGAAGCTATTCCCTCTTTACACCTGAACAGTGAATTCATTCTGATATCAAATATTTGTTATGATTCTGTTATGACCAGGTGCTTTATTGTTTAGAGATCAAGTTACTGTTCATTCTTGGTAAGTAAGAAAAATCCACGTTTTAGGACTCTGACTAGTAACTTTATATATATTATATATATATATATTAAAAATACATATGTATATTATATGTAATATATATTCCACCTATTCAACAAAATTGTAACTTTCATCATCTCTTACGAATGATGAACTGTATTCACTCTTTGGAAAGGGCTTATAGGGAATTAAAGTCTCCATATACTTTTTATACAAGACCGTGGCAACCAAATTCTCAACTGGGAGCAAACTTAGGTTTTGCTATGAAGGTTTATGCTTGCCTGGCCTTAGAGTGGTAGGCCAGGAACTCAAGTTTTTTTCCTCTAAGTTACTTTCATTGATGCCACCCTGAAAAAATTTGGAGGGAGTATTTTTGAAATAGCTTTATCTCAGTAACCCTTTAAAAATGCTTCAGGGTATGGGGAACATAACTGTCAAAATGTTCAAGCAACTCTTGTTGATTTAAGTGTAATTGATCAGGAGCAATACAGGAAGGAGCTGGGTACAAAAGACAAAAGGCGTGAGGCTATTTCATGTATTGTTTTTGGCTTATTGTACAAAACAGAGAAAGTCTCATACACTCGCACAGCCAAGGTCCCCTACTGTTCTCTCCTTTTAGTAGAAATAAAAGAGAGCTCGTTTCTCAATAGCAGCATTCTATCCTTAAGTGGGTACACAGTGATATTCTGATGGTCTCTGGAGCAGAGAATAATTCCGTGGCAGCTCTGACCTCCAGTCACCGGGTTCTCTGTAACTTAGTCTTTCATGGCCAAGGACTATAATCATTATTTCAATTTATATTTAGCATCTCAAAATTGAAAGGATTCCATGGACAACAAAACAGGAAGTGATTTCATGAAGTGTTTTAGTATGGATAAAACAATAAACTATAAAAATACAAATCATCAGTAAAGCTTTTTCTTTCCGGAGAACTATATTCAGAAATTAATGTAAGTCTCTAAGGTGCGCATGTGTGTTTTTTCACCCATGATCATGTTTGTATGTGTGTGCATTCCACTGCTACAGGAGACATGCAAAATGATATCAGATTTGCTACTATATGCAGTACTGGTTTCTCCCAAGAACTGTGCTCGCAGGGTTCGTTCAGGAAGGCGAGTGCCCTATCACCACATCACAGTCATATCTCATCACCTTCGGCAGGAATAGTTGACACTTTAACCTCACATGCAGGCTTATTAAATTAGTATTACTCATCAGAACTTGCTTACTAATAAAACAAGCTGAATTAGCCACTGCAGAATCATATTTGGAAATTCAATGAAAATTTTACATTTTTAATAAAGGCCCAGAAATATTATTTCAGAGCAGGTGGTACAGAAAACTGTGGTCAAATCTGACATTCATTAATCATTGAAGTGTGGAACGTGACAGGGGAAAATTGATATTGATTTCTTTCCTCTAATATGTGGAAGAGTTCTAACAGGTAAATAAAATGAGATAACAAGACATATCAACTCTCACTCATTTCTATGATCACATCCTCCCCACGTATCACTCCTTCGCCTGTCATGTTTTGAATAATTCAATGCCCATAGTCTTTCCAGTCCAGTGTATTATAAGCTGGGTTTCAATCATATTAGACTGAAAGCTGAACATTTTATGAAGGATTATTTAAAACCAAATGCGTCTTGAGCCCAACAGCCTTTGAAACCAAACAATCCTGGGAGTTCAGTTGGATTCAGAAAATTCAGTAATCCTATTTGATGTATGTTAACCGTATCAATATTAACAACCTTCTGCTGGATTTCAGCACTGATTTGAGAGCTGAGTTACTACTGGTCTTGGATTTTACCTAGTTGTGAAAGCACTGAGAGTTGTTCTTGGGTTGAACTTGACCTGCCTCTGGGAATGCTCTCTGTTCTATCCATCTTGAAAAGCTTTATTCAAGTGCATTTCTCTGCCTTCTCTTCACTTGCACCCCTTGGGAAAACGAAAGATGCTCAAATATAGATGTTAACACTGCAGGTGCTCTGCTTGGCAATGGTGTCTTTCAGCTTCCCAATAAAAAATTATATTGCTGACCACCCATTTGACTGAAAAGTGACTCATTTTACTGACAGATATCTGGATTGAGATGCCAAAAGAAATAGGTCATTTCAAATTTCCTTTTTAAGTCATAGCTTTGTGTTGCAACACTACTTGTTCAAAACTTAGATCATGAAGGTTCCTTCCTATGACCTCCAAATAATTAAAATGTTCTTCAATAGGCTATATAAAAAGCAAGCAGAGGGGCTTCCCTGGTGGCACAGTGGTTGGGAGTCCGCCTGCCGATGCAGGGGACACGGGTTCGTGCCCCGGTCCGGGAGGATCCCACATGCCCCGGAGCAGCTGGGCCCGTGGGCCATGGCTGCTGGGCCTGCGCGTCCGGAGCCTGTGCTCTGCAACGGGAGAGGCCGCAGCAGTGAGAGGCCCGCGTACCGCAACAACAACAACAAAAAAAAAGCAAGCAGAATATTCCTAATTATCAATCTTTCTCTTGAGTCATATAGTTCTTGTAATTTCAAGGAAGAGAAACTCAAATGTAAAGTGTTACAATAGCCAAGCATACCAGTACTATTATCTAACCATTCAGCAATTTTCTCTGCCAAGTCACTCTGAACCTTAGACTACTGAGGATGTCTTCTTAATTAATTTTTAAGGTTCTCCTCTTTTGAGTTAAAAAATGGTCACAATTTTATAAGTAAAATTAAAGAAAAATACCAAATAGAACATCTGAGATGTTTCCATTAGGCATATATATATATACATAAATTTAATAGATATACATATATAAATGCACTGGGATAAATCTCCATCTTCTGTGTCAGTCGGACATAGGTCCATTTTCTTAGGAATAGGGAACTCCTTTCACAATGGAAGTGAGGAAATTGGCTGGACCATCCTTCTTGAAAATAATTATGTGAAGCCGCCATTCCTTCTAGCAATCTACTACTCCAACAGTGTGTAGTTCATCAAATTCAGGTCTTCTGAAGCCAGGCTAGAAATACAAAGTGAGGTGGACTAAGGTAACTGACAAAAAAGAAGGAAAGGAAGAGGAGCAAAACAATTTCCCAATTTCATTCTTTCCCATATTCTCTGTGCTTGACAAGGGAAAAAATATTCGGGACTGAGTGCCTCTCATTCTTAGCCATTGTTAGTTCAAAGTCTGAGAAAAAAAAAAAAAAGGTAAAAACGAAAATATGGAGTCCAGAATTCTGTTAGCTCTCTTGCATGCAATATCACAACTTAAAAGGCCTTCCAAAATGGAGGGATAAACTTTTAAAAATATAGCCCAATCTTTTCAATCTAAACAAGTAAACACTAAAAATATATTTTAGAAATCCAGCAAACACACTAACCACAGTCAAAGCAAAGGAAGGCTTATTTATGGCTTACCAAATGACAGTGGCTGTCTACAAGAGAGAGAAAGAGAATAGTCCAAAATTCTATCTGACCTGGCAGAGCTAGGAGGGTGCCCTGGTTAGGGTCTTTCATATACAGTTATTCAAGCTCAGACTTGATCATCTGTCAGGGATGCTACAGTAGGGAGAGTTTTGCCTTAACTGTGAGACTCAGCAAGATCACTTCCAACTCTAAAACCTACAACTTTAATCACCAACACCAGCCATCATTAAGAGCGACCTCAAATAACTCCAAATCTGTTCATCTACTCACATATTCTTTACACAGTCAACAGACCTCGAGTGATTACTACATGCCAGACATAGTTCTAAGACCCAGAATAAGGGATAAGAAAGGTAACAACCTCTGTCACTGTGGGGCTTGAGTTCTTTGGGAAGAAGTTCATCTAAATACAAAGAGACACCAAAGATAATATTTGGTTTGATTATTATTCTGTGAAAGAAGTAAGGTAATCTGTTAAATTGGGACTGAGTTAGGCTAGTAGGACAGTCAAGGAAAAAATATCTTTAAGAGGTGAGTGCCAAAGAATAGAAAGGAATCAGTTATGGAAAATTTTTCTGGAAATAATATTTCCAAAACATGGGAACAGTAAATACAAAGTCCCTGAGGCAAGATGAAGCTTAACTACAATCAAGGAACAAAAAGAAGCTAAAAGGTTAGGTCAGGATATAACCACACAAATTTACACCAGCTGGTCTCTAACTTCAAGTCTACGTGGGTATATTCTTCAGGTGAGTTACATATATATCATCCAAAAAACAAAACAAAAAAATTGACTCCAAAATTACCCTGGAAATTCTGAGTGAGATTCTTTACAAAGGCACAACCATATTAAAGATCACAGCCATCATTCTCCAAACTCCACTCTGGGCATCACTTGCAGGCATTTAACGGGGGTGTTTCATATCCTCTCTAAAATATTGGGCAGGAAGAACAAACATCCTAGCATGTCTTCACTGTGCACCTAGTGTCTCACAATTGAAAAGTAGCTGGAGCTCACCCTGCTGATGGCTTTGCTGGGTTTTTCTAACCATTTATTAAGAGTCCCACCTCTTTTAAGAACTGGGATATATTTTTTGAGGAAATAAAGTACAGGAAAATTCAACTGACAGAGATCATACTGTAGTTGACTTTTCTGTTCTCTGTTACATAACGTCTGTTCTTAACCTTTTTTTAATGGCTCTGTTAAATAGAACGGACACAGTACACTGCACATACTTAAAAACACAATTTAAATTCTGAAATATGCATATACCCATGGAACTGCCAACACAATCAAGAAAAGGAACATATCCATCACTTGCAAGTGTTTAAGCCTCATTCATAAAGCCCCTTTTTTCCCCTCACATTCCAGCCCTCCGCATCCCCAAGTGAGCACTGATATGCTTTCTTTCATTATAGACGTGTTTGCATTTTTCTAGAAATTTATATAAAGGGATTCACACACTGAGGACTCTTTTATCTGGCTTCTTTCACTCAAAGTAATTATTTTGAGAGTAATTCATATTTTGGTGGGTGTCAATAGTTTATCACTTTGTTTTGCTGAGTAGTGTTTCACTGTATGGGTATACCACAGTATATTTATTCATTCACCTGTTGATGGGCGCTCGAGGTTGTTTCAATTCTGTCTAGTAAAAATAAAGATGCTATGATGATCCATGTACAAGTCTTTGTATGAACATATGCTTTCATTTTTCTTGCATAAATATCCAGGTGCAGAAAGGCTGGGTCATACGGTAGGCGTACGTTCAACTTATAAAGACACGGCCAAACTGTTGGCTGAGGTGACTGTACTATGCTCCGTCCCACTAGCGTAAAAGACTTGCAGTTCCTACGCTGCCTCACCAGTACTTGGTGTGGTTGGACGTTTCTAAGTTTAGCCTTTCAATAGGTGTGTAGTGGTATCTCCTGGGGCTTTCATTTCCATAGAGCTAATAATTGATTACATCGAGCAACTTCATGTGCTTATTTGCATCCGTACACCTCCTTGGCAGGATCTCTTTTTAAATATTCTTACCCATATTGTTAATTAAAAATTTTTTTTTCTAATTACTGAGTTTTGAGAGTTCTATACCTGTTAGAGACACAAGTCTTTTCAGGTATATAATTTGTAAATATTTTCTTCCAACCTGTGGCTTTTCTTTTATTAATAATGGCTTCCAAAGATGAAACCCAATTTATTACTTCTTTTCTTTTATGGATCTTGTTTTTGGTGTCATCTCTAGGCTTAACCCAAGGTCAAAAAGATTTTGTCCAAGTTTTAGAGATTTATGTTTTGATCCCCATTTAGTTAATTCTTTATATGGTGTGAAGTAGGGATCAAAGGTCATACTTGTGCATACGGCTACCTAGGCACTATATCCATGTACTACATGCTTCCAGCACCATTTGTCAAGAAGACTATCCTTTCTCCTCAAAATTGGCTTTGCACCTCTGTTGAAAAATCAATTGTCCTTATATGTGTGGATATGTTTCTGGGATCTACATTCTATTTGATTGACCTATTATATCTGACTCTTGGTTATAATATATTCTTTCACTGATTTCTTTTCACTTGCTCATGTAAATAGTCCCCCAGTAATATAGCCTTACCATTTGACTGGACATACCTAGGTATACCTGAAATGCATTTGATAAATCGATGGAACTTGCACTCAAACTAGGGTTACTTTCCAAAACACTTAAAATGTTGAGGTGTAAAAACGATGTACTCTACAGCCTTCCTGCCTCAACCAAGTGTATGTTAACACATCGCCACACAAGCTATTTTGCATGTGTATGGGGCTGTAGAGTCTGGGGAGTATGAGAGTGGTATGTGCTGTCTATCCCAAAAGATCATCATAGGAGGCAAAGGAAACATTAAGGAAATAGATAAGAATAGTCAACTGCCAAATGTTAACATATTTCTCATGCGTTTTTAATATTTACATTGAGATAAATAAGTAAATTATTATAAAATAAAATACAAAACTTTAGAGAATATTTCAAAATGCTCTTTTTTGCCAGATGCAACAAGATACTAGGAATAGAGGGATTTTCTGGAACAGGCTTATCTTTCCTTTTTTTATCACCATCGAGTGATGGGGTTGTATTTATTCAGTGTATTGTACATGTGGGTGTGAATAAGATGGAAGTTGTCTCAAAAAGAGAAATGAGTAAAGAATATATGTCGTCAACTTGTCTAAAACATTTTTTCATGTTCTGACTCATTTTTCTTTGTATTGGCATTTCAAGGCATTTTGTTTTTTATTGACTATTAAAAAACCTTGATAATTTCACTGAAATCCCATGAAGATAATATAAACAACAGTAATGGAAAATGAAAAGATCATAATAGCAACCAGCACTGTGATATTTCTTGTCAGTGTTCTTTACTATTTAGAATAGTAACAAATCCCATATTAATTTGACTTTTTGAACTTTGGCCTTTACTTTGGTGGAAGAAATTCCTTACACTTTGCTTATTATCTGTTTGCAATTAAAAACAATTAATGACCATACTTTGATATGATCATCTTAGAGTTGTATAGAGGGAGGATAGTTATGCAACTATTTATATATCTATGGGTTCAAGGAAGTTTAAAGGCTTGATATTTGAATCCTGTGGAAAGTAGCCTCCTTTCCCAGAGGGAAATGAACATATACATGTACTTAATGTAGTTTAAACTAAAGCAACACCTGTTCGTAGAGGCACCTTCTATTCAGGTATGTTTAGGTATAGGGAAGGGGAACAAGAGCTATTAAACATAATTCTTGTGTATAAGAAGTTTACAGGGGCTTCCCTGGTGGCACAGTGGTTGAGAGTCCGCCTGCTGATGCAGGGGACATGGGTTTGTGCCCCGGTCTGGGAGGATCCCACATGCCGCGGAGCGGCTGGGCCCACGAGCCATGGCTGCTGAGCCTGCATGTCTGGAGCCTGTGCTGCGCGTCTGGAGCCTGTGCTCTGCAACAGGAGAGGCCACAACAGTGAGAGGCCTGCATACCACAAAAAAAAAAAGAAAAAAAAAGTTTACAGTTTAGGGGGGTTGAGGGCACTCACTGACTCAATGTGGATGAGCCTGATGCAGGTTACTAAAAGGTCACCCTTGAATAAACTCTGCTTTAGGAAAGACCAGCCTACTCTTATTCTGTTAAACTCTTTAATGTGGTGCTCAATATACCTGAATATCAATGTCAAAGGCCACTTTAGAAATGTTTCCAGGGGTGCTAACAGCCAACAAGTTAATATGATTCCTATACACTTGACACAACTCACCAGAGGTCTTGAATTCGGTGAGCATATTGGCCTCCTTTAAGAAAGATCACCCGTTAAACTTCGAATGCTAAGTGCTAAGAGAATGAAGTAAGTAATAAGTGATATTCAGGTTCAGAGGCGGAAGAGAAAAACGTCTCACGTTGAGCAGAACATTTTGTTGGATTCTCCAAAGTGGCAAACAATAAGGAGAACACTAAATAACTAAGACTGAATAAGTTGAGAAATAAGACGAAAGCCTAAGATGGAGGTCAAAATGTCCCCTAGATTTAAGGATACATTTAGGCTGAAAGGGAAACTATTGAAAAAGATGTAGAAAGTGCTAAATATTTCACAAAAAAATTATTAGAACAAAAAATGTATTAGAATAAACTTAGCAAAGTTTGTTTGCAGAATATGAAATCAACATACACACATCACTTGCATTTCTGTACATTAACAATGAACAATCTGGAAAAGAAATTAGGAGAACAATTCCATTTACAATACCATCTAAAAGGATAAAATACTTAGCAATAAGCTTAACCAAAGACATGAAACACTTGTACACTGAAAACTACAGCAGTATTGAAAGAAATTAAGGAAGACATAAATAAATGGAAAGACATCCCATGTTCATGAACTATTGTTAAAATGTCCATGTTACACAAAGCTATCTACAGATTTAATGAAATGCCTATCAAAATCCCCTGTTTTTGCAGAAATAGAAGAAACCACTCCAAAATTGATATGTAACCACAAAGGACCCTCAATAACGAAAGCAAACTTAAAGACCTCACACTTTCTTTTGAAATGAAGTTTTCTTGTTATTGTGGGTTAAAAATCCAAAGTCCTAAGTGTCCATAAATTATCCTCCTAAATTTATATTTTGGTTCATTCTCAGTGACAGGGCTTTCAGTGCCTGAGTGGCATTGAGGGCCCCTTCAATATCTGTAGCTTGGACTCCTGTCCCTGACATGGTGTGGGTATCTCACAGCCTTGGCTGTTTTACCAGTTTATCAAGTCCCAGAGGAACCATGCCCAGAAGGGCCCCACACTTGCTTGGTTTCATGCTCTGATATTGCTGTCTTAATATTCTTAAATGATTTTATCTTTGCACTTGCGTTCTGTAAGTAAAGTTTATGGGACAATAAAATATACGCGTGAGCAGAGGAGACGTGTGCAATGTGTGTGTCTGCCACCAGTCCTGCTGCCCCATTCACATCTAGTTCTCACCCTGCTTATGGTGTGCTTTCCATGACATGTTTATTTGGAACCCATTTGGAGTCTGACTGTGTTCCACCAGAATTCTGTGCTACTGGTCACATCCAAGACTAAGTGAAGGTGTTAACAGATGCGGAGGCCATGCTTTCCATTTGAATCTGAACTTACTTCTAACACAGAAAGAAAGCGTTGTTTTTTAAGAAACAAGAATGTCCGAGGAATCTTATCATATCCTTTCTTACTCGTGTTACTTCCCAATATTAGCCAAACATTCTGCTGAAAAAGATGACATGTATGAAAAAGAGAAGAGAGAACAACCCACAGAACGCATTTAGGGCTCATCCTAATCTAGTATGATGTCATCTTATCTCGATTCTATCTGAAAAAAGAATTGACTTGGGCACATTCACAGGTTCCAGGTGAACATGAATTTGGGGAGGACACTATGCACCCCAGTGCAAATACTTTCAACAAGACTTTTTCTTTGCAGTTTGAACAAGAGGCACTATATTTTCATTTTGCACTGGAGCCCACACATTATGTCACTTGTTACTGTTAGAGCCCATGTTGGAAAATGGGGCTTCATGACATAGCCAAGTGAGTCTGTCAACTGAATTCTAGAATTATCCAGACTTACCCACTTTGTTGCAGCAAGTTGGTTCCAGGCAAACCCAGGTGAGAGGGGCATGTCCACAGTGGAGCAGAGAACTTTTCTCTCTCTGTCACCAGACTCACTCCCAAGACGAAGGAAAGAAGAGCTTAGCAAAGCATGGCCAGTTATTCTTCCCAACTTTGCCCGTCAGGTAGGTCACCTCACCTAGCCAGGGTCAGTGAACATAAGAGCAGGGAGGTTAAAAGTTATACTAATCAAATTCCTTTCACATGCTGGTACCCGTAGGAATGAGAAGGGAAACTGTCACTAATGCTCCCCTGGTTTTTTCAATCTCTTGACCCACTCAACGATGCTTTTAAGCCTATAATTAATGGAATATGGCTCTCCCTTCAGGAAAAAGAATAGACCTTTATCAGGACAGTCCTGCTCACACTTTTATGGGGCTACTCGTTTGAGTGGCCTCCAGGAACTGCTGGTGGATGCCTTAGAGTTTCATCCCAGAAGTCTCTGATATGGGTGAGAAATTGCATTAATTCAAATAAACTCCAAGGCTACTCATATCCAATGATCAGAAACAACTTTTTGTTCTACCAGCCAGCCACAACATAGCTAACCATAGACATTTGATGAGGTCAAATGACAAACTAAGATTAAATACATAAAAGCATCCAGTAATACAATTCAGAAATCATAGAAATGTTGCAAATGTGTAAGTACACCTTTACCAATATCAAATTCTTCACAGAGAAATTAAAAGGGCACACATTACACGCTCTTATGAATTAAGGTTCCAAAGTATTAAATCCCAATTTTGAAATCAAGTTTCCTTGTTACTGTGGGTTAAAAATCCAAAGTCCTAAATGTCCATAAACCATCCTCCCAAACGTACATTTGGTTCATTCTCAGTGACAGGGCTTTCATTGCCTGAATGGGACTGAGGGCTCCTTCAGTATCTGTAGCTTGGACTTCTGTCACTGACACGGGTGTGGGTCTCTCAGGGCCTTGGCTGTTTTATCAGTTTATCAACCCTCTCATGAACCATGCTTTTAAAGAGTCTAAAGAGTTACTAAGATACAATTTGATTTTACAGCACTATCCCCCAAATTTAAAAACAATCTCAAAAGCAAGCCAATCCCCCACTCTTAGAAGAGTGAAACTAGGCACATTTTTGTTCCCGGAATCCAGTAAAGACTTTGACCAAAGAACATAGCAGAAACTCAATGGCATTTGAGAGAAAGATAAAGTCTCTTTGGTTTTAGCCTCACTAGAATGTCCATTAGTCTATGCCATTTAACTGAAATTTCTGACCTGCGAACTTCGAACCAGGAGGAAACTTTTAGCTTGACATTGATTTGTCACTATGAATTTGCCGTGTGCAGTGCACAGCCCTGAGCCTCTGTCACACATGGTCTCTTGAGTTATCCTTCCTCTTTGATGTCCTTGTTGTTTACACTGCAGTACTGAACTGTTTATGGGTTCTGTCGAGTGACATTACACCCCCAGGTCTGAGGCGTAGATTTGACAGTCCTATGCCGCCATGGCCATTTTCACTGCCTCCCGCTATGGAACTACATAGACCAAAGGCGGCTGCCTTTAGGACAACATTTCTTTCTCCAATATAATTGACAAATCCAGTGTCAGCTTGGGTCCACACGTAAAGGGCGTCACTTGAGCCTACGGTAGACCATATGTGTCAATGCCGACAAGTTCTATAAAACATGCTTTCCTTACAATTGAGTCTTTGTCTCAGTCAAGCCTGCTTGGGAAAAACTGTACCTGAAGAGGAAGGCAAGGTGGACGGCTGCCTGAGACTTTCCTGCCCTGTAAACTCTTGCACACTCTCAAGTCAAGTGCCAGGTAAAGGTCTCTGTATACTAAAGACCCTCCAGGTGCCTTATTCATTCCGCTCCAGGTATTGCTCAGTCACCTGCAACTCCCTAATGCCCCTTTTCTTTATATCAGACCTTTACTTAAGTGGCTCGAAAGAAACAGCCACTCTCCCACACCATAAGCTGCAGCCGTCAGCCCAAATCAAAGTATCTTATGGCTGGTGTAGTGGGTTGGATGGTGGCCCCCAAAAGGATATATCCATGTCCTAATCCTTGACCGTTACCTCATTTGAAAAAAAAAGGTTTTGCAAATATCATTAAGGATCTTGAGATGGGATTTCCATCCTATATTAGCTGGATGGGTCCTAAATAGAATGACAATTGTCCTTAATATACAAGAAGGGCAGAGGGATACCTGAGACCCACAAAAGAGAAGATACAGACACAGAAAGGGAGTAATGTGAAGACACAGACCAAAACTGAGTGACGTGGCCTCAAGCCAAGGAAGCTGGCAACCCGCAGAAGCTGAAAGAGGCAAGGCATAGAATCTTCCCTAGAGCATCAGTAGGGGGAGCAGCCTCGCGGACACCTTGACAGCACACTTCTGGCCTCTACAACTGTGAGAGAGTAAATTTCTCTTGCGTTCAGCCTCCACGTTTATTAGTCTCCCAGCAAGCACGGCACATTTATACAGCATGCATTAAACGTTTTCTAAGCTTCAGCAGTTTACTGCACAAACCTAAATATTTTCAAACAGTCAAAGGTCTCAACCTCCCACCATACATTAAAGACCAAGGCAGTAGACTACCTTCCTTGGCAGTAACAAAAGATTTTCCACACGGACATCTTCCTCTCCAAAATGTCTGCTCCTTTCTTTTTATTTCTCAGTGTTCCCAGGTAATGCACCAAGTGTTAGGGACTTCTAATTACCTTTCAGCAAGTACAATGCCTTAATTCCATTTGGTTTGGAATAAATTAGGAAAGAAGATAAAAGAGAAAAGATGGAGGGCCGAATATTCCTGTTACTGTTGATAACCCTGGCTTGAGAATCCAGTTTGAATGAAATGATCACATAACTGAACCGCAGAATTGGGCAGATTTACTAACTAGTAATACACAGAATGAGAGAAACAGAAGACACTCACTCACACTCTCAAGGGAGAGAACAGAATTAGCCAAGGCAAGCATGCTCACTTAATTCTTGTCAAGCTTTCTATATAAGTCACTTGATCACCCTGGGGCAGAGTCAGTAAAGAAGCAGCGCTGAGAGGACCCTACGAGCTCTCTTGACAGGACTGAAACATCAGGAGCAGGAAAGGAACATTCCCTCACTCCCCACCACCGCCACCCCCAGCAGTAAAAAGATGATCATCCACATTGACAATGTAAAAGAAATCAGAAACTACGCTAACTCTGATTCACTCAGTATACCAACAGCTAATCGGGAGCCTTGTGAAAAAACATCTTGATTAGTTGCTAATAAAACTCCTTAGGGGCCTGGGGGAAGATGGCAGAAGAGTAAGACGCGGAGATCACCTTCCTCCCCACAGATACACCAGAAATTCATCTACACGTGGAACCACCCCTACAGAACACCTACTGAACGCTGGCAGAAGACCTCAGACCCCCCCCAAAAGGCAAGAAACTCCCCACGTACCTGGGTAGGGCAAAAAAAAAAGAATAAACAGAGACAATAGGATAGGGACGGGACCTGCACCAGTGGGAGGGAGCCGTGAAGGAGGAAAGGTTTCCACACACTAGGAGCCCCTTCGCGGGCGGAGACTGCGGGTGGCGGAGGGGGAAAGCTTCGGAGCCGCGGAGGAGACCGCAGCCACAGGGGTACGGAGGGCCAAGCAGAGAGATTCCCGCACAGAGGACCGGTGCCGACCGCCACTCACCAGCCCCAGAGGCTTGTCTCCTCACCCGCCGGGGCGGGCGGGGCTGGGAGCTGAGGCTCGGGCTTCCGTCAGAGCGCGCTGGCGGCGTGAACACAGCCTGAAGGGAGTTAGTGCGCCACGGCCGGCCGGGAGGGAGTCCGGGGAAAAGTCTGGAGCTGCCGAAGAGGCAAGAGACTTTTCCTTCCCTCTTTGTTTCCTGGTGCGTGAGGAGAGGGGATTCAGAGCGCTGCTGAAAGGAGGCTCCAGAGACGGGCGCGAGGCGCGCCTGAAAGCGCGGACCGCAGAGATGGGCGTGGGACGCTGGGGCTGCTGCTGCCGCCACCAAGAAGCCCGTGTGCGAGCGCAGGTCACTCTCCACACCTCCCCTCCCGGGAGCCTGTGCTGCCCGCCACTGCCACGGTCCCGGGCTCCACAGACAACATCCCCGGGAGAACGCACGGGCGCGCGTCGTGCTGACGCAATGTCACGCCGGCCTCCGCCGACGCACGCTCGCCCCGCCCCCGTGCCCCTCCCTCCCCCGCGGCCTGAGGGAGCCAGAGCGCCCGAATCAGCGGCTCCTTTAACCCCGTCCTGTCTGAGCGAAGAACAGACGTCCTCCGGCGACCTACACGCAGAGGCGGGGCCGAATCCAAAGCTGAGCCCCGGGAGCTGTGCGAACAAAGAAGAGAAAGGGGAATCTCTCCCAGCAGCCTCAGAAGCAGCGGATTAAAGCTCCGCAATCAACTTGAAGTACCCTGTGTCTGTGGAATACCTGAATACACAACGTATCATCCCAACTTGAGGAGGTGGACTTTGAGAGCAAGATTTATGATTTTCTCCTCTTTTCCTCTTTTTGAACAACACAATAAGTGAAATTAAAAATACTCTAGATTGGATCAATAGCAGAATAACTGAGGCAGAAGAACGGATAAGTGACCTGGAAGATAAAATAGTGGAAATAACTACTGCAGAGCAGAATAGAGAAAAAAGAATGAAAAGAACTGAGGACAGTCTCAGAGACCTCTGGGACAACATTAAACGCACCAACATTCGAATTATAGGGGTTCCAGAAGAAGACGAGAAAAAGAAAGGGACTGAGAAAATATTTGAAGAGATTATAGTTGAAAACTTCCCTAATATGGGAAAGGAAATAGTTAATCAAGTCCAGGAGGCACAGAGCGTCCCATACAGGAAAAATCCAAGGAGAAACACGTCAAGACACATATTAATCAAACTGTCAAAAATTAAATACAAAGAAAACATATTAAAAGCAGCAAGGGAAAAACAACAAATAACACACAAGGGAATCCCCATAAGGTTAACAGCTGATCTCTCAGCAGAAACTCTGCAAGCAAGAGGGGACTGGCAGGACATATTTAAAATGATGAAGGAGAAAAACCTACAACCAAGATTACTCTACCCAGCAAGGATCTCATTCAGATTGGATGGAGAAATTAAAACGTTTACAGACAAGCAAAAGCTGAGAGGGTTCAGCACCACCAAACCAGCTTTACAACAAATGCTAAAGGAACTTCTCTAGGCAAGAAACACAAGAGAAGGAAAAGAACTACAATAACGAACCCAAAACAATTAAGAAAATGGGAATAGGAACACACATATCGATAATTACCTTAAATGTAAATGGACTAAATGCTCCCACCAAAAGACACAGATTGGCTGAATGGATACAAAAACAAGACCCATATATATGCTGTCTACAAGAGACCCACTTCAGACCTAGAGACACATACAGATTTAAAGTAAGGGGATGGAAAAAGATATTCCATGCAAATGGAAATCACAAGAAAGCTGGAGTAGCAGTTCTCATATCAGACAAAATAGACTTTAAAATAAAGACTATTAGAAGAGACAAAGAAGGACACTACATAATGATCAAGGGATCGATCCAAGAAGAAGATTTAACAATTGTAAATATTTATGCACCCAACATAGGAGCACCTCAATACATAAGGCAAATACTAACAGCCATAAAAGGGGAAATCGACAGTAACACAATCATAGTAGGGGACTTTAACACCCCACTTTCACCAATGGACAGATCATCCAAAATGAAAATAAATAAGGAAACACAAGCTTGAAATGATACATTAAACAAGATGGACTTAACTGATATTTATAGGACATTCCATCCAAAAACAAAAGAATACACATTTTTCTCAAGAGCTCATGGAACATTCTCCAGGATAGATCATATCTTGGGTCACAAATCAAGCCTTGGTAAACATAAGAAAATTGAAATTGTATCAAGTATCTTTTCTGACCACAACGCTATGAGACTAGATATCAATTACAGGAAAAGATCTGTAAAAAATACAAACACATGGAGGCTAAACAATACACTACTTAATAACGAAGTGATCACGGAAGAAATCAAAGAGGAAATCAAAAAATACCTAGAAACAAATGACAATGAGAGACACCACAACCCAAAACCTAGGAGAGGCAGCAAAAGCAGTTCTAAGAGGGAAGTTTATAGCAATACAATCCTACCTTAAGAAACAGGAAACATGTCGAATAAACAACCTAAACTTGCACCTAAAGCAATTAGAGAAAGAAGAACAACAACAACAAAAAAAAAAAACCCAAAGTTAGCAGAAGGAAAGAAATCATAAAAATCCGATCAGAAATAAATGAAAAAGAAATGAAGGAAACGATAGCAAAGATCAATAAAACGAAAAGCTGGTTCTTTGAGAAGATAAACAAAATTGATAAACCATTAGCCAGACTCATCAAGAAAAAAAGGGAGAAGACTCAAATCAATAGAATTAGAAATGAAAAAGGAAAAGTAACCACTGACACTGCAGAAATACAAAAGATCAGGAGAGATTACTACAAGCAACTCTATGCCAATAAAATGGACAACCTGTAAGAAATGGACAAATTCTTAGAAATACACAACCCGCCAAGACTGAATCAGGAAGAAATAGAAAATATGAACAGACCAATCACAAGCACTGAAATTGAAACGGTGATTAAAAATCTTCCATCAAACAAAAACCCAGGACCAGATGGCTTCACAGGTGAATTCTATCAAACATTTAGAGAAGAGCTAACACCTATCCTTCTCAAACTCTTCCAAAACATAGCAGAAGGAGGAACACTCCCAAACTCATTCTACAAGGCCACCATCACCCTGATACCAAAACCAGACAAGGATGTCACAAAGAAAGAAAACTACAGGCCAATAACACTGATGAACATAGATGCAAAAATCCTCAACAAAATACCAGCAAACAGAATCCAACAGCACATTAAAAGGATCATACACCATGATCAAGTGGGGTTTATTCCAGGAATGCAAGCATTCTTCAATATATGCAAATCAATCAATGTGATACACCATATTAACAAATGGAAGGAGAAAAACCATATGATCATCTCAATAGATGCAGAGAAAGCTTTTGACAAAATTCAACAACCATTTATGATAAAAAACCTGCAGAAAGTAGGCATCGAGGGAACTTTCCTCAACATAATAAAGGCCATATATGACAAACCCACAGCCAACATTGTCCTCAATGGTGAAAAACTGAAAGCATTTCCAATAAGATCAGGAACAAAACAAGGTTGCCCACTCTCACCAATCTTATTCAACATAGTTTTGAAAGTTTTAGCCACAGTAATCAGAGAAGAAAAGGAAATAAAAGGAATCCAAATTGGAAAAGAAGAAGTAAAGCTGTTACTGTTTGCAGATGACATGATGCTATACATAGAGAATCCTAAAGATGCTACCAGAAAACTACTAGAGCTCATCAGTGAATTTGGTAAAGTAGCAGGATACAAAATTAATGCACAGAAATCTCTGGCATTCCTATACACTAATGATGAAAAATCTGAAAGTGAAATCAAGAAAACACTCCCATTTACCACTACAACACAAAGAATAAAATTTCTAGGAATAAACCTACCTAAGGAGACAAAAGACCTGTATGCAGAAAATTATAAGACACTGATGAAAGAAATTAAAGATGATACAAATAGATGGAGAGATATACCATGTTCTTGGATGGCAAGAATCAACGTTGTGAAAATGACTCTACTACCCAAAGCAATCTACAGATTCAATGCAATCCCTATCAAACTACCACTGGCATTTTTCACAGAACTAGAGCAAAAAATATCACAATTTGTATGGAAACACAAAAGACCCCGAATAGCCAAAGCAATCTTGAGAACGTAAAACGGAGCTGGAGGAATCAGGCTCCCTGACTTCAGACTATACTACAAAGCTACAGTAATCAAGACAGTATGGTACTGGCACAAAAACAGAAATATAGATCAATGGAACAGGATAGAAAGCCCAGAGATAAACCTACGCACATATGGTCACCTCATCTTTGATAAAGGAGGCAGGAATGTACAGTGGAGAAAGGACAGCCTCTTCAGTAAGTGGTGTTGGGAAAACTGGACAGGGACATGTAAAAGTATGAGATTCGATCACTCCCTAACACCATACACAATAATAAGCTCAAAATGGATTAACGATCTAAATGTAAGGCCAGAAACTATCAAACCCTTAGAGGAAAACATAGGCAGAACACTCCATGACATAAATCACAGCAAGATCCTTTTTGACCCACTTCCTAGAGAAATGGAAATCAAAACAAAAATAAACAAATGGGACCTAATGAAACTTCAAAGCTTTTGCACAGCAAAGGGAACCATAAACAAGACCAAAAGACAACCCACAGAATGGGAGAAAATATTCGCAAATGAAGCAACGGACAAAGGATTAATCTCCAAAATTTATAAGCAGCTCATGCAGCTCAATAACAAAAAAACAAACAACCCAATCCAAAAATGGGCAGAAGACCTAAATAGACATTTCTCCAAAGAAGATATACAGACTGCCAACAAACACATGAAAGAATGCTCAACATCATTAATCATTAGAGAAATGCAACTCAAAACTACAATGAGATATCATCTCACACCAGTCAGAATGGCCATCATCAAGAAATCTAGAAACAATAAATGCTGGAGAGGGTGTGGAGAAAAGGGAACACTCTTGCACTGCTGGTGGGAATGTGAATTGGTACAGCCACTGTGGATAACAATATTGGGGTTCCTTAAAAAACTACAAATAGAACTATCATATGACCCAGCAATCCCACTACTGGGTATATACCCTGAGAAAACCATAATTCAAAAAGAGTGATGTACCAGAATGTTCATTGCAGCTCTATTTACAATAGCCCGGAGATGGAAACAACCTAAGTGTCCATCATCAGATGAATGGATAAAGAAGATGTGGCACATATATACAATGGAATATAACTCAGCCATAAAAAGAAATGAAATTGAGTTATTTGTAGTGAGGTGGATGGACCTAGAGTCTGTCATGCAGAGTGAAGTAAGTCAGAAAGAGAAAGACAAATACCGTATGCTAACACATATATATGGAATTTAAGAAAAAAAATGTGATGAAGAACCTAGGGGTAAGACAGGAATAAAGACACAGACCTGGGGCTTCCCTGGTGGCGCAGTGGTTGAGAGTCTGCCTGCCGATGCAGGGGACACGGGTTCATGCCCCGGTCTAGGAAGATCCCACATGCTGCGGAGTGGCTGGGCCCGTGAGCCATGGCGGCTGAGCCTGCGCGTCCGGAGCCTGTGCTCCGCAACACGAGAGGCCACAACAGTGAGAGTCCTGCGTACCTCAAAAAAAAAAAAAAAAAAAAAGACACAGAACTACTAGAGAATGGACTTGAGGATATGGGGAGGGGGAAGGGTAAGCTGTGATACACTGCCAAATATAAGGTCGCTAGCTAGTGGGAAGCAGCCGCATAGCACAGGGAGATCAGCTCGGTGCTTTGTGACCACCTGGAGGGGTGGGATAGGGAGGGTGGGAGGGAGGGAGACGCAAGAGGGAAGAGATATGGGAACATATGTATATGTATAACTGATTCACTTTGTTATAAAACAGAAACTAACACACCATTGTAAAGCAATTATACTCCAATTAATATGTAAAAAAAATGTCATGAAGAACCTAGGGGTAAGACAGGAATAAAGACACAGACCTACTCGAGAATGGACTTGAGGATATGGGGAAGGGGAAGGGGAAGCTGTGACAAAGCGAGAAAGTGGCATGGACATATATACACTAGCAAACGTAAAATAGATAGCTAGTGGGAAGCAGCCACGTGGCACAGAGAGATCAGCTCGGTGCTCTGTGACCACCTAGAGGGGTGGGATAGGGAGGGTGGGAGGGAGGGAGACGCAAGAGGGAAGAGATATGGGAACATATGTATATGTATGACTGATTCGCTTTGTTATAAATCAGAAACTAACACACCATTGTAAAACAATTACATTCCAATAAAGATGTAAAAATAAAAAATATAAATGGTTTAAAACAGCACGTAAATATCTATGTATTGCTAGAAAAGAGATAATTTAATGATGAGCTTTCTTTATTAGTCATATTTTATACTGTTAGAAGAATGAGACTGTCAACTGAATTCTGTTCCCCCAAAATTCATATATTCAAGCTCTAAGAAAGTGATGGTATTTGGAGATGGGGCCTTTGGCAGATAATTAGATTAAATGATGTCATGAGGATTAGGCTCTATTAGTGCCCCTATAAGAAGAAACCAGAGAATTTTTTCTGTCTCTCTCCAACATGTGAGGACACAGTGAAAAGACAGTTGTCTGCAAGCCAGCAAGAGAGCCCTCACCAGGCACTGAATTGGCCAGCACCGTGATCTTAGACTTCCAAGCCTCTAGAACTGTGAGTTGTTAAAGTCACTAAGCCTATAGTATTATGTTATGGCAGCTTGAGCTATAAGAGTACTAAATGGAAGAGACATGGAGGAACCCTAAACGCATATTGCTAAATGAAAGATGCCAAACTGAAATGCATACATGCTGTATGATTTCAGCTATATGACATCCTGGAAAACGGAGGGCACTTAATCTATTCTGTATGATACTGTAATGGTCAATGCTTGTCATACATTCGTCAAAACCCATAGGGTATACAACAGAGTAAACTGTAATGTAAACTATGGATATTAGTTAATAATAATGTATGAACATTGGCTCATCAATTGTAAAAAAATGCCCCACACTAATGCAAGACGTTAATAATAGGGGAAACTGTGGTTTGGGGAATAGATGTGCGGGGGTATATGGGAACTCAATACTCTGCTCAAAAATTCTCTTTAAACTTAAAACTACTGTAAATATAGTCTACCAATTTATTTCAACAAAATAAATCTAAGTTGCCTCATCATATTGTGAGGTTATTAACCATCTTATAGTTTTTCTATATTCTATTTCTATTTCTAAAGACCTACTTCTTTAATGTTCATTTCTATCTTCTTTTATCCTTGTAAAAAATATATCAAATGTTTTGTATTATTTCACCTCCCAGCCTATTATCTTTTTAGTTATATGTCTTTCACAAACATTCATTAGAAACTACATTAGATATCCTTGACTTGTTACACTCTATGCCCATTACTATTTTCACCACCTCCCTCGTAATGCTTGAACCTTGGCTATGACCCATTGTCACCTCTGGACAAACAGTTTCTGCTCTATTTTCTGTCTTCTGTCCTTCTGGGCCACTTCTATCTACCATCATTACCCGAAGAACTGACTTTACAGATTCTATATGCCAGTGTGTAAGACTTGCAGTGTTTTAAGAAGTATCCCAACTTCATGATGATGATTTGGGGTCATTACTAACGCACTCGGGATCATACATATTCTTTTAAGGTAGTTTTACAGGACAACGCACATTGGTATTTTTCTCCTATTAACAGAGTAGGAAATTGTGGGTTGATTTGCAGTTATTTCGATTAAGAAAGCAAGATATGAACACTGCTTCTTTGCTGGGGTACTTGGCACTGCTCTTTCTCGTGCTGGGACATATTTTGCACCTTTACAGCCTTGCACCTAGGCCTACTGATCAGACTAATGTTTGGCTTTATTGGATACGTTGACCAGTCTGATTGATATTCAGGTACATACAGGGTACTTGGTCATGTTTGCTCACCTCTGAACCTCAGCTTCATCACCTGCAAAGTTCAACTAATAGCATATCCGCTTTGTGGGGTTTTTATGGATTTGGCAAGCATCATAGTGCCTGGTACATGCTAGAGACTCAGGTGATGCAGTAATTACTCAAATGTGCATTTTCAGTGGATCCTTCCCACCTGGACAGGGTGACTTAACAGCCTTGGGAGAGTAAGAGCAGGACAAACAGCAAGGGCAGCATGGGCCAAGGGAAGGAGGTGAGAACTGACATGCAGGGAGCCCTCTAGCTGGTATCACCAGAGGGCCCATAGTGAGCCAGGATGTGGGGAGAGACTGGCCGCTCAGTAAGACCAGGCCAAGAAAGGCCGTGTGAGGGGGCTTAGCTTTTACCTTGTGGTAGAGGCCATCCAAAGGAGAAAGTGGAAGATGGGTAGGTATAGACTTCTCCCTTAGGAATTGTCCTCAGGGTCTGTTTATCTCCTGGCAGGGTGCGTTCAACGAGTTGGCCTCTCCAGAACATTCTAGAGAGGACTGGCCATGTCTGACCTTCTGGAGATACAGCCCTGACCTCCTGGCCACCTCACTGAGGAGAGGGCTCATGGGGGAATCAGCTTCACTCTGCATCTGTCCACCAGTCCTGCACCCTGGACTCCAGGACCACTCACTTGCAAGAGGCACATCCAGCTGCCAGAGGAAGTGACATTTCCTGACTCATCTGGCTGAGAATGAGCAGAGTATCGCTGGCCATTCCAGGGGAGCAGATGCCACAGAAGATCAGGATGCGTACAAGCCATAGAAGATCAGAAGGAGCAAAGGTCAGTCCACGTGGGAGTTCACATGGGCGCCTCGCAGTCCCCAACAGGCCCTCGAGTTTCCCTTCCAGCCCAACACACAGTCCACCTGCCCACAGTCACCCGTGCCACCATCACAGAGCCCCACAGAGCTCCAAACATCCTCAAACACACAAACTCCCTACTTATGAGCAAATGCCTGACTGTGTGCCCAGAACCCTCCTGCTCCAATATACATGCACTACAAACCCCAATAAAATCACAGCCACAGTCTTGAATACAAAAACACACCCCCAACGGCCCCTGATAATCAAACACCTAAATCCTCATACCCCACAAAAATCCACCCAACCCCATATAACCCCTCAATGCAAACACACAAACCCTTCAACAATAGCCAAATATATTCAAACCAAACTCACAGACTTCTTAATAGAAGACACAACCCCCCAAAATCCAAATAGAACACATACAGCCCGCACACAGCTGTCAACATCCACGTATGTACAATGCCTCAGAAGCTGAGACAAACACAACATACCATCAGAGAGACCCAATGTTTCCAACCTGCCCCTGAAGACTCCCCAGAGCACATCCTGACCTCACGCCCCCGACACAAACACACACCCATCTCCCTCTTGAGACGCTATAAACCGCCTCTGTCATATCCCCGGATGACACACACACAGCTGGTGGCCCCAGTCTACACTGACAACCCCAATCTCTGCAAGTTCCTCCACATCAAAAATACACTCCCTGGACTCTTACCCTACAGGATGAGCATGTGTATAACCCCTGCACTCCGAATACACACGGATCCAACACACAAAGCGTGAAAATGCATACCCCTACCTCTCCTCAAATGCCTGCACACAGAGCCTCAAAACACCCAGAAGCAGCCCACCACCCAGCCACACCATGCTACACCAACCGTACACTCACAAAGGCACTCATGCCCCTCACCTCTCCCCAGATCACACATACACAGTCTCTACACAGCTTTACTATTACCCCAAACCATCCTATACCCTAAACTTACATCCAAGAGTTCCCCACACAGCCCTAACCGATGATAGAGGTAGCTGTACCAGGGGCATCATGGTACCCTGAACGGGCAAATGCCGCTGAGGTAAGTGCCTCCTATGTTGCTGCATTTCTTGCTGCTGTTGCAAATCATCCCTTGACCCCACCCAGGCTGACTGGGACACCCTAAACAGGAAGTGGCAGCGTATGAGTCAGGAAGAGGAGACTCCATTCCAGGTGCTCCCTGTCACCATCCATTGCACCAAAACATCGGATGACCAGCATGAACAAGAAACAGAGACATGTAACTATACCATGATAGAAAGGCCAATTTTTCTAGAAAACTTTGTCCAAGGGAAGGCGGAGAAGGGTGTTCCCCCTAACTATAAAGCCATGAAACGTCAGATACAGCACAGCAGGCGTGGGACTGCATCCATGTTGTAGCTGGATACGAAAAAGATAAGTTTTCGGAAGCCCCAAAGCTCGCTTGCCAGTAAAGGCACATGGGCCCGGCTGCCCCACTGGCCAGGAACCCAACAGAGGACCTTAAGGGATATAGTGACTTCTGGGACCCTTACTGGTCTCCACCAAGGGGTGGTGCCATCACACAGCTCCATCCTTCATGAGATGACTAACAGACCTCCCTGTATGGGCAGCTCTGGAGATCGGGGGTCCCTAATGACGTAAACTTGAGACCGCCCAAGCACAAGTTAGAAATTTTTGCTCAGGCGCTGCAGACTCTTCCGGAGACTGGAGTGATGGGTAGCCATCACCTCTCCGAATCCTGTACCCTGACCTCTGCCAACGCCTCTGCCTTAGGGACCTGGCAGGTCCCTGGAGCGTGGCCCTCCTCTGGGACACTTGCCCATATACTTCTCTAATTATCCTTGGGACACACATAAACAGCTTTTCTTATGGCTCTCATTGACAACTGGAGCTCGAATTACAGTGCCTCCTGGGAACCCCTCCAATTATAAGCAAGGGCCACACTTTAGATTACAAGGCATAGTAGTCAGGGGAGTAGAAAGCATTCAACTTCCACTGAACGTCACTATTGAAACAATCTTTATTAAAAATCTTTTAGTGGTGGTAGACCCTTTGGCCCTGCCCTTTCCCGTTTCAGCTATGGATGCCTTGATGTACTGCAACGCCATTTGGAACAAACCCAAAGTCCTGGCCTTCCTGGTGGAAGCTGAAACTGGGAGCCCATAAGACTGCCACCTAAGACAGTAAATATCCCCCAATAACATGTATGACAGGGGGCTGTGGGATTGCAGCCCATAATTCAGAATTTATGAAAAGAAGAAGTCATTAAACACACCATTTCTCCTTTTCAATTTCCCCATTTGGCTGCTATTAAAGCCTGCTATTAATGAGTGGTGACTTATAATCAACTACTGAAATATAAATGTTGATCCCCACTATTAAGGCTCCCATTTCCAACATTGTCCAGTTCATTAAGGATATCCAAAGGGCTCCAGGGAATTACTTTGCTGTGACAATCTAGCTATTATGTTCTATTCAGTACCAGTTATTAAGGAGTCCCAGCTGCAGTCTACTTTTACTTCAGAAGGCACCCAGTATGTTTTAACCTGTCTGCCTACTGGCTATCTTAACAGCCCAGCTATTGCCCACAGTCTTTGCTGGCAAGACCTGGTGTCCCCTTGCACCGTCTGGCACTATACTGATGTTCTAATCCACAGCCCCTCAGGAGACTGGTGCACAAGGCCCTAACATGGTTGGTGACCCATCTATAACATACAGGTGGGCTATTTATTGCCCCACATAAAATGCAAGGGCTGTCCACAACTATTAAATTTCTGGGCACTAACTGATCCTCTAAAAGCCAGGAAATTCCTTTTGCAGCTAAACCTCAGCTGTTAGCTATTCAGCCCCCCAACACACTATAGCAAGCCCAACACATCTTACTTAGGTCTCTCCACACTTTGGAGGCAACGAATACCACACTTGTCCATCATTCTTAGACCCATTTATGCAGCCACGTACAAACCCTCCATAGTTTACTGGCGAAGAGCTAAACAATAAGCTTTATAGCAGGCACAAAGCTCAATTAGTCAAGCCCTCCCACTGGTTCCCCCTGGCTGCTCCTTCTGGGCTGAGAATGGACTATGTGTCCCAGAGCCTTTGGACTAACACAGCTCCTCCTAGCTGCCTGTGGGCTTCTGCACCAGACGGCTGCTCTCTACACCACTACACCCCCTCAGAACCGATTTGGGAACTGGTTCGTTGGTTTTGGTCTTGGTTTTGTGTGCACTGATGCCAGAATTTGTTTGCGTCTTTTGCGTTTTGGTGTACAAAATGGGAAATACTCCATCAACCCTGAAGGAGAGCCCTTTGGGGCCTATAGTAGATAAATGGGTGTAACATAGCCCTGAGCCTATGACTAAGAAAGACATGTATACTATTGTAATAGGGTGTGGACCCAAAATATAGGATCAGAAGGGCGGTAGCCCCTAAATGGCTCACTCAATTTTTATAGGATCTCGCAGTTAGAAGTGTTTTGCAAAACAGCAAGCTGCACCGGCAGTTGTTCCACCTGCCCACCCTCCCCCCATGCCGCCATCATATTCACCACCTCCTGTTTCCCCTACCCACGGGGATCAAATAGAAGTTTCTGTGTTAACCCCCAGAGGACAGGAGCCTGATTTAGTATCACCATCTAAGACTCCACAAGCCACCCAATTTGGACTAGGAGCCACATCCACAGCAGGGCAAGTTCCCTTGGGCGGACATCCTATAAGAGGCCAGGGGACTCCCTTGGACTTGAGGCGTCCGATTCTAATTTCCCCACAGGAGCCCCAGGGAACTTTGACAGTGGGGAAGCCCCAGGGAACTTTGACAGTGGGGAACGAGTTGATTGACTCTCCAATAGATACCACTCCCCAAACCCTCCCTGTTTATCTTAAGAGGCTTGTAAATATTAAACAAAGGGGAAACAAAGTCATCCTAGGAAAAACTTACCTGTATCTTTGAGATGCAAATGTCCTTTCTGGTCTTCTCAGGAACTCTCATCTCTGCCATCTTTTTAAAATGCACCTTTTTGAAAGAGGGTAAAGTAATTTAGAAACTGACTTATCAAGGATAAATAAAAAACCTAAGTGTCTCTGTAAAAATTCAGCCATCTAGACAAGTGAGTTTGATTTGTTCCATCTGCCAGAAACCTAATTTGAATCCAACCACTTTTTGTAAACTGATGGGCTTCACATGGCTGTACCTGACTCAGTGCTGAAATTCTGAAATGACAACCATGATTTCTCTGTATGTTTGTGTCCTTGTATGTGTCTTTGTCTTTGGATAACATTGCTGAGGTTGATTTGTGGATGAGCTCTATTTAACTGGCTTAAAGAAAAGTAAGCACTTACACACCAAACTATTCTAAATACAAGAGAAACTGAGCTAAATGAGCTTCAGGTTCATGTGAACTGGGAAATATTCAGTATTAATTAAGACCTGGTATTAACGTTCGTTTGTTGATCTAATTAATATAGACATGCTGTTAGAGTCATCAACATTAAGTATAATACTTTTATTGTGCCTAGGTTTAATATAAGCTAAATAAAATCTTGTCATATCTGTTGCAAATTTGTCAGCAAGGAAATAACTTGATGTGAAGAAACTTTTAAGGAAAGAAAATGCAAATGAGATAAGAGCTTTAGGTGAACTTTTTAAAATAATTATCTTTTAGGAAGGTCTATCTAAAATTAATCTCTCCAGATATTTGACCACTTGAAAGTCAGAATTGTGCTAAAGTAAGTGACAGAAGGTTTATGGAAAGTGGACCCTGAAAAAAAGAGTTCTGTACGTGGTCAGGACTAAGTTTAAAATCAGTTTAATTGAGTAAATAAATTTTAAAAGTAAGCTGGTGCACAACTTGAATTTCGCTTTTCTCTCTGTTAAGAAGACAAGGTTTCTTAAGATTTTGGACTGCCTTTGATACCAGATTTTAAGTTTTTCTACCTTTTAAGAGATCTGTTCTGTACTTGCCTTTGAAATCTTTTATTGTTACTTTGGCTAAGTGAATAACTATTGTTTCACAGTGACACGTGATCTTATCTGGCTGTTTTAAACCCTTTTCTTATTTTTTTGACAAAACTTCCCAAATCAAATTATAATGAAGTTCCTTTGACCTCTAGCTAACTTTGGGGTGCTTCAAAGGGCCCCTGAAACACCCCAAAGAGAGATATTAACTAATTAGGTTGAATTACATGGGAAGTGCTGTCAAATAAGCAATAAATCTTCTTAGGTTATATTGTATGCCAAATGACACAGGTATTCTACAGATTATATGGAGTTCCTAAAATTTGGTATGTCCTGGTAAAATGTTACCAGTCAGAATTCTCTTTATTATCTGAAAGTGTTGCATGTCACCGCAGTAACCACGTTACTTTCTCAATTGCACTGTAATCAGATTTAAACGTGCCTTCTTAAGTCTTTCACCATTGTACACAGTCATGGTTTCACTCTGATGCCTTTGCAAAAATGCTTCCTCTTCAAGAAGATTTATAGAAAGGTCCTTTGGAAAAATACAAGTTTCTGATTTTCAAACCATAAAGGTGAACTGGGTAAGAACTTGAAGAATTCTAATGGGAAACCTGATGGCTTCATAAAGCTGTTAACAAAAACGATTAGTTGCACATGCCTGAGTAAAAGGGTTATAATTATGGTTATAATTTTGGTTATAATTATGGTTATAATTTTTATGGTTTCTATCTGAAAAATGACTGTTTTAAATCTGTTTTCCAGGTGTAAGCAAAACTCTCCCCTTAAACTAATTATGATTTACAGTCATTTGTTAAATTATACCCTTGTAAGCAGAATTGAAACATTTATCTTTTTCTCTCTACCTGGATGATCCTGCCAGTAGCATATGCTTGTCTCAAAGATTAAGCCATGCTTGTCTAAGTACGCACTGCTGGTACACTGAAACAGCGGATGGCTCACTAAATCAGTTATGGTACCACTGGTCGCTCGCTGTTGCAACTGGATTACAAGTAGTTATACTGATCATTGTTCTTTGTTTCCAGATTGTTTGCTCTTTGTGTCTCCCTGCTGTACTGTGTCTTTGTTAACGTTACTAGCTGCATTACTTATATCCTGTCTACTTTATAAGATTGGTGTCTCTTACAGTACCCAGTATGTAACCAGGCCTCCAACAATACTTCAATGGCTAAACGTCTTGAGGAAATAGACCACATTTATAACATGAAATAATTGTAATAGTGTGATTCTAGGTACGGGAGGAAGCAACAAGGGAAAATGTCTCCTGGATCATAATTAGATAGAGGATCCAAAAGATCTTTAATTATCAATACGGCCTAATCCAAAAACTAGCACCTGGAGTGGCATATCAAGAATTCTCCCCTGACCTGGGATGAGCCTCCCAGTGCCGTGGGACAAAATTTGATCCTGAAATGTCTCCCAAATATTGGTCAAAATCCTGACCAAGAGGAGAGGATCTGAGAAATGGAATATTTCCTGACACATCAGTCATTAGTGACCGCAGCCCCCCAACGTGAGCCGGTGAGCCCTGACGAAACTCAGGATATGAGAATACAGGACACAGGCCCCGGACAGCTGAGGTACAGATCAAATGAACGGTTTCAGTGAGCCCAGACTCTTGCATCTTCCCCGTACATAGCAAAGCGCTAAAGTCCTTAACTTGAGATGATGCCTCCCAGGCTTGAAGCCCTCCAAATTCCCATCAAAGAGATAGTAACTCTCAACTTTTAGGCTGAGAATATTTTTTTAAGGCTACAGGTGTAAAGGAGACACTTTCCAGAGAGGAACAAAAAACCAAAAACCCAACGTTTGGAACACTGGCACCAATGGTGGACACTCCCGGAAAGATCCACCTGATGAAGCAATTAGAAGGGCCGTCACCCCCTTTTATCCACAAGACTGTGGAATGGACACTGACAGTAGGGAATTGTAACAGGGAAGAGCCAAATCGGACTACACATTGGATCTGTTCCTTTTATTTAACCTTTGCCTTCCGCTGCTTTTGTTCACTAAAAGGATACTGTCTGTACCTGTACATAATGGCCTGCCTCGGGGAACCCTGTCCCTCTGTCTGAATGTTAAACCAAAGTGCCTTTGTTCAGGGAAACATATGGACTCCGTCCACCTGTGGATGGCTACAATTAAGAAGAAATTAACACATCTCCTCCCCGAGGATGGCCATTCCAGGGGCTATTCGCAAAACTTATGGCCTTCTTACTTTACCTCCTCATCTCCTCCCCATCTCTGTATGATAAAAGAAACTGGCACCCAAACCCCGACAAGATGGTTATTTTGAGACTTTACTCTGCCATCTTCTCGGTCTGCTGGCTTTCTGAATAAAGTCACATTCCTTGCCCCAACACCTCATCTCCGATTTATGGCCTGTCGTGCGGCAAGCAGAGCAAGCTTGGACTTGGTAACATCTTTACTCAGGACACGGTGTCACAAAACGGGACACTGTTTTCTGTTTGTTTGTTTTGTTTTTGTTTTGGGCCGTGCCATGTGGCTCGTGGGATCTTAGTTCCTCGACCAGAGATCGAACCCGCGCTCCCTGCAGTGGAAGCTCGGAGTCCTAACCAATGGACTACCAGGGAATTCCCATGGGACACTGTTACCTTGCAGTCATGGCCCTCACCTTTGTGAGTCAGAGGTAGTAGTGTAGCAGGATTGAGAACGTTGTAAGGTTTAAAGATTAGGTGGTGAAAGCAGGATTTCACAGGAAGTTAATCTAGTGACACTTGCAGAGAAATGTTGTCAATGCAGCGTTAAGAAGACTGTGGACAACGTGTGGAGTTTGCAAATAAACTTCATTTTCTAGAGTCAAATCTGCCAAGGCTTCCACTAAGTTTGCAGTTGTGGCTATAACCTTAAGACAACTGAGACAGGCAAAAGCACCTGAATCAAGTTGTATGCTGTAACAGGCAATAGGCCTGTGTTTACTACCATGCTCACACAGTTCTGCGCGGCCTGACTATGCCTTTCATGCACAAATAAAGTAAAAGGTTTTGAATAACCTAAAGTTAATCTATTAAGTAGAGATCTCTTTTCGAACTTAAAAGGGCTAATACACTTTGCCTCCAGTGGAGACCTCACCTTAAAGTATCCGGATCGGGCTTCCCTGGTGGCGCAGTGGTTGACAGTTCACCTGCCGATGCAGGGGACACGGGTTCGTGCCCCGGTCCGGGAGGATCCCACATGCCGTGGAGCAGCTGGGCCCGTGAGCCATGGCCGCTGAGCCTGCGCGTCCGGAGCCTGTGCTCCGCAACGGGAGAGGCCACAACAGTGAGAGGCCCGAGTACCGCAAAAAAAAAAAAAAAAAAAAAAAAAAAAGTTTCCAGATCAACCTGAACCTGATCATTTGGGTAACCCTAAGGCAGGCAGCTCTTGCAGTGCTTGTTTTAGCCTTATAAAAACCCGCTTATGTTTATCTTCCCAAGCAAAGGATTCAGGAACTAAATCTTTAATAAGTTCATAGAGTGGAAGAGGTAACAGAAAAATTTGGAACCTAGAACTTGCAATAACCAGCTAAACCTAGAAATCCACAATGCTAGCACTTAGTTGTGAGTCTAGGAAGTTCCTGTATCAGCCTAATTCTCTCTGGAGATAGCTGAATTCCTTCAGTGCTTAGATTACATCCTAGGTAATGAACAGCGTCTACGGATAATTGTAATTTTTCCTTTGTGTTCTTTCTCAGCTAACTGTTGCAGCAAATAAATGGAATCTCTTATGAATGCCTTATGGAATCTTTACAGTAGCTGAGTACAGCAGGAGGTTATCTCCATATGGTAAAAAGGCTGATTTCTCAGGGAACTAGAGGGTACTTAAATCTTGGTGAAGTACTTGGGAGGAAAAAAGAAGGAGTCCCAGTGAACCCTTGAGGCATAAAAGTGCAGGTATATTGTTGATTGTTCCAAGTAAAGGCATGTAGATATTGGCTGTTGGGTCTCCGGGATGCTGAAGAAAGGCGAACAAAGGTCTCCAACTGTAAACCATTTCAAGTCAGTTGAAGCTTGTGACACAAGGGTGGCTAGGTTTGGAACAACAGGAAAACAGGGAAAAACTATTTTTATTAACAGCTCCCAAGTCCTGGACAAATCGCCATCCTGCCAGGTTTCCAACCAGGCAAGATTGGCATGCTGCAGGGACGAGTACAGGAATGATTACCTCCTGGACAATTAAGTCTTCTACAATAGCTATGAGACCTTGTATGACCGCAGGCTTTAATAGCTGTTGAGGAAACCTAGGGAGAGGTTTAGCTACATCTATCTGAATCTTTATAGGTTTGCATTTTTTTATTCTTCTCATGTTAACACTGTCAGAAGTAGCCCCCAAATTTGCAGGCATCTCCATCCAATTAGGGAACTTTTGTTGAACTTCCGCTTTTATGTCCAGGACAGATTGTAAGGAACATAACTGATCAGGTTCAGGTTGATCAGGAATTTTTAAGGCGAGATCTCCACTGGAGGCAAAATGTACTGGCCCTTTTAAGTTAGCAAAGAGATCTCTACTGAATAGATTAACTGGGGCTATACTGCATAGCAGAAAGGAATCTTGGTTGAGATAAAAATTCTCTCTGAACTGTATTAGGCACTCCCACTATGGAAACATCCTCTTTACTCAGAGGGACCTGTTGTTCTTTGAGGGTGGGATTTAGAGTAGAAAGCACAGCTCTGGTTAGGGCTAGGGGTAGGGTGTTAAAGGGTTAGGTAATTATGTTTACAGTTAGGGTTAGAGTTTAATGTAGATTTCAAAGTAAAATATGAGAGTGGGGTTTCAAGTAGAAAGCATAGCTCCAGTATCAACTAAAATTTGGCAGTTTTTCATTATATTTTCCTCTGGGCTGTTTAAGGTCATTGCTGGTAATAGTTTACCAGAGAACATCTGGAGTTCTGCCAACTAGGGGAGAGGGTCATGGGGGGCCCTCCCTTTGAGACCGGTATGAGAGCATTTGTGAAGAGTTTGCATAGGACCTTTGAGGACACCTCTTTTTCCAGTGTCCTCACTGATTACAAATGAAACATCAACTTTGGGTCATCAAATTGATCATGGACCCCTAGGAGGTTGTAATGGGGGAGACCCAGGTGTCATTTTGTGTCCCTTGCCTTAGAGCTGTTGTAACTGTAAGGCTATGAGCTTGGTGGATTTCTGTTTGTGATCTTGCTCCAAGGTCCTTTCAAAATGCTCAGCTATAGTCAGTCAGGCCTATAGCCTCCCACCCTCTTTTCTGCCCTTTGATCAATCCACTAATCTCAGAAGATAATCCACTTACAAAGAGGGCAGTTAAAGCAGGCTGAGTGGCCTTTTTATTCCTTGGAACACCAACTGCTGTAAAAAGAGAGCTTCCAAACTGGCTCTAAAGTCTTCCACAGATTCACCCCTCTTTTGTTTGTATGAGTGAATAATACATCAATCATTATTAGGCCAATTAATAATAGACCAAGTGTGAGCAGGGAAGATTTTAGGAATAGCTTATAAAAGGTTAGTTGTTATTCTGCAAGCCTTTTTAGGTTGAGGATCTTGAACATCATCCTAGGGATTATGTCATTTTGCTTCCCACATCCATTCTGGGGCTCCCCCCAGTCCTACCAACATGTGTACAAGTGGATAAAGATCTAGCAGTTTGGGGACATACGCCCTGACAGTGACTCTAAGTTCTTTAAAAAATGTTGGGGGTTCCTCCAAGGTTTAGAGAATTCTTTGACTACAGCTCTCAGTTCAGTCTTTGACCAAGGGGTAAAGGACACCTGAGGGGGCTCACCTGCAGCCTCAGGTAGTTTTACTTTAAATGGCAATTGTTCAATATTCTCTTTGGAACAGACAAGTATTTCAGACAGAAAATGAGTAAAACAAGAGTACTCAGGTGAGGAAGGCCAGGGGGGGCAGCAGGAGTTAAATCCGCAGTCACATCCGTCCTGTGGTCTTTTGTTCCAGGTACCTTTTGTCTCTTTAATTTTTCATTAGCTTTTTGTTCTAAGTCTCTAAACGAAGCTATTTTGGAATCTTGAAACCTTCTGTAAACTTTTACATACCAAGTAAAGCAGGCATCTCATTCTCCCTGTGCAATCCGTGAACCCTTGCTCTCTAGTGTTTTCCTTAAATGTACAATCTTGTCTAACTGGAACATGCCCCACAATGACCACTGTAATTCTAGATCAATATTAGTATAATTTTGCCATCCTTCTAAATACCTACAACCTCCAGGACCATAGTTCTTACATATAAAATAAGCAGGTGTGCCAGAAGCTGGCATTCTCGACTCTTTGGCGATAAAGGATCTCATTTCCTTAGCTAGCCTTTGTCAACCCAAAAGAACACACAAAAAACCTGCGCCTTAATATATCAGCAGTAACAAAGAGATGTTACTATGTCCTGGACAAAAGAAGGCCTGGTATGCACCACCACCGATTCCCAGGGATCCTTGGACTGAGGAAAAAGATCCAAACGGCAAATCCCAAGGAATGGGGACTGCAAACTGATTCCAAACAAAATGGAGAACTATAGCCGCCACCAACAGCTCCAAGCATGGAAACTGGGGGCTGATTCCAAACAGATGGGCAAGTGCAGACTACACTGTCAGCAGTGCCCAGTGTGGAATCCAGGGAACAAAATTAGGGGTTATGGTTTACCACTCAAAAATATACTGGCAATAACCAAGAGATGTTACTGTGTCCTGGGAATTTCCATCTGAAAGGCTAGGGGTTTGGCCTCAAGGAGAATCCTCTACCAGCCAAACTGACCTGCCCTGTAAAGGAAAGCCAATTAGATTGGGAGCACAAACGCAAAGAGAATGGAGCTCAAACCAAGAGGAGCTTACCAACAACCTTCAGGAATGGCAAGAAAGACAGTGAACTCAAAGGAGCTGTGGGCACCACACCTGTTTCTCCTTGTCCCAAATGTTATCAGAAATTTCCTTCAGATCCCATCACTACCACCAATATATTTACCTTTTTCTTTTTAAAAAGATAAGCATTTAATCATAAAATCATCTTGTTAGCAGTAGCAATCATAAGAGTGGATTTTAGAAAAGTGCACATACATATTTTTATACAGAACATTTCTGGAGGGATACATATTAAACTGTTAGTGGCCACCTCTGCATGCCCCCAATGTATTAAAAAACAAAATTTAACTGAGTAAATTGGAAGATTTACTTTGAATTTTGAATAAATTGGCCTTATTAAACGATTCACGAATCAGGCAGCATCTCATCTGATAGAAAGGGAGATACTCCAATGGGTTACACAACATGGAAGGCTTTCTTTTTTTTTGGCCATGCCACATGGCATGTGGAAATCTTAGTTCCCCAACCAGGGATCGAACCCATGCCCCGTGCATTGGAAGCGCGGAGTCTTGGCTGCTGGACCACCAGGGAAGTCCCAGAAGACTTGTATAGTAAGGAGGGTGGGACAAGGAAAGAAAGTCATCATCAAGGGAAAAAATGAAAGTTCACTGGAGGAAAGTAAAACTTCAGGTGACAACGGCGTCTCATTGGCTAAACTGCGGAATTTTCTATTAGCTATTTCTATTTTCTATTTCTTGTTGCTGGCCAGGAAGGAAGTCTTCCCTCCTCCAGCTGGGGTAGTAAAGTGGTTGCACTTCCTCTTTGGCGTCAGTAAATGACCTCTTCCTGTTGGGGTAATTGATGATGAGTGGCACGGCATGAGAGCTCCCTCTACGGGCCTTCCAGACTCCAATTCTAGTGGAGGTTTCCTTTTGTTAACATTCACAACATGTTTTATTGGCAGGAGGAGTCACAATGAGGGAGAAAAGGCCACAAGACTCACCATAAAGAAGGCTCAGAAATGCTTGGGTGGGTCCAAGGGAGGCACAAGGTGGCTGTGGGGTCAGCTGGTGGCTACAACGATCACATGGTTCCCTCTGAGGGGTTTGCAGCTTGATGTGGAATAGTGAATAAAAGGGTCAGTTCATCCTAGCAGAGAAACATGAAACTGAGATAAGCTTCCCACTGCTAGAAGCATCTTGAGCCTTCGGAAAAGAACAGAGAACATGTCTAAAGGGTTTGGGAACATCAGAGCCGTATCTCCTCAGAGTGGGACTCCCCAGGCTCTCCAGGTCTCAGTCCCCAACTCTCCCTCAGGGACAAAGGCTCCCTACCTCTGTCCTTGTCAGCTCAGTGATCCCTAGAGGTCCTGCCTATCCGTGAGGACTTAGGTTTCCAGGAGACAGGTTGGTTGAGACCTAGTGATACAGTGGACCAGCCTGATACGCAACAGTCCCCACCACCCTGGGGCAGTTGGGCTCAGGGACACATGGCTCTGGACCCCATGTGGAGGGTGTCCTTGCACGTCAGCTGTTCCACAGGAGAGCCAGGAACGCCTGTAGCTGTCCAGCTGATTCTCAGGGGGTTTTCCTGGGAGAGCCGTTGGTCATCTGACCTCCTATCCAGGAAGCCCCATGACTTTCCGATTGCTGCCTGTCACGCCAACAACACACCTGTGAAGGTTCTGCTCTGCATGGCCATCTGTCCACCAGGCCCCCCCTTCTAGGGACCCAGATGCTAGGACCACACAAATGCTGAAGGAGTGTCCACCTGCCTAAGGTACAGACACCCCTGTATCCATCTGCATGATTTCTACTGGAAATCAACAACATTTATGGGGATTCTCTGGCCCTAAAGAACAGACCAACCTGATAGGAGCAATGCAATGATTCACAACTACCAGGGTCAATGCACATATACAAGGGCCCATAGCCCCAGATGCCCCACTCACAATTCACATGAGTGTCCCATACGTGCCCACCGATGCCCAAATATTCTTGCTTCATACATACACAATCCAAACACGCACATCAGTGGTACGCTGGTAAGTGCTTGATAAAAAGCTCTCCGAGAAAGGCGGGAAAGACTTCACTTATGGTATCTACATGGTATAAATATTCCCAGCATGACCAATTTCAAGCTACCCACCTGACATCACTAAACACACAGCTGGGAAGAGATATGCACCACTGACTCTCCCAAGACAGTATGAACCAGTTCCAGCGCATCCCATAACTTTTCCTGTGAATATGTGCACAGAATCCACTTACACCCCAAGGAGAACCCTCCACTCCCACCACAGATACATAACCAAAAGGACACCACATATACGTTTGTGTTTGTACATATATATATATATATGCTGAACACACACCCTCACCCTGAATAAATACACAAACAGACCACCTCTTACTACCTAAATTTTTACAGATGAAACCTTACTCACCCTGAATATTCACATTCCACTCTCACAACTATATATACACACACAACATGGGCCTGAAAACAAACCTGTGCAACCAATATGCCATCCAGATGTACACACTGAGTACCTAAACACACAGGCTCACCAAGTACACAACTGTCTCATGTGCAACCCCCAAAAAAGACCCATATGCAATCCCACGGCCCTAAAATACATAGACTGCAGGGTTCCCGCACACACACACGTAACCCACACCGTCTACCGGTTTCCAAACACACAAACGAAACTCCCACATCTCGCAGAATCCACACCCCAGAAGCCCCAGGAACTCAAAAACACACACAGACACAAATAACCTCTACTTATCAAAGACAGCTGACCCTTGAACAGCTTGGGGGTTAGGGCGCCAACCCTCCATGCAGTGGCTCTGCATCCATGGATCCTGTAGTAGTCCTGTAGTAGTTACTGAAAAGGAAATCCACTATAAGTGGACCCGTGTGGTTCAAACCCGTGTGGTTCAAGGGTCAACTGTCCATATAAGTCCACCTCACTAATACTGAGAACACACATACAAGCAACACCACTAAATTCTTCAGGCGTTACATTTTGAAATAGACACATAGAGGACTCGAAGCCTCCTGCTACACTCACAAATCACAAATACACACATCCACAAACTACTCATGAGTATACACCCCAAATGCTCAGACACACTCAAAACAGAAAAACACCGACAACCTCTGCAGTCCTACTAATATACATACACAATTCTCACACACCTATGGACACACACATGCAAATATTCCTAACCCCTGAACATATGGATCCCCTCCCAAACACTATACATTATGCTACCTCTCCAGAATACAAGCTCCCCACCACTACTCCAACATACAAACTGTATATGTGTGTGTGTATATATATATATATATTTCTACCCTCACCCTGAATATATAGACAGACCACCTCTTACTCCTACCAAACACATGTACAAACACCCTAGCGTTCTTCAAAGAAATACACTTTGAATACTCCTAACAACTCCATACCTTATGAACAAACTTTGATAATGTATGCACCTGATGATGGACAAGCACACGGATTAGAATACACAAGTAAGATACATGGAAATATCTCCAGCAAACCATTTATGAAACAACTTCCATATATCAAATTATCCCTAGCTATCAGGAGCCAGCTCACACATATGCAAGTACTAACAAATACCCGTATCACATATTTCTAATACATACAAATGCAATTGTCCATCTTCCCTGTAGAAACATAGAACCCCACCTCTCTATCAGATACACATATACTCACTTCCCAAAATACATAAGCCTAAGAGGCTCCTACTGAAAATTACAAATGCACAGCCTCAGCAAATATTCCTCCAAGTGGCCATGCCTCTTGAATACACACACAAACTCATTTAACACACAACTCTCCACAAGTCCCAAATAGAACCACAATTACCAAGTACACTACAAATAGGCAATAATGTCACCCTATACGCCCTTTGTTCCAAATACACATACAGTACCACACTACTGGTGTATACATAACCCCACATTCCCAACCTCTCACACAGAATGAACTCTGCCATCTTGCAGAATACAGGATCATACAAACACAACATACCTACACATTCAACATCCACCAGCCCCATAAAATAGTCACAGACTTGCCCTCTACACATCCAAATATACATAGACAGCTCCTGAAAATGCACACCCACAAACACCCCATAACCATACAACATGCCCTGAATACACAAATGATCAGCCTACATTCCCCAAATATATACAAAATTAACAGACTGGACACCCAAAGTCATATACACCACTACTTTTCCTGACATTGCCCTTATGCATATGCAGATAATCCTTCCAAATCCACCATTAGACACACACAAATCCCCACATTCATGGGTGAAAAACACATGTAAACATATTCCCCAAACACCAAATTACAAACATCTAACCACCAACTCCTTGAGTATGCCTGCGTCACATCTCAACACCCTCCAAATACAACACTCACGCTTACACACTCTCACAAAAACACAGGCATGACCCCCCTTCAAACACAAATATCCACGGACAAAACCAACCCACACATTTGACTACGTATCAGACTCCCACCAACCAATTAAATATGTACAGACCCCACCTATGCTTGCCAATCCATCATGACTGGACACCAGACTACAAATACATGTCTATTACCACATTCGGCACAGTTGCTCGCATCACTGACAAAAGAACGCAGTTTGAACGTAAGTGTTGACGGATGTTTTTATGATAAGAGGGAAGACACCAGTGAAGCGACGAGTGTGTTCCTTCCATCTTCGCTCCTGTTCCAATCACCTGAGCTGCACCTTCGGAACCAGATGAGGGTTTTCAACTCGCAAGAACGTCCCTCTAGCTTTTGTACTCTTCACAACGCGCAGACTAGAACGGCACCTGTTTAATAGCTCGCACACACTATTCACCCCCCACTGTAGGCCCCGCAATCACTGAGCCCTTCATGCAGCCGGCTCCCCAGTGGTGCCGATAACCCTGGGGCAAACATCTCAAGGGACTCGAGCTCTATGGGGGCGTGAATCCACATTGTGGGGAGTCTCCTTACACAGACAAGGGCACAGATAACCCACAGGGTGAACAACAGCGCAGAGCGGTGACACCGGAGGGGTGAAGAGTCCCCGTACCCCTTACCTCAGGGTTCCTATAATTGACTCTAGAGGCCGCCGTGACAGGCCCCTCCCCCGCCGGACAGCCACTGGGGCCCCACCCTCCCCGCTCGCGCTTGCGCTCCTGTCTTCCGGAGCAAACTGCCCCAACAGACGCCGGGAGCCGTTGGAGGACGGCGGTCCGCGTGCCCGAGAGCCCCGCCCCAGTGGGCGTGCGCGGGCGTGCGCGGGCGTGCAGGCGCGGGGTGCGCGGGCCTCGGAGGTCTCTGCAGGAGAGGAGAGAAATGGAGGGTCGGGCAAGCTGCTTAACTTCTCTGGCGACGCTCCTCGCCCGGAACCTTCGTGACGGTCTCTTCTTATAAACCAGCTCTTGTGAGATGTGCACTCGTGAGTTTTATATTGCACTCGTGAAACCCATGCACTTAGCTACAAAGAGTTCTGGAGAGCTCCGCTGTAAGCACAGTAGCCTCAAATTGGGGCAAGTACTTTCATGCCCTTTGGACTGCAGTTCCTTGGTTCTTGTCAATGCCTTTCAAAAAACAGTAGGTCCTTTTTCCAAGCACACCTGAAGTTTCCGTTAAAGAACAGTGCTCGCAAAGAATTTCAGACCTGGGAAACACTCTTAAGATACTGTCTCCTGACTCCGTTCCTAGAGTTTTTCCAACGCATTTACTCTACTAGAATATTTTTTCTCAGTGTTCACAGGTGTTTCCTTTGTACGGTTTTGGGGTTTTTTTAAAAAATAATTTTGAGAAAGAGTTGACAATCTGGGCCAATTTCAACAGGTAGTATGGGAACAATTTTATTTTCCCTCCCTCCTTTTTTATAATATCTTGCAGAATTTCAGTTGACAATAAAACAACAGCAACAACAACAAAAATAGTAGCGGGATCAACTTACTGACCTGACTTTGTAATACTTCCCAAAGAAACTTCAATCATCAGATCCGCTTTCTGGTCAAATGCAAGATTAGAGCATTTCTCACTCAACAGGATGCCTCTGAAGACCCCTCACATGTAACAGCACTAAGCGCCTCCAAGTGCAGACTTGAAAACTCCACAAGACACAAACATGGTACCTCTTCGTTTCTTTAATGTTTCGCGATTGAGTGGAAGATGAACTGTCTTCTGAGGCTTGTGATGCATGTCCAGAGATGTTTTTTCTCAGTCGTCAATGCCCGCCCCCACCTTCTGTGCAGGAATAGCCAGAGATCATGATCCAAAGGACCTTTAGATACTCCCTTCTGTGACTGGTCTTCCCAAATTACATTTGGGCTAATTTGATTATCTCTGTCTGTGGGGTGTAGGATTTTGAAGTATTACAAAAGTGATTGCAGAATTGGGACTGGCTAATTTTTGCACAGTGCAATTTTTGTATCAGTGGCCTTGAGAAGAGTCCTTCAAATACTCTATCAGAATTATGAGTGAGAATCTTGTAAATAATTGGTTGAATGACTGAACAAAGGGAGGAAGCAACAAGGAAGCCTGCCTTTCTCGAGTGCCTGGGTACAATATTTTGCCTCACCATTCCTCTAGTATGAAGTTATTGGTTGCAAATCATTTAAGTTTTCCTTCATTATAAAAGCTCCAGGGCTTCCCTGGTGGCGCAGTGGTTGAGAGTCCGCCTGCCGATGCAGGGGACATGGGTTCGTGCCCCGGTCTGGGAAGATCCCACATGCCGCGGAGCAGCTGGGCCTGTGAGCCATGGCCGCTGAGCCTGCGCGCCCGGAGCCTGTGCTCCGCAACGGGAGAGGCCACAACAGTGAGCAGCCCGCGTACCTCAAAAAACAAAACAAACAACAAAAAAAAACCTAGGTTGATGGATAAAGACGTGAAAGGAAGGGACTGTCATGTTCAGCCTCGGTGCCGTGAATCAAAACAACAGTTTATAAACTGCCTAAAGAGGCACACGCCAATTGTGTTGCCCCTGTGGGAGGTGGAAGGAACTTCCGGTTCTTGCCTCCCCGCCAGAGCCCTCGTGGAATGTCCCCCCAGCGCGGAATGTCCCCCCAGCGCACGCCACCCCGACCCACGTGCCCTCTGCCCCTCCCCCACCGCAGAACGGTTCAGCCCGCATTTTCCTGTTTACTTTCAAACGTGTCCCTCGTTGACTTGGATCCCGAGCGTTTGCTGAAGCAGGTCGCTCTCTGGCTCCTGGTCTTGACTTTTCTCATTGAGGCTACCAGGCACAGTAGTCCGTGCCCAAGCCTGCAGGATGGCTTCAATAGGAGGCAAGCCTATAGGCTGGGGGCGTGTCCTCAGAGACCCTGCCATCCTCAGATCCTTCGGGTTCACACGTGACACTTAACTGTGGGCACCTAGTTAGACTGAAGTAGAGGGAGAAGAGAGCGCTGGACGCACAAGGACATTTCACCTGGGGAGACTGGGGAGCCTGAAGAAACCCGAGACTGCCCTGGGGACGGGGGGTCGTTGGAGGTGGATCAAGAGGAATTGCCCTGGCTATGGAGAAAGGATGGCAGCAGACAGTCTGATTCTTTCTAGAAGGGAGACAAGCCACTTTGAAACGTGTGTGTAAGGATGTGTGTGATGTCCTGGTGGTGACACAGGGAGGGTCATGAGGAAAGCCTAGAGCTGTCTTGTGTGCCTGAGGCACCTGAAGCTTGCCTCACCATATCTTTCAAAGGGATTTGAACAGGAGCATACTGTATCTCAGGGGGCCGTGGGGAGAGATGGTCTTGGTGAGAAAACTATTCAATGGGGCTGTGTGTGGCCACACCTGCAGTGAAGTGTCCTCTCCGAGAGCTAGGCAGGGGGTTACTCTGCCTAGCCTGTGCCGCAGCCCACACCTCGTCCACTCCTCCCAGCCCAGAGCTCACTTGTCAGTTCACGTAACTGTTGCCTTGGATTCAACAGGGGATGGGCAAACGTTACATGTAACTTCAGCCAAGAGAGGGCTCAGGTTCCTGAGTTGCTCTGAATTGTTCTTCCTTTTGTGGAATGGCAGTACTTCAGACCTACTTCATCTTGTCCAGTATCTCATGGTGGACCCTCAGGCTGCCTTGAGAGGAAGAGTTTGTTCCTATTTCATGTCACTCCTTCATGGACAGGGAACAGATGTGGAGTGGGGTTGTTTCGGGTGGAATGTCTATGAAGGCTGCTTCCTCTTTTAAAGGGGGAAGGAGTGTAGCCCAGGATCAGGAAGATGATCTTCTGTGTTACTATTAAACGTCCTATGACATCTGTTCTGGTTAGTTAGGTGCACCGTGGTGTGTACCTTGTTCTCCTGAACGGGGATGTGTTTCAGACAACTTGATCGCCATGGCATCTGGCTTATGCCTGCATCTCGGGTTGTCTCTCCGTTATTGGGAGCTGGAAGGGGAAGGACCACAGGCAGTCTATACTCCCACGACCAATGTAACATGACAATTCCCTGGCCCTTGTTTAATCCTCTGCAGCCATCACTGGCTGTGAAAGGACAGAATCTAAGGGACACGCGCCTACTTCTCAGACCACCCCAAACCCCTAGGAACAGAACTCCTGAGTGATGACAGTGACTCTGGGCACTGGGGAGGGGCTGGCAGGACCTGGCCCATGTCACGTATCTGCTGTGGGTTGTTCTGAGATGCGGGTGCTTTCTGGGCCAGTGTCATGGGTTTGTATCAGGATTCCATTAGAGACATTTTCCAGCATTTTGTTTTGTTTTGTGAGGCTAGGAAAGCAAGAGGGGATTTATACTGAGCATCAGGAAAAGGAGGACTGAGGAGGAGGTGGAGCCCTAATATTTTACACAGTGCCTGTCCACAAAGGGCCTTTGGGTGCCTAGAACTTACCTTGCAGAAGGCCCCTACCTGCTAGTACGCCGGCTGAGGGGCATTTCTCACAGAGCGGATGTCCACACAGCTCCAGGTCTTGGGAGACAGCCTGTGAGGCTTAGGTGCCAGGGTGTGCCTTAGGGAGGCTCTCCAAGTGAGTGCTTGCTGAGGCAATTTCTTCTCGGCAGGCAGGGTTCAGGGAGCTTGGTGGATGGGCGTGGGGTCACCAGTGGAATAATTCTCAACTGGAGGTCAGGGCATGAAAATCACTTGAAGACATTTGCACGCTGCAGTTTCCCTTGTCCAAGAGTCTCTCATCTGTGGAGATTTACACTCTGATGCCGCAGAAAGCCTCAGTCCCACTTGCCCATTCTCCTCCTCCGTTCACTCCTTTCCTTTGCCTCAACAGCATCTGCAGTGCTGGGAACGGATGTCCGCATGAACCCCGGTGCCTCCTTGTCTACTTTCACGGCAGTGCCCTTTCCTCCACCCATTCCTGGCGCCCAGCACCGGCCACCCTGGGAGCAGCACCTGCCACCTCTCGTCGCCCCCGCATTCCCTCCTGGCAGCAGCTTGCTGCTACCAGCTTTCCCCAGGATGCCTTTGGTGGCTAACGGTGGCTGTGGCCCCAGTGCCCCTGGGGCTTGCAACTTCACTGTACAAGTCAGGTCACAAGGGAGGCCAGTGCAGGCCCCCCAGACTCAGACCTTTATCGTTCCTCAGGGCCCCCTCAACTGGAGCGCTCCAGGGGCCCTCAGCGGGAGTGCTGAATGTCCTGCACCCATATTCTTAGCAACCCCTGCGATGGAGACCATTGTGACTGCTCCAGCTGTTGGAGTTACTCAGGCTGGCAAGGGAGGCTGGACCCCAGGCTTTCCTCCTCAAGCTCCACCACCAGCTGCCCAGATGACCCCTAACATTCGCCCAGTGAACTCTGGGCCATGGCCACATGGCACTTCCAGGGAGGGCAGCCTGGACACCACCCAGCCCTATGCCTCGCAGGAGGACTGCTCTAACCACCAGAGCGTGTACAGTAACTTCCGACGGTGGCAGCGCCTCAAGCCACTGGCCCGGGGACACCTTCCCCAGAGTCCTGATGCAGAAGCTCTTTCCTGCTTTCTCATGTGAGTGCACGCTCAGGGGGTCGTGAGCTTATCGGAGCTCTTAGATAAAGAGGAACTGGGGATGGACTCACAGGTTAGGTTTCTAGGGATACTGGAAGCAAGGTGTGAGGGCGATGTCCACGCCACGAGAAGGCACATTGTCGGTCATACGGGGGAGCCTGCCAGTCCATGACATCGTGGCAGAAATGTGCCTTATCTCAACTGACCCCACCCCACCGTGAGTCTAGCCAGCTTGCTCTTCCATGATGGCCTGAAGACTTGCAGTCAGAGAGGGTCGTGGTGTACGTTGAGGAGCCGGAGTGGATGCCGCACTCTCCTGTGCTGACGTGTCCTTTCATACAGCACTTGAGTGTACGTGGCCGGGGGAGGTCACTTCGGAGGAGGGGGAGGAGCGCGGGGCCCAGGAGAGCGCTTCATGCACGCCTCGACTTCGCTGATGTGGAGAATTCCACTAGGAACAGGGTGATGGTAGAGCTCTCCTAAGGGCACGGGCTCTCTCCCACTAGAGTTGTGAGCCTGGCAGGCGTCTCCATCCTAAACCTCCGCTCCCTCGTAAAAAGGGGACAATCACACCTCACTCAGAGGACCGTGCAGAAGACTCCTTGGGCTAATCTGTGAAGTGTGAGCAGATTGCCTGGCACATGCCACGCCTCATTGATGACGGTGATTTTTATTATGAAAAGGCAGCCTTGAAGAGGACAAGAGCTCCCCAAGGCACAGCGTCCCGGCTCTAGCCTGGGAGTGGATGGTCATCCTCGAGGGAGTGTGAGGGGTGACAGCCGTCGCCGGGAAGGCTTGTCCCTGCTCCCAGACACCTGCCTCTCACCCTCCTGTTGCTCAGTCATGCTGTGTTGAGTGATGTGTGGTCCACATTGGTGGGCGGGGTCAGGCAGGTGGGGGCTGGGCTGGGCACAGAGACTGACCCCGAGTGCTTACAGCCCAGTGCCTCGATCCCTGGCCCGCCTGAAGCCCACCATGACACTGGAGGAGGGACTGTGCAGAGCCGTGCAGGAATGGCAGCACATTAGCAACTCTGACCGGATGATCTACTACGAGATGGCGCAAAAGTGAGTCAGCGTCCTGGGCCCAGGGGCTGCGTGGAGGGTGAGGCGAGTGGGTGAGGGCAGGGTCTGGCCGTGGGGGTGCTCATCAGAGAGGACAAAGGACAACGGCTGTCGCTCGGAACAGGGGCCCCGCAGCCCAGAGACCCTGCAGTCCTCCAGAAACCCCTCCCTCACCTTGAGAGTGTGGGTCTTCTGTCCTTCCTCCACCAGGAGCTCTGCCCTCCCCTGACTTTGACCTACCCTTGCCCTGACATGAAGGTCTCAGGACGGGGCAGGGTGAAGCTGTGAGTCCAGTAGGAGTCCAACTCCGGACATATGGGCTGGGCCGGGGAAAGAGCTCCACCCGCCAGCCTGCTGCTTCCTTAGTGGTGGCTGGCTGGCGGCCACTGACATAGATTTGGGACCCCCTCTCCTCACGAAAAGTGGCCTGAGTGGGTACCCTGGCATCCCTGAAGAGGCTGGGGAAGCCAGCTGTCATCAGCCCAAGGGTCTCTGGCCCTTCCAGTGTTTGCTCCACGGTAATCCCCTTTGTTTAAGAAACAAAACCAAACAAGCAAGCGCCTCTCAGAGGAAAGGAAGGCCTGTCCTCTAAGCTCAGCATCCACATCGTCCAGCCTCTCCTGAGCCCTGTCTCCAGGTCTATGTTCTAGAACTCTCAGTCCCAACCCAGGGTCCTGGATTTGGGCAAGGACCCCTGTGGGGAACACATGCCTGTTCCAGCCTCTGGCTGTCAGCCCTTCATGTGGCTCTGGATGGGGGCATGAGGAGGGTGCCCCCTGGGTCAGCCACGTGTCCCGTTGACCTGGTTCAATGCAGCGACCTGGGTCTGTGCTGTTGAATGCTCTCCAGTGCTGGCGAGGCAGGAAGGGTCCCAGATCTTGTATCAGTTCCAGGAGCAGCTCTCTGCTGTGGACAGCACCTCACAGGGCCTTGACGGCCCCAAGGCACATCCTCTCCCAATCCCTCATTCTTGGCTGCCTTTGTTGGGCTCCAGAACCCAGGCCATTTTCTCAGGGTGGCTGTGCCTCCGTCACCCCCCAGGTTCATGGAACTTGAGGCCGAGGAGGAGATGCAGATTCAGCCGTTGCAGTGGATGCAGTGCGCGCAGGGCTTGCCTCCTCCAGCGCCACCGAAGCTGGATCCTTGGGTCCCCCAGCCCCAAAAGTGGGCCTTCAGCCAGCCACCCAGGTTCCCACTGGAGTTGAACGCACAGGTAACAGGGGCCCAGGGTTGGCCAATGTTCCCATGTGGATCATTGTCCTTCAAGACAGGGGCATTGGTCTTTCAAGCAAAACAGCCACCGAGGCGGGGGGTGGGGGGGTGGGGTCTCAGATGCCCTTTGTCACTATGGGGTATTGACTTGGTCAATTTTGTAACTTCTCTCACACCTCCCTGTCAAAGGACTGCACACAAAGTCTGCCTAAGAAGTGGGCTTGATGGGGACACCCCTGGAAAATTGGAGGTTCCCCACTTCCTTACATGTGACTCTCTTAGATGCCCCCTTACCTCCCCCCTCCAACTGTGCATGAAGCTTCAGGTGGTCCTGACCCCCCCACACCCACGTCAATGTCCCCCAACAATGCCCTCACCAGCGTGCGCTCGGTGGTCAGGAGGTGGACCGGGAGCCCCTCACCGTCCTTCCCCTCCTCCTCCTCTGCCTCAGCCTGTGCTCCCAGGATGTCCGGCCCCAGCGCCCAGCCCTCCCGCCCGAAGCCACACAGGTCCCAGCGAGCCCCGGAGCCCAAGGCACCCGAGGAGATTCCACCTGAGGCTGTGAGGGAGTATATGGACATCATGGAGGCGCTGGTGGGGCCCGTCCACTCAGCCACAGGCGACTCAGATGCAGAATGGGGAGAGAACGGAAATGAGCTGCAGCAGGAAGAGGACGGCACCTACTCGGACCCGGATCTCTTGAGCTACATTGACAAGCTGTGTTCCCAGGAGGACTTTGTCACGAAAGTAGGCTAGGCCTGGAGACTGGGGTCTACAAGATGCCAGGGCATGGAACACTCAGCACCCAAGATCTGGGTTCTGCTCAGGCCGTTGGGACTTAAGCTCAGCTCCTTGTTCCTGAGCCTGGTGTTAGGGGAGGTTTACGCAGATGTTTGTGTGTATATGTTTGTGTCTATCTGTGTGTATGCCTTTGTGTTTGTGCCTCTGTATATGTGCTCTTTTGTGTGTGACTGTGTATGTGCATGTTTGCGTGTGTGTGTGTGTGTGTGTGTGTGCTGACCATCCCCGCCTTGTGGAGGAGAGTGGGGTGGGTCTCTGCTTTTCACTTTCCCTCCTGGCCTTCTTGTCTCACAGGCCACTCCTGGCCAAGGATGCTCACAGCCTCTTCTTTCTGTTCTAGGTGGAGGCAGTCATTCACCCTGGATTCCTGGCAGATTTGCTTTCCCCAGACCCACAGCTGGATCTCTTGGCCCTAGAGAAGGAGCTGGAGCAGGAGGAAAGGCTCAGCCCCGAAGAAATGAGTCAGGGGAGGGAGAGGGACACTCAGGGAGCCAGGGGACTCCACGGGAGGGGGACCCCAGGTGATCCAGGGGACAGGGGAACCCAGATGAACCAGGGGAGCCAGAGGAGGGAGGGATCCCCGGTAGAACAGGGGACACAAGGGACACCCAGGAAGACGAGGGCACGGAGGGACCCCAGTGAACAGGGGAGAGGTAGGGCCCCAGGACCGGAGGGCCACATAGCGCTGTCCATCCCTCCCCTGCCTGGGACGCCTGGCATGGGGAAGGGCCCGTTCTGGGGTGGGTGCAGTGCAGGGTGAAAGGAAGGAGAGGATGGGGAGCCGGGAGGGGAGGGAAGGTCACAAAGCTGGGAATAAGGTGCAGGAGGATGGCAGGACTGCCACAGTGTCTGTATTTGGATTCGAGTCCTGGGGTCACCTGTCCCCTCCTCCCCCCACCCAGGGCCATTGTCCCACTGCCCAGTGCTCCTCCTCTCACACGAGTGTGTGGAGCCGTCACTGTCCTCCTCCCTCCTACCAGCTGGTGCAGAAACGACTCCTGGCCTTGAAAGAGGACGATGGTGTGTGGGCAGCCCCCAGTCACAGTGCACCCGGAATGGCCTCAACTCCTTCTGAGTCTGACGCCAGCCAAGGTGGTCAAAGGCACACTGGCTCTCTACAGGGACCCAGGGATGCATCTCTTCTCAGAGAGGCCTCTCCTGTCCGGGAGGCCCGAGGGCCCAGGGACGGGTCCAGTGAGGACGAGGAGGAGCTCTCCAGCCTGGCCTTCCTCTCTGGCTCTCTGCAGAGCCTGCTGCCTGCTGTCCCAGAGTCCTGTGCGTGCCTCAAGCCTGGCCTCCCCTGGAGATTGGGGGGCCCACAGTGCTCCCCAGTCCCCCTCCCCTCAGAGAAGAGGCCTCAGCCCAGCTCCACCAGCCGCTCCCAAGTCGAGGAAGTGGGCTCTGTGTGGACGCCCAGCCGCTGCTGAGAAGCTGCCCATCCCCGGGGCTGGCCTTGGCGTCTCTGGGAGGCCAGCCTTGGCTCTGGGGCTGGCTCGCCCCTCACAGCCCAGAAAGAGAAAGCGTGACCCGTTTGTCACAGAGAAGCGTGGTTGGAGGAAGAAGTCCTGCAGCCAGTAGGGAACAGCTGGGCCGGCGCTCCAGGGCGAGGCCCCAGGGCAGCCCCCAGGGGAGCCTAGGGCTGCTCCTCCTCTCAGTGCTGATCCTGGGTGATGTGGGGGGAAGGGAGGGGGGCAGGACCACCAGGACGGGGAGGGGGAGCGGGATTGTGGGGGGTTAGGGAGGTGGGGGAGGTAGGTGTGGCCAGGTGTGGGTGGGAGCAGGACCTTTGGAGTGATGTATGTAAATTGTGAACAAAGATCGTTTTCGTGAGAAATGCTCTCAGGCCACTGTCATCTTGTTGGTGTTGAGCTGCTCCACAGAGAGCGATCCTGAGAGGAAGGAAGGATGAGGGAGGTCACAGGAGCTCTGGGTCTACAGGGGGCCACACCTTTCCTCCACATAGACAAGGACTCCTCAGGTTGCCCCTGGGAACGCACAGCTCGCACTTTCCCCAGGGACCCCCTCATCACCCCCTTCTCTAACGCCTGCTCGTCCAGGGGCCTTCTGGGGCGTCTGTACCGTCTTCTGCCTCCCTGAACCTTCTGGGGATGCGGAGCTGCTTTTGTGCCTTTCCGCCCTCTGGACACTCACCAGTTTCTAGGATGGAGCCTGGAGGCAGCCCTTGTCGTTATGGAGCTTCTCTCTGCTTCCCTGAAGTGGCCAGGGGACGGAGCTGGGCTGACCCTGCGCTCATCCAGGGTTTCCTGTGCGGGTGGCCTGACCAGAGAGGAAAAGTCTTGGCCATGGGGACAGGACTGTCTTCCTCATCGTAGCGGGAGCATCCTCTAGTCCCACTGGGGTTATTGCAATGTGGAGAGTGGTGGAGGCCGCTACCTCTTAATCCCAATGAGGATGCAACAAGGGGAATGGGTGTGGGGAAATTCATGGGGCACCCGCGAAAGGTGTGATAAGGGAAATGAGAGTTGGGCCCCTTTGTGGAACTTGTGGGATTTCTGTGCAGCAGCATCTCTTCCAACTGAGGGAGGAGGACCCATCTGGCTGTGGCTGTGGGGACTGGCCTTAGGGGCCTACGGGTCCGCAAAGACACCCCAGAACTACCGTCCCTTCCCTTTCCACCCATGGCTGGACATGTGTGTGTATTGGTATCAACACTGGCTTGTATCCCCATAGAAAACAGTTGCTCCTAACAAAGTATGACCGCATTACCAGTGCAGCTCACAGGCTTCCCTGATTTAGACAGGTGTGCAGTCGGGACTGTAGTCCTGCCCACAGGCCATCTTCATTCAAGACCTCATCACAGGAAGTTCACTGTCCTCACCCATGTTATTCCCTGGCAGGTGAGTGAGTCTAATAACAGAGTGAGTTTGGAGAAGACACTGTCATTTCAGCCTGTTGGAATCCTGAATGTGCAGGAATAAAATAGAAAGATAGTTTCTATTGCTTGTTTGAGAGAACAGCTTGGGAGGCAACCCACAAGAGAATGAACTGCAAAGTGTTTCTCGTTGGTGCTCATTTTCCTAACATCCCCAAACTGTTACTGAAACACAGCTCAAACACCTCAATTCTAAGACATTCTGAATATGTGTGTATGTACAACTGAATCACTTTGCTGTACATCTGAAACTAACACAACACTGTAAATCAACTATCCTCCAATAAAGTTAAAATATTCAAAAAAGAGTCCAGGTACAAACTGCCACTTCTCCCTCTGCCACCATGACTGTGGACGCATCTGCCAAGAGGGAGCCTCCATCTCACCGACGTTGGACATACAGTGTCAGCAGAAATAAACTTGTGTTGAGGCAGAAAAAAATAAATTCTAAGATATTCTATATTTACCTCACTCAACTTAAAGGAAAGAGCAGGCCCGGTTGTGGTAATGCGTCCCAACCTGAGGTATATTTATCTCTTTATTGTGCCTTTTCAGTGCACACATCCTTGACCATAAACCCAAGACCTGCACAAAGAAGATAAGTGAAGAGGTTTTTTGAGAAAAAGAAGTCGGATTCTCAGAGACAGTTCTCCCATCATACAAAGTGGACGGAAATCCACAGAATAAGGAAAATCAAAGACTACATCACTTTCAGTGCCACCTCATCCACCCAAATCATCAGTTAAATGGAAAGATTACTCCACATTAAGTTTTGGATAGCATCCTATCCCATTTTGTAAAAGTACCTCACTTCCTTCCTGTCATCATTTCCGTACACACAAATCTGTCTTTTGATTTTGAATTTCTCAGGATGAAATGTCTACCTTTAACATTTTACCAGAGAAGAGTATATGTCGCCAGTTTAAGGTGGATCCAGAAGATCTTTCATCAAAGTGTTACATATATCCTCATTATAAAGCAACTAAAATAGGAGAGACCCCAGTGGTATATCCTCCAAAAAGTACTTTGAAAACAAGCGTATTTCTAATCAGGTCTGATGCTGTTTTGAATGGTCCCTGGTTGAGGGCAAGGAGGCAGAGGCCCAGGAATGAACCTACACACCCTGCTGTGTGCAGGGGCCTGGGGAAGACTTATGTGGTGATGCTGATGATGGTGATGATGACGATGGTGATGATAGAGGAGGGGGAGGAGGAGGAGAAGACAATGCAGGTCATGACATCAAATGTTGCTGATGTGACTCATCCATTTGCTGACCCAGCGGTTATCTGTGGATCATGCACATGAACCAGGTCCTTCCTGGGAGGCACAGGTGATGCAATGATGACCAAGACAGTCAAGGGCCTCAGTGAGTTTACGTTCCAGTGGGGAGACAGATCACAACATAGAACAAAAAATATAGTGCCGGGAACTGAAGGGGTTCTGATGGGAATCGATGGGGGATGGGACAGAGAGAGAAGGAGACCTCTCTTCTTCAGGCTCAATGTCACTTCCTCCATGAAGGCATTACTGTCCCTCCCAGGCTGGGTCACTGCTGTCTCCCCATGATGCCCTGTGTCAGCCACTGACCGGGAACTCTTCCCCCAAGTACGAATGCTCATCTCTTGGGCCCCATGCCAGACTATGGGCTGCTGGAGGGCAGGGCTGTGCACACGATGCCAAGCACACCAGAGGCCCCCAACAAAAGATTCTGATCTATGAAACAATTCACATCTTTTAAGGACATAACAGTTTCGAGGGCACTTTCATGTCCAGTTGATTCTGTCCTAGGAAAGCACAATGTAAAGGCCGAGGCTCAGCTAGATCACGAATGACAGTGTCTCCAGCAAGTTACCCAGAAGCAGGTCTGAGATGAAGGCTCAGGTATGAGTGATTTATGAAGGAAGTGAGTCCCCTGAGGACCCCGTGGGCCAGCCATGCATGTGGCAGCTGGAGCACACACAGGGCTGGAGAGGGAGATCAGAGGACATCTGGGAGGGGCACCAGGTTACGGCTACATTTCACCTGGGAAAACATGTTTATGTTCATACATCCAAGGGAGTCCTTGCTGTCCATCAAATACTGTCTTCCTTCAAGATTTACACATATACACATGTATGCATGAAAATACCAGGACAAAAATGTCTGTGAATATGGGGAATGTTTTTTAAGCAGAGTATATCAAATAGACAAGCCAAGGGAATTTTCTGGAGGTCCAGTGGTTAGGACTCTGTGCTTTCAGTGTCGAGGGCCTGGGTTCAGTCCCTGGTCAGGAAATTAAGATCCCACAAGCCATGCAGCACGGCCAAAAAAAAAAAAAAAAAAAAAAGTAGACAAGCCAAGAAGAGGGAGAAATTAAGTAATCATACATAAAATCTAAATTTTCATACCAAAATTCTCTTAACATAAACAAATTAGAAGTTAAAGAAAAGCTGAGTGAGGGAACTGTTGTCTACACACACAACAAACACAAATGCATCTTGCCTCTGCAAGGGAACAATAGAAAGAGTGGCAAAGGAACAGGAAGAAAGCAATTCTCAATGGTAGGGGAGTCAGCAAGTTAAGGTATGTAAATAATAATGAACTTCCCTATTAATCCAAGAAATGACATTTTTAAATATCATAAAACTTTATGGTACAGTTTAAGAAAGCAAGCACTCATATGAAACTGCAAATTGATTTAAAAATCACCTTTGTAGGACTTCCCTGGTGACACAGTGGTTAAGAATCTGCCTGCCAATGCAGGGGACATGGGTTCGAGCCCTGGTCCAGGAAGATCCCACATGTGACAGAGTAACTAAGCCCGTGCACCACAACTACTAAGCCTGCACTCTAGGGCCCCTGAGCCACAACTACTGAAGCCCACGCACCTAGAGCACGTGCTCTGCAACAAGAGAAGCCACCGCAATGAGAAGCCCGCACACCGCAATGAAGAGTAGCCCCCGCTCGCCACAACTAGAGAAAGCCTGAGTGCCGCAACAGACTCAACACAGACAAAAATAAATTAATTAAGAAAAAAAACCACTTTTGTAGGTGAAACCTATATCCAAAACTTCCATATTTTGCATTCTCTTCCAACCAGAAGTTCCACTCCTATTAATTTATTGAAATACTATACCACTTCTGTAAATTTAAATATAGAGATAATTATATAAATTATAGAAATATTTCAAGGAGGTAACTACAAAATGTTTATTGCCACACAGCTTATAATATTGAAAAGATTTTTTAAATGGAATGTACAAACAATAATCCAACCACTAGGGAACTGGCTAAATAGACTAGGATAGTTCATATATTGAAATGCTATCCATCCGTTAAAATGCAGCAAAATAAAATGTAATGGTATGGAAGATGTTCAAGATAAGTGAAAGAATGAAGTACAATAGAGCACATCCTATATGACTTCATTTCTTTAAGTAGACCGACACAAGTGTATGTGTGTGTGTTCAATTATACGTAGCTATGTACAGAAAATCCTTCAGATTTCAAGTGATTTTTGTTTTCTACATCTTGTTGAGTGGAAGGGTTTTTTTTGAAAAAAGGTTGGTGTATACAATTGTGTGTGGGGGGGTGTGTCTGAGAGACACATCACTATGTATCGCTATCTGATTACTGTGTGATTATTATTACTAGGCTTACTCCGTGATTATGGCCAATGTGCTACACATGACGTTAATTCTATAATTAAATTTGAGTCTGTACAAGTTCCCTTAGCTGAGGTTTATGTCATGAGAACATTGGATCACTTCCTGAGAGAGGGCTGTGCCCATTTCCAGGACAGCCCTCCGAGGAGCTGGCTGTCCTTCCAGGGAAGGGGTGGGGGTGGGGTGGGGGTGGGGCGGGGGGTGGGGTGGGGGTGGGGCGGGCCCATCCCACCCGAGGGCCTCGGGCCTGAGAGCCGTGTTGTTGTCATCTCAGATCTTCATCAAAACCTCGTTACTGGGCAAATTCACGTTCATAACATTGCATGTATGGTACAGAATATCGTTTGGTAATGCACTCATCATGCTTTGATGCTTGCCACACACCCCAGTTTTCATTAATATCTATGTATTTCTTTTTTGTTATGTAATATGTTTTTCATGATTTTTCTTTGTCTTTCTAGAACTTATTGTATCTTCCTTCATATAAATCGTACGCAATATATATTAAAAAAAAAAACCTCGTTACCAATACGTGAATAAGTTTAGTAAGTTAATGAGAGCATAGGGAAAGTCCTCAGCGTTTCCAAGGCCAGGTGCTATGCCACATATTTGGAAGAAACAACCTAGTAGTCCTTTGCTGGTGCCTGCTGTCACGAGCTGCAGTAACCCAAAGGTGGAATGAAGCCATGACCGTGTGGTTCCCGTCAGCCTGTGAAGAAATCAAAGTTCACCTCAAAGAAAGTGATCACCAAGAGGAGACACCAGTGTTTAAGAATCATACAAGTAATGAAAATTGAATACAAGATGACTGGGGTGAGATTAAAGCACACAGTGTAAACTTTTAGGCTTATATTAGTTTGCTAGGGCTGCCGTAACAAAATACCACATTCTGGGACTTAAACAATGGACATTTATTGCCTCATGGTTCAAAAGGCTGGGAACCCAAGATGAAGGTGTCTGTGGAGCTTGTTCTGAGGCCTCTCTCCTTGTCTTGCAGATGGCACCTTCTCCCTGTGTCCTCACATAGCCTCTCCTCTGTGTGTGCATCCCTAGCATCTCTTCCTCTTCTTATAAGGACACTAATCTTATCTATGAGGACCCCACCCTTGACCTCATTTAATCTTAATTACCGCTTTAAAGGCTTCATGTCCAAATACAGTCACGTTGGGGGCTGGGGTTTCAACATATGGATTTGGGGGGACACAAACCAGTCCTTAACAGGGCTTTTGGTAAATTATGACTTTAAAAAATCATAAAATTTGTATGGAGACAAAAAAGACTCTGAATAGCCAAAGCAGTCTTGAGGGAAAAAAATGGAGCTGGAGGAATCAGACTCCCTGACTTCAGACTATACTACAAAGCTACAGTAATCAAGATAATATGGTACTGGCAGAAAAACAGAAACATATATCAATGGAACAAGATAGAAGGCCCAGTGATAAACCCACGCACCTATGGTTAACTAATCTATGACAAAGGAGGCAAGGATATACAATGGAGAAAAGACAAGTGCTGCTGGGAAAATTGGACAGCTACATGTAAAAAAATGAAATTAGAACACTCCGCAACACCATACACAAAAATAAACTCAAAATGGATTAGAGACCTAAATGTAAGACTGAACACTATAAAACTTTTAGAGGAAAATATAGGAAGAACTCTCTTTGACATAAATCACAGCAAGATCTTTTTTGATCCACCTCCTAGAGTAATGGAAATGAGAACAAAAACAAACAAATGGGACCTAAAGAAACTTAAAAGTTTTTGCACAGCAAAGGAAACTACAAACAAGATGAAAAGACAACTCTCAGAATGGGAGAAAGTATTTGCAAACAAATCAATGGACAAAGGATTAATCTCCAAAATGTATAAACAGCTCATGCAGCTCCATATTAAAAAAACAAACAACCCAATCCAAAAATGGGCAGAAGACCTAAATAGACATTTCTCCAAAGAAGACATACAGATGGCCAAAAAGAGCCTGTCTTTTCTCCATTGTATATTTTTGTCTCCTTCGTCAAAGATAAGGTGACTCTATGTATGTGAGTCTATCTCTGGTCTTCTCATCCTGTTCCATTGATCTATATTTCTGTTTTGGTGTCAGTACTGTACTGTCTTGATTACTGTAGCTTTGTAGTATAGTCTGAAGTTAGGGAGCCTGATTCCTCCAGCTCTGTCTTTCTTTCTCAAAAAGACATACAGATTGCAAACACATGAAAAGATGCTCAGCATGACTAATCATTAGAGAAATGCAAATCAAGGCCACAATGAGGTATCACTTCACACCAGTCAGAATGACCATCAAAAAAATCTACAAACAATAAGTGCTGGAGAGGGTGTGGAGAAAAGAGAACCCTCCTGCACTGTTGGTGGGAATATAATTGATACAGCCACTATGGAGAACAGTATGGAGGTTCCTTAAAAAACTAAAAACAGAACTATCATATGACACAGCAATCCCACTACTGGGCATATACCCTGAGAAAACCACAATTCAAAAAGAGTCATGTACCACAATGTTCATTGTAGCACTCTTTACAATAGCCAGGACATGGAAGCAACCTAAGTGTCCATCAGCAGATAAATGGATAAAGAAGATGTGGTACATATTTACAATGGAATATTACTCAGCCATAAAAAGGAACGAAATTGAGTTATTTGTAATGAGGTGGACAGACTTAGATCTGTCATACAGAGTGAAGTAAGTCAGAAAGAGAAAAGCAAATACTGTATGCTAACACACATACATGGAATCTAAAAAAACAGTTCTGAAGAACCTAGGGGGAGGACAGGAATAAAGACGTAGATTTAGAGAACAGACTTGTGGACACAGTGGGGGAAGGGGAAGCTGGGACGAAGTGAGAGAGTAGCATTGACATATATGCAGTACCAAATATAAAATGGATGGCCAGTGGGAAGCTGTTGCATAGCACAGGGAGATCTGCTTGATGCTTTGTGGTGACCTAGAGGGGTGGGATAGGGAGGGTGGGAGGGAGATGCAAGAGAGAGGGGATATGGGGATATATGTATACATATAGCTGATTCACTTTGTTGTGCAGCAGAAACTAATGCAACATTGTAAAGCAATTAAACTCCAATAAAGATGAAAAAAAATTTTTTTTAAGGAAACAGTCAATTTAGATGAATGCTTCATGAATTCTCATGTTTGAAATCAGAATATCTTCAGCCTCATTTTCAAAAGTACTACTTTATTAAAAATTATTATGTTAGGTATTAATCAACAGAGATGCTACTGCAATCAACTTTAAAAGACAAAGACAAAATTGTACTGGTGACTTTTTCAAGGGCAACTGATAGGTATATCCAATTACAAATTTGGTGAATGGAGAGAATATTCAGTTATTCTGTGCCTCCCAGATACTTTAAAAAATTAAGTACCTTAATGTTTTTGGTACAAATCACATGGCATTTAACAGCCACAGACATCAAAGAGGCTCTGCCCTATTATATATTTTTCATATAATTATGGCTCTTTTAAAAGAAACAGCACTGCTCTAGAGAAGTTTTTATTTGTAATCCAAAGAAGGTCAGCTTATTTTTCCACTTATTCCGTTACAGAAATTATCACCAAGTAATAGGCAATAAGAGAATGAAAGTTCTTTTAAAGTCAAAGGAAGGCATCTCCAGAGTCAGAGAGTAATCAATCCACATGCAGCTCAGTACTATTTATTCCTTTGCAAAATGCTTCAGTGACATACATTATGGTGTGTGTACACATGTGTTCTATATTTGCATTATGTGGAGGCTTAAGTATCGAATTTCAATTATTCCACCTTCACAGAGAAATGTATCCACGTATTACACTTACATTCATACTCACTACATAAGTGTTTTCTTTAAAGTTGCACAGAAAAATAAACATAACACTGCTGCAAACAGATGTCTCCACCTGAGTTTCACAGATTTATTTCTTTTTCTTCCAAATTACTTCAAATATCACATGGTCCTCAAGTGGTCCCTCTGGACCACACGTGAGAGGGTGGTCATCATAGCCCCTTCAGTAGCATCCCTTTTCCTCTGGGAACCCGGAAGGAATAACGATGCTTGCTGCTGTGGTGTCGGACCATTTGCTTCTGTTGATTATCTGATGTTTCAGGAAATACCAGCTCATCTCCATCTATATGTATTTTTTTTTAAATGTCATTCTTTAAACTTTTAAGAGGCCTCCCATCCAATTTCTCATGTTAATTTCACAACTGTTAATTAACTGAACAAATATCATACTGCTCTGATTTTTCTCTTTTTTTGCGGTACGCGGGCCTCTCACTGCTGTGGCCTCTCCCATTGCGGAGCACAGGCTCTGGATGCGCAGGCTCAGCGGCCATGGCTCATGGGCCCAGTCGCTCCACGGCATGTGGCATCCTCCCAGACAGGGGCACGAACCCGTGTCCCCTGCATCGGCAGGCAGACTCTCAACCACTGCGCCACCAGGGAAGCCCCCTGCTCTGATTTTTTAAAGTTAAAAATGGATAAATATGGCAAATTTCTCAAGAATAAAAAGAGAGTATTAACGAACAGAATTTAATGTTCAATGTAAGCAACACTTAAAAAGGAATTTATTGTGACTCTTATCTATAAAATGACATCATTTCACTAGAAGGAGAGGGCAATCATGTTGGTGTCTTTCCACTTTGATTTGCCCTCACATTTCTATACTATGTTTTCCTCCTATCAGATTTTTGTGGCTAAAGGGTATCAAAACGGTCTGTTATGCTTCAGGGGCAAGCATAAAGGGCCAGTCATTCTGTAAATGAAAATAATTACAGTAATTGTAACTGAGCAAAGCATTTCTGAGGTCCACTGCTGGAGGAAGAGGTGCTGAGGTAAGAGTCATTCTCTACTTGCTGCCTCTTCTGATCTTGGGGAAAGATGCACCCCTCTTTAGACTCAAGACTTACTCTGTTTAAGTTCTTAATATCTAGGAGTCAACAAAATGTCACCCAGAAACACTGAAAACTGTCTTAGACTACAAAAAGAAAATAAGAGAGCTTCTTATAGGTTAAATAGTGTCCCCCCAGAAGATGTCATACTAACCCCCCCAGAGCATGTGAATGTGACCTTATTTGGAATTAAGATCTTCCCAGATGATCAAGTTAAGACGAAATCACTGGGGGGTGGGGCCTAATCTGATTGTGTCCTTATAAAAAGAGGAAATTTGGACACAGACACGCACCGGGAATATGCCACATGAAGATGAAAGCCGAGATCAGGGGCCATGTATGTAAAAGCCAAGGAACACACAGATTGCCAGCAAGTCACCAGAAGTTAGGAGAGAGTCTGGGAAAAGGAGTTCTCCCACAGCCCTCAAAAGGAACCAACCCTGCTGACATCCTGATCTCGGACTTCTGGCCTCTAGGACTGTGAGACAATACATTTCTGTGGTTTAAGCTGTCCAGCCCTGTGGCACTTTTTAGCAGCCCCAGCAAACTAATTCTCTGCTACATTAACTATTCCATGCTAGAAATAAAATAAGAAAGAAAGAAAGATAAATGAATCCCTGTGGCTTTTCTCACACTCCAAATCTGCTAGAGTCTAAAATGTAGGTGGAAGAAGTTGGAGCAGGGCGGTGGGGTGGGCCGCACCTGCTTCCCCCGTGTGCATTGCAACTTGGAGCACATCTGGACGCAGAGCCTGCTGGGAAGTGAATGAATTTTCACAGTGAGCATTCAAATGGTAGATTAGTGTTTCCAGGTGCTTATGTCCAACCATCAGTCCTGCTTAAAAATAGCTGGAGTGTGCCACAAGTAAATGCTTTTATCTCTACTGCTATGCGAGGATGAAGGAGAACCACTTTGCCAGGAGCGCATCCCAGGACTGTGTGTAAAGGGCACAGGTGTCTGTAACAGACCCTCTCCACTCACTAGCTCTGTGACCTTGGGCAGTCAGAGACATGATCTCTTAGAAGTACTTCTACTAAGAAGTCATTTCTTACTTGTCTTCTTATTTTTGAAATATATTCATCTAATTGTCTCCAAAAGCAAAATATTTAGGGATCCTTCACTATTCAAGGGTTGAACCTAAAATAATTAATAAACAAGATTACCATTTCAATGAATACTTTTTAAAAATTAAGTTATAAGACTATTTTCTTACATATAAAGAATTAAGAATAAATATACTCTACTTAAACTTCCCCCCTCAGAATAATGTAGTCTCAAAATAAAGACCCCAAAAACATCAATTAAAGAAAATAAATGGGGTTAACAAACTCATATTGATAAAATTTCAGAAACATGAATATCATAGATTAAAGAAATCTGAACATTACTAACTTAAATAGCAATATTAACTTTTAGAACGTTATTAGCAACTAAAAAATTATCCTGAGAAGATTCATCTGCCTTGTGAATTCATTTTATCAAACAGTAAATGTGACTTGTTCACATTTAGAACGCTGGAAAAGTGTATTTTAATATTTTATATAGTGGGACCGTCCTTACAAAAGTGTTCTCATTGATTATATTGTTTAAAGTGAGGCAAAATCTTACATATAATTGTAAATACATCCTTCATCCTTTCCTGTATAAACTCCTTTTTGATGGCTCCTGCTACATATACTCCACATGTGCCAGAATTTAATCATTCTTAAACCTTCAGTGGTCTTTTAACAAAATAGAGGTTTTTACTTATAAATTTTATGTAAATTTTAAATTATTTATAGTAAAGATACAAAATTTTTATTTTATTATGCATCTGTGAGAATCTAATTGAGAATCCTAAAACACAGCTTTGGCTATATACTTTTCCTTTTTTTTTTGTTTTTTGTCAGTAAAATTTTCCTTCACAGTATGTCAAACTATACTAAGTGAAAATTAGTAATAAACACAAGTAACTAAACTGAATGTGGGAAGTAACATCTATAATGTATGACATAAATATTCGTATTATATTCTCTATATAAATAAATAGTACATTTATTTATATCGTGACAATCCTACCTTATATAGTGCAAGTCGATATCACAAAGTAGCTCTTGCACTAGTAAAACAATTAACCAATTTGGGTTTTGGTGGTTGTTTTCACTCTTAGCTAAGCCTTCAAATCACCAAGTGCCCATTAGTAAGTACAGCAGAGGCACAACTGAGTTTCCATTTTCCGCCAGTAATTCATCAGTCACATGATCTCAATGTCAAATCACCTTCTTGAGGGAGACGGTTTGGATCCATGTCATGGGGCTCATGCCAGCGATATCCACTGCATTGTCACTGCGCACTGAGAGATACGGGGCACTGTAACCTGGGGAAGTGGAGGAGGTGACAGCGAGCATGGGCTTCATGAGTCATGTTGTAATTGGAAGTGTTACGAGGGCAGTCATAGGTCCACGTGCGGTTGTAAGAAGAACACAGAAAGATCTCTTGCATGCTCTGCTCGGTTTTCCCCAGTGGAACGTGTTGCAGAGCTAGCATACTCACATGGATAGAGCTGACCCATCCATCTCAGGCAGATTTCCCCAGTTTCACTAGCACTCGTGCGTGTGGATGTCTGTGTGTGTCTGTTTGTGTGTGCGAACGTATATACAATTATATCACCTGTGTAGGTTCAGCTGTCCACAGCCACAGTCAAGATACAAAATAACTCCAAGGATCCCTCATCGTGCCTTTTTATAAACCCACTCACCTCCTTTCCATCCTCCCCTCCTTCCTTAATCCCTGGGAATCAGTATAATCTGTACTCCATTTCAAAAATTTTGTCATTTCAAAAATGTTATATGAAAGGAATCAATTTCCTCTAAGATCAGGAACAAAACAAGGTTGTCCACTCTCACCACTCTTCTTCAACATATTTTGGAAGCAACCAGAGAAGAAAAAGAAATAAAAGGAATCCAAATCAGAAAAGAAGAAGTAAAGCTGTCCCTATTTACAGATGACATGATACTATACATAGAGAATCTTAAAGATGCTACCAGAAAACTACTAGAGCTAATCAACAAATTTGGTAAAGTAGCAGGATACAAAATTAATGCACAGAAATCTCTGGCATTCCTATACACTAATGATGAAAAATCTGAAAGAGAAATTAATGAAACACTCCCATTTACCACAAAAGGAACAAAATACCTAGGAATAAACCTACCTAAGGAGACAAAAGACCTGTATGCAGAAAACTATAAGACACTGATGAAAGAAATTAAAGATGATACAAACAGATGGAGAGAATTACCGTGTTCTTGTACTGGAAGAATCAACATTGTGAAAATAACAATACTACTCAAAGCAATCTACAGATTCAAAGCAATCCCTACCAAATGACCAATGGCATTTTTCACAGAACTAGAACAAAAAAATTCACAATTTGTATGGAAACACAAAAGACCCCAAATAGCCAAAGCAATCTTGAGAAAGAAAAACGGAGCTGGAGGAATCAGGCTCCCTGACTTCAGACTATACTACAAGGCTACAGTAATCAGGACAGTATGGTACTGGCACAAAAACAGAAATATAGATCAATGGAACAGGATAGAAAGCCCAGAGTTAAACCCAAGCACATATGGTCACCTCATTTATTTATTTACTTACTTTTTGTGGTACGTGGGCCTCTCACTGCTGTGGGCTCTCCCGTTGTGGAGCACAGGCTCCAGGCGTGCACGCACAGCAGCCCTGGCTCATGGGCCCAGCCGCTCCACAGCATGTGGGATCCTCCTGGACCGGGGCACGAACCCATGTCCCCTGCATCGGCAGGCGGACCCTCAACCACTGCACTACCAAGGAAGCCCTGGTCACCTTATTTTTGATAAAAGAGGCAAGAATATACAATGGAGAAAAGATGGCCTATTCAATAAGTGGTGATGGGAAAACTGGACAACTACATGTAAAAGAATGAAATTAGAACACTCCCTAACACCTTACACAAAAATAAACACAAAATGGATTAAAGGACCTAAATGTCAAGCCAGACACTATAAAACTCTTAGAGGAAAACTTAGGCAGAACACTCTATGACATAAATCACAGCAAGATCCTTTTTGACCCACCTACTAGAGAAATGGAAATAAAGACAAAAATAAACAAATGGGACCTAATGAAACTTAAAAGCTTTTGCGCAGCAAAGGAAAACATAAACAAGACGAAAAGACAACACTCAGAATGGGAGAAAATATTTGCAAATGAAGCAACTGACAAAAGATTAATCTCCAAAATTTACAAGCCCGACTCAGTATAGTTTTTAAACTTCATCCATGTTGTTGCATATATCAGTAGTCTGTTCTTTTTTTAACATCAAATAGCATTCCATTATATGAATATATGACTGTTTATCCGTCCTCCTTAATAGACACCTTGACGGCTTCCAGTTTTTAGTCATTTTTTAAAAGTTGCTATTGGGCTTCCCTGGTGGCGCAGTGGTTGAGAGTCCGCCTGCCAATGCAAGGGACACGGGTTCGTGCTCCGGTCCAGGAAGATCCCACATGCCATGGAGTGGCTGGGCCCGTGAGCCATGGCCGCTGAGCCTGCGTGTCTGGAGCCTGTGCTTCGCAACGGGAGAGGGCACAACAGGGAGAGGCCCGTGTACCGCAAAAAAAAAAAAAAAAAAAAAAGTTGCTATAACATTCTTATGTTGAGAATTTTTTGTTTGTTTTTGGTAAACCTTTGTTTTCATTTCCTTTGGATAAATACCTAGGGTATATTAGTTTTCTAGGGTTGCTGTAATAAATTACCACAAACTTAGAGGCTTAAAACAGAGAAATTTATTCTTTCACAGTTCAACATCAACATACTGGAGGGGCTGGTTCCTTCTGGAGGTTTTGAAATGGAGTCTGTTCTTTGTCTCTGTTAGTTTCTGGTGGTTGCGGGCAATCCCTAGTATTCCTTGGCTTGTAGCTGTATCGCTCTCATCTCTGCCTCTGTGGTTACATAGGCTTCTTCCTTCTATATGTCTCTGTATCCAAATCACCCTCTCCTTGTAAGGATACCAGTCATTGAATTAAAGCTCATTCTAATCCAGTATAACCTCATCTTAACTTGATTACATCTGCAAGACTCTATTTCAGAATAAGGCCACATTCACATGTTCCAGGTTGATATTAATTTTGGTGGGATAATATTCAACTCAGTACACTGAGTCATAGGGTAACTGTATGTGTAGTTTTATAAGAAACGACTAGAACTTTTCCAGAGTGGTTGTACCATTTCTCACTTCCATGAGCAACAAACACACGAGAGTTCCTGTCACTTCACGTCTTCCCCGACAGTTTTCACTTTATCTCTGGTGATGGATGTGTAGAGTTATCTCTGGGGGTTTCCATTTCGCTGACAGTTAATGACAGTGAACCCTTCTGTATGCTTTCTGATCATTAATATGTACCACATACCTTACTCTGTGAGGTATACATTCAAATCTTTTTCCAATTTTTCTCATTGTTTTTATTATTGAGTGCTATGAGTTCTTTATTAATCCTGGATACCAGTCCATTGTCATTTGTACATTTTGCAAACATCCTCTCAGTCTGAAACTCTTCTGTTCATTTTCTCAACAATAACTTTTTTTTTTTTTTTTTTTTGTGGTATGCGGGCCTCTCACTGTTGTGGCCTCTCCCGTTGCGGAGCACAGGCTCCGGACGCGCAGGCCCAGCGGCCACGGCTCACGGGCCCAGCCGCTCCGCGGCATATGGGATCCTCCCAGACCGGGGCACGAACCCGTATCCCCTGCATCGGCAGGCGGACTCTCAACCACTGCGCCACCAGGGAGGCCCTCAACAATAACTTTTGATGAGCAGATATTTAATATTGAGGAAGTCTACTTTTCCTCTGTCATGGCAACCTGTGACCAGCGAAGTTAATACATAAAATTAACCACCACATATGCTAATATTTCTTTTATATTTTCTTAAAATCATGGAGATGGCATATTATGAAAGTTGTCCAGTTTCCAGGGATTAATTCTGATTAATATTGAAAATGTTCCCTTTCTACATTTGTGGACCAAGTCTTAAAATTCTTTAAATTGTTTAAAAGCAGTGAATGCACAGCATTCTTTCTTCTGCTGTAATCCAGTGTCTATGGTCATTTGTTTAACTCACTCCTATACTTTCCTTCCTCACAACTGCAGCAGCAGAAGGCAAAATTTCTTTAAGGAGCCATTAGACATGGATTTTTTTTCCCTTTGGAACGTTTAAGTTCATGTACAATTATTGAAGTACTTACTGGTCTGAAAAATCCATTGGCATGAGAGCAGCTGTAGATTATAAAAGAATTTATAAACTGATTACCTTTTTTCTACATCGTGGAATTTTTGTGATTAACTGAAAAGCATTACCTTGGTAACATTTTATTTTTTATTTCTCCTTCTATTGAGGAACTTCTGGATGTTTAAAGCCAAAGTGGACTTTGTAATTCTCAATCACTTTTAGCTAAAATTTGCCACATTACTAGATAGGCACAAAAATGATGAATGAGTACTCATATTAGAGGCTATGGTTCCCATAAGGGCAGCGTTAACTATTTAAATCAGTCACCGTATTTTATACAGAAGACACTGAACGGCACACCTGTAATGATGTGTCGTTTATAACTGGCCTTAGACTTGATGCCTAGGCAGGAGTATAAACAGGCCAAGGAGAAGGCAGGGGCTGCTTTTCTCTCCCCGTCACAGACAAGGAGACAGTAGTGGACTTTCACTGTGGAAGAAAAGTCATACAAATATGGAATGGGACAAAGCAGGGAAGAATCCCATGAGGATGAGCGGGAATCGGGAAGTACTGGTGTGAACTTAAGATTTGGTAAGATTTGTATATGTGTGTCTGTACATGCTTATGTGCCCATGCATATTTGTATGCATATATATTTGTATATGTGTGTATACACACATGTATTTTCTGTGTCCACTGACAAGTGCAAGAAGAATGCTCCAGTAGCAGTGAGCACATCTAGCATCCAGATCTTAGTCTCTAACACCATTTTCCATTAGTGGAAACCCTGGCTTCTTGGCTTACTGGCTGCTTCCAGGGTTAGGATAGGGTAAGTACTAGATGATTCTGGATCCAGGAAGTAAAAAAGTGATTAAAAAAAAACATGTTGGAGGATGACACTAGGACTGGGGAGCCAGTTTGAAGGGATTCCAACCCACTGGCCAAATCTGGGATGATTTGAGCACCAAACTACTTGAGTACATTTATAAACCACTAGGAAGAAAAAGAGAAACTTACAAGTCTATAACAATAAATATATAAGTCAATGAAGTCTATTGCTTACAGTAGAATGCCAATGGCAACTGGTAACTTCACTTTTTCCTCCTAATAGCAACAGCTTATATAATCATAGCACATTTATTAAAGCTAAGAAAGTAGCTTTAATAAGAAAGTAGCTTTGGGACATCACTATTACGAACTGCACACTGTATTCAGATTTTCCACTATTGTCTTTTTTATGATCTAGGATCCAGTCTAGGATGTGACACCGCATTTAGTCATCATGTCTCTTTAGTCTCCTCAAATCTGTGACAGTTTCACTGTTTCTGTCTTTCATGACCTTGACACTTGAAAAGAGCTAGTCAGCTATTTTATTGAATGCCCCTCAATTTGGGATTTTCTGAAGTTTTCTCCTTAGATTTGCATCATGGACTTTTTGAAAGAATACCACAGAAGTGAAGTGTACCATATCAAGGGGTACATGATGCCAATATGATTTAATCCTGGTGATGTTAACCTTGATCACTTGATAAAGGTAGTGTTGGACAGGTTTCTCCACTATGAAATCAACCATTTTTCTCTTTGCATACCCTGTTTGTTAAAAGTAATTAGTAAGTGCAGCTCATACTCCTAGGGAGGGGAATTAAGCTCTACTTCCTGGAGAATGGACCTTGTGACCAGAATAACAACATAGTGACAGTGCTTCTCACACTCCCCCACCCTATAGAAGAAAGTGGCCCAGTACTTCCTGGATCCAAAACTAGCAAAAGACAGCCCAAATAGGCTCATTTCTCCCTGGATGGAACGGAAGTCCTGCTGACAACACCAGGTGAGCCCAGCAGCACCTGCACGTGGTATCAATTACAACCCCTGATAACAGTAAATGGTGAAGAGAGGTGCTCTCTTTTCTCACAGGACTGACACTCCCCTCCCCTCACCTAGAGACACTAGGTAGTTGGCTGTTAGCAGCCAGGGCAATTCTGCCAAAGAAATACCTGTCCCCCTGTCCCACAAAGTGTTCTTCATCCCCACATACCTGAGACTCCCCAGCTACATGCAAGACACCTGGCAGCTAGACAGCACCAGCAAGGACAAGTCCCTTCTCCCCCACCTTAAATTGCCCAGCAGAGGAAGAGATTCTCCTCCCCTACTGACAGATACCAAGTGGCCAGGAGACACTGGGAAGGGGGACCCTGATACAACAGTGGCTCAGGCAGTGAAACTTTTCCTACTTTGGGCCACAGCATCCCCTACCTAGAGACACAAAGAAGCCTGTTTTGGGAAGCTCCATCCACACTCTCCAAAAATACCAGCAGGGAAAAGTGGGAGCAACACCGTTACCAAATAAACCAAACACATGCATAGTATCACAAGAGTTTTGCAAACTGTCGCTGGAACAGACACAGCCCATAGCGCTAGGCTGGGACCTGGGAGCCAAACCTAAAGACAGAGTGACTTCCTGCTAAAATGAAACATTTAAATAAGATGCAGAGTCCCTTAACATCATAGCTAACTGTTCAGGATACAATAGAAAATTACCCATCATACCAAGAACCAGGAATCACAAATTAGAAAAGATAATCACCTGACACCAATACTGAGATGGGAAAGTAAAGCAGCATCATAAAAATGCTTCAAGCAATTGTAAGTTCTCTTGAAACAAAGGAAAAAGTACAAAATTTCAACAAAAGGAAGGTATACAAAAAGTGAGGTGGAAATGACACACCTAAAACTTAGACAATTTAAAACTCATTGGAGGGGGTCGATGGTGGAGTTGATATGACAGAAAATGGAATCAGGTCATTTGAAGACAGGTCAGTAGACCTTAGCAAGTCTGAACAAGGGGGAGTAAACAGACGGGGATGAAAAAAGAATCCCTGGGACAAGAATAAAAAAGCTAACGTTTATGTTATCAGAGTCCCAGAAAGAGAGAATGGGACGGAAAAACTATTTAAATAAATAATGGCTTAAAACTTCCCATATTTGGCAAAAGACCTAAGTGTGCAGATTCAAGAAGCCAAGTGACTATTAAGTGAATCCTGATATATCCACACTAAGACATCATATTTAAAATTATGAAAACCAAAGACAAAAAAATATTGAAAGCAGCCAGAAAGAAATGACTCATTACCCATAGGGGAGAGGGGATGACAAGCAGATACCATATGAAACGCTGGAGCTCACAAGGAGGGGGCACAATCCCTTTCTTCAAGTGCTGAAAGAAGACTGTCAACTGATGAATGCACATCTGGCAAAACTATTCTCTAGTAATGCAGTGCAATGAACGTGTTTTTAGATGAAGGAAAACTAAAAGAATCTGTTGCTAGCAGACCTACCCTTAAACGATGTCTAAAGGAAGGTCTTCACATGGAAGTAAATGATAAGAAGAAATACTGGCGTATTAGGAAGGAAGAAAAAATGAAAAGAACACAAATGTGAGTATATATAATAGATCTTCCTTCTACCCACAAGATTTTAAAATCACATGTGATGACTGAAGCAAAAATTATAAGACTGGTACTCTAGAAAGTGATATTTTAAAATGGGAGAGATAAAGGGACCTAAATGAAAGTAATGTTTTCACACTTAACTACAAGTGGTAATAGACCATGAAAAGGCATGCATGTATACTGTCTAATACTCAGAGCAACCACTAAGAAAACTATAAAGAGATGCACTAAAAAACATTAAGAATGAATCCAAATGGAATCTTAAGTAATAATCAAATAACCCACAGAAAAACAAGAAACAAGTTATCAGAAAAATGAGAACCAGAGGAAACAAATGTAAAATAAATAATAAAATGGCTAACATAAGCCCTAACATATCAGCAAGTAACAGTTCTCATTACACCATTCGAGAGATTGTGAGGGTGGATTAAAAATCATAATATGCTGTTTATCAAAGTCAATGACATAGGTAGATTGAACGCAAAAGGGTGGAAAGAGACATATCATGCAGTCAATTTTAAAAACCAGTAGTATACTCAAGTAGATTTCAGAGCAAAGAAATTTATTAGAGACAAAGACGGACATTACTTAATAATAATGAATCAATCCACCAGAAAGATATATGTATATGAACCAAATGACAGAATGCATGAAGCAAAAACTGATAGAGCAGAAAGAGAAAATGAGAACATTCATTATTATTGACAATTGTTGGTATTCTATCAACTGACAGAACTACTGGAACAAAAATCAACAAGGATGGGCTTCCCTGGTGGCGCAGTGGTTGAGAGTCCGCCTGCTGATGCAGGGGACACAGGTTCATGCCCCGGTCTGGGAAGATGCCACACGCCGTGGAGCAGCTGGGCCCGTGAGCCATGGCCGCTGAGCCTGCCCATTCGGAGCCTGTGCTCTGCAACGGGAGAGGGCACAACAGTGAGCAGCCCGCGTATCGCAAAAAAAATCAACAAGGATGTAGACCTGAACACCATAATCAAACACCAGAATCTAATTTATACACACACACACACACACACACACACACACACAAACATACGTATATCATTCCACCCAAGAACAGCAGAATACATGTTTATTTTTCCAGCACCCATGAAACATTCACCAAGACAGTCCATATCCTGGGCCATAAAACACACTTCAACAAGTTTAAATGAAAGGGTATATTCTTTAACCATAATGGAATCAAACTATATATAAATAACAGACAAAAGGAGAACCTCCAAAGACTCTGTAATTTAACAACACAGTAATAAACCATGGGTCAAACAGGGAGTCATTTCAAAGGAAATCATTTAAAAAGACATAGCACTGAATGAAAATACAACATATCAAACTTGTAGAATGCTGCTACAGCCAAGATGAGAGGGGAAATATACAGCACTAAATGCTCACATTATACATTAAGAAATGTTTCAACTCAGTAATTTAAATTCACACCTGAAGAAACTTGAAAAAGTAGTGCAAAACAAATCTAAAGGAAGCAGATGGATGGAAATAATAGAGATAAAAACAGAAATCAATATCATTCATACAGAAAAACAAGAGGTAAGGAAACAAAAAGTTGGTTCTTCAAAAAGGAAAATAAAATTGATGAATCTCTTATAATTATGACAAAAATAAGAGAGAAGCTATAAATCATCAGTATCGAGAACAGTATGGAGGTTCCTTAAAAAACTACAAATACAACTACCATATGACCCAGCAATGCCACTACTGGGCATATACCCTGAGCAAACTATAATTCAAAGTCATGTACCAATATGTTCATTGCAGCTCTATTTACAATAGCCAGGACATGGAAGCAACCTAAGTGTCCATAAGCAGATGAATGCATAAAGAAGATGTGGCACATATATACAATGGAATATTACTCAGCCATAAAAAGAAACGAAATTGAGTTATTTGTATTGAGGTGGATGGACCTAGAGTCTGTCATACAGAGTGAAGTAAGTCAGAAAGAGTAAAACAAATACCATATGCTAACACATATATATGGAATGTAAGAAAAGAAACCATTGGGCTTCCCTGGTGGTGCAGTGGTTGAGAATCTGCCTGCTAATACAGGGGACACGGGTTCGAGCCCTGGTCTGAGAGGATCCCACATGCCACGGAGCAACTAGGCCCGTGAGTCACAACTACTGAGCCTGCGCGTCTGGAGCCTGTGCTCTGCAACGAGAGAGGCTGCCATAGTGAGAGGCCTGCGTACCGTGATGAAGAGTGGCCCCCGCTTGCCACAACTGGAGAAAGCCCTTGAACAGAAACGAAGACGCAACGCAGCAAAAATAAATAACTTAATTAATAAACTCCTACCCCCAACATCTTCTTTAAAAAAAAAAAAGAAAAGAAAAGAAACCATCATGAAGAACTTAGGGGTAAGACGGGAATAAAGACACAGACCTAGTAGAGAATGGACTTGAGGACATGGGGAGGGGGAAGGGTAAGCTGTGACAAAGTGAGAGAGTGGCATGGACATATATACATTACCAAACATAAAATAGATAGCTAGTGAGAAGCAGCCGCATAGCACAGGGAGATCAGCTCGGTGCTTTGTGACCACCTAGAGGGGTGGGATAGGGAGGGTGGGATGGAGGGAGACACAAGAGGGAAGAGATATGGGAACATATGTATATGTATAACTCATTCACTTTGTTATAAAGCAGAAACTAACACACGATTGTAAAGCAATTATACTCCAATAAAGATGTTAAAAAAAAATGAAATGGGATATCACCATAGACCCTGTAGCTATTAAAAGGTTAATAAGGAATTACTATGAACAGTTTTACTATACTCACGAATTCTGTGTCTAGAGAAAATGGAACAATTCCTGAAAAACCACATTCCAAAATTCTAGATAAAATAGATTATCTGAATAGTTACATAACCACTAAGGAAACTGAATTTATAATTTAAAAATTCCTGAAAGAGAAATATCCAGGCCCAGATGATTTCACTGGAGTATTCTATGAAACATTGGAAGAAGGATTAATTTTATACAGTCTCTTACAGAAAACAGAAGAGGGAACATTTCCTAATTTATTTTATGGGGCCATTGTACCTTGATGCCAAAAGCAGAAATACAAAACTGTAAAAGTACATACCAGTATCTCTCATGAAGATACAAGCAAGAATTCTCAAACAAATTGGCAAATTAAATCAAACCATATATAAATAGCATGATACCTTATGACCGAGTAGAATTAATTCCACATATGCAAAGCTGGTTCAATATTAGGAACTCAGCAATGAAAAAGAGTGAACTATTGATAAAAGCAAAAACCTGGATGAATTTCCAGAAAATTACATTGAGTGAAAAAAGCCAATCCCAGTAGGTTACATACTACATGATTCCACTTCTATAATATTTTTTAAAGTGACAAAATTATGAAGAAAATAGTAAGGGTTAACATGGGTTAAAGGTGAGGTTAGGGGGACAGGAGAGAGGTGGGTGTGGCTAAAAGGGCAACATGAGGAATCTCTGTGGTAATGAAACTCTCTTGTGTATTTAGTGGTAAATATATGGACATATGCATGTGGTAAAATTGCATGAGGTAAATATACACATGCACACACACAAATTCATATATATGAAACTTGGAAACCTGAATATGATTGATGGATTGTTTAAATATGAATATTTTTGTTAAATACTTGTACTATAGTTTTGCAACATGTTGCCACTGGAGAACACCACGAAGGGTACACAGGATCTCTATTTTATTTCTTACAATTGTATGTGAATGTACAGTTATCTCAAAATTAAAAGTTTATTTTTAAAGGAGAACCAAGGTAATTTTTTTTTTTTTTTTTTTTTTTTTTTGTGGTACGCGGGCCTCTCACTGTTGTGGCCTCTCCCATTGCGGAGCACAGGCTCCAGGCACGCAGGCTCAGCGGCCATGGCTCACGGGCCCAGCTGCTCCGCGGCATGTGGGATATTCCCAGACGGGGCACAAACCCGAGTCCCCTGCATCAGCAGGCGGACTCTCAACCACTGCGCCACCAGAGAAGTCCTAGAACCAAGGTAAATTTTAAGCCATAAAACTCTGTAGAGACTCCTGCTTTAATCTTGGATATACTCCATCCCATTAGGGTTAGAGAAGTATTTTTGGGACACATTTTAGGCCTTTTTTTCTTTTATGAATTTTACAGTATTTGAGTTAGTTGGAACTCACGTATTCCTGCTACGTTGTAGGAATGCACAATGGAATAGAGTAATCAGAAACAAAAGATTCTTCCTGTTTCCCAATGCACAGGCCTTTCTCCTCACTGCTAATGGTTAATTTTACGTGTCACTTAGGCTGGGGCACAGTGCCCAGATATGTGATTAAACACTCTGGATGTTTCTGTGAAGGTATGTTTTGTAGGAGATTAACATTTCAATTGTTGGACTTTGAGTAAAGCAGTTTACCCTCTAGGATATGGGTGGGCTTCATCAAATCAGCTGAAGGCATAACAGAACAAAGACTGATCTTCCCCAAGCAACAAGGAATTTTGCCTTTGGACTCAAACCACAACTCTTTCCTGAGCTTCCAGGCTTGCTGGCCCCTCCCGTCAGATTTTGGATTCACAGTGCCTCCAAAATCGAGTGAAGTTCCTTAAAATGAATCAGTTCTTCTCTATATACACATTCTGTTGGTTGCATTTCTCTGCAGAACACTGACTAATACACTTTATATTTCTATCCTTTCCCTCTTTTTACCCTCCTTTCTCTTATGGAAACCCTCATTACTTTATCTCCCTCTGCATATGGATGCACTATGGCCGGCTTTGGCTTCAAGGTAATATTCTAGGGCCTTATGAGTTTGCTGCTTCTCTCTCTCTCTCTCTCTCTCTCTCTCCTCCCTTACCTTCTTTAGTCCCATGTTCTTTTATTTGTGGGAAAGAGCAGGAAAGGAAATGGATGGTGGTGGTGAGATTTTTGTTAGGTTTATGAATTATCCTAAAGGGAAATTTCAAGGATGTAGATAGATGATAGCAAATGAAATTCTCTCTCCACAAATGAGCTGTCTCCACAATCTATGGGCTACTGATTGTAATCTTATAGCTGGTATGCTTGTGCAAATCTAAGGAGTGTTTGAAGCTAGGATAGGAGCATATAGAATTCAGCTAGCAGGAAGCAGAGAGGTCATCACCCTGAGAGATTCTGAAGACACATGGAGACCCTTTGTAACTAAACAGTTGTGTGCCAGAATGTTCTGACCATTGCCCCCTGCTCCAACAGGTGGGGGCTTACTTACCATTTCATGACAACATACATCAGTTGCCTTTCTTGAACATGGGTATGATGAGAGGACCCTCCAATAAACTTCAGTTAATTTGATGTTTTCCATCATTTTGACATTATGTGTCCTGTTCTTCAGCCTGCAAAACTAAGCCAATAGTAGTATATCACTGAAATTGTACTTCATAGTTTGGGAACACAGCCGTTACAAAGTAGAATATAATAAAACCTAAAAAAAAAAAGAAAAAAGCCTGAGGAGTATGGTTATAGGAAGAAACAAAGCACAAAAGGACTCTTGGAAATTGAAAGTATTCTTGTGAGACAAAATTAAGCTTGTTTTTTCCTGCGTATACAAAAGCCAACAATATTTATTTATTCTTCATATGATGAACAGCTAGTGTACATAAAGTCATAGTTTTCATGTCCTCCCCTTTTTCATATTTAACCTTTTTTTCTTCCCAGCATCATCATTCCAGTGTATGTATGTATGTAGACATTCTATAATCATGCATAACGTAAGATAAAGCTTTAATTTTCAATCATGAATAAAATTACACTTATATTAAGATAATGTAAATTCTACATTGATAATGTAAATTTCAGAATTTAAGCCTTTAAAGATCAAAGATTATGCATATAGGGGTTGGCATGTGCCTGCCTGTGGGTCCAGTCTGGCCCACTACCTGTTCTTGTAAATACAGTTTTGTTGTTACATGGTGTCTCCTGTTTGTTTGTTGTCTATGGTTGCTTTCATCCTACAACAGCAGAGTTGATTATCTGCAGCAGAAACGGTATAGTCCTTTTTTTTTTTTTTTTTTTTGCGGTACGCGGGCCTCTCACCGTTGTGGCCTCTCCCGTTGAGGAGCACGGGCTCCGGACGCGCAGGCTCAGCAGCCATGGCTCACGGGCCCAGCCGCTCTACGGCATGTGGGATCTTCCCGGACCAGGGCACGAACCCATGTCCGCTGCATCGGCAGGCGGACTCTCAACCACTGCGCCACCAGGGAAGCCCCAACGGTATAGTCCTTAAAGGCTAAAATATTTACTGTGTGGTCTTCTACAGAACAAGTTTGCTGACCCCTGATATTTGTAGGAAAGAATAGGAGTAAAATTATTGCATGGTAAATAAGTAAGTATGTTTGTTTACTCAATGTTAAAATTCTGATTTCCATAGGAAACTTTAGCCAAAACATGTTCATTAGTGATTTTCAAGGTTTCAGTAAAAGATCTTGGATGTTAAATTCAAAAAATTGTAAAGACCAATGTGTCAATCTTGATGTTAAAATCTTCAAGGAACACATTTTTTAAATTTACATAGACTTTCTGTAAAGTAGCTCTATAGGTTCAGATGATATGTTGCACTGTGTACAAATCACTAAACCACTGGTTTTCTGACTAGTTTGAATTCATGTTTATATTTTTATCTTAAACTTAGTTTTTTGTTTTATTTGACCAGAACAACATACATAGGAAATTGAAGATATTTCGATTAATTAGGCTTTTTGTGAGAAACTATGCCAGATTTATATAAAGTACATTATGCTATCATTACTTGTATATTGTGATAAAAACATGGAGACAATATATTATGAAAGTTTTCTAATATGAAAAACGTCTTCCCTTTTACATTTATGGAACAAGTCTTAAAATTCTTTAAATTGTTTTAAAGCAGAGAAGGCATAGCATTCTTTCTTCTGTTGCAATCCACTGTCTATGGTTATTCATTTAACTCACTGCTATACTTTTATTCCTCAGAACTGCAGATGCAGAAGGAAAAATCTCTTTAAGGAGCCATTAGACATGGATTTTTTTCTTTTTCCTTTGAAACATTTGAGTTCATGTACAATTACTGAAGTACTTATTGGTCTGAAAAATCAATTGGCACAAGAGCAGCTGTAGATTATAAAAGAATTTACCAACTGATTAATTCTTCTCTATGTCCTGAAAATTTTTAAGATTAACTGAAAAGCATTACTATGGTAACATTTTATTTTTTATTTTTCCTTTTATTGAGGAATTCTGGGTGTTCAAAACCATGTTAAGGTTTAGGGTTTCCCAATGTGGACTTTGTAAGTCTTAATCACTTTTATTTATTTACTTATTTTTAAATTATTTTTTATATAGCAACAGCATGGTTTTATTTTTTATTTATTTTTAAATTTATTTATTTATTTTTGGCTGTGTTGAGTGTTTGTTCCTGTGCATGGGCTTTCTCTAGTTGCGGCGAGCAGGGGCTATTCTTCGTTGCGGTGCACGGGCGTCTCATTGCAGTGGCTTGTCTTGCTGAGGAGCACGGTCTCTAGGTGCACAGGCTTCAGCACTTGTAGCATGCGGGCTCAGTAGTTGTGGCACATGGGCTTAGTTGCTCCACAGCATGTGGGATCTTCCTGCACCAGGGATCGAACCTGTGTCCCCTGCATTGGCAGGTGGATTCTGCACCAGTGCATCACTAGGTAAGTCCCCTTAACCACGCTTAGTTAAAATTTGCCACATTACTGGATAGGCACAAAAATTAGGATGAATGGATAGTCTTATTAGAGGCTATGGCTCCCATAAGGGCAGCGTTAACTGTATTTAAATCATTCACCATATTTTATACAGAAGATACTGAACGGCACACATGTAATGATGTGTCGTTTACCACTGGCCTTAGACTTTATGCCTAGCCGGGAGTATAAACAGGCCAAGGAGAAGGCAGGGGCTGCTTTTCTCTCCCCGTCACAGACAAATCACAGACAAATCACAGACAAGTAGACAGTAGTGCAATACTGAAAGTTCAGCTGTCAGAACTTTAGAATTACAACAAAGTATTTCTTGGAAACTGCAGGCCAGAAATGTACATACCTGCCACGAGTTTTGAAAACGTGGACAGCCTAGCTTAACAAAATAAACTGACGGATAGTTCAATGAGTTGAACTAGAGACCAACCATGGTGGGACCCCTGACTGAAAGGATGTAAACTTTCACAGTGAAAGTCCAGCAGGGTCAGCACTTGTGAGTGATTATCAAGGCCATTTCACAGGAGCTTCTAGGTCTAGCAACACGCACACACACACGCACACACAGAACTAAATTTATTGAATAGTTTGCTGAGGGGTTTTTAAGTGTTAGGAAGGGGTTTCATGGTAGCTCTTCTTGTTAGTATTGAAAGCTAGCCTCTTAGACCAGATGGAATGAGTAGTTTTCTGTAAAAGGGTTAGGTAGTCAATATTATAGTCTTTGTAGCCTTTATGTTCTGTGTTGCAACTACTCACCTTTGTTGTTGTATGTGAAAGCTTCCACAGACACAACATGAAGACAGAGTGTGGCTGTGGTCTAATAGACCTTTATTTACAAAACACCTGGTTGGCTGTAGTTTGCTGCCCAGTGTTATAGACGGTTCATAAAATACATCTCATTTTTGATTGATGAAGAAAGAATCAGGTAGGTCTGCAAAGGCCTGGTATACTGAGTTTATTTAAGGTTCATGGTATTTTTCATCAGCTTCAGGTGGACAGAAGCGAGGAAATGGAAGAAGGCACACAAATTTGATATCTGTTAGAACGAGTTTAGGTGGAAATTTTTCCATTTGCAACAGTTAAAAACAACTGTGAAAAGCAGGTCTTGGATTGGCTGGGGTCGCCAGGAACCAAAGTCCTTGAAGGGGCTGCAGGCCTGGACTATGTCTTTGTGTTTTGCTGCCAAGTGCACACGTCGTGAGAGAGAACCTGCACACAGTCCTCTAGGAGATACTTGTCTAGGATGGGGGAAACGCCGTCCAGTTCACTCCCCACATGGTCCTCTCTCCACTTCTTTCAACAGCTATACCTCGTTCACTCAAATGTTGAGAACCCCATGGTACTCAGCCTCTTGGGAGATGTGGGAGGAGTCAGTGTGTGTTTGTTCTGGACTCTGGTTCTGTGGGAAGGGAGAGCAATATTATAATGGCCTTCCTTCTCAAGCCTTCCTAAGTCCTCCAACAGCTGAATGAGAGCCCCGAGCCACACACTCAGCTTTCCAGAATGCCAGTGAAGGGCACCCACCCACACCCCCAAGCCCTGAAACCCTCGGCCCCACCCTGTTCGCTATGTTTATGTGCCAGTGATCCAGCCCCAGGATTCAGGACCTTCAGCCACACCCTCCCTAGTCCTCTAGTCATGGACTGAAGATCTGGAGCACCCAGCTTTATATCCAGTCCAGGGCACTGTCTCTTTAGCCCTGCTCCCTCACCCTAATCCCCAGTGCCCCAATGTCCCAAATCTTGACAAGGCTCTGCCCAGGACTGGCCATATCCCTTTGCCTCAGGCACTGAGTGATCATGCAGGGTCAATCTCCCTAGGCCCGAAGGCTTTGTTGGCTCAGGGGGATTTCCATGGAAAAAAGGAAAGAGTTTTCAGTTTTAGGAAATTAGAAAATCTTGAGTGGATAGATGGAAGAAGTATAGACGGTCACTGGCTCCAACAGCTCCACTGGCAGTGTCTAGACCTTGAGTGGACCCTGGGTCAGCTCTGGTGGGGATAGCTTGGGGCCACCTGGAGATGGGGACCAGGGCCTTAAAAGCACCATGTTTACAATAGAGTCTCTTGGCCTTAGCTGCATCTCCCAGAGCCAGAGCTAAGCCACAGGGAAGTTGTGTGTATATGTGCACACATGCATGTGTGTACTAGTGTGTGTGGGGTGTGCTGTGTTCTGGGGTCAAAACAGAGAAAATGGCACCTCCTTATTCTAAGTAACTATGGTGCTGATTCTCTTCTGTATGGAAACAAATGAACTAAAATCCAGTCAACTTCTTTTTTCAAATGGTAGAAAGAGAGGAAGAAATTGTTTTCTATTAAGTACACACAATCTCTTAGAGGCAGTGTAAGGCTTGGCCTATGGTTGGGCCCAGCCAAGCACAGGATAAAGGGTCTGTCTTTTCAGCTTACTTAGAAAGCTTCTGGGTTTCCTCACCAAGCCACTGTTTACTCCTTCCTGGGTCTCCCAGAAGGGTGGCGGTTTGGAATCAGCACCCACCCTGCCCTTCACCCCTGTTCCATCACAGAAGGAACCAGACTGAAGTGTGCAAAGCCCTCTCAGAAGAAATGGTCCAGGAGGAGAGGAGGTGGCACAAAGGGACATGTGGCTCCAGGATATAGGGTTTCCCACATAGGGTGTTATATGAGCCTTTGGAAAAAGAACTGGATACTCATTTATGCTTTTAGACCATGAAGCTCTTACTCCAATGGCTGCAGGGCCTGGACCTTTCCTGTTCATGAGAGGCCCAGGTCCACAGTGGGGACTGAGAATGGGGAGCTTAGGCTAACTTTGAGATAGTGCTTGCCCCTTGGCCCTACCTCTAAAGTTCTTTGAGCTCCACTGGTTTTTGTCCTTCCTTTTAAATCTCTGTAGTGGAGGCTCTTGGAGGCCCGTAGGTGCCTTCACTGGGGTGGGGCGCCTCTTCCCTGGTGGCTGTGAGTGTTGGTACTAATGGTTCTCAGCTGCTGCCTTCTCCGGGAATTGCCCCTCACTAGGCACATACTGCCTCACTCAGTAACTCACACATCTATGGTATCAGCCAGAAACTAGTGACTGGTGGTGTGGGTGGGGGTGTCAAATACAGCCCTCTTCTCTCCAGGGGGACCAACTCTGTTTGCCATTCATGTTCCAGAGGTCCCTTGGGGACCAAGCTGATGTTACTTTCCAGATCACATCTTTGCTTTGTTTTTTCCCCATGCCCTATCCTGTCTTCCCCACTCCCCTGTTTATGAGAGCATTCTCTCAATCATTGTCCCATGTGTCCCCATCTAACTTTTGCTTCTGGTGAGCCTGACCTAATGCAGTTGGTATTGGCAGTAGTCCTAAGAAACAGATGAGATTCTAGAGATGAATCACCTTTTAGCTAGAGGCAAGGATGACCCCACGTGTAGTGTTAGATAGAGTATTCCTAATCCCTGGTATGCTTCAGCAGTGACTGCTGATGAGGAAGTGGAGGCACTGGGCAGTGCAACCTCTAGCATTGGAGAAGTCCTGAAAAAAGAGTAACCAAGAGCTATGGCATTAGGTAGCTGCAGCTTACTGCCACTGCTGCTGTAGAGGAGATGTTGAACCCCAATCTCCCTTACAGGAGAATTCAGAGTGTGTGGTCTCTGTAGGAGCATGGGGTAAACTTTTCTCCCTCACAGGAGAATTCAGAGTGTGTGGTCTCTGTAGGAGCATGGGGTAAACTTTTCTCCCTCACAAGGCTCTCAGCATCCTCACATCAAGCCAGATGTGACCTGAGTTAAACTCATGTGCCAGATTCCAGTTTGTATTTCTGGTGCATCCCACATGTAACAGTCATCAACTGTTTTTTTCTAAACATTTTTAAGCCTGTTAAGATTTTGCATTTATCAGCTGGCCTCTATGATTCATCCCCTATTCCCTTAACTGAATTGCCTTGAGGTAATTATGAACAGTCCCAGGTGTTCGCTTAAGAATGGGTGGGCATTCTCATTTTATATCCTGTAAATACGGGTTGTAGCCACACTTAAAGCTTTTCAGTTTGGGGAAGAGAAGTGCTATAGGGCAGGTTTGGCGATCATGGAATTTGCAGCCTGATAACCAGGGTTCAAATCCTAGTTTATATGTGTGACCTTAGGGGCAAGGTAGTTAACCTCTCTGGGCCTCCATTTAGAAATCTGTAAATAGGGGAAGGATGTTGCAGATAATGGCACCCATCTCACAGGGCTGTTGTGAGGATTAAATATGTTAATAAATGTAAAGTGGTTAGAATAGTGTTTAGCATGAAGAAAGTATCATATAAATGTTAGCTGTTATTATTTCAACTCACAGAACTCCAAATCATGACTCTTTGAGTCAATATAGATTACAGCCTGCAGTTAGAGAATGTTCTCTTAGCAAAGCTATACTTCATTCTTCCATGTCTTAGACAGACTGATTGGCTGAAGTCTGAAATCATCCCTGCCTTTGAGGACTGCATAGAAAGTAGCAAAATATAACAAACCCAAGTTAAAATTCTAGACTTTGTTTTTTCTCCTTATCCTATATTTTGTGTCCCAGCATACGTAGGTATCTCGTTGATCACACATTTTCATCACCTTGTAATAAAGATCTCCAATTTTCTTGCCTGGAATAACTGAATATTCTCTTCTACCCCATTCAGCCAATTTTAAATATTAGGGTCTGCACCTTGAAATGCCATTTCCAGGTGGGTCATTCTTCACCAAGAATAGAGGAAATTATATGGCAGTGGCTTAAATATATTGGACTTTATTCTTCTCATCTAATAAGAAATCCAGGGTTGGAGAGACAGCTCAATGATGTGATGAAGGACCCAGGTAACTTTTATCGCCCTGCCATATCATCTTTGGAAACTATTCTTTTGCTTTCAAGTGTACATGACTGACCTGTAAAGGACAGCAAAAGTTGGAAGTAGCCATGCTGGATCAGGAAAACAAGTACTTTCTCAGAAACTCTCAGGTGGTATTTCATTGGCAAGCATTGTGTCAAACTAACTATTTAGTGGCCAGTGTTCAGAACAGAAACAAGGGGGGTCGGTGTCAAACTCTAAGTAATTGAAGGTAAACACCTGTTATTCTGTCTCTTTGCATTGTAGCTTAAAGAGAAAGAAGAGACACATGCACCCCAATGTTCACCGCAGCCCTATTCACAATAACCAGGGCATAAAAACAACCTAAATATACATCAGCAGAGGAGTGGATAAAGAAGCTGTGCTACATATATATAGTGGAATATTAGCCATAAAAAGCAACAAAATTGGGTCATTTGTAGAGATGTGGATGGACCTAGAGTCTGTCATACATAGTGAAGTAAGTCAGAGAGAGAAAAACGAGTATCGTACATTAATGCATATATGTGGAATCTGAAAAAAATTGGTATAGATGATCTTATTTACAAAGCAGAAATAGAGCCACAGACGTAGAGAACAAACGTAAGGATACCAAGGGAGAAAGGGGGTGTGGGATGAGTTGGGAGACTGGGATTGATATATATATACACTATTGATACTATGTATAAAATACATAACTAATGAGAGCCTACTTTATAGCACAGGGAAGTCTACTCAGTGCTCTGTGGTGACCTAAATGGGAAGGAAATCCAATAAAGAGGGGATATATGTATATGTATAGCTGATTCACTTTGCTGTACAACAGAAACTAACACAATATTGTAAAGCAACTATACTCCAAAACAAACAAACAAACAAAAAAACACTCCACATTCTCAATGCAGGGGGCCTGGGTTCGATCCCTGATCAGGGAACTAGATTACACATGCCACAACAAAGATCCCACGTGCCACAACTAAGACCTGGCACAGCCAAATAAATAAATATTAAAAAAAAACAGAACAGAAACAAAAGGGTGGGAGTGTCAAATTCTAAGTAATTGAAGGGAAACACCTGTCATTCTGTCTCTTTGCATTGTAGCTTAAAGAAAAAGTATGCCTGGAGGAAATACTATTTATAGCTTCACTGTGCACCAGTATGGAGTCAATGAGAAATCCCTGATATGAATTTGTGAAGTGTCACAAGAACATTTTCAATAATGGATAGAACATACAGACATAAAATCAATAAAGAAACAGCTAACTTTCAATAGCACTATAAACCAAATGGACCTAATAGACATATATAGAAAATTCCACCTAATAGTTACACATTATTCTCAACTATACATGGAACTTTCTCCTAGATCACGTATTAGGTCACAAAACAAGTCTTAATAAAATTAGCAAGACTGAAGTATACTAAGTATCTTTTCTATCCACCATGGAATGTAACTAAAAACCAATATAAGAAAAGCTGGAAAATTCACAAATCTGTGGACCTCCAAGTGCCTCCTCATTTCGCCATTCATGCCGTACACACTGCGAAGACGAAATATGGAAATTAGGGCGAATGGAAACCAGAAGGACGGCCGGCGGAAACTTGGCGGCGTCCACGTACGTAGGAGATTTTCAGGCATTCCCACGCGACACTTGGGAAACGTTAAGTACGACCAACGGGACACACGGAGGACGACGATGGGCATGGATACTCTCTCCTGACCACGCGCAGCAGCATGGACATTCTGCGTGGAAAAGGGCACCAGGGAGTGACGTTCGAAACTCCCAGACCACAGGCAACTTCTAGGGAGCGCAGCGCTGGCCTCACACTACACAGGTGTGAACGTACAAATCGCACGAGAGCAGGAAGCGCCCATGCCACAGAGACCGGGACACAAGTGTGCCAGCCAACAAGCACGTCGCGCCCTCCAACAGCCTCAATGCACATGCATGGGACATTCCACATCTCCGGAGTGGGACGCTGGGGGACCGTGGTGGGAGAAAATGAACGGACTTAAAGCGACTCAAAGACGTACCATCAAGCCTCAGGTGCACCGGAGGGCTTGGAAGATCTTTCCCTTCACAACGCGGCGGACAGCGCAGGTCGAATCGGTTCCGGTCGGTCCCCGCGGCTTGGAGGGGGACAGGCGAATGCTGGTCGACCAAGCCAGACAGCACCCAAACATCACTCGTGAGCGCGGCAATGCTCACTCCCTCATAAGGCTGCACTCTCAATCTCCAGCGACCGCAGAAGCACCCACGCCTCGGGGCCACCGGGACACGCGCCACCAGCATCACGGGCTTCTGGAACTCTGCCATGCCTCCAGCGGCCGAGTCAGCCCTCGCGAAGATCGCCGAAGCTCTGGAGACAAGGGACGATATAAAAGCGGCTGCCAGGTGGCGCCCGACAGCCGGCTCGAACGTCCCCGGGCCGTATCCTGATCGCCGAAAGGCAAGGGTGCAGCGCGGGCCGCCCAAACGCCCGAGCTCGTCTCGGGGCGTCCCCCTCAGAGCTAGCTCCCGGCTCGACACGACACGGCGCGACCCCGGCAGCAGACAGTGGACGAGGAGTTGGGAGGATGTTGCCCGGAGGCTGCCGCGAAAGAGACACGTTCTTCACCCTATTCCTGGGCCGCCGGCCGCTGTAAACAAGGAAAATTCTGCAGGGGGATGGACTGCGTGAACTGTAAGCTGAAACCTTGAAAGTACCAATAGAAAACGCGGATGACATTTTATTCTGTAATTGCAGAGTGGAGATGTTACTAAAACATAAAAACCAGGGCCCAGAAGCCATAAAGGAAAAGGTTGATAACTTGACCACCTAATTGACCTTTTCATATTCCACAAGCAAAGTCAAATGACAAGAAGTGGGTGGGTGGGAACATTTGTGCAAATACATGTGTAATAAGAGTATTGATATCAGTACTGGAGAACATTTAGAAAACAGCCATTAAGAGGGACCAGGTAAGTAAATTTCAAGTACATTCAGACAATACAGTACTATCACTTTCTGCTTTGGATTATATATATATATTTTTTTTTCTTTTTTTTTGAGGTACGTGGGCCTCTCACTCTTGTGGCCTCTCCCACCGCGGAGCACAGGTTCCGGACGCGCAGACTCAGCAGCCATGGCCCACGGGTCCAGCCACTCCGCGGCATGTGGGATCCTCCCGGACCGGGGCACGAACCCGTGTCCCCTGCATCGGCAGGCAGACTCTCAACCACTGCGCCACCAGGGAAGCCCTATTCATATTTTTTTAAATGAGCTAGATCTATAGGTATTGACTTGGACAAAATGTTGATGACACACTGTTTAATGAAAATAGAAAATTTATATATATCTTTTGAAAAAAGTAAATGGAAAAGTAAAGGATTGGAATAGGTAAAGAAACTTTGCAAAACAAGAGTAAATTCCTCCTTATAGCCTGGGGTCAAGAACCAGAAAGAAGAGTGTGTCAGAAACAGACATGAGCCACACTGCCTGCTTTTCTGCCCCTACTTCTGCAGTCCTGGGGCAGGCAGCTGGCATCTCAGCCCCTCAATGTCTCTCCTCCACCCACACCCAGAACCACCTACAGGGAAGTAGAACTTTCACTCTGCAGATCTGGGCTCCCTGTGTCCTCAGCCTGTTTCTTCATATCAGGAGCCTCTAGAAATTCACTTGGTTTGCCCAGTCGTCCATGCCGAGGGTTGCTGGCCCCAACCTACACCTGTGCAGCCTTTCTCTCCAAAAGCTTTGAGCTGATATCCCAAGGGAAGAACATTCCCCTGGCATAGCAGGTATGAGCCAAGAGGACAACTGGAAGTTCGCACCTGGATCCATCATACAAACTTTGTGTGAACTGAACTCCCAAAGACACAAGAGGGACGGAGGGTCCACCGTATTGTTAGCGCAACATGGCCATTGCTTTCTTAAAACACGCATGCTCAATCAGCAAGTCCAGCTGTGGCACGAAGAAAAAAGAAACACACTCGCACACACTCATATCGGCAGGTAATCCGTACTCCTGCCAGGTGTCAGAGTGGTGGGAGCAGAAAAGAGATCATTGTTGCCACTTCTTGGGTCCCCTGCGCTGACACATCTTGGTTGCTGTGTTGATGTCACTGGTGGGGAGTGAGGGCTTGGAGCTCCCTAATGTGTCATTTGCTGTCCAGTGCCCTGCATTTCATTCTGTCTATCATACACTTTCTCCTTTATACACAGTTACAATTAAGAAAATAATCATCTGCATATGTTACATTCAATTTTCAAGTATGAACAAAGGTGAAGGACACATGGGGAGGGACTTCGCTGGTGGCTCAGTGGTTGAGAGTCCGCACGCCAATGCAGGAAACACGGGTTTGATCCCTGGTCTGGGAGGATCCCACGTGCCGCGGAGCGGCCAAGCCCGTGAGCCACAACTACTGAGCATGCGCGCATGGAGCTCGTGCTCAGCAATAAGAGAAGACACCACAATGAGAAATCCGTGCACCTCAACAAAGAGTAGCCCTGCTCGCAGCAAGTAGAGAAAGCCGGTGATCAGCAACAAAGACCCAACACAGCCAAAAATAAATAATAAATAAATAAATAAATAGGAAATTCTTTAAAAAGAAGAGTACATATAGGATAACTGAGTTATTGTGAAGGAAGCAAATTGTATTTACCTCTTTTGTAGATTAAAAAAATTTCAAATATAGTCTGTAAAAAGCTTAATATTTTAAAAATTAGAAATAGTCAATAATTCCTCATTACTCTTTATTGCCCAGCACCCACCTCCACCTCAGCACCTTTCACACTGGACTCACCTGATGCCACATCTGCTCCCCCCAGTCTGGAAACTTTTTTCTCTCGTCACTACCACCTGTGTTCACCACACACTTAAGGCCATTGTAGTCATTCACATTGTAATTAGGGAATTTTTCTCTACTGAGCCTAAGGGCTGTATTTATTGTTTTTAGTGAAAATCTCTCCCATGTGTTCTGTGAAGTCACAGCCTTAATGGAGTCTGGAACAAGTGCATGTGAATGATGGAAGGAGATTACATCCACATCAGTCTCCCTAACACGGTGGTGAACATAACTGGCATTAGTATTTCATGGGTGCACTTGGAAGATCCAGGCCGAAAAAAGAAACCTGACCATTTGGCAAAAGATGGACCAATTCAAGAATAAAAATTAGTCTCTTCTCACCTGTTGTTTCATTGTCAGGAACTAAGCGACCACTTGTCCTCCTCTGCATCCTCATGAAGGATCAGGTGAAAAACTGAGCAGGCAAAGATGAGGAAAGAGAAAGCAACCAAGAGAATCCAGGCATTTAAAGCATTGTTTGGTATGCCAGGCATGAATCCCCAACCACCCACCTGGGAATGAGCCCCACCACCTAACCCACAGGCATGTGTAGATATGGTGAACCTCCCTCTCTCCAGGGTCAACAATAAGGCAGTGTATGCTACTGCACAAAATCAAGACAGTAATATTTTCATTTACACGTAAAAAATGAAAATCCTTGGGTGTTGTACTTTTATTAGAGATACTTTTTCAGAGTTATTTCATTACTGTTCAGTTCCTAGGATTTACACCAAACTCCAGGAAACCCGCACAATGATCACTTGGGGAATGTAGACTCCACAGAAAGAACACCACTCTCAAATGTTTCCTGAAATAATTCTTGATCAAATGCACCAGGATTTTTTCTCCCCCATCCGCCCCAGTGCTTCAGGGGCCCCACCCTCCCTGCTGTGCCCTGCCCCCACCCCCCGGATGCCCTTGCCCTCAGTCACCTTGGTTCCTCCCCATGTGGGAATCAGGCAACATGAGAGCCTCAACCCTATCTCTGCCCTCCATGGCCTTGGACATGTGGCCAGGCCACTTTGGATCTACTTCATGGTGGGGAAAACAATCCAGGGATTCATGTCTTGTTGGAAGGTCTTGTCACACAAATCAGGACTAAAAACCCCTTGCACAGGAAAGCAGCAGGAGTACGTACATCATAAGCCCACTGTTGGGTACCACAATCCACACAGGGCAGACACGCTCATCAAGTTTAGAGTGAAGTTGAATTTGGGGTGCATTTTAGTCGACACCTTCAGATACATTAGTGAAAGAGTAGGTGGAGTTCTGTCCTACTAAATATCATGAGGAGAGACATTCTTCATTTCATAATGTTTCTATAGGAAAGTATGTGTCAACTGTCAAGTGCTACCTAAGTCAATGTTAATCATTAACTACTGCATAGACCAATACTGATAATGAGTCAGGAGCAGGGGTGGATCACAACCCTTTGATCCTGAGATCCTGAAAAGAGAAAACATTCCTTTTGAGACCCTGTGATTGAGATTTACCTATGTTTGCTCATTTATCTTTAGTACAACCCTGTTACTTATAGATTAGTTACCTTTTAAAAAGTAACATAAGCTAGGTTCTGAAATTTTGCTTATGTGAGAAAATCATGCAGCTAGAAAATGACAGAGCTAGAATTCAAACGTAGCTCAGGCTATTTTTGACTCTCAAATTCCTAAATATGCTGGTGCTGAGGTGTGGATCACAGATTCAAGTTTCACCTGGATATGTCACCTATCAAATCAGTGGTTGGAATCCTCCATGTTATCACAACACTTCCCCTCCTGTCTCTTTACACAATGACTACCATGCTTAGGTTCTCCCAACACAGGAATCCTCCAGTGCACTGACCCAGCCTCCCAATCAGTCCCATGTCTCCTGAGTTTTATAGAACAATTCTCAGGTCCCTCTGACCTCTCAGCACAGCTGATGATTAAGACCCCAATCAGAAATGACAAAAAACTCCCCTTCCTCTGGCTGTATCTATCATACGTATCTCCCAATGAGTTTTATAAATATCTGGCATCCTACCAGGACGTGATCATACATCATTCTCCCATGCTTTGCACACACTTCGAATATTCCCCTTGCTTTTTGAATCCCTGTAATTCTCACCTTCGCTCACTTTCAACAGTGTGCTCACCTCCTTCCATGCAGATGAAGTAGATAATTTGAAGAAATGTTTCAGCTCACGGTCATGAAGTCAACACCAATTCCTGCATCTTCACCCATTGGCGATGCCACTCCTGTTTAAACTGAAAGTCATTTCTATGCCTGGAAAAGCCCATTTTTTCTCAAATGTATCCGCTTCTCTCCTGCTCTCTGAAGGATGTTATATTATTAATTGTAAACTGAAACTCTTCTACCAGCAAACACCCATGTCTTCCCAGTCCATTCCCTTTCATCTTTTCCAGTTTATTCATTCTTGAAACAAAATCTCTGAACCAGTTTAACTCTAGTTCCTGCCCAATGAATTTCCTCCTTCCAAAGTAAACGGAAAGAGCAGTGCAGGGTTAGTGACAATCTCTGGGCGCCCCTCAAACAGTTTTGTTTACTACAGGTGATCTCCCTGTTACTATTGACCTGCATATACATAAACCTTTATAACATTATAGTTATCTCTCCGTAATTAAATCCAATGAATGTTTCTCAGTATTTTACTTGGACCCAAGCAGAATTGGACTATGACCTCCGTCAGGAACTTTATATTTTCAAGGTCCTCTGACATCACAAACTCCCCACTGCCTTTAAACTAGTCAGTTCCTGCCAGTGTACTGTGTGCAGTTCTCCTCAAACAATACTATTTCAACATCTCAAGACTCCATTGTAGCCCTCTTCTCTCTTTTTACTATACACACCATCTTCGAAAACTGTTATAATTATTCAGTCTTCGGCTGTTACCACTATGATAAGAATGCGTAAAAACAAATGCTAGATTTCATTTATGAGGTGTCATCCATACTTGCGTGGGAGGCAGGCACCTACAATGAAATGTATATCCGACAGAAACCAGGATCTTCCTCCCCAAATAAAAACTACTACTCCTCTCATCTGCAGTCTGAGATAGTGGCTCCACTAATTATTTGGGGCTCAGTCATTGACATAACGTCCCAGAACCACACAAACAGAACCAAAGATAGATTTTCTCTCTACAATGAGCACTCTCATCTCTTTTCATCTCCTCCTTGATATCCACATACATAGTTCCAGCTACACTTATCCTGCTTCACTTTCAGGTTAAATGTCAGTGCCTCAGAGATTCCTTCTTTAAATTACTAGCTAAGTAACTCTCCTCTCCCCTTTGTATTGAATAGAGCCTACAGGCAACACATGTAATATTTCACGATATCTCTACTCATCATTTTTAGTTTTCTTTTCTTTTTTTCCCATTTTCCTCTCTGGACTACTTTCAGAAAAGTCAACTGTAGAGTCATAAAGCAACTTTCTCTTGACTATTACATATGAATTGTAAATCCACAGAAATTCCATGTACACAGTAACCTAATCTACTCTCAGTTGGCCTGTGACCAAAGTTCTTTAATCAAATTAAATAACTATCTTTAAATTAAAAATTCTTTGACTATGGGCTTCCCTGGTGGCGCAGTGGTTGAGAGTCAGCCTGCCAATGCAGGGGACACGGGTTCGTGCCCCGGTCTGGGAAGATCCCACATGCCGTGGAGCGGCTGGGCCCGTGAGCCATGGCCGCTGAGCCTGCGCATCCGGAGCCTGTGCTCTGCAGCGGGAGAGGCCACAGCAGTGAGAGGCCCGCATACCGCAAAAAAAAAAAAAAAAAAAAAAAAAAAATTCTTTGACTAATAAATGACTTTGATTCCTTCTGGGGAATTTTTTCTTTAGTAATCACCAGAAACAAAATGTGTCGGAAAACTAGGTTTGTGTCTTTACTTAAGTATGAAACTACCACACTCCTGACTTCAAAGTTTTAGTCTCTTTCTATAGAATCAGGCATAGAATTGTCTGTGGGCTCCTGTTAATATCTGATAACATCATATATTTTATAATCATAAAGAAAGAACTCCTTTAATCTGGATGCCAAATCAGGATAAATCTAATCAAGGAACAACTTCCCTAACATAAGCTTTTCCTTCTCAACAGGTTCACCACTTAGATACATGTAAGGAAAGCATAAGTGATTCCTTTAATTTGCTAATATTCTAAAAGCGTCCAAAAGCAATCTTGATGCCTTGGCCGGAGTTCTCACTGTTTTGTGAATTGTAGCCAGTTCTGGGAAGAGAATTTGCAGCAAGTGGATTAGTCTTTTATAAATATGTTTAACCTACAAACAGTCCATCAGGCTGTGGGCTTTGTGTGGCTTTACATAAAGACTGGTTTTGTTTGAAGATATCAAACATTCAAGGAATATATCTTTAGGGTTTTAAAGCATTTGTATTTTAATACCAAGGTAAATAATACTTAAATTATAATCAATTACATGAAGTTTCCAGGGATGCAGGAGAGAAAATATACAATTGGAGAAATTGGGCTTGGCCAAGGAAGAGATGATTTTTCAATTCTTACTATGGGCTTGGGAGTAAACAATGAGGAATATTTGTAGATTTTGTGACAGTGAGCTGAAGACTTTCCTAAAATTATCTGATTAATCTGTCTAGTAGAAGGTGATTCCTTTTGTGGAAAGTGAGGAACGTACTGAGAATGATTAAAAATCAAAAGACATGGAGAAGGTCTGAAATATTTGTGAGGTATAGAATAAGACTTAATCATCTAGATATAGTACAATGGCCAGGGATATTTGAAAGATGTTGGGAGATTTGTGAACCCCACCAAATTTAATATCCTAGTTAGATTCAGTCATGGAAGAAGCAGGTACTTGGAGCCCTCCAAGATTGGAATCTTGACCAGCATATGTGATGAATTTGGAAGGAATAGGAAAAGAGGAATATAGAAATTGTTGGTCTTCATAACTATATGTTGAAATTACTTAATTTGATTCATTTGGAATAAAAATGAAGACAGGTTGGCACAGATGTTAAGAGAGTGGGGTCAGTGCATTGCAGGTTCTCCTAGCATTTCGGGTCAGGGAGGAAACTGACTAATAACTTGAAATATCATGGGTTAATTAACTTTAAAAACTCTTTGATTTTTATGTCCTAATAAGTAAATTTGGGATACTAATATTTCCCTTATGAGAAGCAGTAGCCAAAGCCTTCTTAGTTTGCCCGTGGGAAAGAAGATTACTCCTCTTTTCTCATAGACCACTTCACATTTGCAGGTGAGGTGTTCGTTCACTCCCAGGTAAAGGTTTATGGGTTCATGACTGTTAAGTCTGAAAACTCTAGATAGGATTCAAGTCTCATGACTTTCTTCTCTTTCCTTCGATTTGCCTGCTTAGAGTAAACAGTGTCGCTGAGAGAGTATACTAGCAGCTGAGTTCTTGGCAATGTGTCCCCAGGTCAGTGGGGACTTGCTCTTTGTCCTGAAATGGTAACTCTGTTTCCGGTGGATAGAAAAGTGTCACCCCTTGGACTGAGTGCTCTAAGTGTATCCTGGTGGGAGTCAAGGCTCTGAGCACTAGTCCTGTCGTCTCGCATCTCTGTGAGTATCGTGGAGTAGGGCAAGGGCTAATACAGCAACCGTCTCCTTTCCAACATTGACGCCGACGTGCTCCAGACTCCATGAAGGCTGTGATGGTAAAGAGGGCACATGAGAGGTTGTATTTCTCTCCCCTCAGCCATGGGCTTGCCGGGGGTGTGACTTACTCCATAAGCGAGTCTGCGATGCAGTGAGCTCTGTCATGTGATGGACGCAAGTGGAGGGATGAGCAAGAGCAGAAGTTCAAGGTCTGGTTGGGGAGGAGGTGTGTGGACGGGTGAGTTCAACATGTCCAGGGTCAGAGGTGCTGGCTAGAGGGCTGTGCGGGGCTGAGGGGGCAGGAGAAAGAGAAGAAGCCCTTCAGCAGGACTGGCCCAGAGGGGAGGGTGGAGCCAATTTTGTATTTTTTCTTGTTTTTCCAATTTTTAATGTGTTTTCGCAGACTACAATTGACTATTTTGAAAGCTCTAAAAAGTCAAAACAAAATACTCCCTTTCATCCTTGCTCCAAACCAGCCCTTTTCCCCCTGTTTATGTAATCTTTGTTCAGAAACTGGAAGCACTTTACCGAAAGCATTTTTTCCTTAGTTGGTGCATTGAGGAGGATATAGTAGGTAGAGGAAAACTTAGAAAACTGTGGCCATATGTGAAGCCTTGGAGAGGCCTGAACCATCGAGGGTCTCTGATTAGTCTGTGAGCAGGGAAGACAGGAGGAAGCTACAGGAGAGACAATGATAGTCAAAGCCGTGAGGTCCCAGGAAATGAGGAGGGAAACAGGGACCTCAACCCACAGGAAAGGTCAGTTGGGGATCATCTTACAGTTTGGCAGCCCCGGGACCACTGGCTTGTGAAGTTGAGCCCGGCTATCCTCATATCTGGTGATGAATCACGCTACGTGTGGAGGTTAGGTAGGCAGCAACTGCGGACCCCAAGTTGTATATACGGTCTGTTCATTCACACAAAATGGTGGACATTGCATCAAAGCTCTCTGACTTTTTAATGACTAATTCACCTGTAGCTTTTATTTATTGAGTTTTGTTATGTTCAAACATGTCATGTCAGCTCACTGAATCACTCAACTCTCTTGAGAGGTTACTAAAGTATTTCCCACATGAGAACAGTGAGGTTTGTATTGGGAAATACTTTGCCTGTAGTCACTGCTGATAAGTGGCAGAACATGTATATTGCCTGGCTTGTGCTAAGTCTGTAGGTTTAACTGAAAGTAGTGGGCAGCAGGGATATTTATGAATTCCCAAGTACACATTTTTAAATTGCCAGTCAGCTCAGAATTAACATCCTCTTGTGGACTGTGCAGGTTATTTCACACCACCACTATTGTGATGCTCCTTTACCATGAAAGTCACTCTGTATTCAGAGTGTGCCCATCTCTGTGATGCACCTGAAAGGCATACGCTAAGTCAGCCCAGAGGAACATTGGACTTGACGTCAAACAGGGTTTGAGCTTTTGAAACACTCAGCTGCCTTTTCTCAGTACTGTCACCTTCTACCATCACCTCTGGATATTTGGGGAAATGCGGCAGCCTGAACCAGAAAGTCCAGCATGTTTTTAGGAATCAGTGACTTTCAAGACATGTGACTGTGAACTTCATGCAGAACTGGGGTAATGTCAATTGCAGGTTTCTTTGAGTGAAATGTCTCTGGAATCTTGTTGAAGTCAATGTAGAAAAATCTCTCCAATACTGTCACAATCCTGTGAACGTATCAATCTTATTAATCTAACCTTCTGCATATTCCTTGGCCTTAGAGGAAAGGATGACTCTGTTGTTACTGGCGCTAAACTTCAACGCAGCCCCCATTGTTTCAGTCCCTCCCTTTTGGTGCTTTTCCTCTTTATCTTGACAACATCCCACCCATTTTATTTTTCGTTTGTTTTACCCTTAAACATATATTCTAAATGTCAGTATCCTATAATATGTTTCCAATTTCTTGTATATTCCTCCATTTCCTAAATTTTCTCTGTGTTAAAGGTCAATATTTTAAACATATCCACAGACAGTAGCTTCAGGAAGAACCCATTTATCTGAAGGTAATAGTAAGTTTATAGGGGCAAACCCCGCTGTCCACATTAGAGACATGATCTTAGGGTAAGAGGAATTCAGCACAACCACCTGACTGCAAGTGGACTTAAATGCTGGCCCAGCAGAGGTTTTTGAATAGTTTGCATTTGGAACCATTTTGCCCCAAAAACAAACTGTGCCTTGAGTTTCAAAAGGGAAGTTGCTTAAATGTAGCTCATGTATATAGTGTTTGAAAAATAAAGAAGGCCTAAAATTTAATCAGAAAACGATGGCAGTGAGAGGCTAGAAAATAGAAAAATCTATGTGAATTCAGCAAAGTGAGACTCTATGTGAATATAAGTAACACGGTGGGAGGGTAGTTAGTGGAGAGCATCACAGAGGGAGCAGCCTAGAATTCATGTGTAGAGAACTAAAGAAATGAATTTTATGTGAGCAAACTTTTAACAGACTTTTCTTTCCTTATCAATAGCAGAGACTTCACACTAGGGAAGAGCTCACTGAATGTAAATAATATGAGGAGATTTCACATAGAACTCAACTATTACGCCACATGAGTGACCTCTCACAGGACAGAAACGCTATGCTTGCAATCGATTTGGAAGAGTCTTCAGCCTTTATTCATCATTGAATTAACATAAGCTAATTTATACTGGAGTGAAACCATGCATGTCTCATCAATGTGGGAAGGCTTGCAGGCAGTG